>NW_026781953.1:0-685000 GCF_031769215.1 Ylistrum balloti | reverse complement strand
GCAGCTCTGTATATTATACGTATATTTTATACTATTTTAATTCTTTTAAAAGACGCTCACGCGGTTTCGACGCTTTTTTGATATTCACGACATTTCAATACAAATGATGTACATCTGTCTCGTCCTTTCATGTTTCCTCAGTGATGTTGTTGAGAGCCTAAATTAACACCAAGGAGACGACTAAAGAAAGCCAAATGTGGTTGAAATAGTTGTGACGCAGTGTTTTTGATATACCGTGATTATATAGAAATGTATCTTTTAAAATAGCATTTATCATCAAAATTCATTCTTCAATGCGGCGGATGTTTTGCTAAAGACAGTTACAGAAGTTTTTACGTAACATAGAACATCAGAAACGATAGAAATGTATATATAATCACATTCAATCGTGATGAAAACGCATATTCCATTAATTCATATCATATATATATTAATACACAGATCACGCCAGTGAAATTTCAAATTGACGGATTGTTTTGCAAGTACTGTAATATACCGTTATCGGTGATGGAAACACAGGAATTCGTTTTTCTTGATGTAATCATTTATTTCTCTGAACGTCGGAGCCTGCTGAGGATGCCTGCGATATATGAATGGTAATGACTGGATTCTTAACCTATGTCTGTGCAATGTACATTGTTGTTTTTATTGACATTTTGTCTCTGTGATGATACAAGCCATTACGTCACAGACAAGTAGTTGAGCAGCCGTCAGTATTGTTTTCTTCGTGTGTATTATACATAGTACAGTGCTACGAGAAATAGATTTTTCGAGCCTCGTAGAGGAGAAGTCTTAAATTTGCAAACACGAGGCTAGTTCAGATTTGGTCCCCATGGGATGGGATTTGTAGAATCTTTCACCTCTTCGAGGTGAGATAAGGCGAACTCAGCCCAAAGATAAAGACGATTAAGTTAGCAAACACGCGGCTTACCATGTGTTTGCAAATGAATCATCATTTCCGGAGGGTTGAAATCCCCTACACCACCAACAAGAGGTTGAATGGGGTTTTTTTTCTATCTGATCCTGCTGGGTTTATTAGGAATATGACGTGACGTGAAATCTTATACACTAAAGGGTTAAGATGAAATGTTTCCGTGACGTCATACAATTAACCTGACAAGGGAATTCCCCGTCTCAACACTAAGGTGAATTAAGGATATTTCACACCAATGAAAAGCGCCGATATACCTGTACAGGGTGAGGGAATCCTTTATCTCACCTGATCAGTCAGCCTTCCAGGTTATATATGTCTGTGTGAATGTTTCGATCGTGTACTTATCATCCCGTTTTGCCCTTTTAGTTGCATTTACACTCACGAATCATAAATATTTTAGAACAATTTGTGCGTATGTTCTGTGAACAGTACTTTGTCGTCTCAGTCATGACCTAAAGTACACAATTTCATTTACTGTTACAAGGTGGAAGTTATTATGATAAAAATGTACTTAAGGCTATATATATATCCCTAAACATCTTCTTCTTCTCGAGTTTGCCAAACACGTCCGCCATGTCCCAAGAGGCATCATTTCGTTACATTTTTAAGTGTTATCGACCCTGTAAAACTTTCTATAAAATCTATGAGTAAGGCATCTCGATAGTGCAAGCATTTCTTGTCTTTATCTTCAAGCCTTGCTAACCTACACTGTAGAATATCACGAATGCTCTCTCCATGCTTAATAATGTTTACAATGCATTTGAAAGATATTTTTCAGAATTTCAAATTTCATCTTTTTATCGAAAACGAACTTTTGGGAAATTGAAATTTGGTATCGATTTGAGTACGTTAGAACCAGAATTTGAATAATGACGGTTGTTGGGCATAAACTGCTATTGTAGAACTTAGTTTTTTTTGTTTTTGTTTTATTTTTTTTGTAATGTAGCGAAACCTTTTCCCAATTCAAATTTATGACAAGGTTGATGTTCCATACATTTTCTACCGACAACGTAATTTATGTTTCATAAGTTACGGGCGATATGCCCAAAGTCCTCGCGATGATTTGAACAGACATTCACGCATAAATGATATTCTCAAACTGCATCATACGTCATATTTCAGCGATATCATTATTTAGGAAATTAGAAGAAATCTTTATCATTTGTTTCGCCTTGAACGCCCACACTGAAAAAAACCCCTGACATGGCAGCTTTTATCGGGAAATATAACATTTCTATAAGTCGACACGTGAGAATAACTAATGATTGACGCGGCAATCGGCAGAGTTCGTGTGTATGATTAGATCTGAGGTAGGTAATTATACACTAAAACACACAGAAAAATAAGGTACGCTAAATTTATACAGAAACTGTCCGGAATGTTCTAGTACCACCGCGGCGGGGCTTACATACTGATACCATCGCGTTACTGGCATCGGTTGGTTCAGACATGTCATTATCAATTGATTACAAGTGTGGGACGATTGGGTAGGGAGGGGATCCCGTACATTGTATCATTACATATATTGTTTGATAAAAGAAGAAGGTGACGTCTTTATAGGGCAGATAAGAAAGAATGGACTATCATAAAAAAATACTACTTCTCTAAAACAAAGAAGAATATATTTTAAACGATTAACATATTAGTACAGTATTTGTAGTTTGCTAGCCTGCCATGACTAACTTTCGATCAAAATAACACGGGAAGTGTCGTTGATAAAGCAGAAGACGCATAACATTCCGGGACACATGGTCTGATTATTCTTGTACTGCTCCAAAGTATCCGCGTAACGACGTAGTTGCTTTGTATAGATCTTTTCTAAAGCATATTATGCATGGAAGCAAAAGAAACTAACGACATGTTTGCAGAATTATTATCCAGACAAATTCGATTAAAGTCATGGTATATGCATATTTTACTAAGAGGAAAATAATCTATTTATACCGATGTAGTAAAAAATTAACATATCTGAGGATTATCTGTGAGAAGAAGATATCATGCGTTTGTACCAAAGTCATAAGTGTTGAAATTCTCTCTTTCTAAACATGCCTCCATTTACGATCGTTGCCGAACCGAAGTCGGAAAATCCTCTACACATTTCTGTGAGAGGTCGATATTTATCAAAAACACGATTCTTTTTCCTCTTCGAACTATCAGCGAGCCTCTGTACTCTTGCATTCTACATGTAATGGAAAGCTAACAGCCTACGCACCTACTACACGTGGACATGTGATTGGTCACGTGTTTAAGCGGAAGTTTTCTCAGAAACTTTCTGAATAATATACATTTGGTAAAATTATACGTATATTTGAGCTTTTAACTAGTCGTGGACAATTAAAAAATAATAACAGAAAGATTTACACGGAGACTCCTGAAAATAAACAAGGAAAATAAGTTAGTGAACACGTGACTTTCTAGTTTAAAGGACGGATCGAGTATCCAGTATTGTTTAATGGATGAATTGTCATTAAATGTATGTCAGCGGACACATATTTGACATTTTTCGTACATTTGAAAACTACAATAACTACACGCTAAAACCCATTACAAAATATGTTGACCTTTGTTTAGAAAGAAGAAAAAGTTCATTCTGACAATATATAGACATATAGAGTGAAGCAAGTCTTTACTCATGATATTCAGTGTGGCATATTGTGAAAATCAAACGAATAGACTAACACCAACAACACTAAGATGATGATAAGAATAAGACCAGTGTATAATAGAAGCGATATGACATCTTTCTGACACGTGTTTACATACAACGTGCGGTGGCAGACGTTGTCTTCAACTTCATTGATAAACCATTTTTTGGCTTCTGCGAAAATCGATCCTAGCATATTGCAAAGGATGTTTGTCGACTTTTTTTCTCTGTATTACGAAAAGCGTGAAAAAAATCCGGGGAGTCTTGAAACGTTTAAAAAAAACTCGATAATTTCGTTCTCAAGGTGAGCGCTCCAAATAAATTTTCCATGATCAGGAAACGGGTTATGGGTCTGTTTGATAATTTCATTTTCAAGGTGAATCAAAAGCCCACAGGGAATACACATTGGGTTCGACTCCTATCACCAATGTCATTGATTTGCGTAAGGCAGACTGGAAACTCTCGTACTGAATACTGTATTTGGTCTCGTAAGTGCTAGCGGATACACCTTTCACTACTAACTCGAATTTTCTTTTTCCGTGGCTCGTGATTGCGTTCTTATAATATACGTGATTCTCATTTAGCACGAGCAAGATCAATGACGCACAGGAAACACTTCCGGAACACCTGGTCTTATTATTTAAGTACCGTTTCAAGGGTTTTATGACGAAAAACCTTTTAATCACTGGTTGATTTTGATATAAAATTATTGTTCCACTTAAACCTCGGCATTCTCTTGGTGTTATTTGAACATTACTTTATCCTCTTTTTATTGTTTCTATATTCAGTATAATCTTTGAGTATATGCTATTTATAATACGACGCCTACAATCGAACCTCGTTATCTCGAACTCGATGGACCATGAGAAAACTTCGAGATAGCCGAGTATTATATTTAAGTTAATTCGAATGTTTTGTGTTAAAGTTAGACAGGGACTGACGAAATGTTTAGAATTAAACGGGTTATTGAAGCTATAAGAGTTCGAGATAACGAGGTTCAGCTGTACCACCACGTTAGACCTAAGCATCGCGGACAGGTCATAAAATGACGAAAAGAACAGCTGTATAAAGGAATTTAATTTATTTGTTAATTTTCTATATGTATTAAATTGTATTTTTTAACAATCCATGGAGATAAAAGGCGGTATATTGTGTTAACTTGCTCGTTTGTCGCAACTTAAATCCATGTTTTAATTTTCCTTATAAGTGGCACGGTTCACTTAATGTACTTTACGTTCTTCTGAAAAATATGAAATTCAATATATCAATGTACTTATTCTCATCCTCATTCAGATTTTGATATTACTTTTGACATATACTGATATCCTTTCAGACCTTTATACGTATGACGAGCCTTTAAAAGGACGAAAATTGTATAATGCAGTTTTACTCCTTTTTAGGTCTGCTGGATCTTGTTCTATTTATGCGTCTCTTTTATACAATGTCCTTTTGGGGATTTCGTGTGTCACCTTAATCAAGCGTTGTTTTATTAATTGAACTAAATGTGATAAATCCCTATCGATAAGCATGGCAATCAACGTTAGACTTAAGTATTTGAATTCGTTGTCCTTTATAGAAATTACAAACCCATCAAACAGGACCAGACTAATGTACCAGTCCGGAATTTATAGCGTGCCCATGCGGTAAGAGGCCCGACCACTGTGGTCACGTGACTGTTTACAGCAGCTGCAGATGAGCTATATATACATATATATATTCTTCGGAGCGTCTCTTAACATAGTGCACACAAGTCGCCTCTATCTCCTCTCACTTACATGACGATAGAAGGCTTTTGTTGGGTCGTTTGGAAATATTCTTAAAGTTTGTATGTGAGACCATATTCACAACAGTTTAAGTCACCATATAGCAACGTTAGGAAAGTTGTGTTAACAAATTGCGCGAAGGCCAGAAGTGGCCTATATATTATCATTTGTGTTTAGTATTTAGACATATTTTGTCTGAGTGTTATTTGGAAAGTTTACCAAAATTGATACCGAAACCATGCGGGACCGGCCGGAAATCCGGTGCGAGGATAAAGATGTTACTGACGATCTCAGGAATACAAAGATTGTACTACCAGATATCGTAGTTCTACGCCAAATATCCCACGATGCGAAAGGTTGCAACTCCGAGCCGGGATCGAGATCCTCCTCTTTTAAACACTCGGAAAAACCAAAATACCTTCATGTGAAGTTCGAATCTATCCGGCGAAAAAGCATGCCGGACAATGTGATGAGTCCGGAGGAAGCCGCTCAAATACAGGATCACGTTGACGCGCTGATGGCCGAACCGCCACAACAAATACAAAGAGTGCGCTCCTTCAAAATCTCTTCTAAAGGAATAGTGAACAGGGGTGACTCGTTTCGTCGGTCTAGTTTAAGTAATTCTCAATCCTCGTTAAGTAAATCGGACAGCACTAGAAGAACACAATCACCATTGTGTAAGCCAGCTCCTAAACAGGAGAAAGTTGTGGACCTACTCGCGCCTGATCAGGACGTGTTTCAGGTCTCGATTGTTGGAGCTATGGGTGTCGGCAAAACTGCAATCAAACACCAGTTTGTCACTTCGGAATATATGGGCAACCTCGACACCTTCTCAGGTAAACAATAATTATCACGTTCTCAAACATTGAAATCTATCTAACATATTGATAATTGATGATGAATCTCATTTTCATTAACAGATGATTAAGCACTCATGAAAGAATTGTTTGATTTGCTTCACGCAAACTAAATTCTTCATGAGTTAATGTATATAGATAACTAGCTAGCGAACACTGAGGAAAAATTATCACATGGTAGTAGAAGACATCAGTATTTTGTTATTAAAGCTATAGACATCTATATACACATAGCAATAAAACACCATGTTTATAACGGCAGATACATCGGTGACCGTTTGTATAAGAGGAATGACCTTTCCGGAACGTATTAGATCATTACTTTGAACCTAGAACGTTTTTTTCTCTCTTTTTCAATGGAAATATAGCTTTCTTGTAGTGAAAGTGGGAAAAATGTACATCAGTGATATTGGTGTGACGTCAGCCGATATGACACCGATGTATCTACTATTTGTTCCCATTCTAATAATTGTACGTAGCCAATTGAGGTCAACATTGTATGGTGATCTCACTGCGATTTTGAGAATATAGATTAGTTTGCCATGTATAGGATAACCAAGGAGACATGCTTCAATTGTATAGAAGTCCTTATAACACAACCAGTAGAAGATTAGAGTGTGACGTTTCGATGAATATACACCTTCATCAGACAAATGACCAGTGTGGAGCTTACTAGCATTTACGTACGTAGCATACGAGATGGTAAGGAAATCGGCCGACTTTTTCGACTGTACTATTATCCTATGTGCAATATGGTTAAAAAATAGTGTGACGAGATGGTAAAAATTGGTCGATTCCTTATCATCTCGTACACTACTTGCGTCAGTGCTACCACGCTCCATACTGGTCGTTTATCAGATGAAGGTGACCGTGTAGTCATCGAAACGTCACAATCTAATCTTCTACTGGTTGTGTTATAAGATGAAGGTGACCGTGTAGTCATCGAAACGTCACACTCTAATCTTCTACTGGTTGTGTTATAAGATGAAGGTGACTGTGTAGTCATCGAAACGTCACACTCTAATCTTCTACTGGTTGTGTTGTAAGATGAAGGTGACCGTGTAGTCATCGAAACGTCACACTCTAATCTTCTACTGGTTGTGTTATAAGATGAAGGTGACCGTGTAGTCATCGAAACGTCACAATCTAATCTTCTACTGGTTGTGTTGTAAGATGAAGGTGACCGTGTAGTCATCGAAACGTCACAATCTAATCTTCTACTGGTTTTGTTATAAGATGAAGGTGACTGTGTAGTCATCGAAACGTCACACTCTAATCTTCTACTGGTTGTGTTATAAGATGAAGGTGACTGTGTAGTCATCGAAACGTCACACTCTAATCTTCTACTGGTTGTGTTGTAAGATGAAGGTGACCGTGTAGTCATCGAAACATCACAATCTAATCTTCTACTGGTTGTGTTGTAAGATGAAGGTGACCGTGTAGTCATCGAAACGTCACAATCTAATCTTCTACTGGTTGTGTTGTAAGATGAAGGTGACCGTGTAGTCATCGAAACGTCACACTCTAATCTTCTACTGGTTGTGTTGTAAGATGAAGGTGACCGTGTAGTCATCGTAACGTCACACTCTAATCTTCTACTGGTTGTGTTGTAAGATGAAGGTGACCGTGTAGTCATCGAAACGTCACACTCTAATCTTCTACTGGTTGTGTTGTAAGATGAAGGTGACCGTGAAGTCATCGAAACGTCACACTCTAATCTTTTACTGGTTGTGTTATAAGATGAAGGTGACCGTGTAGTCATCGAAACGTCACAATCTAATCTTCTGCTGGTTGTGTAATAAGAAAATACTATTCTACTGACATTACCAACCAGACGAAAATGCTTCGAAATAAAACAGGCTTCACATGTACAGTTATATGAGGAATAAAGGAAATTATTGCTACATACGTTTGTTGTAAGGAACCTGTCTATGGGTATTGTCACACCCCTGTTGTCACTGGTTGTGTTGTAAGATGCACTGACCGTGTAGTACGAAACGTCACAATCATGATTTGTCTCATGGAAAATGTTGTAAAAAGTTGACCGTGAATGTACAAACGTCACACCTGTGATCTTTTACTGGTTGTGTTATAAGATGAAGTGACCTGTGTATAGAAACGTTTATAGAATCTTCTGCTGGTTGTGTAATAAGAAAATACTATTCTACTGACATTACCAACCAGACGAAAATGCTTCGAAATAAAACAGGCTTCACATGTACAGTTATATGAGGAATAAAGGAAATTATTGCTACATACGATTGTTGGGAACCTGTCTATGGGTATTGTACAAACCCCTGTTGTCAGAAGCTCTGGTGTTAGGAGATGCACTGCGATCTAGTACGAAGTGTCTAACATGATTTGTCTCATGGAAAATCTTATAAAAAGTTGCGTTATAGAGATGTACAGTACGACCTGTGAATAGAGGTCTGGTTTATAAAGGTATACAGTACGACCTGTGTATAGAGGTCTGGTTTATAGAGATGTACAGTACGACCTGTGTATAGAGGTCTGGTTTATAGAGATGTACAGTACGACCTGTGAATAGAGGTCTGGTTTATAGAGATGTACAGTACGACCTGTGAATAGAGGTCTGGTTTATAGAGATGTACAGTACGACCTGTGTATAGAGGTCTGGTTTATAGAGATGTACAGTGCGACCTGTGTATAGAGGTCTGGTTTATAGAGATGTACAGTACGACCTGTGTATAGAGGTCTGGTTTATAGAGATGTACAGTGCGACCTGTGTATAGAGGTCTGGTTTATAGAGATGTACAGTACGACCTGTGTATAGAGGTCTGGTTTATAGAGATGTACAGTACGACCTGTGAATAGAGGTCTGGTTTATAGAGATGTACAGTACGACCTGTGAATAGAGGTCTGGTTTATAGAGATGTACAGTACGACCTGTGTATAGAGGTCTGGTTTATAGAGATGTACAGTACGACCTGTGAATAGAGGTCTGGTTTATAAAGGTATACAGTACGACCTGTGTATAGAGGTCTGGTTTATAGAGATGTACAGTACGACCTGTGTATAGAGGTCTGGTTTATAGAGATGTACAGTACGACCTGTGAATAGAGGTCTGGTTTATAGAGATGTACAGTACGACCTGTGTATAGAGGTCTGGTTTATAAAGGTATACAGTATGCTTCTTATTCTGTTGAGGAAAGTTTTGTTTATAAAGATATACAGTTGAACATACTGATAAAAGCCTGGCCTATAGAGATATACAACAACGACATCACCATTATCGTCATCGTCGTCGTCGTCGTCATTTATCGTCGTCGTCGTGTATCTCCTGATGAATATTGATGAGTAAAACTTAATTCAAATATCACCAATTGACCTAGCATGTGGACATCTTTAAAAATCTTCATTTAAAAATGTTGTAATTTTACACTATGTAATCATGATATTGTTTTCGGCTTTAAATTAAAAGTATGTTTTTGTTTTAACAAGCAAAACAACCATACTAAACTCCCTACTGTGATCGATATTGGTTTCCGTCGTATCAAATCTGCAATAGAAGATTTGGGGGCAAGAGCATGTTGTTTGTTTAAAGGATGTCGGATCATCAAGTCATTTTGACATGTTTACATAAATGTCAAATGCACCTTTTTATGTCTGTGTATTATTCAAGACAGATAGCATCGTATGCTAAAAAATCTGTCTAAACAGTTTAGCATTCCAGAATATCTTGTTTGATTTCCTACCAATGTTTTCTACTTAATGAAGCTCGATAAAGACCAACACGTGTATACACAGACTGCCGCGAATGTTATTGTGGACAACACGCGCATCAACAGTCTTTTTATGTTCGCATAATTGCGACAGACATCTTTCTCGTCCCGTTGCTTGCACGGATATCTACGTTGCCTATGTTCAGGGCATTCCATGCCAAACCACTAGCAACTATATTTCTCACGTGCTACGTTCTGCGAGAGAGGATACATACATGGCGAGAGAAAAAACGGACTGGAATGTAGGTAATGATACCACAGGCAGCGACATCGTGCATGCGTCGAACCTAATGTACATACCTCACAGATAGGAGTCGTCATACACGAGTCAAACATCACGTACGTCCGAGATAAGCGTCGCAAATAAACATATGTCGAGCATTTTAAGAGTCATCATACACACGTCTAACACAGCAAACGTCCGAGATAAGCGCCGTCAAACGTCATCATATGTGCTTTTAATTGGAACAAGGTATGTTTTTGCGCAAAATGAATAAAACACTTGCATTACGGAGCAGTTAATGATACGGATGGATCAGAAGATTTTTTTTTGTCCCTTTGTGACAGAATTAACTGTGAGCTTCAAGTCTCGAATCCCCGCAAGTTAACATTCTCTAACTTTATTCATCACAGATGTAATGGCAGTTTTTTACGCTCCTCACACACACACACACACCCTCACACACTCACACAAACAATAGAAATAAAAAAGGCAATGAGTAAATATGCAGTTATTTATGTTCCAATCACTCGCAAATTAAAAACTTACCTTTCTAGTTCTTGTTAATTACTATATATATGTGGTATCTGATCTAGCGTAGACCGGAAATATCGGACAAAATCTAATTTGCATATTTAAATAACTCATTTAAATATGTTGTACAATTTGGACATAGTGACGTTAAAATGTTCCATTTTGAGACAAAGACACTCCCACCATCCTCCTTTGGTGTATTTCTCATATCGTTTTCCTGAAGTCGTGTATGTTGGTGTAGAGTCATTAGCATACATGGTGCTGCTCAACTTAAAATTCAATGCAACGAATAAAAGCAACCTATTGAGAGGTGTTCAAGTTTAAAAAACAACTACGTAGCAATATTTTCGCAAAAAAGAGAGGGAAATATAAAACTGAAACATGGGAAGATTTTGAAGCTAATTGGTTGTGGTGTAGTGGATCTGTTTTACATACGTTCAATATACGTTACCTATCTCATGATAAACAATGATATCATCTAAAAATAATTAAAAGCAATTAGTTGAACGGGTATGGAAACCGAATTTGATTGTCACAATTTACAAAATGTAATACCTAACATTACTTTTCTGTCTGATTTCGTTAGGATTCTTAAAATAGTGTATTTTGAAATGAATGATTTGAAATACCGCGTTTAAGATTTTTTCCTGTGGTATATTCAGAATACAAAAGCGGGATTTCAACACGTCTTCAAAACGAAGCCAAGTGTGATTTTACTGGCAAGCCTAGGTTGTCACATGAACAAAGCTCCCGAAAAAGTGTTCTAGTTGTCCCTGTATTCCTAATCGTTTTAATTCGGACGTGCTAAGTTCGTTACGGTCTGCTGAATTTCGGTACACTCTCTATGTTTTATTTAGGCTTGTAATGCTTGTCTGTAGTCTGTGGTATTTATCAATTTATTTCCGTTCTTTTCTGTGCACGATGTTAATCTGTATGCGTGGTTCTAACATGTTTTTCAATATGTGTATTGAATTTTTAATTGGTTAGCGTAAATTGCATCCTGTCGATATATGCGATGATGTAGGGACACAAGTATGAATGCCATTCAAAATAGTTCATACAGACATATCTAATATAACCCCGTAAAATTGATGATATCAGTATTTGTTCTCCTTATACTGAGTACATTCTGTATTGTATTTGTGTACATCGGAAAATAATCGAATATTTCCATAATACCAAACCCTGTAACCCACGCCCCCACCCCATCCTACACACACACATATATATATACACACCTGTGTTAAATGCATATTTTATGTGATTTCAGTCCTTTTAAGAATATAGTGAAACACAGAGATATTCTCGAAAATGTAGATACTTTAGTGATCAGTACGCTTGTAAAATACATACCGTTCTTAATTAAGATCTCTCTCATATTGATTCAATTACATTTTTAATAAGATATCATAATGCACTATGTGAAAGTAGATAATCCTCAGACGATCTATGAAGTGCGATGACGTAGACCGTGAGGTATACGTTCTCGTTGGATAGTAGATAAGAGAGTGTTTTCTTTCGCTTGCCCCTAATTGGTGATCTGCCTCATTAACATTCTTTGGGAGATTTTTGGTGGCGTTGGCTGTAAGAAATATGTCCCGAGGGATTACTGTTTGGATGAGCGTTCAGTGATGAGAGAGATATCTGGACACTTGGGAAAGTACACTAATATACACTGGCGTAAACAGTAGGAACACATGTACCAGCAATAAATCGCAGAGGAAGCAAGATACACGAACTGTAGGAATATCTATTCAAAAATATTTCATTTTTCTTATCTTTAAATCCTGCAGGAATACCTTGAAAGTTTTAACAAAAACTTAAAATTGGCTTACACCTATTAACCTGTATACATGTACTGTTAATCACTTAGATTTCGCGAGTACTTTATTTCGCGAAGTTACATCTCCAGACATATTCGGGAATACGTGTTTCGCAAACGGTGATCGAGAAGTGACTTTAAATTCGTTAATGATGGGCTAATGGATATATGGACTCCGATATCGGTAACCGAAACAACATGGATGTCAGCAAGAATTATTTCTTTTCAAATAATCGCGAGGATTTCATTAACTCCGTCACATCCCGGAAAATCATACGAGAATCTTTCCTTAATCCTTGGCAGGATCAATGCTATTTTTTCCTCTGCAATATTTTGCTTTTTATCTGTTATTTCTGTGTATGATCCTTATAAATATTAAATGATAATTGGTTATTTTATATGGGGAGAGAGCCGTTGCGTTGCTCTTACCTGAGAGATGTAGGTACGGTACTTACATGTCTATTGCCCTTTCAAAATCAGTGATGCTGAGAGCCTAACTTTTAAAACCTAGTCGGCAACTGCAAAAAACATATCAAAATCTTAGATAGGAAGGGACACTTGCCAAACAATTCAATAAAGTTAATATTTTCCATATTCCTGATGTTTACGATATATGTCCTTTATGCAGTTGCAGAAAATATGTCTTCTCTCATCGATTTCCGATTAAAAAGTTTTCCTTGTACATTTTGGAATTATCCTTGTATGTTTGGTAAAATGCGAGTCTTTGAAGTATTGAAATATAATTCCAAAGACTGTTTATAATATGAAAAGAAAAGGACACACGCATAGACGTTCCTAAATGTCAGATCTACCAACACGAACACACTCATACCATTTTGTGCTGTTGTGTTAATGCAATTTATATCATAAAATTAGAATCCAAAGTTCATTACTGTCATTGCATGCCGATCGCATTAATTAATCGCAAGGAACGCCCATGAATTTACGTAATGGTCACCACTTTCAGGCTTAATATATATATAAAACGTACAGCAATTGAAATCCAATGCAATCTTTGTGGTTGTCAACTTGCCAATAGCAGATGGGCCTGTATCTACAACAATCTGGTTTGTGTATCAACAACTGCGCAGCCAAATAAACAGCGTCCGTTCTGTCTCATCCTGTTAATCCATCGCCATACTTTTGTACGTGTAGACATTGTGCATCCCTATAGACAATGGTTTTCGTGGCTTTTATATATTGTCTTGCACTTGGTTTATATCAAAACCAAACATCACCGATTCCCAATGTTTTATAGCGTACCTCTAAAATGTACTACTTCTCAAACTGAAATTCCCTCAATGTCAATTCAGCATTGCTTTCACAAATCGAACCTCTGTGCTCTATTTGTGTTAAACTATATCTTTTTTACATTTCCCAGCTTTCTCTATACTGTATTTATTTTTTGACGTTTCTATGGTGTCTCGATCATCATCACCATTTGCAATCTGGCATGAATGTATGAGTAATTCCTCGGCACAAACGAATGCACTGTATATCTTACCTATTGGAGTGATTTACTTTTATTTTTTACTAACATCAAACATATACACATGTACTTCATACTATCAAACTATCATTTTAGTTACAGATGATATTCAAATTAATTGTACTTTACAGACGGTGAAAACTTAATTCAAAGTTGTTTTTTTTTTTTTTTTTTTGTGAAGCAGATATATGTATTCAAATAAAGTCAACAGTACATAATAATATATGTCAAACATGCGCATGATATGAGTAACTTTTAAAACTAAAACATAGATATTGTAGAAACCCGGGTAACAACATCAGATGCATTAAGATAAAGGCAGGCGCTAGTACCAATATATCGTACATTAAAGTTACATAATCTACCAAGTTGTACTTTCGATGACTTTTTCCGATAGTTATCTAGAGTAATTTCGAAATCCAGCGAAGTTCTGGATCTAACGACTGACCATTACAGGAGAATTTACGTATATCAAATTTTCAGTTTGCTTTTTTTCTTTATAGAATTGCCTCTTGTTCTTGATAAGGTTGAAATTTGAAGTGGCTCCTGTTTGGTTTAGTTTAATGACGTTAAGTATGTAACTCAAAGTTAGAAGCATTATTATTCAGCCTGTCACATGTAGCAAGTTTGTGGCAAAAAGTTTGTGGTTCGCCTCTGAACCGATTCGACGATCTCAATATGGGGACCCAGTGATTAATTAATTTTCACGCTATGTGCACAGCATTGTGACGCCATTATCATGAAAACGTCCATATGCCATTTTATCGTCAATTGTGATTTTTCTTTGATTAATATGGACCACAAAATGTACAACATATTCCGTTGACGACCATTGGTGGTAAAACCATATGTTAAACGTAGATTAAGTATACTTCTGCTTTACAAGTTTGGCAAAAAATGAAATTCAAGATTCAAAATACTGAGAACAGTTTTAATAGTCTGAAGCATGTTCAGACGAAGGGAACATACCAAAGTGATGAAGACATTGTGATTAAAACTCATCCTTATGAGTTCAGCATATAACGAAATGTCTGTATACCGAGGAATCGACAGAATATATACATATACAAAACTGAACAGCATCTGCTAACTATAACGTGTTCATAACACCAATAAATTCGCACGTGTATACATCCCACGCGCTTTGCGTGGGCACGTGCCCTCCACATAACTCTCTATTTTTAGACGCTGCCAAAAATTCTGTCGATGACGGTCTAATGATAATATATCGTAAATGTTTACTTAAAAGCTTAGCAACGTAATTTGCAAAAATAATCAACTTTGATAGTTAAATGACAATTTCTACACATATATATCAATATACATACGTTTAATCATTACATTTAAATCGCTTATAAATCAGAGACCCATAAATGTAGACAATGACGTCAGAATTTCGGTAGTAAATAGTGTTATCGCTGACGTCTTAGTAATCATAGTTACATTATAGGTATTCAGGTTTTATTGTTCGTTTCACAATTACACTTAAATAGCAATATCTTTGACGTTATATAGAAAGCGATGTCTTCAATGACTAATAGAAACTGGTAACAGTATTACAAATGTATTAAGCTGCATTATTCCCATAATGTTATCCTTGGGATCTAGAGTCGAACGTCGTTATCTCGAACTCGACGGAACTTTGGACGAAAACTTCGAGATAACGGAGTATCTGATTTGAATGAGTTCATTGAATGTTTTGTGTTTAGATAGGGACCGTTGAAATGCTTCGAATTAAATGGGGTCTTAGAGTTCGAGATATTGAGGTTCGACTGCACTTGTATCATAAAATGTTTGACGGGAATAATAGATATTTTATATTTATCTTTCTTCGTGTAATGTTTGGTTATACAGATGCTTACGCTTTACTTTGAACCTAAAAAAAGAAAAAGAATACACGGTATTGTATGGCTGGTTAGTTTAGCGAGGTTGATATTTTCGCTTTTTCGCGGTACATTAACGTGATTGTGAAAATTTAACACGTGAAGTCATAAGACACGTGTTATATGTCATTTTACATCCAGATTGAAAAATTTGAATTCCTTAAAATACGGTTTATTCGTTTAAAATGAAATTCGCGACAATTTTGGCCGTAAAAAATGATCAGTTCTATGGTATATTACTACATGTAAATTTGTGTTTTGATGTGGCCTTTCTGTAGTTGTCAATTTTTAACTCTCCAACTTTTATCCATTTCTTTAAAAGTATTGCTTTTATTTTCAATGCTTTTTCTTGAAATTTTCCTGACTACAGAATGGATTATTTCTTCGCTACTTTCAACCACAACAGGATGTTTATATTGTCATTTTCAATTTGAACCTTCCGAAGCTTGATTCACTATAACCACTGATGTGTATGTTTTGTAATTTTCGTATAAATCTTTTCATTACATATTTTTTCTGATTGTTAGAAATGAAATAGACCAAGTTAATTTCTAAAAGAAATTTCTAACAATATTTTTAGATATTATCATATGACCATTCTCACATAAACATAACAAAACATTATACAAATATGATGATCCAAATCGCTTCCTTAATCTGATTTCTAATCAGCTAGCAGACAGTTTTAATTTCTCTTAAATTTCATTAACTTTTACTATCTGTATTACATATATTTATATATATACTGTGTTACAACGGGGCCACGGTGGTCGAGGGGTTAAGGCCACTGAGCGGCTTTATCACCAGCCATCACATCCGGGTTGCGGGTTGGAAGCCTTCGTGGGGCAGTTGCTATGTACTGGCCGCAGGTCAGTGGTTTCTCTCTGGGGACTCCTGTTTTCCTCTACCAACCAAACCTGGCCCTCCTTGAATGACCCAGACTGTTGATAGGACGTAAAGCACAATAAACAAACAATCTTCAGAGGTTGCAGCTGATAATGAGGTCTTACCGTTTAACCAATTGACAATCTTGGGTACATTACTTGTGTATATCCTACAGGACCAGACAATTCAACCTCGGCATCTGACCCCGTGACCTCTTGTCTACGCCAAACGTCTCATCTTAAGTAATTCTTAATGACATAGAAAACAAAGAACATTCTCAGACCTAAATGCTAAACAAAGAGCTGGGAAAACCTCCTTACAAACTGCAGACAATACAAAAACAACTCCGACAAACCTCTGTAATGCCTTCAGAAGAACGGCTTTAGTGTGTTTACATGAACATGGTCATATAAATCATAAAGGGATTTTATATATTGTTGTCTTTTTCATCAAATGAGCTTAAGCAGATTCAATACTCATTAATGATTTAAGCAGGACCTGACAAGTAAGCTAAGTGAACTTGAAACTCAACCTCTAAGTGTGAATTTAAACATTTATTTCAGCGGAGTACTTGCTATTGTAACCGTGGTAAATACTAGCCGCAATATAACGGTTGAGCGTCAGACTAGTAACTAGATGTCTCGGGTTCGAATCCTTGCGGAGACATTGGAATCAATAATGACCTCTTCTAAACTATGTCCTCGGTCCCACAATGTACAACATTTAGGTTTATATGAGTTGCGTAAGCTTATACATTTCATGTTACACTAAACACTGGCCATTACTAATCAACACTACTCTTTTCTATCAAACAAGGAGATAACACCCTGAACAGACGGGAAATCCTGTGTGCACTTCACTACCAATAAAAACAAATATTCATATCTTACCGACACACCAAAAACCAGAATTTTGTCAGTCAATAACTGGATTGCCTCTTATATTCTGGAATAACTGCCATAAACACTATCTGAAGATAGGCTGAGACGTCTGTTAAGTCGTCAAAGTTAGGAAACCTGAGTACCTAAAGTTATCTCTGTAGTTACTCCCGACAACATGGGAACATGTAGGCTGAGATCTACCATAGCTCCAATATTGTACTCGTGTGTGGTTGTGAAATGCATTTTTGAACACGAAGACAAATGCCTAATATTTGCATATTGCAGAAGTCGTTCAAATGATGAATACATCTTAAACGAGTCTTTGGCTGGCTATAAAAACAAAATGTATCAAAATGAATCAACGCGAAAAAATAAAACAAATGTACAAGAAAGAAATACTTTTAAAAATGTTTACTCTGAATCTGTTATTTGATTTACTAAATTTTCTACTTAGTAACGATACTGATGCCGGAGAATCTTGTTTAGAAAGTTGTATTTTTATGAACCCATCCTAAAAATAGTTACAGCACTTGAAACAAATATTTATCAGATATATGGAAATTACGGAGGAAATTGTTAACTTTTGAGGCTCCCAATTTAAAATACAGGAAACACGACCTGTTTTATTTCCTTGGCACTGCCGTATGAGTGTTGTTTGCCGAAGAATCGAAAATGATAATACAAGATTCCATGTCTCGGAATAGTAATATATAACAACACGTTCGGTATTTGTTTTGTCGATTTGAAGAATGTAATAATCTATATTTCACATCTTTGTTGAAAACACACCGAGATCAAATTCTCAAAACAAAAGCAAATAGCGTTGTTACCAAGGGTGACAAGTATGCTACCCCCTTTGCCAAATTGCTAATTGCACCACATATTTTGCACAGAAATATATGAGCTTACAGTGTTTCGTTTAATGATAATCGCTCTTGAAGTAAGTATAATATGCGCCTTCATGTGAATATTGCCACTTGAGGTAAGGATTTCAGAAAGCCCGTTGGAATGTCGATACTTCGGACATTATAGAGATTTAATGGCAAGTTACCATTTTCACATATTACCTTAAACTAGAAGGCTGAAAACCCTCCATATGACTATGGATGACTAATGAAGGCTGAAAGAAGGACACAATAATTTGTTATTGTTCACATGAAGGGCGTAACCCATGGGCGAAATACAAAATGCACTTCATACAAAATGGAAAACCAATGCATTTTTTAATACATAAACCACTGTTGAATTTTTTTACATAAAGGGGGCATAACTTCCTTAAACTGGATCGAAATACAAAATTAACGCATCAATAAGAAAAAAGAGCTATTGCATAGTCGGTATCAAATTATTCTTTGTTTTACAGAGAGGGTTCATAACGCTACAGAATGTGGTCGGAATGTAAAAAATACTCATTATGGCACTTCATATTAATTTTTAAGAAAGATAATTGAAAACTAAATGAATGCATAGCTAAACTAATCTTATCCACGGATGGGCGTCCAAACAAAATGAATAGAGTATTCATGGAGGGGAAAATGAAAAAGGAGAGAAAAAAATGTCAAAAGATGATACCTACATGTACTTCAATGTCGCTATAGAATTGAAAGATTTCAAACAGAGTTAGCGTTACCACCCTGTAAGTACGGATAATTGACGATAGACTGGTAGAAAGGTATTAAATATGATTTATGATCACTATCATATTTTTTATTGAGAAACATTCAAAATCCTCATGCCTCGATATCAAAGTAAGTATGCTCGATTGTCGGTAGGATACATACTGATGTCGCTGATGCAGCAGAAGAAACTAACCCTACATTAACATCTGGTCTAAATATACTTTTGAAACTTCTGAAGGATAATCCATGTAAAAATCTCAATTTCTTCTTGGGAAGTTTTTACCGAATCGTTTTTGTAGAACTATAAGAAAAAATATGGCGGTGAGTGAGATAGCGTTATAATGTTGCAAAACTGCATGAATTATAATACTGAATCTTCTATCTTACAGTGGAGTCAGGGCAAGAAACTGCGGTTCCAGTGATGCTTGATGACGAGGAATCCATTGTTCTCTTCACAGACTACGACGATGCAGAGGTAAGCGTGTTGATCGCAGCAAGCTCCTATGAAAATGGCAGTTGAAATTAACACTTATTAAAGTACCTAATATTTCTAGAAATCGCGTAGAATTTTAAATGGTATTAAAATCACAAAAGAGAAAATGTTCTGATTTGAGATGGTACCGTGAAATTTCAAGATATACTAAGATAACTTATATAAGTGAAGTGGAGTTTAGAGAGAGATCTTCATATGTTTGTGTATTTGGAATTTAAAAAAAAAACAATGGTAAGAGGGAGGCAGACTACTTGCGACCCGTCCCTGTAAATTTCGACGTTATGCTGTATTTCCTTGCTATTTGGAAGTTGCTTTGTCTTGATTTTCTAATCTGCATTTTATCATACATATTTTATTTAATTAACATATAATTCTATGACGTATCGCTGTAATTTTGCTCATTTTAGCACACCATAAAGATATGTTTTAGCATTGTGTGATTTACATCAAAGTTGTAACTATCAGGAAAATAGCTTTATATCAAATAAATATCACATATTTACAATTTAATTTATATTTGATATGTGTGATTGTTGAGCTCTACTGTGTCTAAATTTGTATTAAAATATGCTGTTCACTGAAGTTTCTTTTGTACAATCTTTCGAGATTGCTGGTGGTAGATACTGCAGGTGAACTGTTAGTTACAAACTGCATACCACGTTTTCATTCGTTTGAACAGCAGCACAGTTCGGAATACATACATGTACATGACCTTCTTAAATTATTAGATATATCAATTTTACGAAATTTACTGAATGATTGCGCTAGTGTACCTCCCAATCTCTATTTCGACTTTTTCTTATCACTTTGTATTTTTCGCCTCTTTGGTTTAAAATTTAGGCCGTTTGCATCAATGACGAGTCCAAGAAGGACGAAACAGCTATCTGATGCAGTTGAATTCATTGATTGGTTCTACCGTATCTGACTCAAAACTTGCAATGAAAGGTGCTTTTCACTTTCTTTTGTGCAATCTTGGTCAGCATTGGATTTAATAACAAATATAAAAGACAGATGTGAAATTTTCAGTTATATAAAAGCTTTACAAATGGGAACAAGGTTTTTAAAGCAACTAACTGATATCTGATTTGTTAAATCATTTGAGAAATATAGCCTTCATCCATCATACATAACTGAAGAGGTTTGACATCTTATGTAGAGTTCGAAGTGTTACAATACTACTGAACCAGATGAACAGTGATGTGTGCCACAGACGTCTTGACGTCAGTCTTGGCATTCCGTTCATATCAGCATTTCCTGACTCATTGTGCACATTATATACACCAAAGTAAATATACAGAATCACTAGTGATATATGAGGCATACACGATTTGATTTTATGGTCCGTCTCCTTTGCAGATTTAGCCAAGTTTATAAAGTCTCTGAAAGATTCACAAACCTAAGTCTGTCGTGTATCGTAACCATGGTAATACCTGATATTAAAATTGGCAATGAGGTCTTGTCGGATATTTATTTTTTAACAGTAATCAGATTGGTCTTGTTGCTTACCTGTCACCTGTTCCTTATACACATAGGCATTCCTAACGTCAAGCGAACTTCATGGCTTTCATTACCTCATGTGGCCTGAATATGATCAGTACAGCTACAATAATAAGGAAATATTGTTCAAATTATATAGTTGACCTGTAATAAGGAAGAAGCGAACTACTCTCACGGATGATTACTTACGCCCTCCACCCCCACCCCCACCCCAAGTTTTGAATTAACTGACAGGAATGTGGAATATTGAAGATTGGTCTCACTTCTTTCGGTATTGTCCTCTCTTCACTAACCAAAGACAACTCTTTTTTGCTTTCTTTTTTGCCTGAGTGATCGTATTCCTCCAAACATCCAAACATTTATAAATGACTACCATGAGCTAGATGCAGTTACGAATAATTTCATTCTTGAGTTGATTCAGAGATTCATTACTGGTACCAGACGTCTTTGTTTTTTTTTTTTTTTTATCTTAAACAGTATTCGTGACGACTTTAAGACATATTCAAGTGGACTTTTCTTTCATATAAATATGCCTGCCAATTAGAGATGCATGTAAAAACACCTGGTTTTTTCCTCTCATAAAATTCTGAACTAGATAGAGCATTGTCAAATAATGAAGTAAACTGCACATTACAACTGTCAATTCTTTCTAGGATTCGACAATAATGTTTTTTTGTCTGCTATTTACCGCCTCCGGATGTAGCATCCTGTCTATTACCTGTCTACCACCTATAGCTTTGTCTTTCATCTTTAGCTTTATTGTCTACTATCTATGTTCTTTAGCTTTACTGTTCCTGTCTGTCAACATCTACATTGTCTAGCTTTACTGTTCCTGTCTGTCAACCATCTACAGTATCTAGCTTTACTGTTCCTGTCTGTCAACATCTACAGTATCTAGCTTTACTGTTCCTGTCTGTCAACCATCTACAGTATCTAGCTTTACTGTTCCTGTCTGTCAACATCTACATTGTCTAGCTTTACTGTTCCTGTCTGTCAACCATCTACATTGTCTAGCTTTAATGTTCCTGTCTGTCAACCATCTACATTATTTAGCTTTACTGTTCCTGTCTGTCAACCATCTACAGTATTTAGCTTTACTGTTCCTGTCTGTCAACATATACATTGTCAAGCTTTACTGTTCCTGTCTGTCAACATCTACAGTATCTAGCTTTACTGTTCCTGTCTGTCAACCATCTACAGTATCTAGCTTTACTGTTCCTGTCTGTCAACATCTACATTGTCTAGCTTTACTGTTCCTGTCTGTCAAAATCTACATTATTTAGCTTAATTGTTCCTGTACGTCAACCATCTACATTGTCTAGCTTTACTGTTCCTGTCTGTCAACCATCTACAGTATTTAGCTTTACTGTTCCTGTCTGTCAACCATCTACAGTATCTAGCTTTACTGTTCCTGTCTGTCAACCATCTACATTGTCTAGCTTTACTGTTCCTGTCTGTCAACCATCTACAGTATCTAGCTTTACTGTTCCTGTCTGTCAACATCTACAGTATCTAGCTTTACTGTTCCTGTCTGTCAACCATCTACAGTATCTAGCTTTACTGTTCCTGTCTGTCAACCATCTACAGTATCTAGCTTTACTGTTCCTGTCTGTCAACATCTACAGTATCTAGCTTTACTGTTCCTGTCTGTCAACCATTTACAGTATCTAGCTTTACTGTTCCTGTCTGTCAACCATCTACATTGTCTAGCTTTACTGTTCCTGTCTGTCAACCATCTACATTATTTAGCTTTACTGTTCCTGTCTGTCAACCATCTATATTATTTAGCTTTACTGTTCCTGTCTGTCAACCATCTACATTATTTAGCTTTACTGTTCCTGTCTGTCAACCATCTACATTGTCTAGCTTTAATGTTCCTGTCTGTCAACCATCTACAGTATCTAGCTTTACTGTTCCTGTCTGTCAACCATCTACATTATTTAGCTTTACTGTTCCTGTCTGTCAACCATCTACATTATTTAGCTTTACTGTTCCTGTCTGTCAACATCTACATTATTTAGCTTTACTGTTCCTGTCTGTCAACCATCTACATTATTTAGCTTTACTGTTCCTGTCTGTCAACCATCTACATTGTCTAGCTTTACTGTTCCTGTCTGTCAACCATCTACATTATTTAGCTTTACTGTTCCTGTCTGTCAACCATCTACATTATTTAGCTTTACTGTTCCTGTCTGTCAACCATCTACATTATTTAGCTTTACTGTTCCTGTCTGTCAACCATCTACATTATTTAGCTTTACTGTTCCTGTCTGTCAACCATCTACATTATTTAGCTTTACTGTTCCTGTCTGTCAACCATCTACATTATTTAGCTTTACTGTTCCTGTCTGTCAACCATCTACATTATTTAGCTTTACTGTTCCTGTCTGTCAACCATCTACATTATTTAGCTTTACTGTTCCTGTCTGTCAACCATCTACATTGTCTAGCTTTACTGTTCCTGTCTGTCAACCATCTACATTATTTAGCTTTACTGTTCCTGTCTGTCAACCATCTACAGTATTTAGCTTTACTGTTCCTGTCTGTCAACCATCTACATTGTCTAGCTTTACTGTTCCTGTCTGTCAACCATCTACATTATTTAGCTTTACTGTTCCTGTCTGTCAACCATCTACAGTATTTAGCTTTACTGTTCCTGTCTGTCAACCATCTACATTGTCTAGCTTTACTGTTCCTGTCTGTCAACCATCAACCTTGTTTAGCTTAACTGTTCATTGACTTGGCTTTTAAATATCCTATTAAAGTTCTTAAATATCACTATATGGTTTAATAAATAACAGTATTTTTATCGTTCTTTCTAAAGTAAGTACTATGCACCTTTACTATCTACCATTGAATTTTCCTCTGATATTTCACACAATAGTATTCACATATCAAATGGTTAAATAAAAACTTTCTTTGTAACAAATCATAATCGACACATAGTTCTTGTGATTATTATAGGATGACTTAATTCAACGGTATTCACGTGCACACTATTTCTGTCAATGTTTACACATCGGAGATACATTAAAAATTATTTTCAATTTTATTACAATTTATGGAGTTTCATTCTTGACGTTTCAAAATATGGATCATAAAAAAAGTCATATGTCGTTTGTTTACCTGTTGTTCCTGTTGCCGTATACATTGTTCTCATTTGAGAGCCTGACATTACTTACATTGATAGGTAAAGATTTATGAAGTAGAAGACGCTTATTCTTCCCGAACATCAGGTCTAATTATTCATTTTTTTCATGGGCCTCAGCGTAAGCTTTCTTTTGTTAATATTTTGCTGTGTATTTTTAAATGAGGTTGGATTATGATTATGCTGCTAGTATTTTATTGTTGGTTTTTGAGCATATATGTTTTACCTATATAGTATACATTTTTCTTCAACAGGATTGTGACGTTATGTCGAACAAAGACGCCATAGTATTGGTTTTCTCGGTAACAGACAGAAAATCCTATAACTTTGCTGTGGACTGCTTACTTGATCTACGGCAAACACTCAAGTCCAATCAAGTCATAATCCTTGTGGCTAACAAAGCGGACATCGTTAGAGGTCGAGAAATAACTAGTGAAGGTGAAATAGCTCTAAATGTGATATGATTTTGTCGTTTTAAACTCGAAATTAACATATGTATTCATTTAAATGTAACAGTAATGATTTTCATTTCCATTTTTTAAATAATAAAGGATATTATAATGGTACTGTGATATTTTCTGAAAATGTGATTCAATGTTTATATATTTACTCCATAAAATATCTATCTGGTTTATCTACAACCTGTGTAAAAAGTGGTTTTAATGTCAGTTTTTTTTTTCTTTATTTACGCCTGACCGAAACTCATACAATAATGATCTGTACATAACCCGAATTAGTCCAAAGCATGTCCTTTACATTCTAAACATCTTATTCTTCTGTTTGTTAAACATATGTGTCAATAAGAGAGAATTCGTAAGGCTTTAGATTAGTCAATCGTTCCTCCTTAGTACATGATACAATTTGTCTATTGAGAAAAAAACAAGCAACGGTTTCTTTTTATTTAACAGAGGCAAAAGCTACTGCCGAGCAGTACAGATGCAAGTATGTGGAAACGTCGGCATCCCTCAACCATAAAATCGACGAGCTCCTTGTGGGTGTTCTGAAACAAATTCGACTACAGAAAAAGGGGAAAGGAAAGGAAAGCAAATCAGATACTTCAGGCGGCTCGGCTGCTGCTGCTACAGGAGCAAACGCAACCATACCCGACTCTGAAGAATCCAAGCCAGAGGAAACGCAAAGCGAGTCCGTTATCAAGCGATTCTTTAAAGGGTTATTCGGTCGCTTTAGCAAGAAGAAAGATAATGTTGACAACCTTTACAACTGAACGAAATGGTGCTGCCTTGCTGTTATGATATATAAAGAATATGGGGCCAAATCGTGTCTGTTACCGGCGAGATACAGAATAATTATAGCATATGTTAAATATTCAAAGGTACTGCTGTAACGAAACAAAAAATATAAAAAAAAATATAATCAGGGAATATATGGTGTATTTGTATATAAGGATATATATATATTGTTCGGAATTTTCCTGAAATATGCCTCGTTTATAAACATGTTTGCATATCGTTCTGTGCCCTGGTGGTAATATTTGCAGTTTAGTTTCATGTAGTCTCCATCCTGTCGTAAAATTATTTTTATTGTAAACCTGTGACTAAATTGACCATGGAAATATTACATTTTAAAGGTCTTATCGGGGCGATAGTTAAAATCTGTGCAAAGAATTTAAGATGAGAAAGAAACCATTTGGCCCCATACAGGAATCATTGTCCATGCTAACAGCACCAAGGAATAGAGAATAACAAAAAAGGAATATCTAAACGCGTCCGTCCATGAAACTCAATATGCCAATACTATTGAGTTGTATGCCCTAAAACCATACGTGTTTATCATAAAATTTAGGACAGGTATACAGATTGATAAAAACAGAATCAGACAGATAAACCGACTTGATGTTTGGATTTCATAAGATTATCAGAAACAGTAAAATTGTCCATGAAAAAACCGTTCGGTGTATACCGAAAGGCTTTTATTCAGAAACATAAAATGACTGACGGGTTTGTGTTTTTGTTTTTTCGTGTATTGCTGTTTAACAATTTGCGCCAGTAATATTCAAAGGTGTAAAATATTTCTAAAATTTAGGAATAAAAAAAATTGTCGGGAAGAAACCAGTCGGTACACTACTATTGTGATCAAAATACATTTTTATTAATCTCTTTGTTTTTAATTTTATATTGTTTAACCAAGTGCAATGTTTAAAGGACAAAAGCAAAATACGACAATACAAAACCCTCATTTCAAATACATAGTAAATAATGACATGTAAATAATTCTTAAAAACCGTTTAAGTTTCAGACCTTTTTCCGTTTTACGATAGATGTGTAGCTGTTTTGACAACCAAATATATCATTTATGCTAAATGACATACGTCCGTGCCCTGTTCATACAAAATAAGGGTAATGCGCTTTATTTCTAATGGTTTAAGCGACATTTGATTATAGATGTCCCAAGCGACACCTTATTGAATATGATATTTTAATGTTGTGTGAGTTCACAAATCATACTTTCATTTAAGACATTCCTTATCATTAACCATCTTGAATTGAATAAAATATTTTTGCAAGTTCCAACTATCGTCGACTTGATGAAATTTTACAGTTGAGTTTTTAGTTTTTAATGTTCTAAGCAGCATGGGGTTCCATGGCGTACATGTGCGAATATAATTCTAATTTGACTATGGCTTATGTTCTCGATTCACGAATTCCTGGATCGCTGACAGTACAAACAAAAATTTAAGATATTGTAGAAGTTTATTTGGCTTAAAGAGACATTTTATTAAACATTCCATTCTTGACAAAACAATCTTTACATTTCACTTCACACCTAAATCCTCCGAACAGTCAGAAATAAATGCATATTATGTCGACGGTCTACATAGCAAACATAAGTTATTGCAGGGTCAATTGTCTCTTTTCCCAGTGACCTCTTTTTTGCACGTGAATTTAAGGCCTCAATATACAAATATTAGTATGAGATTTCTACTCACAATTGAGAGTAATTGCAAAAGTCGAAAGATATAAAAAAAACAGTTATAGATGTGGTCATTTTTATTTGAAGATAAAATCGTTACACACCAAGTGTTAAGAATGTTTACTTGAATCAAAGGTTTAAAAATGGTACTGATCAGTGCAATAGACCTATTTATACCGCCTAGTCACGCTACTATGAGCGTGACGTCGGCTTCGGATTGTACGTTTCCTATGCAATTGAACATTTTACAAAGCGAGTCAGTTGAGAGTAGGGATATTGTGTATCTACATGTATAATAACATTTTTGGCAGCACAATTCATTCTCTAGTTTTACACAAGAATGTTTCCTGTCATATTTACTAGCATTTCTGTGTACGTCTGTTCAGGAACCTTTTTTCTGGACATGCAAAGGGAACATACATTATCATTAACCAGACAATAGTTGGTGTCGTTTTGAGGAATGTTTGTAGCTTCCTTAATGTTCGAAGCTTCGGGATGGTTTGTGTTATCAGCTTGTCAGCACTTGGCATGTACGAACTGCGATAACCGTTATCTGCTCAGAGCTAGGTAGCCAAACATATAGTGCACATCTGAACGTGGGATCTCTCTCTGTATATCTTAAGGTAGTTTTATGCCACGAACGACTTTTCTCATATTTCATTGTATCTACATTGCCCATGTCAGCCAGTTTTGTGAAATCTTAGATTAAATTTGACATCTTGAATATTATAAAGATTTTTCAACTGAAATCGGAAAAAAATGTTTTGATTTAACAAATTTTATCAAATATTGTGATAAATTATCGGATAAATGATAAAAAAAGTAAAATATATGTTCTAAAATGTGTTGATAAACCAACGTTTAAAATGATTTTATTCGTTTTTGACGAGAAGGCTGTGTTTAATTATGATGTTAATATTGCTCAGAAACAGTCACACTAAATCTGAATATAACTTTGATTTCAGCCATTTTAATTCGTAGTAGATAAAATCCCATCATATCAAGAAAATCATTATCGGCAATAAAATTCAATATGATGAAAAATGATTAACATACCAAAAACATATACGGATATCATGTTCTAATACGGATGTCGGTGATACATGGGTTTTTACTGTATATTTAGAAATATATATGGAAACAGGGCATCAGTTGTATTTTGCTGAAACCAGTCTGTAGCGGGTCGCTTACTTAACATAAAAAGACATTTACTTCCCGAAATTGAATATTTCCATCGGAATCGGCATGTGTTTCGAGCGAGTTACATACGCGATGTTAATCATTTTTTTTAACTAAATATCGCATGGTAAGCATACTCATTTTTATCAAAAGTATAACAAGGCAAATATTGAGATATATACAAAAATAGCATTTTATTTTGAAAAAAAAAATTATTTACAAGTGCAGCCTTACCACATAACAACAAAGGTAGATTAAAAGCAATACGCTTTAGGTATCTGCATGTTTCCGCCATGTTGTAGACAAAACCATCTGGTTATGTTATTATGGTAAACAAACTCTAATTGAAAAGAACAGCACTGCTTGCTGGAAGTTCAAATTATCGCAGATAAGATAAAGAAAGACAACTCGTGCAGGAAGTCCTGTCCCTGCTTGTAAACACATGATTCCTTCCAGTTCATAACCGTAAAACCTGTTTTATCATTGATGAACTCAATGTAGCAATTCCTTGTGTGCGATGTACATGTACATAATCTTTACACTGCCAGACTGGACGTCCATAAGTCTGGTAGGGCTGCAAGATTCCATCGCCCAACAGTCTGAATCACATTCATGGGCATCAGAAGTTGATAGTGCAAAGATGTTGACGACAATGAAGATTATATTGGAACACACGTCTATCACACATGTCATTAGAACGGGTATATATATAGTTCATGTTGCATTTAAAATTATATGCTAAATAATAATGGGTCTATACGCTTTTAAAGATAAATAGACGCTTTAACAACTGGAATGATATAACCTTCCTCGATACCCGAGGAGTTACGATCACTTTCGCTCTCTGCAACCCCGAAACATTTACATTTATGAGAAAAAAAACCTGACCAATCATAGGCTGATACTCTCCGTTTGAAGATAACAAACGAGCAACGCCCAACTTCAAAGCCTTTATGATATACCGTTATGCAACCTCGAGATTCGTCTGATGTACATCAAAGGATCAAACTATTCTTTTCGTTTTATCCACAATGTGTCGCACATGGAACCTTCAAATTTGTCATGATATGTTCCAGGGGTGCATAGAGCGAAAGTGATAAATACTCCTGGAGTATCAATGATGTGATGACATGAAACGAAATGTTTATGTTTGTAGAGAAGACTGGAATATGGTTTCTATGATGATGATATAAATACAAGCTACATTGCCTTCAATGCGGTATATCACACCAACTACTCACTACAAATACCAGATTATGTACATCTATCTTTATAGTAAATAATGTACATTTTGTAACAATCTTTTGAAAGGCTTCTAAATACACTTTGATGCAATTTTTGCTATTGATAAACAATCTCGTATGTTCGGAATTATTCGTAAAGGAAGTCTTAATTTGATTGTAGAAAATCAAATGATCTCATCATCAAGTTATATGTTTAAAGAACCAGTATATGAACAAAATATTTAGTTTAGATAACAAAAGAGGCTTCCTGAAAGACAAAGATTATACAACAGACACGCCAGTGAGTAGCAGCTTTCATTAAAGAATTAGACTCGATAGGACAAAACAATTAATTAAACTGCATCATAAAGCCATTTCGTCCTTCCAGGACTCGTCAATGATGCTAATGGCCTATATTTGGAAGTCTAGGAGGAAAATCCAAAGTGATCTACAGTCAAAATCTAGACGAGGAGGTTCACGTGCCAATATTTAAATCAATGTCGTAATTTTCATATATCAGATGATTTTAGAACAACGGCAAGTACACGTGTTTTTATTCTGAACTGTGCCACTATTCGAATGAGTTAAAACGTTGCATGTAGGTTACGGGGGACAAACCTTGGGGAGTTAAAGCCAAACAGCAGTGTCTACCACCTATTATCTCAAAGACTCTACAAAAGACACGCAAGTGAAAAGCACCTTTCAATTCAACTGAAGAAACACCTACAGTGACATGAAAGTGAAATTCTGCTTGATAATTAATTACGCTGATTGTTTCTTTTGACGTTTGCAGTCACCCTTTTAAAAGATACATATACGCCTCAAACTCTTCCTAGAATTTCCATTCAATTTTTTTTTACAATAGATTGAAAATTTATAACTCATATATTACTCATCTCTTTCGCTTACCCCTCTCATTCCTCAGTTTCACAGAAACCAGAATTTTGATTAGAACCTTAGGAGCTAACATCTATGGTTAAGGTGTGCCGCTGTGCTATTGTTTCTGTTGGTAAAATATAATGAAGGTATTTTTCGGAACATTCTATTCAGGTTGGTGTTGTCAATAGAATAGAAGTTCTTATAACACAACTAATCGAAGATTCATCAGACAAATGACTAGCGTGGCGGGTTCCGAAAGTCACCTGGGTCAGTACTGAAAAGGTACATAGGTTCAAGTTATAGCCGAAAAGGTTTGTCGATTTCTTTCCATCTCGTACACCTGTCATTTGTCTGATAGAGATGACAGTGCAGTCATCGAAACATCACACTCTAATCCTCTACTAGTTGTGTTATAAGACTTCAATTCAAGTTATAAATGAACAATGTTATACATTTAAGGCTTTATAATCATATTTTTTTTTTATTTAGAAAATACAAAGAGATTGTACCGTTTGAGAAATCCAAACACATAAACATATTATAGACGAACCTCGATATCTCGAATATATCGCTAGAAGACTCGGATGAATTCGAATCATCTTGTCGGTCCCTGATTCATTTTACACAAAACATTCGAACTCACGTAAATAGGAAATTCTGTTATCTCGAAGTTTCCCTGTCGAGTTCGTGATAACGATGGTTGACTGATCATACAGAAACACCTTCAATTTCAAATTAATGATAAAAATAGTTTGATTATGACATTACGATGTTAACACTGATATTATATAGTAATGTATAAAATTTGTGTCTGTTTGCAATGTGTCATTTTCCAAAAAATGTACTCAGGTAAAATTTTAAAAAAAAAAGAAAAGGAAAGGGTCCTTTTGAATGATGAACAATTTCTCGTTTGGATAATGGATTCAAATCTCTGTTTTCCAGCAATAAACATGATCAAAGATGTATTGATGGTCATATACTTTACTAAATAACATTTGTTTGTCGTAGGACAATGAACGACATGAGATAAAAAATATAAAACGTTATCTTAAAAAGCCACTGTAATTTTTATTTTAAAAAATAGCATGACGTTATTAATCACTTTGCCGTTTAAGATCCACATAATACTTGTGTTGGGTTTGATCGAAGGGAAATAACTCTTACCACACTATCCACATTGCATTACTACCGATCAGCTTGTGTCTTTCAAAGTTTTCCTCATTCAAATAACTACAGTATTTCAACGACGAGGAAATATTATATATCAATGTGTTTGGAGGAAATTGAAGTCAGACAACGAATGAAGAATGACAAAGAAAATGCATGTCACAGAATCTTAATTTTAGCTCAATGTCTATAAAGCAAGATAGATAAGAAGACTTACACGGGGAATGATGAAAAAAGTACCTAGAGATTAAGACTGGAAGGCTAAATGACTACTGAGTTTATCAACGACACCAACAAAAATCAAATTTATGAATTTTTTTTTTTTCTATAACGACGAAACCCTTTCGATAGATATATGACGGTTGCTTGTGTTTCCGTCTAATATATCAAATATATAATATATATATAAAAAAAATAAAAAATGTTTATATCATTAATGCATCTGACTATTCAACGCAGTAAATAAGAAGACAAAGACTTTCGTTTTGATGGACGATACAAATATATGACTGATGATATTATTGAGAAATGGTTTCTACTGATAAGTATACCGTAGTAGCGATGAGGGACTGCTTCCAGTTGTTGTTCTGTGGTCGCCGTATGACTGCTGTAGAAGAAACCGCACACAACCATAGTAATCCTTTATCGCGTCACCACTTTTACCAGAAGCGATGACACCAGATAATGAAATCACAGGCAAATCAAGTGAATACCATCCCGAAGGATAAATTCTAATTGGAATTCTTGCAGCTTCCAGAACGTCCGCTACGTTCTATCCTGTAAAAGGGTCAATCCTCGGCCAAGATAGCCTCATCGTTGGTCTGACATCTTCCAATGAGTGCCGTTAAATGACTTTGAAGGATAATCGAATTGAGCTGGCTATTTCTCCAAATGAAGAATTGAGGACCCACGCTGATCATCAGATGAAGTGTTTCTTTTAAAACATCACCATTCAGAAGAGTGTCTGTCTACACCAATTTTATCAATCAAATAAAAGTATTTATCAGGGCGGTCTGCGTCGCAATGTTCAATCCCACACTAACCAGCTTAACATTTTGCCAAATTTCATTTCCTTTGCTAGAAGCTTTATATTAATCTTATCTTACAAGAACTTTTCTTATCAAACAAATAAACTTTGTCTGTATTAATAATTTGACAACATATGTTCCTGGTTCATAATTAATTGCCGGACGTGTGCTGCCACTATGTATTAGTCGAAGAAAAAGACGAGTTAAGAACTACAGTAAAACTCACTTATGTCGAACACGCTTTAATCGAATTTATCAGATGGGTCGAATGTTTTGTTCGGCCCAGTTTTTTTCACTTCTTTATCTAAGTAAACTAAACATGGATAATTCGAACACTGTTGAGTCGAATACTGCGTTTATGTCGAATATATTTTGTGGTCCATCCCCTCTCAATTTTACCAAAATTTACTTTTTTGCGTCGAACATTCAGGCGTCACCTTGTCTGAGATTAACGTAAACCATACACTGTATTAATATCAAATTAAATTCAGTTTTACATTTGAATTTACTGCCTAATACAGCTCTGCTTTCGCAGTGGTGTTTTTCAGAACTTGATATATCATTGCCTACCAGGACATTTATGTATGTCTTTGATGAAGTGCGGATCCATGTCGGTGCAATTTAAGCATGTTTAATATATTGCCCCAATATCAGTCAAAGCCATTTTGTGGCGGGACAAGTTTCGTAGTAACTGGGGACGATCTCATTGAATCCCATACAGAAGGCCCGAGTTATGAGGGTGAACTGTCTTTTTCACGAACTCAACTACAACAGCACTGGACATTTCGATTTCTCACAAACAACCACGAGAAGAGATCATACAACATTAATGTTCTCCTCAGAGCTGTCGCAGCTCCTAAATTGGACAGTAGACGGCAACATTGACATCTTACATGACTGTGACGTCAAAACCAGTCGACTGGAAGGGCGCCATGAAATACAGCATAGGGAATATTTCTACCGAATCGTGGAGGCCTAATAGCAATTGTTAAGGTTTTTGTTGAGAATTGTATAAAGATACACAACTGAATAACACCATACAATACAAAACTAGAATGGGATCGAGTTGAGCCGAACTTTGGTTTATATTGCATCAGCTATTTCGACCTCCACGGAATCAGTGATGCTCAGAAGCTAACTTTCGGATGGTTCACAACACTCGAAACAAATTAAAAAAAAAAAAAACACTTTGGGAATTGCATTAACCAAATTCTCAATACATTTCTTAATTTCCATTACTTGTTTCAAACTCCACAAGAACGCCAGGTAGATGTATGTGTTCGGAATCCTCAAACTGTCCGGATGATCTCAGATGTGGCGTGCAAGCTAACCTGTTTTCGATGTCGTCTTAGAAATAATTATGACGTCATGTAAAAGTAGTCTATGTTTCAATGTCATTTTTTTTCAATTTATTATTTAAATCTACTGTCAAAAAATATGTGAAGATGTTTTTGTATACAGAATGTGCATTTGAATTCAATATTTTAATCCATTGACTATAAAACATGCGATGAATTTTTTTGTGTACAAAATGTAAATTAAAATTTCATATTTAAATCCATTTATATTATAATTTCTGACGATATATTTGTGTATATTTGAATTCAGTATTGATGTGTAAATCCATTGACAATAAAACAATATGTGAAGACGCTTTGTGTGTCAATTTTAGTTTAATATACTTAAATCCAAAATTAGCATTGAATAGACAGTAGTATTTGTGAGCATCGTTATAGCATCGTGACGTCAGCTTTTAATTTCGTTGAAATCCAGGCAGGAAATTGATATTGATCCACACTGATATAAATATTTATTCTATAACATCAAGGTGATAAAAACAATAACCATTTCGCTTAGCAAAGTGTTATATACATTTACAGTCTCCTGTTTTCAACAACTACAGAACGTATTTATGGAACACGAGGAAACACTTTTTAAATGTCAGGAACAGATCAAAAAATTAGAAAGTAAGACTAATGTTATTCCAAATGTTTTTCCATTGTGAATATTTCATGACATCGCTATATTTGTATCCAATATGAAAATTGATACCGGCACTTTTTGACATAGATAGTGATTCAGTAATATAGCTAACTGAATGTATTATCTGCTATATCCCCTATGTATCTGATCGTTTGTGATATTGACGTATACAAATGTATCTTAAATACGCAAGGTCTGATGTCGGATATTTATCATTTCCGCTAGGATTCGAACCCGGGATCTCTGGCTTACTAGTCTGGAGTTCAACCAACCGAGCTAAAGAGAAGTTCTCTCTCTAGCGGAGCGGTATACTGCGGCTAATATTTACCAGTTTTACATGACTAAAGAAAGGAAAGACAGCTCTCAGTTTTTACATCAACAATTTACCACTAAACCTTGACCGTGTCTCTGTAAATAGTGTAATTATGATAAAAGATAATCGACGATATTGGCCTTTAGCACTGATTCCGAAACCTAGGGGGATGGACCAGGAGCATGATGCAGTTAAACGCATGATTTTGCCTCTACTGCATCTAATTCTTAATTAATTAAACGATGTTAATAACTTATGAATTTTTTTTCTATGATCGTCAGTATTGCAGATTGTACGCACTGCTGGTGGATAACTAAGAACCTGAATGCTACGTTTTAATTCATTCGAAATAATTTTTGCACGGTCAAGAATTTACACGTTGCTTTTATAGATTAACATGAGAAGGAGATTATTCTTACCCTTTCGGAACACCTGGTCTTATTCTGCTTGTATTTTTTCATGAATCTTTGTATACATTTTTTTCATAATTTGTTGATCATTCCTTCAAATTTTCCTTTCATATTTACCATGACCATTTTTCTCATCCCCGGGACAAGCAAAGTACAGTATTTTTCTTCTCTAGCCAGGCCCCTGATTAATCACCAAGTTTGTGGTGTAAATTCCACGCTGTTCTTCTATAAGAGGTCCAAGATGGTAGTCATACCCGGATGGTCGGGTGGCGCAATGGTAACGCATTCGCCTTTCACCCAGCAGCCCAGGGTTCGATTCTCGGAACGGACGGACCCGACCACGTGGGTTTCCCTCCGGTATTCCCGACGGTATTCCCGAGCCGGTTTTCTCCCAAAATAAGACCTCTCGCGCGCTTGCATCCGTGCCAACAAGAGTGATTGGTATGAGTTGAAATAACTTGTTTCGCAATTGCTGTAAAATTATTCAAGTTTGTATATGTAACCGTGTTTGAATGATAATCGTACTGCGTGATCAATGCTGTTATATCAGATTTGCTCAACAATTCCATTTAATTAACCATGTAACCAGAAGGGAGCGTGATTAAGGTGTCATAAGTGATATCCAGCGCGTGACCACTATGACGTCAATTAGTAATTTGCCTACACCTTCTACCATTAATGCCAATTCGCATTTTCGTAATGCAGAGTTAACTGCTCTTGTGGGCATGTATTAATTAAATCGTGACATCATTAATTTGCGAAAGAAAAAAAAACTTTTATCATGACGTCACTCTCATAAACAAATGACGTAACAATTAATACTTTATCATAGGAGCAGATAACTCAGCATTAAGGAAAGATGGAATAAGGCACTCGGATTAGCGATTTCATGACTGAATTTGTCGCAAATAGTTTCACTGATAGGATCACACGATCATCAAGTCACTTTTACCCGTTTGACTTAAATGTATCATTGCTTATTTTTTCTTGTTTTATAGAAAATTAAATTCAGCGTGATGACATCATTACTTTAAATGATAATTGCATATCATTAATCTTAAATTGATGACGCCAATAAATTACATAATGATGATCACAATGTGCGCGTATAATGTTAATTAATATGTGTAGATGATGACAAATTTTCAAGTGAATCACGTGATTTTTTTATTTCCATGCGTGAATGAGGATTATTGATGTTGTCTCTTGTATTTACTATATATATATTTTGAAAATATCTTATTTCCTTTTTCTTAAATTAAAACAAAAATCAAAATACAAAACAAAACCAAAAAATAAACAAACAACACAAACAAACAAACAAAACGAACAAAAACAAAAAAAAAAAAAACAAAAACAAAAAAATCCCAAACAAGCAAAATAAGAAAAACACAAACAAACACAAAAAAAAAAGAAAACAAACAAACACAAACAAAAACAAAATAAACAGAATAAAATGCATATCTTTTGTTTATTTTTTTCATTAATGAAACTTGGATTACTGGGAGTGCCAAACAAATCATTGAAATTCTGACCTCTGGTTGTCTAATGTAATTACTGAATGTATCGTGTGATCAAACTCCACAGATATCCTTGCCTTGCATCCTGTTACAGTAATTATTCATCCTTTACATTAGTGTTCATTACCAGATGAAACATGTTCATCTCCCAATAGGTCACTCCTGATAACTAAAAAAATTAGCAAAATTTTCCGGCAAATTGAGCCTTTGGAATGAATATCGGCAAAACGTCAGACTCGTGTGAAATATAGCATAGTAAAAAGCCATGTTCTGAGAGCTGTCAACAATTAGTCTGGTGACCGCTGTCGTTCTCATTGGACATTAGTTAATTCCATCGAGAGGTATTCAAGTCGCCGGGATGATGTCCGGTTCATCAGGGTCCGCCATGGTGATTACGGCTAGAGATATAGGTGTTAATGCATCCTGTGGTTGATGGTATCGGAGGAAAAACACACCGGTATCATACTAAAAAAATCACTTTATAAGTCAGCCTTGATCGTTTGGCGTACATTTACTTCACGTGTTGTTATGAATTACACAAACCGTTTTTTAATGTCAGGAAATCCGTCTTCTGATGAGGATATTCTTTGGTCGTCGGAAATCATTCACTTTCGTTTATATTCAAAGCAACACGGCTCTAGCCATAGTTACAATTCCCTAACGGCTTCGTTGTTCTCATTTGAGAACTAGTATAATTTTGGATTGACCAAGGTTTACATGGCCGGTGTCGTCGATGAAGCAGAAAACGCTTACTCTTCCCTAACTAATGGTCTTACTTTCCATGATTTTTTTTTCAGAAAACTCTGTGAAAATCGTTCTTTTGTGCGTGTTTTTTTTTAAATTAAGATTCAGTTAACATATCGGAATTTTCTTTGTTTTGATGAGGACACGTGTGTGTAATATACTAACCTACAGACCTGTTGACAATTACGCCTAACCTGTTGTTGGCCAATACGTTGTGATTATTAGCAAGGACAATTCCATATCAACAAAAAGTTCATAAAGTCCCCTCATTCGAGGGCAGATCGATAAGTTGTAAGCCCCATATTTCAAGGTTTGACTTTTGGCGGACATATTGAATCCCTTTTTTCAACATAATCTCCTTCAGTATAGAACTATACACTTTTGCCAGCGATGTTTAAGGGCCTCAGTACCACTTTTAAAGAAGTCATTTTCTTAACCGTTCAGAAAGTCCTTGACTGCATGTATGATGTCATCATGTCACCGTAAGTGGGTACCGGAAATGGTCTTTTTCAATCTTGGAAATAGATGAAAGTCTGATATCACATGGAATAGATTGAGTTGACTGTGGCACTATAAAAGGACATAGTAAAGACTTTGTCCATGGTTCCGTTTAAGTACTATGTTCCTATAGTTTCGTTTACGTGATGTTCAATCACATGACTGCATCATTTTGGTGAACGTATTTGCGATAAATATATAGCACCGCTCTGATTGGTCAGTATATACAATACATCTATATGCTCTCACAAGCGACAGTATTCTGAAGTCGTTATGAATTAGTATTTCATCAACATTTCGATGCACCATACAAATCTGTAAATCTTAACCAATCGAAATGAGAAACATCATGTTCCTATATCATAACAAGGATAACGAAAATGGAACACGCTCTATTCATAATACACATGGTAATAGAATACCATCGAAAAAAAATATTATTATCATTATGTTTAATGTCGATCTGCGCAGGAAAAATGCACACTGTGTGTACATTATACAAAACCTGACGTAGTTTAACGTTAACACAAAATCCTGAAAACTGATCTCAAGTTGAAAATATGACCTTGATCTATTAATGATATGTCAATGCCCTGTGTACGAACCTCTCAGCAAAGCTTTGATCATCAAGATAGCGAAGAATTTGGTTGTCAGTCAGATTTGAATATCAACAGATCGTGAAATGATCTGTTGTTCAGAAATAAATTTGCTAGTAAAACTTGAGAAACATTTCAAGCGTCACATTGATTTTAAACACAATTTCAGAAAGATGAGCCGTCTGCCCATATAGATTATTGATGGACATTTTCCAATTTGTAGCCATTTCAGTTTGATAATTTCTTAATCAGAGGGTCGGTCATGCATTATTATGGACGTTTTTTTAATTTCAGAAGGGTAGTATTATTTTGTGTGTTCGATCATATTTACCTTGTTCCACCTGTGTTCTGTATTAGCAATTAATATCAAATGCAAATATGACGTCATACACAGATCATAGAGGCCACAAAGCTGTGAATGAAGACCTCAGTGACAGGTACATAAAACAGGTAGTCACGGGAAAACGATATAATCGCCGTAATATGAGAGGCAAACACTTGCTTGATGAATAAATTATAGAGCTTTTTTAATTGATTATTATAATAAAAATATTTAATGTTATTCTTGTTGGTTAATATCAATATCGGGTTGCTATCAGTGTTTTATGTTACTGATATAAAATACAAACTAAACAAATCAGAATTGATTAGTATGGCGGTAGACGTAGATTGAATTCGATCTCGGATAACAAGTCCGGACGTACGATACGATTAACCGGGTGGGCGAGCTAATTGCGGTTCTAACTCTTAGTGCGAGATGAATTTGGACGTGTTCGGTACTGGTTGATACTGTTTATACTAACACTGCCGATGGGTTGCTGTTTCCCTTGTTCTCACTTGTGGAACATGACATTCATTTAATTTCAACCGACAAAGTTTTCCTCCGTTGGTGTTATAGATAACGAAATAAACTTATCTTGTTCTTCTGGAACACCTGGTCTTAGCTCCTTGTAGTTTTTTCCATGGGTCTCGGTGTCATTTTTTCTTGTTTTGCTATTTTCTCCAGTTTTATCGAATTTGAGTGTAAAATAAGATTCTGCAGACATATCAGTGTGAAATGTATTTGACAAAATATTTTTGGAATACCATGAAATTTTATCCCAGTGAAAACATATTACATTAAATGACCACACAACATACACTCCAAAACGCATTGAGAGGATCTAACATATAGCAATATGATGAAAATACCATTTTATAATACTGTAGAAGTATGGATATTTCTTATTGATAAATATAAGTTGACATTTCCATCTGTTAAAACGAAAATTTAAATGATATATGTCCTCAGATCATTTTGAGACAAAATGACAAAAATATGTACTAATAAAAACATATGTCATGGATAAATGATCGCTTAGTCCGTCCGTCCTCCCGTCCGTGTGTGCGTCTGTTCGAATCACACTCGTGTCCACTTCATAACTTTGTAACCATTCAAAGTAGCGACGTGAAACTTTGTATGGCCCTCAACTACTCTGAGAGCCGCTTAAGTATCATGTTTTGTCCTTCAAAGGTCAAGATCTTAAACTTGGGGATTATAATTTTACACTACATGATTAAGTACAGAATGCTGTGTCTGCTCAATAATTTCAGTAAATCTGATACCTTGACCAGACATACCTGTATAGTAAAGAAAAAACAGCATTAATGTATTCAAGCCTGGTGCCGTGTACAACAATATAATAATGTATAGAATAATGCTTCTAATTGCCTGTGATTGGATATGGCACCAAGTAAAATTTTCCTTTCAAATTCTGTCAAATGGGTTTAGCCAAATATATCATTGCACGATACTCTTTTAGTAATGTATCAAGCAGTCTGTTTTTGGCTTTGTGTGTGGATCTTAACTGTGGTAGTGAAGAACTACGGGTTGCGCGGCCCTTAGAGATGGTTTCCAGCAAATTTCATCTAGTGTCTATGATCATTTTTGCGACAAACTTATGAATTATAAAGAAAAACCGATCTAGCCGATACAACACAGATACAAATTATGCATAGTCAGACAGAAAATACTTCAGATGCTAATGATGCAAAATATATTAGAACAGTCGCGTCTGTTATGCTATGAACACGTGCTATATTGGCTTCATAAAGAGCCCGTCTAGAGAAAAATAACAAAAAATGTACAGACTATTTACTAATTGCTGGTTAGTCTGCCGCTGTTGTATACCACTGTCTCATGCGGGACTACGATATTTCTTACTTGGATTGAACAGGATTTACACAGCAGGTGTCGTCAGTGAAGTTGACGACGCTTACTCTTCCGAAACACTTGGTCTTATTCTCCTTGTACTTTTTCAGAAGTCTCCATGCGAGTCTGAGCTTTGTTCGTATATATTTAGTATTAGTTTCGTCGACTTTTTGGAGTTTGCATAATGATTATGTTGATATGTTGGCATGTTCTTGTCGGTTCTGGAAAACTATTCCAATGTGTTGGACTGATGTTCTTGACAGAGTGTTCAAACATCTCTGATTCATATTTTTTAGACATTGTACTTTTCCATTGTTGAGGATCTAGTTTGAATGTTGTGGACATTTCTCACAAGGGTATTGCAGTTTAAGTAGTCTAGAGAAAGTTTTTTGTTATTATCATAACACACAGCCAACATATCTAACTCTCCTTGCTGAAAGACATCCAGTTTAATTTTTAATCTACATCCAAAATTATAAGTAGTGCTCTTGTTTGGCCACTTTCGAGTTGTTTTTTTCACATGCCTTAATACAAATCGATATATGACAGAATAGATTATTACGATCGGTGATTTGTGCTGATGATGGAAGGTATTTGTCATATTTGACAGAGTTTAAAATGTATTTTCTTCAATACATTTTAAACATAATCACGATACCATGTAATATATAATTACACACAAACTTCTGGAAACGTACAAGGAGAGTAAGACCAGGTGTTCTGAAAGAGTAAGCCTCTTCTTCTTCGTCGACAACACCCGCCATGGTCAATCCAAGTAATAATGTCACGTTCTCAAATTAGAACCATGTATAAAACAACGGAACTAACAAGAAAACTAACGAATATTAAATACGTCCAACTTTATATTACACAAAAGAAGTAGAATATTTCTCAATAAGATCACTATAATGACCGCAAAACTTCCCTATTAACATCTGTCACCGAAAATAAAACACACGTGATACACATTTTGTTGTTATTTACGCTATATTAGCATATCGTTTTGCCTTTGACATATTGCCAATGACGTAAATGCGACATATGTATATGAGTTAATCAATTAAGCTTGAAAGAAATTTATTGATGCATGACTTAATATATGAATTCACTGGTGACAAACTGAAACTTTACTGATACCGTTGTTTTATTAGTGCTACATCAAGCTGTTCTGTGATACACTAGTTTATACTGTGATATACCAATTTATCATGTGATAGGCTGATTTATTCTGTGTTATATCATTTTTTTCTGTATTATATCAATTTATTCTGTGTTATACAAAGAAAATTAATGCATAACCTTTGTAATATAGTTGATATTATTGAAAATAAAGTAAACTTTTCGAAACATTTGCAAGGTCATTATGTCATACTTTTTGTTTCATATCGATTGACTGATTTATTGATCTGTCAATCGATCGACTGATTACATAATCGATAGCCCCATCAATCATTTAAAATAATCAATATCCTTATCGATCCCGTAAAATAATCAATAAGTTATTCTCAGCTCTTAAGATGTAATTAATTACTCGAACATTTACTACCGCCAGTTATACATGTTTACTCTGGTGCTACAATGATCTCATGACGTTGATATGGAAACCGTGATGGCATTATCGCGTCTGTTTATGAACAAATTTTAGTTTTATTCCTAATTGAGTTCACTTGTCGTGCTTAATTCTCAGCTCTGTAACTTGTTGTTGTTTTTGTGTTGTTCTCGAGATCGCTGTCCTCCTGAAGGTCAAATACGGTACAGCTCTGAAATTATATCAACAGAAGTGAGAAGCGAAATGCATTTTCAAAACGTAAATCTTCAATTTTTACAACATGCAATGCAAATCGTAAAAATTTTCACTTCAAGAATAACGGTTTCTGTAATAAGCACTAGTTAATCTATTATGAAATATGAGGAAGTTTTATGGCCGCCATAGTGTTCTCATTTAGAAATATTCTATTTCCTTGAGCGATATGTAGCTAGGCGGGTTTGATAATCGCTAGTTTGCCGGTTGGTCCCGCTGAAGAACACCGTGTTACCCTTTGAGATCGTGACATTACTTACTTGGATTGACCAAGATTTACAAAATCGGTGTCGTCGCTGAAGCAGCAGATGCTTACTCTCACGGAACACCTGGTCTTAATTGCCTTGTACTTTTTTTTTTTGAGTCTACGTTTAGATCTTCCTTTTGTTCATATTTGCCCTTGTTTAATGGAATTTGAGTTTGGATTATGATTATACTGCAATATTGGTATTTTCTTGATGTTTCTTGTTGACTCTAGCAATGCTATCTCAGGAGATCTAGTAAGGCGCATGATCAAGAGGACTCAAGTGAAAAACAATGAATAACAGAAATTGATAAGTAAGATGTTTAAAGATATAAGAGATGCTTAACTTTATCTAATATAACATAATACAATTTAGATGATATTGTTAGAAATGCTAATTGGTGTCGTGAAGAACAGCGCCATTTTGATACAATTACTTTACAGATATCAAAATCTCAGTTCATTGTTATATTGTTATAAAGACGGTATAGTGTAAACTATTCAACTGTATTTTGTCTGCAAAAATATATTGTTAGTTTTAATCCTAGTCTTGGTTTTAGTTTTTTAATATACGTTACACTTTTTCTTTCTCTTCCGCTGAAAGGTCAACAGGGAACGAAAAACCCTTTGAATGAAAAAAATAAATAAGGCAATATCAGACGGCAATATGAACATAACAAGCACAAAACAACAGCAAAAATGTCATGAAACATATGAAATGAATTCCTCGTATCACAGCAAGAAAAGTTGAAGTAACGGGGAAATAAAGTTCATTTTTCTTACAGATGTTATTTATTTCCGGTTGTGATTATCTTCTCCTCGGCATGTATGTCATTAAGACCTATCTACAGGGGCTTTAGCCTGCATTAGATTCTGATAATCCGTTTTCAACATCCACCGTCATGAATTCCTGTGCCTGGCTAATTTGTACTCTATGGCTTGCCAAAGCGCTGTGAGAAATTTCCATCGCCAAAGTAAACATCAAAGAACTCTGGGTTTCTCTGGGTACGTTCTCATATCTATATCTTTTCACCGGGTATATTAGCTATCGTTTTGATCTTATATATACCAAACATTAATAGTTTAGACATAGAAAATGAAAGGTATATGATCAAATGCATGTACAACAAAAATAAACAAACAAACAAACAAGCATACCGGTTAAGTGGCATCAAAAGGAAAGCATTCATAAAAAATGATCACAATATATTTAAGAGCCATAGTATAAGTTATGAGGGATTCCGAAGGAAATCTAATCCTCCATAACTGTATATGTGATTTTAACGAGGAGCAGACCTTCTTCATCTTTTACCGCAAAGGTGATAGGTGAAAATGAAACCAAAACACTATTTCAATACTTCTTTTATATATCGCGGTAAACACATATTCAGCCATAAATTCAATTACACGTTTCATAATCAATAAAAGAAGGTTTTGTAACACTGAATCATATCTGTTGGTCAGTTGTTGTATATCTTGTTTTCATGTATTGGATTGACAAAGATTTACATGGCGGGTGTCGTCGATAAAGCACATAAGACGCTTACTTCTTCGGAACGCCTGGTCTTGTTTTCCTCCTACTATTTCGGGGGTCTCGATCTAAATCTATCTTTTGCCCTAGTTTCATGGAATTTGTGTTTTGGTTATTAATCTGCTTACTAGTTGGTATAATCTTGTTTTGCTATTGAATCATATCAGTTATTCCACTAAGTTCTTTCATTGAGATTCATTTATGTATTCAGTAAGTATTTTACAAAAAAACACATTTTGACAAATCAATATATAAAACTATCACCTACAATTGCTCGATTAATCTACAATGTAAGTCATGAATGACAGCGACTATCAATTCGGCATCAGTTCAGTACTATCATACGAAGGCTTACATGGTCAAATCACAGCCTACTTAAACTGCACTCGATGCATGCATTCAACTCTAATACAAAGGAAGATGTAATAATACTGCAGATTCTGAAACTAATATACCAAAAACAAATCATGCATTCCTCATCAAAAATATCTTTTGAGAAGGGACCCCTTGGATTTGTCGCTGTATTTGGTCCACAAAAGACAAAAGATGACTCTGAGCCTACGAACAATACTCTGTGATCGTTATGCCTGAAAACGCTACCGATAAATCACATGTTGTACAAAGAATATTTCTCTTTATTCTTATGAATACTGGGAAATTGTGTATACACTCTAATCTATGTCGCTGAGGTCTTACCGTCATACGTCTGCACTCGTCGAGTGTTACAACACAAAGGACGAAACAACTGTGTAATGCAATTTGATTCATGGTTTGGCACTACTGTATCTAACTCTAAATTACTAAAAGGTGACAATTACTTGTGTGAACTGACAAACCAGATATTGAAGAAGAAAAATATTAGGAATACAGAAATAATTCAGATACGAATGGTGACATTTTGATAAGCGAAACAGAAACTGGTGTCAATCTAGTCTTAACCGTATATTTATTTAGTTTGCATTTTTTAAGGAATGTTCATTTGTTATTGGTAAATTAATCCTTGTTTGTCACATTTTGCAAAGAAATAAAATGTGTTTCGACACCCTAATGAAAATTACCGGAGTTTTCGTTGAGATTCAGTCCTTCCCCACAAGATCTAAATATATCAAAGGTGTACTGACATTACATGTTAATCGTAAACGGCTACAAAGCAAGTCGAAATATGCCATTTATTACATGAGTTGTTAAGTCAGGCTGAATTTAATTTGGGATCTTGGAATCAAGGAAATATCACTTTTCGACTAATGATTATGTACAAAAATGTAATTTTAAGAAAGTTATATCCTTTGTGAACGTAATAGCAACAGAAAATTGTTCATTTAAATGCGGAAAATCAAATATCAGCGAGATATATGAGATTTTTTTTGCCGGCAATACTTTAGTATTTCACAGACATTCTAAAATTAATTCCATTTGAGTGACGAATCTCCAATCTGGCTGCACATGAAGATCGATTCTCGTTTAAAAAGCCGAAGTAAATGACTTCTACGGAATCAAACGAATATGTACTGGAGTAAAATGTCAACACACGTTTGACAGAAAACGCCTCCGGCTGATCTTAATGGGTCCGATGATTGTAGCCGGCCAAAATTACGGAATAATCTGAAGACTCTGCGGACAAACAGCAACGGTCTGATTCAAACAGCGGTAAATATACGCGATGTTTGGGAAAGAAGAGCAGAGGGGCGTTGACGAGATTGTAGTCATAAGTGTTAGCCAATTTTCTCCGTGAAATATGTTTGATAGAGCAGAAATATTGGCAGTATATATGGCTCTGGCAATAACCAACTAGCGAGATTTCTTATTTCGCTTGAATGCTTAATAAGTAAACGTCTGCGATGTGGATATTGGGAACACAGCGGCTTACGAATATCAGACCTAAAGCCATAGTCTGACATTAAATATATATATAAAGATCTGTTCCTGGCTTAATTTCCACATAATGCCTTTCAGTTGCCCATGCAACGGAAACAGGCAAGTGGAAAGCAGGACCTGTATTACAGATAACAGACAAAATACAAACACTGCAATTATGTAAACTGCAGACAATTTTATGTGTTTACACCGAATAATTGTTGATTTTTTTCGGCTTGCTTGACCGACTGTTATTTCTATACAAAAGCACTCCGTTCATATCAAACCTGATGTCCATTGCTAACAAGGTTGCCAATCAAAACCTGCAATAGCTACGTTGACATTGTCCCGATTGTTAAATATCTTTTGATAGTTACAAACAGAGAAAATATATATGGTAGGAAAGACAAGGATGTTCTTATAGCATAATAAAGAGGCTAAACATGTCGTAATATGGACAGGAGTGGAATAGTGTCAGGGATAAGAAGCCAATAGAATATCTTATATCTTTCTTAAAAATAAAATTGATTAAACAAGGGAAAAAATTTAGATTTACACGAAACTCCAAAACTCGGTTTGAAAGAATAACACCATGTGTTCCAGAAGTGTAAGCGTCTTCTTGGTCATCGACGACAACCCCATGTAAACTTCGGTCAGTCAAAGTAAATAATGTCATGTTCCTAAATGAGAACAAGATAAACAACAGCGGAACTTTAAGGCATACTTACACACTTCTTTATATTGAACAAGGAATTGAGCATTTCCCATCGAGATCATAAAGACGACAATCAAACCCATCATCTTCAACAATATTCTGAGTAAACAAGGTAATTCTGAGTAAACAAAGTAATTCTGAGTAAGCAGGGTAATTCTGAGTAAACAAGGCACTTCTCACTAAACAGTGTAATTCTGCGTAAACAAGGTAATTCTAAGTAAGCAAAGTAATTCTGAGTAAACAGGGTAATTCTGAGTAAACAGGGTAATTCTGCGTAAACAAGGTATATCTGAGTAAGCTGTGATGGTTTTATGTAAAATTTGATCTGCGTTTCAATTTCTTGGTGTGTTTTTGGTTTTAGCAGCTGTACTTTTATCAGTTATGTGTCAGTTTCTTTTCCTTGCGTGTAGAGGCGGTGGTATCTATTTTTGACAACTAAATATGAAGCAGTAATATAATACTTCGAGTACAAGTGTACGCAATGCTCTATTGTATCAATGCTTGACCGTAGCTTTGCACATGTCTACGATGACTGAGCACGACGTAACAAGTGATGGCCTCTATCAATCGATATCAGAATTTATAGAACCAGGGAAACAAGCTTATAATGAAAACTGACAACGGATATAAAGACAGTGTCTAAAATGATGTATTTCCACGGATACCGGATTTATTAACCATTGACTAGTGGAAGACTGCGTGATTAAGTCTGTGGTACAGATTGATCTTACCGCTTACGTCTGTAAAAATTATCTCAATCAAAGCGGGGGACCTGTGTGTAAAATTGCAACCAGATTTATTAATCAGTACTACAACCGATTAAACTAGTAGTATAACCTATCATGTATTTGAAAGAATTTTTGCATGCCACATTTCAATTTTTTAATTGTTCTTAAATGATTTCATGTACGAAAATGACGAAATTTGTATAAGTATGGGGCTACTGCATCTCCTTGTCTAGATTTTGACTTTTCTTTCCATCACTTCGAATTTTCTGCAGTCGTCTCATAGATTTCAAAATCTAGGCCCCAAGCACCACTGACGAGTCCTAGAAGTACGAAACAGCTGTATGATGTAGCATCACTGACGAGTCCTAGAAAGACGAAGCAGTTGTATGATGTAGCATCACTGACGAGGTCTAGAAAGACGAAACAGCTATATGACGAAGCACCACTGACGAGTCCTAGAAGGACGAAACAGCTGTACGAAGTAGCATCACTGACGAGTCCTAGAAAGACGAAGCAGTTGTATGATGTAGCATCACTGACGAGTCCTAGAAGGACGAAACAGTTGTATGATGTAGCATCACTGACGAGTTCTAGAAAGACGAAACAGCTGTATGATGTAGCATCACTGACGAGTCCTAGAAGGACGAAACAGTTGTATGATGTAGCATCACTGACGAGTCCTAGAAGGACGAAACATCTGTATGATATATCATAACTGACGAGTCTTAGAAGGACGAAACAGCTGTATGATGTAGCATCACTGACGAGGCCTAGAAGGACGAAACAGCTGTATGATATATCATCACTGACGAGTCTTAGAAGGACGAAACAGCTGTATGATGTAGCATCACTGACGAGGCCTAGAAGGACGAAATATGTATGATGCAATTTAATTCATTGTTTGGCTTTATTGTATCTAATTCTAAATTGATGTCAAATGGTTTTATTCGCTTGTGTGTCTTTTATACAATCTATGAAATGGGTTTTCGCGTAATATATTGCGAAGTTGTTTTGAGATAAACACGGGATGTGTATATTATGTTTGATACCAGCCTGGCTTAACGAAGGAATGGGAATATATTCGACTGTTGTTTAGCGAAATGAGATGTTACGATATACATCTGCCTGTGAAATTAATATCAAACGGCCTTGTTTTTGTAGCACACGTGTTTGTATGACTAAGACAAAGAGAAGGCGCTTGTTTATGTAAGATATATAGGTATATATATTGTACGTAAGTATCGATATACCAATAAATGCCATTTAAAATGAAAGAAAATGTTTTACAAAGTCTTAATCGTGTGGATTCTTTCTTTGTGCTTCGTGAAAGACGGATTACATACTGTTTTAAGAACAATACAACATCAATACCACTAAGTCATTCTAGCTGAACCGATAAACAAAAGCTTCAACAAACAACAAACGTGTATATGGAAACCTGTACAGAGCGCACACAGAGTAACACTATGTGTAAACAACGTCTTCTACTTTATCTACAACACCCATCCGTAACATTTACGTAGAATCCGAGTACTGCGATGTTCTGAAATTAGGAATTGAAGTATTGTTAAAAAAAATACACACACACAGCGTGGCATATAAACGTAAATATAAAATGTCATATTCTTTTCTTGCTATTTTGATGTCACCATGGTGACTTGTATACAGCTATCCCCCGCCCCTTCCTTAAGCTTTTGTCTCCTACAACCTTGTAATGTTACTTCTTGTTCTAAAAAGCAAACACTTCTATACAAATAAAACGAGAGTCAGTGCTTAAAGTTTAATGATCGACCTTTTTAATAGATATCTGATGATTACATAATAATCATCCATGCGTAGAAGAATCGAAAATTCTCGTTGACTATATTAACTTACCTTTTTCTGTTGGTTTTGAGTGTGACATAGCTCCTTCTTTAGCTTGGTTTATTCCATTACTGTTTCACGTCCTATCAACAACCATGGTCATTTAAAGACGTCCTAGAGAAAAAGACCTGGAGACTGCCTCAAGTATGCCTCAAAACTGTGTCCCAGAGATGGAAGCCCCGATACTTGGAATGCTTCAAAGAATTCTACGAGGAAGTCATGCTGGGTGTATGCATTTTTTAAAATTCTATTTTATATTGATTTTTAAGGGAAATGCAAATAATTTACAATTACAACCATGCATGTTTATCGTGCTTAGATGCCACCAATTTTTTTAAAGTCTATAATAATATTGACACTAAATCGTTCCAGAAGTTTGGAAGTTTACAACGATGTTTGGTATATACCAAATGTTTATTTAAGTGTTGGCCGTACATCAGTCAATGTAAAATAACTTTCATTCCTGTGTTTGACCTAATATACGCCCTCTCAGCAGACACCTTGGAAATCAAGCAACAATATTTCTACAAAAAATAAGACTACATTATGCATATACTGCAGATGCGAAACGACCGTGCTTACCAGCCGTTTCCCCTCCATCAACAAACCATAAACAATAGAATGACGTATGAATTAACTATCTGGGCACTAGACCTTATTATTTACGTCAGTGTCTACGCCTGATAGCATGTGTGTTTCGCTAGACGTACACATAAATACAATAGACACGTACCATTTGTAAACACGGCTCATAAACAACAACAACAACAACAAGGACTCCGATTTTATTATTTTCGTCTTTGTCTCACAATGCATTGCTGACTTCTCTGTGTATTTGTTGGTGTTTGATAATAAACATATATTTGTCAAAGCCGTATACAAAGTATGACTCATGCTTGCGAAATATTACCAGGAAACAAACAAAAGATATTGTAGATTACTTCTTTTATTCGAGTTGAAATATCCCTGAAAGACATGATCCGTTTCAGAACACGTGCACCGGTATGATTCCCACAGTGAAGGTGGATTGTTAATAGTGTGATATCGTTAATCTGTCATCGGTTCCATTTCATATTTAAACAAAATCAAGTTTTAGTACCGGATTATTTTATTTATGTGATGTAAAATTTGAAAATACATTTCCTGAGAGTCATGTGACCTGACTAATTTTATTTATGTGATGCTAAAATGAAAGTACATGAACAGTCATTTCCAAACAACATGCCGTAGGAAACGAGAATACTTTCTACGTCATTCTTTTGAAATATGAAAATATATAGATTATTACTTCAATGATATGTTTACCTGCCTCGGAAAATCGAATTTTTAGACATGTAAAAACAAACGAAATGCAATTTCTTCCCTTTAGCAAAACATGTAAATTGCACATGAAATATATAGTCTGTACTCGTGTATTTATGGATTAAAATGGTTATTAATTCAGTACGATCTATATATTCAGTTCATGAACTGAATTGAACTAAATATCTTTATTTCCTCCATATGAAAATTGATTAGAAAAAAATATGATTGTAGAAAATTAGAAAATGAAACAAAATGTATAAAAATGGTTTTGCCGTTAGCATTTAAACTGTTACAATAGAATTATTGTTAAATATTAAATGTGAATTCACATTACAGGCGCCGCAACCAATACAGAAGTGTAGATTTCATTTTGTATATTGTCTTCGCGGATTCAATCATAAGTAAAGTCCAGTGTTCGAGACTGATTTCCAACGCCATAGTTTCTCTTCCAAGTATCAATTTATTATTCGGCTATCATCATTTAACATACTAACGCTCTGAATACCCGGAAGTGCATTCACTATTGTTGTTGTGAGACAGTCTTTTTCATCAAAATATATCCGACAATCTATTAATAAATGTTTAAATGTCATCAAAATTTTGTTAAAAAGAACCGCAGATACCACCGGTAATCGGAAGGGTTTGACACGAAAACCCGATTTCTTTACAAATGTTCGGTATTTTTCTCTGGCACAGTAACCATAGTTTATGCGGGGCGATGCAAAGATTGATATTCTGAAAGCGAGTGAAATCAATCCGTTTTAAGCATGCCTCTAAACACAGATTTACCAGGCGGAGATCCCGATGACAATGATCCTATTGACATGTTATAATTGACGTTTCTCCCCTCCCAGCGTAATCAGCTAATCAACTAATTATTAAGTCCTTTTGTGGAAAAATCGTACTGTCAATTTCTCTGATTGTAGTCTCCATTAAACGTCTGATGTTCACTGTAATGAATTTCGGGTGTGTAAACGAGGAATTACATCAGAAATGATTTTGACAGATAATGTATACAAATAAGCATTTACACCTTTAAGCCATTTCGGCAACACCTGACATAGACCTTCGACACAAACGAAGCGGACGGAGCTTCTATGTGATCAATTGCTGTTAGAAACAGTTTGATTGGCTAAGAGCAAATGAGAGTCAGGTTAGAATGTATTTCGTTAGAAGTCGGTTTTTGCGATTTGTGTATAGAATAAAGATGACCATTATTGGCACGGTATAAGATCAAATAAGCTGCATTCTTAAAGGGAGGTCTGTCATCTTAGTTCCTGTTTCCTTTTTTAACAGAAACTTCACAGTCATGAAAGTGAACTCGTCTTTTAGAATACTCCTCAAGTTTTGCGACATTTCTCAATCTGAAACTGTCGAAATTAACGATGTTCAATTGCGATGGTAGCTTCCTGAAATCGCTTTGTTTTAATGTAGAAGATACTAATGCTGCAATAAAATCGATATTCATGTTTTTCACAAAGTGTAATTCAAAAACATCCTAACAAAATCCATATATACAATTATTTCCATCGAGAAGGGCTGGTCAGTTTACCTGCATATTCCCCAATTGTTTTGTACTACACTGTTAGCATGCCCTGCTCTGTACTGTTCTCCCCTCTTCTATACAACTTAAGCTGTATTTGTTTTGCTATGCATGTAAAATGGATGCACTGTTAACGTTGATAGACCGAGACGCTGATATGTCCGCCGTTAATGTGAGTCTGGAGAATTCACTATTCGTAAATTGAAATCTAGCATGTTTTGTTACAATTCACAATGGTACACCGAGACAGAATTTCTTTAACGAAATAATGAATATGAGAACATATTGTTTCCAATCGATAATTCCCTACTACGTTCTTTTGTCTCAACTCAGATCATGTTGTCTTAAAATTTTATTATTGTTTATTACAAAATTCATTGTTAAACAGGACGTTTTTCTCATTTTCACATTTTTTTTCATTTTTCAATTATAATATTTTATCTGGAGAATGAGGTTGTCACCTAAATATCACATCCATATAAGATTGATTAAGGTAAGAGATTCTGCATGTCATTGTTGTGTTGTTTGTCCTGGTAGATACATGAAGTTTATGATATAATCGTATATATGTACAACAGACAAGAATGTCTGGTTATAGCCTATTGATAATTCTACAATACAGTCTCATGTGCATTAACAATTGGGCGTACAGTGCTCATTAACACCTGTATACGTTATTGCGGGAGGCAGAATGAATGTCAATTTTCATCAACAGAGAAAATTGATATTTTTAGTACTCTGGTATTTACACCCACCTCCTGTGGGGATACATAACCTTAGCATAATAAATACAATATTTCTACTGTTGTTTTGAATCATTTATGACCAATGTTAAGCGCTTTGTCACCTAGAAGTGGAATTGCCTCTTCCAACATAATATCGTATGTAAATAATTTATTCGTTGTGGAAAGTGAATCAATGCTGCGCTTAAGTGTTTTTGGGGACAAGCTTTAATATATATGCAACTGCGTTTCTGTCTGGGACATACAATGCCTTAGTTTTTTTTATCGGTGGCATGGGTTGGTAATGATTGGGGAACATTAATCTTTAATGAATATCTCATTGTCGTATCTAATTCATTTTATTCAACCATTATTAAAATGTTAACCATGATGCGTAGATGTAAAAGGAATCCAAAGAAAATATACTGTAAAGAAATCTCAATGCATTTTGTCAAGCTTCGTCCCATTCTAAATATATATAAAAGTGGTGCATATATTCTGTGTTGTGTCTAGACTAAACTCACACACAAGATTTCCCCCATGTTTTGACTTGTACATACAATGTATCTATCCAGGTTCTTTATATCTGTCCGTTTGCCTTCATATTCGTTCTGTATGTTGAACTGTTTTCATAACTATGATATCAGCCTATGGTCTAATTTAAAAAGTTATTTTCCTTCAAGATGTCGATGTATTTATAACTTCGTTTACACTGGACAAATACCTTAGTATTAATAATGCATCATCTCAGAGAGTGAGAACTCATTACTTGAGGTTTAAGGTTAGCAGTGGAACCTAGACTCTTCTTATTGATTTGTTTAAAACAACCAGCAGCAAATTAACAAAAACACTAATTAATCCTCATTACTTTAGATATTGATGACTAATAACTCCTCATTTGGATAATGATGTTATGCACGTCAAAATTATCTGTCAGAATGTCACTGAGTGTAATACAGGAACAAATTTACTGCCGGTGTACCGTTAAAAATTAATCCCCGTTGAAAATGGACCATGCATCTATCTTCAACGTTACACTGGCGAAATAGAAAATCTGATTTCGCTAATAATAGCGACACATAGTTTGTATACTGTTATTAGAATACATGTCTGGCTCCTTGAGGACAGATGTGGAGCATTAGGTTTCATATGGTATACCCTATTTCGTAAGACCAAATCTAATGTTACCATTTTCATGCAGTTAAGTCACATGTGTTGATAGAAGTCAGTGTGGTTCTGAATAGTGATCTGTTCTATAAGATCAGTTGACCATTTACAAGCAATCTAATATTTACCATGGCGGCAGGCATTTGAATTCGGTAAACTGGATAGTATCATACAAGCAGGGTTATCTTAAATATTGAAAATGAACATAGGAGAAAGCGCCTTAATTTCAATACACTTTTATAAGTAGATTCAACAGAATGAAATGCATCAAATTGCACTATACAGCAGTTTCGTCCTTCGAGGATTCATCTGTGAGGTACTATTAAGTATATTTTGAGGCCTGGCAGATAGAAGTGGGTCATTTGAAGATAATAAAACCTTGATGAACTTAATACAAGCCAATAGCACTGAAGAGATATCAGTTTTGTATCTACCCTTGTTTAAAAAAAAAAGAAAAATATCAACATGTCGACGTTATCATAATCCAAACTCCAATACAATTTTCACAGAGACTCCTGAAACAGTACAAAGAAAATAAGACAACGGCGGAACTAAATTGCAACACTCTAAGCTTTGATTAGTTTAGATACCATATTGTAAACTGCATGTACATATACTCCATACATATATATAAAGCAAAGCAGAATTAATTTCTAAGTGTTTGACATAATATTTTGTATTGTGTGAGAGTGAGAAGGAAAAGGGACAATGACAGGTAAGAAAAACCACTATACCTCGAACATGCATGTATTAATCTTCGGACACATGTCTTATTATCCATGTACTTCTTTTGTTCATATTTTGCCCTACTTTTACTGAAATCGAGTTTGGATTAAAATTGCGTTGACATGTTGGTATTTTCTTGTTGTTTTGTTGTTTAGATAAATAGTACAAATGTTTATAAATTTCATTTTGTTTAGACTAATATTTCTTTGGCTTAGTAACGAACACCTGCTTAATGTTTATTGCTTAACGTGGACATAATTTGACTTACCCAATAAAGTATTCAGGTTCTGTCAATATACATTACAATATGATCATAATAATTAAATTTTTCATAATTACATTTAATTAATTAATTGTAATACCATAAGGCTTTTGTTAATTACGTTAAATCATTTCTTTTTCTAATCAATATTAATATAATTATTGACGACCTTAATTGAAATATTCTTTAACACTATTTTTGAATTTTATATTTCTTACGCACATTGTAGGAACTGAACTGACGGTATGTTGTCAAGCTAAACAGTATGGAGTATTTGGACCCGGTATAAATTTGTTCAGAGAGAGGTCTTTGTTCCTTGGAGACAGCAATGCCTGGAATACACTATATACACTTACTTTATCAATTTCCGGTTCGGGGCAGCTTTGTAATTAATAAGGATGTGTCTTTCCCGCAGGTATACTTATGTCACATTGGCCTGATATAACAATGGATTACAGCCATGTAGTGATTACTAAGCACATTACAAGCGCATCGCTGTGTCAGTGGTGTCATAACGCCAAATTCACTTTAACGACGTTCAAGCCAATATAGAAAGCATGCCAAACTCCAATTATTCTCTGTAATACTGTATATTTTTTCTTTATTCACTATTTGAATTACATAATTCATAATGATTGATATACTCATATCCGTATACACTGTACAGCAAAAGAAAATACATTTAAACGTAAATGATTAGAACTATATTAGACAAATACGTTTATAACAATGACATATACAATGACATATATTATAGTACAAAGTATGTCCATTATCAACTAGATATAATCAATTTTAATCATTTTCAACTTCATCATGATAATCCATAACGGGGTTTGGGGTACAAATACAAACCGAACTGATAACATCAAAAAAAAAAAAAAAAAAAAACTCTTTTGGCCTAAATGTCGTCCTATTTTGACCTTGACCTACAGTTATGTAAGTACAAGATAAATTTATAATCGGCTTATTCATGGAATGTAGAATTTCATATAGTTCACTGAATCTTTTCCTTTCCTCTAATACCTGATAAACATAGTGCAAAAGGGCATCAAATGAACACATAGCGAGAGTTTCACCATTTTTGTGTTGTTATATAATTGGTTATAATTTCTTCAAGAAACAGCATATTTCCACTTTTCAATTATCATTAAAAACTATCATCATTAAAACACTGAATATTGGGCTCGCCTGATAGCAGCCGCCGGTAAACGTGTGCCCTTAACAATTGTCACAACCACCATGTATACAATTAGACCAATATAGAAACTAAAATTAAGTGTACACATCACAGCACAGGTATATAAACAGTTTGTACTCTCATTCACTGGTTAGCAAATACGCTTACAATCTTTTTTGAGTTAGCCAAAACCTTAACTTTTTTGTGATAAATATCTCGGTATGATCAATGAATACCATGCAAGTAGATTCAAGAATCATAAAGATATATTGAAAACACCAAACCAAAAGTGGAATAATTTAGTATACAACAGAAAAGGAATGATCATTAGGAGATATGTCAGGACGGTTTATGACGTCACCTTTGCGTCTCTTGGATATATATCCAAATGGTAATAACGTCATCGTTTTGTCATCAAGACCCAGTGCCCCCAGGAAGAAATGGCAACAAGGAGATATATCGGACGGTTTATGACGTCATCACTCCGTCATTAAAAACCATACTGAACCCAAGTCTCCAGGAAAGATGAACTATGTAGATATGAGCACACAATAATATTAGGTTTTTATATCAAATTAATAACATATCGTCTGGATAATCAAATATTTCTTATATTCATTCCACCAATATTAAAGGGAAGACCCTGTATCGAAGAGAAGGGACGGTATCTACAGACACACATAGTAAATATATTGAAACATCATTTAGAATTGGACAATTTATAAGTTAAAGTTATAGAAATATTTTTCTTCAAACGATATAAGTATGATACCTGTGGCCCAGGTGCGAATTGATTTCAATCCGAGATTAACGATGCATAACTGTTCATTTGTGATCAGATTATAAGTAATAAACTAAATGATATACTCTACAAGTTTTGATTTTAAGCGATTTTTATTTTCGATATTTTGCTAATGAAAAAAGCAAAGGCGAAAATAAAAATTGCAAAAAATCATATCCCGTTTCATATTTCCGTGAAAATACATCCATTTATTCTTTGAACTATTACAAATATTTTGATATGAAAGATATTTCATTTGAAATAAACAATGTTAACTTTAAAAAAAGTGCCACAAAGCCTAACATACTTTGATACTGATTAACACAATTGTAAACTATTATTGGTGGTTCCAAAATTATATGCGCTAAATGTGTTAAAGAAATGATCTGACATCATCTGTTGAATACCTGTTTGAACAAATGCTCCACTTATCAATGGCACGCTTATCTATGAGGTAATTTCTATCCATCTTTACACATCCACTTCGGAGACAATGTTCTCACCATACGAAAAGTAATCAATAGAACGTTCGGAATGTTTCTGCGCTTTTCCTTTTGTGTTCAATGTTATCAGATACGTTACTCCACTATAAACTTACAATCTGACCTTGAGGTAAAAGACAAGTTTTTTTTCCAAAGGATCGGAATGTGAGTTTAACATGATAGTGTTCTTAACATGGATCGGCAAATGTATTTCACCATATCGTGAGGATAGAAAATTAATCAACTTCCCGGAATGTTGAAGTTGGAACAACACTATCAGACGATGACGTTGCGAAATATCTTCACTAGATTATGAAGCACCCTTTATTACAATATTTTCAGTTCACTATGATCTGAAACCGTCACAAATTATATATATATACACACACAATACTTGATCTCCGCTATAATTGATGGAGGTTGTCACATGACCGTTCCTTCCTACTGCTCTTTCTAAACAGTTTGTGGAGTAAACCTTTAGCAGCTTTGAAGGAACCTTTCCTTTCTTTGCCTTTTTTGGTTTCCTCTTCTCCTAATGAATCGTGTGAAAGTTTGAGTCTAATTTGTTTTAATATGCCGACTAGAAGCTCGTCCACATGGTGGTTTAAGGCCGCTGATGTCTCGGCATACTTACAGTCTAATTTGACGGCAATAGACCGAGCCTCTGAAAAGAAAGTGCAGATTGTGGCATTACTAATGAAAAATGGGTTTTTGTTCGAATATGTTTTTCTATCATTGTTTTCTTAAAATCCAACAACAAAATACCACCATGTCAACATTATCATAATCCAAACTCAAAGCCAATAAAGTCAGGGAAAACTATGACAAGGAGAATAAGACCAGGTGTTCTGAAAGTGTAAGCGTCTTCTGCTTAACAGACGATAACCATCATGTAAACCTTCGTCAATCCATGTCAGTAAATTAAAGTATATTTATCAGTGTTAGATTATGTAATAACCCCCTACTTATGATATGTACGTGCTCTGATCAAACTATATCATTAAATAATACATATTTTCAGTTATTCCACTGTTGGATGACATCGTTAACTTACCATCGGCACTGACTTGACGTTTTCGCGCCAAATCTATTTTGTTTGCCACGAGGATAATTGCTCGGTCCGTGGCTACCTCGTGCCGGAGCTGGTACAGCAGGTCACTGGCTGCCTCAAATGTTCGTCTGTCATTGGTTGAGTATACAACCAAAAACGCATCGACTTGCGTTTCATCAAGGTCGACCTGAAAGGTTAAATGTATAAATTATAATGTTACCCAGTCATCTCTTCTTACAGCTCTTCTAATTAAAACGTTCATTTACAATAACGTAAATACTTATATTCTAGAGGAGGGCCAGTATTGCACATACCTTTTGAAACTTGTAGGTCAACCGTTGATCTGATTAACACATCAATCATACAATTTTAACATATGTCAGTTTACTTTGTTTTTGTCATATTGAACAATGTATCTGTCTTGTTGAATGTCATCAGCTTGATTATTCTTCTCTGAGCAGCATAAAAGCTAGATTAAAATTTATCTTCTATAAATGTCTCAGATTTATAAATGTATAGATTTATAAATCAGATTTAATTTCTTCCCAATTTCTCTATTATCAAACATTTATATTGATAGACTACAACGCCAAAATTACGTTTCTGATAGGACCTCTGTGTTTGGTATAGTTAAAAAATCGATAACAGCATCCGAGGTTAAATTTACTTATACAATTGTATTACGGCTGTAATAAAATCATAAATATGGATTTTAGTCCTATATTTGGATATAATGATTCCCAAAACTTGTCGAAACAACTCACTTGCACCTTTTATCAGCGGTTTCATTGTATAATGATGGACTTCAATGATGAAAATATTGTAGGAATTATTGCCAATTTATTGCAATTATCATGAGAATAAACTTTACTTGAAGACGAAAGTAATATAATTTAAGAAACAATATGACGGAAAAGATGAAGGACGACAAAGACACAATGTTAGAATACGGATTCTTGTGAGGAGACTGTAAATGTGAGCAAAATAAATTCTTCGTTGGTAACTTTTCGGAATAAATCCATATGATAAAGATTGTACAAAAGTCACAAAAGTGAATAGCGTCTTTTCACAATTTAGACTGAAATACAGTAGAGGCAGACAATGAATTAAAGATTGTAGAAAAGACACATAAGTGAATAGCGTCTTTTCACAATTTAGACTGAAATACAGTAGAGGCAGACAATGAATTAAAGATTGTAGAAAAGACACATAAGTGAATAGCGTCTTTTCACAATTTAGACTGAAATACAGTAGAGGCAGACAATGAATTAAAGATTGTAGAAAAGACACACAAGTGAATAGCGTCTTTTCACAATTTAGACTGAAATACAGTAGAGGCAGACAATGAATTAAAGATTGTAGAAAAGACACATAAGTGAATAGCGTCTTTTCACAATTTAGACTGAAATACAGTAGAGGCAGACAATGAATTAAAGATTGTAGAAAAGACACACAAGTGAATAGCGTCTTTTCACAATTTAGACTGAAATACAGTAGAGGCAGACAATGAATTAAAGATTGTAGAAAAGACACATAAGTGAATAGCGTCTTTTCACAATTTAGACTGAAATACAGTAGAGGCAGACAATGAATTAAAGATTGTAGAAAAGACACATAAGTGAATAGCGTCTTTTCACAATTTAGACTGAAATACAGTAGAGGCAGACAATGAATTAAAGATTGTAGAAAAGACACACAAGTGAATAGCGTCTTTTCACAATTTAGACTGAAATACAGTAGAGGCAGACAATGAATTAAAGATTGTAGAAAAGTCACACAAGTGAATAGCGTCTTTTCACAATTAAGAGTGAAAGACAGTAGAGTAGAGACAGACAATGAATTAGACTGAATCGTACTAATTGCTATTGGTGTATTACAATATGATATGATTAATGACATTATCATTTGCTTTTAAACCTAAACTCGTTATGAATACAAACATGAAATACTGTAAACCTGTTTTAAATTCTATATATAGCATCCCTTATACGTGTATTGTATTCTTTAAATAGATTGATTTATAACATAACACAGTAAGATATAAATAACGTAATCCTGATACCTCTAAACTGAATTATTATTATATTTATTACTGCGGGAGGAGGGGGTGCCGTACGAGAATTAATTTATAGAAAAACAGGTCAGAAAGAACTTTTTGATAGATTGTTGACGTTTTGTCTTTAAATAACATAAAAAGAACTTTTGTTTGTATAAACAAACAGGAGCTGTAAAGTCAATGACACGACAAACTCTTCTACATCTGCCGCATACCTCGATAATTTTCATCAACGGAGCCATCATGTACAGCTTTCTACCAAGCTGTATGATAAGTCATGACTGCAATACTTCTGCTGTGAATTTTCCTTTACTGGATAGCAATACATCCGCATACTATAGTGTTTGCATGTGATTCGATATTTCGGGATCTGTTTCCAACATCAGAATTTTAGAGCAAGATATCGACAACTAATGGACAAACTCAAAACGCAGGTTTCAAGAGATACTGATTGATGGGGGTTATGAAGAAGTTTAAGGTCATTATAATCTCATTAAGAAATACCTTATTTCTTTGTGTGATGAGAAGCTGGACGTGTTTGATGTTCGTTAGTTTGCATGGTCGCTCCGTTTATTAATTTGTTCTCATTTGGAAACGTAACACTACCAATAGGTTTGACCAAGGTCGTTATGTGTCGTCGATGAAGCAAAAGACGCTTACCATTCGAGACTATCTGGTCTTAACCTCCATGTACTTTTAAAGGAATTCCGTGTAAATCATTCTTTAGTTCTTATTTTGCTGTTGTTTCATTGGAATTTAGTTAAGACTATGTTAACGATATTTCTTTATCATTTCTGGGAATCGTCAATAATGTTAGAGGACAAATGTGTTGAAAAACATTTCAAAACCCAACGAAACTAGGGCAAAACATGGGTAATGAGAATCTTATGCTTCATCGACGAAACGCGACACATAATAATCTAGGTCAAACCAAGTAGGTAATGCCACATTCTAAAACGAGAATAAGATTGACATCAATGATGCCACAAGCCACGTTCACAAGAGTCGAACAAATGTAATATTTCCCAAATACTTGACATCACGACTTTTCATTAAACTAATGTTCAACGACAGACAGCATAACTCTCATAAAAATAGAACTTCATGAAATATCCAATATGTAGCCATATCCATCACATCACAGAAGTAGTGATCTTGTCTGGTCGATACATCGCAGGCTAAGCAAAAGGAGCTGATCAATTAGCTACACACGAAATCAGAGACATTATATTAACTAAGCAAATGCCGAGGTACCAAAGGAGCAGTTTGATACTACATCGGCATGATGCAGTCATTGATTAATCAACCACCATATTCCATTTTACCATTAGAACCATCCTGTATCTCTAACAACAACGCCAAAATTGATTCATTTCTCTTAAAAGAAAACTATACTGCACTTCCCCATTAAGAATTTGCCATTTCTTCTTTTTTAAAAATGAAAAATAAATAAATAAAATCAAAATTTTGATCCTAACCTTACTTTAAGAGTCCTAGAAGGGCGAACCAGCTGTATGATTAAGTTTAATTCATTGTTTGGCTCTACTATGTCTAATTTTATTGATGTGTCTTATGTATAATCATCTTGATTCATTTCTTTAATGATGACTCCATCTTGTGGTCATCGATAAATGTCATTGCCTGCTGTAAGAATTTGTAACAAATGAAACGTATAAAATGTCAATCAGTAAAAATGGCATATAAAATAGCTAGCTCCCAAACAGCAAAGTAACCGCTACCAAATCATCTAGTTGTGTTTATATTATTGGTACGACATTGATGCCAATGGGACATGGAATAAAACGAGCTTATTTCGCAAAACTCCAATCTCCTTTAGTGTCAAATCTGCCATCTTATTCTTATTATCTCATAGTCATACTTTTACCATCGTGAGAGGAAGTTTACACACAGTGTGACTCCCTTTCATTTCCATTTCCCAAATAAATCTCAATGGTGCGATGTTATAAAGTTCAATGTCGATATACAGTACCATGAGTATAAAGTATCAATATCAAAAACTTAATGCGAAGACCTTAGGTCTGCATAATGTTGTCGTCCTGCTGTTTCATACTCTTTCCTTATCGGTTGAAAACTAGTAAGTTATTTCCTACTCAGTCTCTCGTTATATGGTTTGTAAAATTTCAGCTTACAACTTAGCTTATAAGTTACTGTTTTTGGTTGTTAATTTTACATAGTCGTTTCTCTAAGACTCAAAACAAAAGTAAAATGTATATTTTTCTCATTACCATATAAATAACTTCCCATCATTAAGACATTGTACTATATATATACACAATAGTGAGCCTGGTGTTATTAGTCGATTTGATCGCCAATAATAAATCAGTTCTTAAGATAAAAACATACTTGCTGTGTACAGACAAGACAGTGCAGATGGTGCTGATTTCTGACGAGTATTTGTCTAGGGAATGGACGAAAGATAGGATGTTTTCTGGTTTTTGTCGAGCAAAATGAGATAGTTGAATGTATATTCTGTTGTGTTTGTCTGGACTCATGTAATACGTGTTATTTGTCAGTCTATGCTAACGACATTTTTACGCCTTGCAACCATACATATACTGCTTGCCCATTTGTCATTAAGATTCGAGAGAACTGTCGCATGGAAATATATTACAAAACAGGACTTATAGACCAATGTCTTTACCTCTATGGCTTCTTCGGCGGCTTCAGACATCTAGATGTTTGGTTTTTTTTAATGAACTAGACATCAATATTGATCCTGTAATTGTTAACCTCATCATTGAATTAGGCGAAATGGACAAATTTCCCCTACCGGTCAGGTCATAGTTGTCATATCTCTTCGTTAGAAATTTCTATCGACAGGTCAGAAATGACAGCCCTTCACAACGGGGTTATCTGTTGTAGAACTTGATTCGATAACAAACGCGATATCTTGTATATATCTCACGAAACAGATCAATACTGTCGCCTTCCGGTATGGACTTTAATAATTCCGAAACATAAAAAGTGCTCTGATGCCGTGGAAAAACCAAGAAGATTTCCTTGAATAGAAACCTTTTATATATCGCAATTTAGTTATATTTTATATCGGATTATTCCATGAGTGTCTTATTTTATTCGAACTATTTGCATACTTGACTTTTACGAAGAAGATGAACATTGTGCATGATGATTGTTTGAAACAGACGTTGATAACGCCGGTCGAAAACGCCTCAAGACGATTGTTTCCCTAATGATGCAGGACCTATGTCTTCTTTTGTCTGAAACAATCATTGTGTTTAAAACATTTTGGGATACCTCAGCCGCTTATCTTGATCTTTTCCTGCAATGGAACAAACGTGGACATCTTTCCACCAAGCTTTAAGATAAGTGGGATAATTTCAATTTCCCTTTATTGAGTTTTCGATTTTTGGATATACCTGCGTACCTGCTTCCCTAACCTGTGCTTATATGTTGATTAGTATTTCAATATCGTGTTCCCGTTATCAGGATTTTCATACAAGACACAATCGTAACATAGGGATTTAAAAGATGCCAGTTGATGAAAATTATGGGGACGTTTTACAGTCGTCATAATATTAATCTCATTGAGAATTTTTCTCTGCTTTGTGAAGCTTGACGTGTTTAATGCTCATTGCTTTGCCTGGTGGCTCCGTTGTTTTATACTTTTGTTCTCATTTGGGAATGTGGCATTACTTACTTGGATTGACTAAGATTTACATTAATTACTTTAATGGAGCAGAAGCCGCTCACTCCTCTGAAACATCTAGTCTGAATTTCTTTTTTCAGGAGTCGACGTGTAGATCTTTCTTTTGTACATATTTTGCTTTTGCTTTCTAGTTTTGTTGAATTTGAGTTTGGACTATGATTATCTTGACATGTTGGTATTTTGTTATTGTGTTGTAGACTATTTTCACTAGAAAAAATGTTGTTTAATTTGTATACTTTACTATTTATTCTGTTTACATGACATTCCAAATGTTAGCCCCAGAACAATGGTTACCTGTCAACATCTCGATGTTGACTGCTTACGTCACGGCCATTAATGCTCGGTACTTCCCGGTCATCATCGACAATTTCCGCCATTAAGCAATAGTGTCTAACCTACTGTTTTGAAGTCCGTTTAACATCAAACATTCATTGACTGGACTTTCGGTCAGAATGTGTTATATCAACCCTAACATTTCATTAAACATGACACACACAGTTCATTACTTATGACGACAAAAGATGTTTATTAGAAAAAAAAGCGTTTATACAAATCCATCAAGCATGATAGAAAAATGAATCAGTTATCATATCACCTGTCAATCAATAAGACTAGTGTGTGGGACCATGCTTAATAGAAACAAGTTAAAGGGACAATTTCGAATTAACAGAACAATTTTCTAAATATCAGACATGTTTAAAAGACCATCAAAACATTCACAGTATCTGTTATATCTGAATGTGTAAACCGGTCGATTGCTTTATATTGTGTCTTGGTAAGATCAATACCAATGTCGTAAAAAGGGGGAAATAAACTTCCCTTTATCGAAAGACTTGAGTACCAAAGAAACCTTGTATTTCAGCAAGTTCTTTTTTTTAATTATCTGCTACATAGCGTTCGATATTTTTCGGACGAGTGTAATTGTAATGAATGGCTTGATCAATGAAATTAAGTCGGGTGTTAACAAGCGATATTATTGTATAATGAAGCAAGATTGTGCATAAACGTTCGATAAAGGATAATGAAGTTTAATCTAGTGTAGTAGTTTGATAGGCTTCTTTTTCATAGAATGAAGCTATGTGTACAGCTTAATCGATATGTGATCTACCCTGGCCATTCTTAGGATTGTCTTAATGCTGCATCGCTCGTATTCACTGAGCTATGAACGTAATATCATTCGACTTAACTGGAGCCTGACCACAATATCACTTAATTATAACCCAGGACATCGTATTCCTATATATCACAGTCCTGTTTATTTGGTATATACGTTCTGAAGAAATATTTAAATTCGATAAAACCTATCACCATGTGTCATTAAAATGATCATATAATAGCTTCGATGTTGTGGAAAGTGATAGCTCGTATTTTGAAAAGGACGTTTACCTCCTCCGGACGATCACAGAATACAAGTGTTGATTCCTCACCATCCAGCAATACCGTTATCATCTTGTCTTCTTCAAGATCAACTGGAAAAAATTCATATAGGTTTGTTATTAGGTATAGAATTACGTAATTATGGATATTGTTTCATCAACAGTCTATAAGCGATATTCTGTTGAGTATTAATAACGAAATGAAGATGATAATGGAATTATATATTTCAATTTCCACTTCTCATCCTTATCAACTATTTTTCCTTACATAACCACATATCATTCGTCACTACTCTACCTTCTCTACTACTCATACTTTTCATCTACTAACTTTTCTCCACTACTCAACTGTCTCCACCATTCATCATTTTCTACACCTCATCCACTATTAACAAATATCGACTTTTCACCCTTCTCCACTATTCAGCCTTAACATTTTCCACAATTCATCTTTCTTGGAACTCATCTTCCTCCAATATTCACCCTTCTCACCACTTTCGACCTTTTACCCTTCACAACTTAAAGTTTTCTTAAAATCATCCTTAACCACCATTCACTGTCTCAACATCTCTAGCTTCTCAACAACACACCTTTTCCCCATCTCTTGCCTATATTGCCTATTCACCCTTCTCCACTATTTACCTTGATTCCCTATTCATACTTATCCACTATACCCCTTTCAGAACTACCCACTCTCCGCAACTCACCTTTCAACCATTCTTAGCCTTTTCCGCTACTCACCCTTGTCCATCCTTCTCTACTTGCAAGTCTTACTCATCAGTGTTCATCCTTCTCCACAACTCATCAGTGTTCATTCTTCTCTACAACTCATCAGTGTTCATCCTTCACTACAACTCAACATACCCAATGGTCGCTGTAAGTCATCCTTCCTCACTTCTTACACATCTCCACTATCCATCCCTGTCCACTTTCTCACTTATCCACTGTTCACCGTTTTCCACTACCTCTCTTTCTTTACATCTAGTCTTTTTCCAGTACTCAATAACATTTTTTAATCGACAAGTGTTTTGTATTTCATTCTCTTCTTCTGTGGCAATGTTATTTTTTCGAAACATATCTTAATACCACACAGGTAGGTCTGTACTGATCACAATACACATCCACTCATGTAAATATGTATTCATGATTTGCAGATAAAAATGAAACAACGCAACTGTACCGACAAACACTACAGCCGGTTTACATGTTCATCCTTGGTTTAAAATCTTGGGAAATCTACGGATTATGTTCAAAGATAGTTTGATTCGAAAATTAGTTAATACTAAAAATGGTGAGCAGTATTAAATGTGCTGTAATTCGTAATGAACATCGCCCCCTTTTAAGGCCCTGTGCATTTACGACATGACAATAACATCAACGAAATGATTCAAATATTGCGCGCGTGTTTTGTCGGTGACATTTCCCTGACAAGTCTACTCGTTACTTAGGTTTTAAAATCGAATAATACATTCTTTGTAATTGTAATCAATAACACAGGACAACTCTAAAGGAAAGGTATATTCACGTTTAACATATCGCAGTGAACGCTGAATTCCGAGAATGAAAACCAGTATTGGGAAGCATGATTAAGTCTGAATCTCTTAAATACTGCATATACTGCAGAAGTGGGCTTGAGCATAGAAGACTGTATATACAGTAGGATTTTGTCATCTCCAAATCGGGTTACAAAGATTTTTAATCTACTTGAATCCTACATTGTATCCAACAGATCTGACAAAAATTGATACACTCCTTCAAAAGTTTTTTTTAAAATAATTATTCTTATGTATATCTTGATTAGATATAAAATAAGTTTACAATGTACTTTTTCTGCGTTTCAATCTTTTTAGTACACCGCACAATCTTATCCTAGTTTCACTCGTTAGAAGTGCATGAAATAACTGTATGGCGCTTGACTTTTGATCTGAACCTGGTCTATTATGATTAACAAGCCTACCATTGCCATCTCATCAACATTGACAAGATACTTTGCTGTCAGGTTCAAATACAAACAATAACATCTGCTTGTGTAACGAGCGGAAGTGATGTAGACAGGACGCTTGACGTGTGATCAGTTTGTTGTGACAGCGACATAGTCAGTCAACTCGTGTAAAGCTAGCTTGTACATCTCAGAATAAATTCATTACTCAGTCTGATGACTTCGATGATGTACGTAACAACCATATTTATAGTTTGATAGACATTGCTATCGTAATAATGAATTGATAAATATGTATTTAATCTTATATATTTAGCTACTGTGGCCGTGTGTTAAAGAAGTCTGAGAGCCTTTATCACTTGCCCTTCACATCTGGTTCGCAGGTTCGGGAATTACGTGGGGCATTCGCCAGGTACTGACCGCAGACAGGGAATCCTGTTTTTTCTCCATCTAAACAACTAAGCCTTTCAGGTTTATAACAAAGTCCATGTGCAATGAGATATAAATAACAAAAGTTTATTAAGTGTAACAAGTAAACATGAACCATGTTTAACTGACTACGAACGGATTGTTTGTAGATATGAAATTGTTGCGAAATGCATTCCTATTAAAATTGTTACTTATTACGGTGGGGGAAAAAAACAGATATCGCAATAGCTTGCGGAAGGAATGAAATAATTCTTGCCATATATGTTTAATGATGATAAAAATATGTTTACTTTAGGTTTTGGAAAAACCAAGAAGGCGCACCCAAAATATGAAGAAAAGAAATACACAAGGAATCAAACAAAGTTCTTTTGAGAATGAAGACCAGGTGTTCCAGAAGAGTAAGCGACTTCTGCTACATTGACGACACCGAGCATGTAAATCTTGGTAAATTTAGATGAGTAATGTCACGTTCTCGATTAATTGAAAACAAGTATACACACTTGAACCAACAGGCAAACTATGGTACATCGAGCAGGTCCAGCTTCATGTCGCACAAAGAAATAGAATATCTTTCTCAATGAGATAAATGTGGCGGCCATAAATCTTCCCTATAATTTTCAACAACATGAGGTAGGACATTAGAAGAGGACATCAAAAGATGTGTAAAATAAAGATATCAAACACGAGAGGAAAAAAAATTAAATGTTGAAATACATTTGTGATTGTTTAGACACCGGAGTGGTGAAACATACCCCAGTATAGCAATTATGAATTCCGATCGAGATATGAAAATCGTCCTAAAAAGTTTTACCATAAAACAAAGCAGCAACAGTCGAAATACTTTACGCTTCGCCTCTTTGGGAAATGAATGTATTCAAAAACCTCACAAAGCCGCGGTAGTGATGGGAATTATAATCATCCTTTATCTAGCACAACCAATGCAGATGCCAGCTATTCTGATTACATCTATAAGACGTGAAAGGTTGAATTCCAATTAATATTGCTTTGAAGACTACAATAAATGGCCATGTTATATCGCTATATATTATCAATCAATGTGAATTGTCTATTCATCTTTATGACTGTTCTACATCAAAGCGGTTACTTAGAGTTACCTTAGATAAGGATGCGCTGTTCGATCTCAGATGTTCTTACCTATAAAAGAGCAGGACAAAGACGTCTTGACCTATGTATCGATTACTTCCGTCCCGTAATTGCGTAACAATAGTTTAAATAACGAACAAAAAATCCAGACATATTTGAGTTTATCCTCTTAAGGTAATCATACATGCTTCCCGCAGAATAATAATTGCTCCTATCAATCGACATTTACCACATAAAGGTATCTTGAACAAAATGCATAAACCATTCCATATTTGTTACAGATTCAGACAATCATATTATGTAAACGGCATGAGTTTAACATATGGCTAAATGCCAAGTAACAAAATAGACACTAGGAAACATGAAACCAAACATGTCCATGATAGGTTGATAGCAGGGATTTTTCGTTTGGTTCTTGGTTTTGTTTTATCGTATTTCGTTAGGTAAACACAATTTTATTCTCTAATTTACAGTTTGCGCAACCGATGTCGTCAGCTGAAGGGAAAAGACCTACAACGCTACCATCCTAAATCAGATCACCATGTCCTCGTTAATGTCAACAATTTGACCAATTTGAGTGCTTGTTTGTTTAAAATACAGAGCATAAACCCGACGTATTGCTTATACATGAATAGGTTTGGCGGATTCGTTGTCATTTCCCTTGCTCACTTTTTGAGAACATGATATCATTGAAATTTATTTACACTAACATTGTGGGTGTTATTGATAAAATTGAAAAAAGATATCATTCCGAAACGCCTGACATTATTCACATGATTTTCAATTAATTATTGTTCAAATTTTGGCGTCAATTAATCGTTTTTGAGTTATAAAATACTATTTTGATTACAAATCGATATCCACTTGTTTTATAAAATAAGAAAAGGTAACATAGAAACTTTAAAGAATACTGAAAGGAATAAAAGTTCAATTTCCCTATATTTTTGTGCTAATGAATTTCGTTTTGTTACTCTAACAATGAGAATAATACTTAATGGTTTCCCATTTAATACCACATGTATTTCTCGAATATGGAAGACAGTCTCTATTGTCACAGCAGTGAAATAAAGATATTTGATTATATTATTACGGGATTTTTTTTATGTAAAAGAGGCCGATCTAAGCATAAAATAAAACGGTTTTCAAAAAAGTTTGGGAATATATTAGCGCATTCTTGGACGTCAGATTGTTTGACGTTACGCTTGTAAACCAATTTTCATATACAAAAAATTGGGAAAAAAACCCTCGAAAGTCCTCGAAAAATGTTTTCGATTGGTATGATATCATTGTACAAGCCATGTGCTGTGCAATTCTTTCTTTCGTTTTTTCCCCTAGTTTGATCGAATGACAGTTTGAAGTAAGAAGTTGTTGACATGTCCTTTGTTATTGCAGGTTTATTCATAAAAGAAGTAGAACGCAATTACCTCATGATGAAGGCAAACAACGTTCAATCAACGTCGTGTGCTGATTTATGACTACAAACGGAGCTGACTGGCTGTAAAAATTGACAGACAATATTTTGATATGAATATACAATGAACTTGTTTTTAGAGACATGAGAACCGATACATGGACTCCAATGCGTTACTTTGTTTGCATAATTGCAGCAATCTACAAACTTGTCAAGTGGTTTAGTGTTGCTCTAAATCCCATTAACAGCCAGGGTCATTTAAGGACGTGTCATGTTTGGATAATGAAGGAAAAATTCCAGTAGAGGGCATGTGATAAAGGCAGTCAAACGCCGTAACCATTTGGCCATTGCTACTTGGAACTATATACAATGAATAAAATCTAAAGCAGATGTTTGAGATTAATAAGCAATAAAAATTTATTGTCACATTAATCAGAACACATAAAATATATTTTCTTTTAAGCAATGGCAACATGCAATCAAGAAATGTCACTTTCAAATCTAGCAATGAAGTAACAATGTAAATTAGAAGGGAATGTAGCTTTTTTTTCTTTTTTCAATTTTATTAGTTTAGTTAATTAAGAGGTGGAATAAATGGTTCCACAGACTGATTTGAATCTTACTTGTATTTTTGCATATCATGCTAACATTATTCTTACTTTCCATCACACTGACAAAAGCTCCTACAGGAGACGTAATTTATAGCTGAAACAATTGAAACTATTTTTTGAGTATCATATACATCCTAAACTCCTGTTAATTCAAATGACAGGGTATGATAAATGCTAAATATGATGTTTTTACTGAATAAGTTCCCAGTCGTGAAAATGCCTTTTTTCAATATTTTCCACCACATAGACATTGCAGCAATCATTTAAGCATCCTGGTAGAGTGTATATGCTCCTTTTACAGTTCAAATTGTCTTCTGGCGGTTAAGTGGTGCAGGTCTAAAATGGGATTGCGTGATGAAAGATAATGATGTTGGTCCATACATGTTGTCAAAAAACGAGATCGAGGAACTTCTAATAACATAAATCGCTCATCAAATGCTTCAACTCAACATCCTATAAGTACGATTGACCTCCATCCGTATGTTCTTCATTAACAGTCGGACATCGACCCCTGTGTTCGTGAACAGTCCTATAACTACCGGTAAACATCAATATTGGTTCACATTTTCAATATTGTGTTTAAATACCATATAAATAGACGAGGAGACCAGTCATGAAGGACAATGGCCGCGACTAGTTCTCAACAAATTTGCTCCTTCATTTTTTTCTAAAACGTGTCAGCTTTTTGTTCCATATCGCCTTCTTAAGTATGTTATCAATACCGATTTTCACGGCTCTTATAATACAAGGGTACGGATAGGGAGTCTGATGTTGGTGTCCAACTTCCTGGTTTCTACTTCCGTTTAAGAAAAACGGAACTTGGAACCTGCCTCTGCATCCGTTTAAGTATAAACTGAACTGAGATCCACACCCCACTTTTTTTTACAATGTCGAAGTTAAGACCACAATTGAAACAATATACTTTATACTGTGTATGTTTTTGAGTGTAGTTTGAAAATTAAAGATGGAAGCTTTTAACCAAGAAATATTAATTAAAAGATCCACGCGTCCTTTCCTCGTAATATATCTTTCTATTACAACGAATGTATTACATCAATTTGTCTCAATGTTAGATATAAATATCGCATTCTGGATATCAAAGGACGTTATTTTTAGAGTAGTATGTATATATATACCATATACAAACTACAAAATATAGGGTAAGCGTATGATTTACTTCAATGTTTTGACGTCACTGCAGCTGTGACCTGGGGGCCAGTTTTACCTGGTTAGATTAAACGCGACAGCTGTTCGGTGTCGTTCACATGTAAATCCGAAACAAGGTAGTGGGTGTTCACTTGTATAGTCTTAACAGTTGGATAACAAAAACCATATGGAAACATATTTATCTTCAATACGGTCTATTTTCCCTTTATGATAAATAAATGAGTTTTTCATTGGCAAACACATCCTCGAAACCCTCAGGAATAAGCCACACAATGTATATAGCACATAGCAAGGTGTCGAGGGATGGTTCGGTGATGGCGTGACACACGCCAATCTCGTGCCATATCATGCATCTCGTGTAAATGTATGTACTGAATAAAAATAGATGTTCAATAATAAATTTAGTAATGTGATAAACTGTTTATTACCAGCTCCGGAATTTCACTGGGATTTTTGATCAGCAACTGCGCAATAATATTATCTTTACACATTAACACACATACTTTTCCAATGATGCTGGGCAGCTTGTTTCTTCACCATTCCTCTGTAGATATGAATGAAGGGAATCAACAGGTAGCATTTCATTTACAACATCATTAGCTTACATTTCGAATGTTTCGAAAACGTACTGTAAATCACTTATATTTCGATTGGGAATAATTTTCGCTCAAGGAGAATCAATCACGAATTCCAACCTATCAGGATTATTTGTACAGAAACAATTCTTGATGGCATCCATGTTGTTTCGGTTACCGATATCGGAGTCCATATACCTTACAGCACGTCATTCGCGAATTTAAAGTCATTTCTAGGACACCGTTCGCGAATATGCCTTAAGAGATTCGTTCACGAAATAAAATATTCGCGAAATCTGAGTGGTTAAAACTATATTGTATATCAATGAACAATTCTTTGTTGGTCATCATTTACTGAAAACAATTATATGCATGAGTCCTCTGTGTTCGTCACTAAAAGTGCGTACAAAGGTCAAGAATGATTGACTCCCTCCCTTCTTCTGTTAAATAAGTAAAATTCAATCCATCCCTCGTCGTCATGTTAATTTGACAGAAATCTTTTTTCGTATTCCGTGCGTTCCAGCAATGATGAATAGTGCCTCTAGCCTACCATAAAGAACACCGATATTTTTTTATTCCAGTATGAATCAGAGCGATCGACTGGAAACAGTGTCTGTCTCCATCATTTTAATTAGTAAATCTTTTAACTCTTTTCCCGAATTCGAATTTGAAATTTGACATAAATACACATCATACACGCTTTTATCTGATGGTTTTACATTTACATAATGTTCAATGTAACATCTCGTTGTATATTACGAATACGGCACGTTAAAATTATTTGACCATAGTCAGTTCGGTATGTGGGATCAACTGACCAACAAAACAATTTCAAACAGAAACAAACTTTTCTGGGATAGAAGTTTGAGGTTATTTTCATCGCTTGCTTAACTCATTGAGGATGGAGTCAAACTTCGTTATCTCGAATTCGTATACCTGGAAGACTCCGTTTAACTCGAAGTATTTTTGTCTGTCCCAAACATTTAACTAAACATTCCATCTTACTGAAATCCAATACTCGGACAACTTGGAAGTTTTCAAACGGCCACACCAACTTTTGAGAATTCGAGAAAATAAATCGAATTGGAAAATTTAAATGAAATCCACGAATCACGTATCACATTTTCCTTTCCTTTAACTATTAATAAAATCAATAATAATGACATCAATGCGACAATTTTTCTCCACAATGAATGCCTTGCAGATCATATGCAGATCCTTTGTATGGTTAGCTTTGATGCTCGTTTCTCTAGTATACTTATGAATTGCAAAATCGTTGCCATGACAGTCATTTTGTCGCAAACTCAAATATGGCTCAAACATACAGATCTAACTTTTTTGTTGAGTTTCATTGATATTACCTTAACTGTATCACTTTTCGTCTCAAATCATTTTAGAACGGGATAGAGTAATTGTTTTATGACTATACAAAATATCATCGTTTTTATACAAGTCGGAAAAACGACAAAAAAATAATTAAATATACTTAGAATAAAAATTCTTCCGTTATAATGTACCATTAATTGTGTGAATATTACAACATGTCACAGTTGTCTTTTTCGTTCTGCACGTGCTGTTTGTTTGTTTGCTTGTTTGTTTGTTGTTGTTTTGCGTTTGTTTGTTTTTGTTAGTTACTCCTGAGAGATTATCGAGTCTATTAATCACTTTACAAATAGTTTATCACACGTGACAATTGAAGACAATTTTGTCATGAAGAAGCTACATGCTTATTTACAGTTTTCAGGATGAACCGATTCGTCAGGTCGACGTCTATTTACATTTTAACAGTGTTGTCAATTTATCAATATACTTCTTCACGTTTTCCAATATACACTCCATAATTAAGTTCTTGGAAAATCTTATTTAACGATCCTAAAATCATTTGTATTTCAGATAGTGTATGTATTCCTCAGAATGTTTATACATGTATATATATATATGACTATACATGTTCAATAAAAGTGATAATATCTCATTTGGATGAACATGTAGAAGTCCATCCGGCTGTCCTTTGTGTAGTGGAATCAGTCAAATGAACCTGTAACACGGTTCTCTATACAGATAAAGATCATCACACAATCAGTTCTTAAAGAAAACTCATTCTTATTGGATTTTTTTCCACATTGCGTGGAACCGATATTGCAGACCGGAAACACCCACGTTGTGATTAAATATGATTGGTTGATTGTCAATGTTTGATGTGATTAATCCGTCCAACCTCAGTATCCCCGGGCCTTAGATAAACCTTTGACGCGGACCACCAATTATCTCCTTCAAAATGTCGATATATCAAAATATTGTCTTCAAAGATAATGTTCATTTACTAAATTAATAGGTGACATTTCTCTATCGATACGACTTTTCATCTTATCATAATAACGAATTTTGAGTGCGTTTGGCGGAATCAAACACATACCAATTATCTAATATGTACAAATATTTCATTGGTGTAAAAGCATGCCTTGCGTCTACCACATTTGCAGTAAAGCAATAATCAAATTTCCTTTCGTTACTTCTATTACTGGTATTTTTTTTCTCTTTGGCATTGTTTTGGTTTTGTTTTCATCTAACAAGGCTGGCATTCGTGCAAATCAAATGTGCTTAAAGTGCATGCTTGTTTTTTAATTATCCGACTTCACCAATATTTGTATTTTAAGGGGTCTTTGTGTAGCTCCTTGATTTCGTTTGATCGATTGTGAGTTTGGATTAAAATTTGTTTCCATGTCAGGTTTTTTTTTTTTTTCAAGAATTTCTTGTAATTTGACTAAAATCTGCCTCAAATTGTGAAAGGAATGAATAATGTTCTGCATGTGTAAAATGTTGAAAAATCCAATCCCGGGTTGGTTCTTCTAATTATCATTGCCATGGGGATTACTTATGATTTGTAGTTTCAAACGTACGGACTTCCGTAGGATGTGTTTTCCTAATTTGAGACACTAATTAGTAAAAAAAGCGTTGAATGATGGTGTATGATTCAAATGAGGACAGCTGCAGAAGCCACGCGTTTTCCTAGCGACTAGTTAGGCGATAAATTGACAGTTCAACAAGTCTTTTACTTTCGTACTTGTTATTTTCTTGTTAAATACGAGGTGTGTTATTTCTATCATTTGACAACTCGTAAAACAGGGTTGTTCACTACAAATCTTACGTCACCGAATGACATGTTTAGTTTGACGTTAAAATCCTTTACTATTGATATATAGTATTTTTCTCCCGGAGATACATCACTTTGAAATGTTACATAGATATTAAGACATTCAAATATAAATATATTCGTTAATTTTCAATTGATTGTGCAGGCTTTAATAATATTGTATCCACTTTACCAATAAGCCAAACTAGCGATTTTCCAGTGGTAATAAACCCATTTAAAAATTATGCTGTTTAGTGGGTTTAGAGTTTTGTAAGGTTTTAACAGAATCTTTCATGTTTTATTTTCTTTATCAATATTTACTTGATCAACAACGAATAAAGAAAAAAACATACGGACGTGTCCAAACAAATATTAAATCTTAATCAAGATTTAAAAATGAATACTAAACACCAACGACAGGTAATGTTACTAGGTATAAGAGTTCCTAATGATATAGAATTTAATTTTGTATTGTTTTAAAAACCTCTTTGTTCTGGCTACTCTGTACCAGTTTATTATGACATAAACCATTTCCGTGAATGCACACTTCAAGAAATATTGATAATAGTAATCTTCATAAATGAATTATATTGGAAAAGTAGCAGCTGTAGAATCAATGAAAAGATGTAAATATGAACGAAAACACCCTATTTAAATGCATGACACAAACATTTATTTTACAAACGATTGAATAACAATGAAGGTATTTGTCTACGGTGTGGTATATCCCAATATCGCAGTGTTATATAATGTTCTTGTGTAATGGTTCGCCTGTCTCCAGTCCAGTGTCTGACAACCTGTGTTTATGTATGTTGGAAATGAAGAAGATGTTTACATAAGAATACAGACAATGATCGATACTAAAAGCAGCATACAGGAAACTCTACTTAACGAGAGTTGAAGAAGTGTATTGTTGTCCTAAAACAATAAAGTCACGAAGTATATGAAATGTATTCGGTAATGACTAGTCAACATCAACATCCATTGTCAATGATATAAGGTTACCAGTTGGTCGAATCGCATTTCTGTTTTGATCTTGATTAAAAATATTATTATTCAACATGTGTCATCGGCATGCATTTTAAATGTAGATTATTGCATGGATGTCTCGCTAAGAGATTTATTTTCTTACATAACTTTTTTGTAATTCTGACTCATTCGTGTCCTTTGTAGAGCGCATTATTTCGTTAGGAGTGGTACTTGATAACGGTTACGTCACATGTCCTATCTAGAACCCTTGAGAAGCTTGCGAAAGCTTCAACGAGTGTGATCGCAATTAAACTGAAAACTTTTCTAATATGACGTGTATTGAGTGATCAAAGTCACACCTTTCAGGTTTTTTTTTATATCGGTAACTACTTTTTGGGGTATGGATATGTGGTGTATTTTTACTTAAACAAGTATGTGTGTTTATAAGACCATTTCATAATGTTGTAGACACTAACGCAAAGAGAAGCCATGATCGCAAATCAATAGCTAAATGTAAAGGGATAGGAAGCTAAAACGACTCTGGTGATATGGTAGATAGATAAACAATTCAAGATTTTATATGGAACAACACCGTTTGCTTTCTTTACAACTAGGATCAAACGACCAAATTACTGGTTGACAATTTCTCTAATAGACTATAGGTTTACCCATAATTGTGCCTTACGTTTTTGCGAACTTGTCTTTATGAAATGTTGAAGACCTTATCCACCAGACAAGAAAGGTTATACCATGTGTTTCAATTTTACTTTTATATATAACTGATGTCTTTGAATAAGATGAGATATCTACCCACGAAAAATGGAAATCAAGGGAAAAATCTCTGTTACAACACCCATTTACTTGTATTTTGATTTTGCTGTCCCTGGTATGAATTTTCCTTTTTTTGATAGTAGTATCCCAGCAATCACAACTAATAGTATTTATATGAAATAGGTGATTTTCTATTCAAAGAATTGTTCTTTATATCAAGATTTCCCGTCAAATATGCCAACAAGAGACAAAAAATTTGGAGAGACGCAGATTGATGAAAACAATGGAGAACTTGAAGTCCTTAAAACTCCTTAGTTACGCTGAGGATAGAAATTGTTGAAGCTTTGGAAATCCATGTCAAAGCCGGACGGGACGCTGTTAGATGTTTTTATCTAAAATTTGACAAATTCTATTAGTTTGCATATAGAATAATTCCAAAGAACGTCAGATACATGTGTATGTTCAGAAACGTGTCTCGTTTTCGAATCGATTAAAACCAGAAATTCAGGCTCCAGCAAAGCTCGGACCCCAAAGTCTTCTAGCAGTGTCAACCTGTCCAATTTTCTTTTGTAATATGAAGGATGGTGTGTTCAATGTTTGTCAGTACACCTGGTTATTGAGACGAGGTGAATGAGACGACGCTCAGCAGTGGGTTCGTACCGATATAAAAAAAAACGTTCTCATACATTTTGAGCTCACACTCAAATACGACTTGTGAGAAATTTTATATTTGATTTCATATGTTTCGATAATTTGAATTTTTTTTCGAAAAGATGTCAAACAAGTCATCAATTTCTATGTTTAGGTAGTCTTTTTCACTGCTATTTCTTGTTTTGAACGAGTTTATAGAAAGTTCGGTTGAACTCAAGTTTTATTCCTAAGTTTAAATAACATAGCGGCATTTCTTGTTTATAATTGGTAACCATGCCAACATGATGGGTGCAATGTTTCAGTAAGTGTTTCAAGAAAAGAACACAAATGTTAAATGATAAATTAGCCAATTAAGACACAGAATTTGAATGGTTCATGAATCAGAAAGTACAACCAAGGAGGCAAGTAGTCGATGAACTAAAGCATTTTAAAATCTTATTTAAAATAATAATATTTAAAATATAAAAGCATCTTAAAATGACTAAACTGAGGTTAACAGTGATAAATCGTTGTGTGAAATATGTATTTGGTTTTCTGCACAGGAGTTCGATGGATTTTTTCTCGATACTTAAGAGTGGACGGGCGCCCGCCAAGTTAACGGCGTTGTGTTAGCGAGAAATCTGTGATAAGAGTTGGGTTTGTGGGAACGTGAATATTCTGGCGATACTGATCAGTTGACGCAACGAAACAATGCATTCCCGGGGTCTCTTAGCGACAACACGCCTAGTCTGGAAATTTATATCACACTTCCGCTTTCAGCCGGATGTGGCAGGCATTCGGACAGGAAGTCTATTAGACTTTTCTAAGAGTAACCCATGGTAAATGTTTGTCCTGATTCAGACTCTATCCTTAATTGTCCAATCACCTAATTCAAGCTCCAGGCAAGTAGCGTGAGCATTGTGGTTAATTTTTTCAAAATAGCTTATATATCTCTGTTGTATTGGGATCAAATTAACTCGTTTTTATATCTCTCTCAAATTACATGTTGTCCTCAATTCTAGTCGGATTTCTGTCCATTCTGGGTATTAGCAAACCACCAAATGAGATTTGTTGTGTTGTGAAATGGTATTCCCCAGACGGGAAACATTAGACTTATCGACACATCCACATTGTCGCGCGTGAATTAATTAGTACATGGCCTCAATTGAGTCGTAGGTTCACGTAGATGCCGAGACATGACCTCTGGAAATACACTACTCCTCTTCCGAATAGGAAAGTTACAATATCCTTTGTCAATCATGGCATTTATCAATTAATCTCGTTGAGGATTACAAGGCATACCTTACAATCATTATCGCGGCAGCGAAACTGCGTGGATATCATTGTATCTGTGTCAGACATTATACCACGTACAAGCATCTTCTGACTCCATAACAAATGCTATACGAGAGATGTTTATCTGGTCAATTGTAGATCCGTCTTCAGAGCAAGTTGAAATTAAATTAAAATTGAATTCAATAATAAAATGAAATGTACACATATTCAAAGATTCCTAGACGCAGATAATTGAATTAATTTAAAATTCTAAACAAGGATTAAAACATTTCTCATAACATATTTCTGGCCAACCATCTATGCAACTCTTGTTTTACATTCGTTAAAATCTCACTTATCACTCATCTCGCATGGCGGTGCTCGTTATTTTGCCTGTTTGTTCCGTTGTTACCTTGTTCGCATTTGAGAACATGACATTACTTGCTTGAATTGACCAAGTTTAACATGGAGTCTGTCGCCGATGAAGCAGAAGACGCTTACTCTTCCGGAACATCTGGTCTTATTCTCCTTGTACTTATTCCATAAGTCTCTGGGTAAATCTTTCCTTTGTTCATATTTTGCTCTCGTTTTATTGAATTCGAAATTGGATTATGATTATGCTAACAAGTTGGTATTGTTTTGTTGCTTTTCTACAACAACTAGTTCTTTTTTTTCTGACATTCTATACTCAAGAATAAGCACTCTTCTTATTCCAATTGTTGCAAATATTTTCTGGGCGCATTATAATGTTGATTGCGTCACATAGGTAATAGTCACCTGACAAATTATTAAGGATTTATAAACAAAAACAACATTTTTTTCTTCATAGCATTTTCCTGACAAACTCAATCACTAATGTGACTGTGGATATTCAGCTTGTCTGATTTCCACACACGCATTCTTTCTTAGACTGTATCCGATCAAACAATTTTTAACCGGTCGTCTTTTACGCAATGTGTGTGGTGACATGCTTTAAAAATTGTCATACTCCTTTTTTTATTGTGGTGTTTGTATGATTTTCAATGCATTGTCTAGATTTACATTTGACTTGATAGTGAGATCGATTCCAATTTCGTCGAGGGAGCTGAAATCACTCACTCAGTGGGCTACATTCAAGTAGAATTACCCATTAGAATATACTACCCAATATCTATGTGTAAAATATCTAAATCTGAACATAAGGCATCCGTACAATGCCTTCCGATCGAATATTCACACTTCCGAAGCACTGGATTCCAAATTGTGCTTAATTCATTGAAATCAAATAATGGGGAACGGTATTCCACGTCAATGTGTGGAGAAAGCTGAATGAAATGTAGTCACAGAAACAAAACATCAGGACACAACTACAAATTTGGTAATATTGGCCAGCATCTCTAGTATAAACTTCACTGTTGGCACTAGGCTGTGTATTCGTGTTTTCCCTTGAATATAGTTTAGAGAAACTTTATCCCCATTACAACGCTTCTATCGTAGAAATATCTATAACGTGTCCAATCTGTATACAATAAAATCCGATTACACAGCGATTGTGTTATAAATACTTTAAATGCATCTGTTACAAAGAATGCAATGTTTCTGTGTTATCTGTGTGTGTTCCCTTGTGGAAAACCATTGTGTAGTTGTTAACAGAGTAGTAAGACATTACCTCACCTCGAACAAAGTCACATCGGTACCAATGGAGATCTGTGAAGCCATAAACTCTCGCATTTCTAAAGGCATAAAACGCTGCTTGTACTCAATAACAGTGCCTATCGGCTAAACAATGCGAAAGATTCGTCTAATATATTTTTTCCAAACGGCATAATTGGGCGAATTTTGAGGAAGCAAGCAAAGTTCGAATGCTTTGAACCTCCTATTTGGCTGTACACAGCAGATCTACAGCGTACAATGGGCAATTAAACCATGCAACGATTCCTGGCGGCCGTTAATATATACAAAACAATCAATACTCTATTGACAGGTGGGCCGATCTACTGGGACTGTGGTTTAACGGAACAAGACCACATATCCTGGGCCAAATAACACCTGGAACAGGTTAATTGAAACGCTACGTTACTTCTGAATTTTGTCGATTTAATCGCTTGAAATACCTGGAACGTTACATTTTTTTTCTCTTTGAAATTCCTCTTTCCTTACCACCATGATGGATATTTCGAAGTTGAGAAACAGATGTTCTTGATATTGATCAGTTTTGGTGATAAAATGTTCAGTTTCGTTTTAGAAATGAACTGTTTTTAATTCCATGCATGTTCGCAACATGCCAAGGCATCATTTCATAGAATTAAAATGCACATTATACAGAAAGGTTTTTTTCAAAAAGCTGTGAGCTCACACCATTATAAATACATTTGGACCTGATGGCGAAATATCGCAGACTGACTCAATTCTAGAGCAATTTGGAAATGCGATTGGAGAAATCTGACACCGCAATGGGTTAATTTATTTCAACCAGAAAATAATTAATTGAATACTGAGGTGAAACATGACATGTCAAACGTTTTCAGTGTTATTCAAAATTTAACGACTAATGACGTCATTGAAGAGAAATGATTTCATTATGGTTGTTTGACAAATTTGATTTCCGAAGGCTAAAACAATCTTTCTAAATCTAGATTTGTTTCCGTATTCTCACAAGGCAAAGTAACTTACATTTCAAGATATTACATCGCCCAAGCTACAAACTGTGCTATATAAGAACAAATCAGCATATATTTTTCGTATACGGAAACGTCATAATAATAGTATGAACTAATAACAGAATTATTTTGCTTATTGTCAGTAAGTAAAATAAGCAAAAAATATTGCGCCTTAAGACATATTAAAGGACATTTGAAAATTTGTCACTAATATCGTTACTTTAATTGTGATAACGTGAAGGCTACAATAAAGGTAATCCATTTTCATACTCCCTACAGTTTTAGATTGTTTGTATTTGTGATAATGTTTTCAATCCCAGCTGTTACATATATCAATCTGTGTTATATATATTTGAATCCCATGCATTTAAAAAAGCTCTCTTAAATCTTATCAAAGCAATGAACTACATGGAACAATCAAAACACCATCATTTCTTCTATAATTGGATAGGAAAACAATTAACAATTCCTTGTGCAACTGTCATTTGTTTCCAGGTATGATAAAGACTTGCTTGCGTAACTGTCATTTGTTTCCAGGTATGATAAAGACTTGCTTATGTAACTGTCATTTGTTTTCAGGTGTGATAAAGACTTCCTTGTGTGACTGTCATTTGTTTTCAGGTAGAATAAAGACTTGCTTGTGTGACTGTCATTTGTTTTCAGGTATGATAAAGACTTGCTTATGTAACTGTCATTTGTTTTCAGGTGTGATAAAGACTTCCTTGTGCGACTGTCATTTGTTTACATGTATAATAAAGACTTGCTTGTATAACTGTCATTTGTTTCCAGGTATGATAAAGACTTGCTTGTATAACTGTAATTTGTTTCCAGGTATGATAAAGGCTTGCTTGTGTAACTGTCATTTGTTTTCAGGTGTGATAAAGACCATTTGTTTACATGTATGATAAAGGTCATTTGTTTTCTTGTGTAACTGTCATTTGTTTTCAGGTATGATAAAAGTGTACTTGTTTGATGTGTGATAAAGACTTGCATGTGTAACTGTCATTTGTTTTCATGTATAATAAAGGCTTGCTTGTGTAACTGTCATTTGTTTTCATGTATAATAAAAGCTTGCTTGTGTAACTGTCATTTGTTTTCATGTGTGATAAAGGCTTGCTTGTGTAACTGTCATTTGTTTTCATGTATAATAAAGGCTTGCTTGTGTAACTGTCATTTGTTTTCATGTATAATAAAGACTTGCTTGTTCAACTGTCATTTGTTTTCATGTGTGATAAAGACTTGCTTGTGTAACTGTCATTTGTTTTCATGTATGATAAAGACTTGCTTGTGTAACTGTCATTTGTTTTCATGTGTGATAAAGACTTGCTTGCGTAACTGTCATTTGTTTTCAGATATAATACAAACTTGTTTTTGTAACTGTCATTTTTTCAGGTGTGATAAAGACTTGCTTATGTAACTGTCATTTGCTTTCAGGTATGATAAAGACTTGCTTATGTAGCTGGGATTTGTTTCTAGGTATGATAAAGTTTGATTAAACAAATTTATCTTTATAAGTAACATACAACTTATTAATTTTTAACCTTTGTCTTCCACTACAATCCATGATTACGGAGAATTGGCATATCTCATGATTCATGTAAGTTAATAATGCCGAACTAACAATAACGATTGGCTTATCAAACGGAACAGGATCACGTGGGATTCTACTACACAGTTCAATAACAGATAAGAAGTTTTATGTTTCATATCATCAGCATTTGAAGACGTATCTTTTACAGGGCCGCCATGGAAATTCATCTCTACGTGCAATATCTGCTTAACACGAAATGTCAAACGAAAAGTTATCGGTATGATTTTATCAAATGAAGCTAAGCACATACACAACAATGCATTAGTGAAAATATAGTGAATGTCGTGCGCATTGCAGGTGCATGCAATCTTTCTCAGACAATCTATTTTATGGTATAAATTGGAAGACAACGTTTTATCATAAGAAGGTTCATCGCATTTTACCCAAACTGAGTGTGATCCCGATACGTTGAGTACAAGGTAATGACATTTGAATTGATGTGATATACAGTTTTGTACATTTTCAAAATCAAATATAAATAATAGAATTGATATATATATAATTATTTAAATTTGCGACGATTAGAACTGTTTTTGAATTGAATAAAATGGATATTTAGTCTTTAATTATGCATACTAAGATATAATTGCACTCTCTAACATGACAACTGTTTTTTTCTATCACTTCAAGAACGCATTAATAGATGGGAACGTTATAAAACTATGTCAAATTAAAAAACGTGAAAAATAATTTCATATATGAAAATATAGAAATATTACTCACTACTTCCGGTGTCGGTGGGCCCTATATACTCTGACGTCATAAACTGGTCAGTAAGGGCCGTCTTCCCGACCCCATCTGACCCCAAGACAACCACCTGGTAATACTTTGGGATATCATCACTACAAGTCGACGTGGATATCTTTGGGGTCGATCTGTTACTATGGTTGTCAAGATTTTGGAGTTCCGGGTTTTCATCACGTATAGTAACTCCCGAAGCTAAAACATCCTTGGAAGATTTCTTTTTATAACTATCACCACGATTAACTACTCCTCTGGAGGTAGTTTTAAAGGACCTGACCCTCCTCAAACTTTGAGGTTGTTCATTCTCTGTATTGTCAAATAAGTCATTGAAGGACGACGAAAGGATTTGATGTCGCGCTCGGGAAGGCATGCTGTTCCTTCGCGGACGTTCACAGTAGTCCGAATCTTCAATGTCGCGAGTCCGGGAACGACTTTTAAATGATCTCGCACGGGTGTGATGGATACCTACAGCTGAATCAGGCGAGAGGAACCGTGAAGACGGCGAATCATTCATTCTGATAATTAAACCTCTTATTTTGTTCAACACAATTTCCGAACTCACAAACACGATAACAACTAATCCCTCATCATTACGTTAGTGGCCTCTGTAGATTAACGCTGGGCTTAATAGCGACGAATGCAATATCTATATCACGCTTCGGTAGTTAGAGATGTTCCAGTGAAGGCTCCTTCTGTCGACCTGGTCGTGTCACCATTATGACATGGCCTATCCCACTCACAGGCCTAACTACTGAAAGTCTCCCCACCGTCACACTCTGCCCGTTTTCTGCTGTTGGGGATTCGATCGCTTCTGTGCGAACGGAAAAGAAAAGTCACGTGACAAAAACTATCGATAATTGGTTTCATATCATATATGTAGTAACCCTCCCTACTACAACCTTTGAAGTAAACGAAAAAATTAAATCGCGTGTACCTTTGTAAACGAGAACTGTTATAAACAGATTTTCTCTGTGGTCTGACGTTCGATTTGAGCGTAAAGAGTATATATGCGTGTAACAGACTGCAGCGAGGAATGATGCTGGACCACGTGTGTTCGATCTCTGGGGCCATTTACAAGTATGTTTATCATAAGCGGCAAATACACACGCTGCTGATGTCGGCTGCTTAGTAATCTAAATCACGGGCGATCTCACCTGTGTGTTTACCTTGTCTTCATTAACACTGCCTGCAAATCTTTTTTTCTTTTTGCAAAACCGCAGCATATGTTACACCAGGTATCATCTAGAGAGCATTTATATTATATTCTGTGTGTTTCAGTAAATTATTTCATTACGGTCACGAACCTCTCGGTTTTGTCAGAGCAGAAATAACTCGACTATCGATTCATGAAAGGTACATTAATATTTTAGATGCTAACACACATTAACCTTCAGGGATATGCATGACCGTGTAATAGAAGTGATGAAATATGAGCGGGAAAGGGGACAAGACAATCACGCGATATACCTTTAGGAATATGATGTACAGGTGTATTGTATACCGAGTATTAATTAGCAATGTGGGAAGGGTACAATAAAGTGTGGAAGAGTAATTAAATAGTCAATGGTACAGAACAAGGGGAGGTAACTCGGTAGTCAATGGACAAATGTTTCGGGGCACCAACTACTGGTGACTGGTGTTAGAGACCAGGGGAGGTAGCTCGGCAGTCTATGGACAAATGTTTCGGGGTACCAACTACTGGTGACTGGTGTTACAGAACAGGGGAGGTAACTCGGCAGTCAATGGATAAATGTTTCGGGGTACCAACTACTGGTGACTGGTGTAAGAGACCAGGGGAGGTAACTCGGTAGTCAATGAATAAATGTTTCGGGGTACCAACTACTGGTGACTTGTAAGAGACCAGGGGAGGTAACTAGGCAGTCTATGGACAAATGTTTCGGGGTACCAACTACTGTTGACTGGTATTAGAGACCAGGGGAGGTAACTAGGCAGTCAAGGAACGAATGTTTCGGGGTACCAACTACTGGTGACTGGTGTAAGAGACCAGGGGAGGTAACTCGGTAGTCAATGAACAAATGTTTAGGGGTACCAACTACTAGTGACTGGTGTAAGAGACCAGGGGAGGGAACTCGGCAGCTAATGGACAAATGTTTCGGGGTACCAACTACTGGTGACTGTTGTAAGAGACCAAGGGAGGTAACTAGGCAGTCTATGGACAAATGTTTTGGGGTACCAACTACTGTTGACTGGTATTAGAAACCAGGGGAGATAACTAGGCAGTCAAGGAACGAATGTTTCGGGGTACCAACTACTGGTGACTGGTGTTAGAGACCAGGGTCACATTATGGTTTGAAAAAAAGACATATGTCATATATAGTACAGATAAATTATACCATGAGGTCGCATATTTGCATCTTTTCGGGAAAATTGGTGTTCTAGGATCAAAGATAATATCCAAGCACAAAAGTATTGATTATAGAGATGGATAGATTGATTTTCAATCTGGGTTCACAAACCGGAAAATGACCTGTTTCTGCACTTGGCAATGCGTCACTGCTCAATCATGGTGTCTTATAAGGGAGAATGAGTTTCTTCACAATGTTGTCAATATCTACAAAGCTGTAAAGTATATATCCACAGACAAATCACCAACAGAATACTTATTCCGTAATTTTTGTTTCACAAGGATGTATTGGTAATTAAGTCCTTTAGCTTGTCCTCCTTCCTCCGATTGAGGTCATAATTGCTCTGATGCTTTTCAGGTCTTCGGAACTTTGAACGATCTTGAAAATTACACCGTCAATTTGGGTTTTCTTATCGGTTTAAATCTTAAATTCAAATCGCTATGGATTTTTAATCTTCAATTTTAAGGGGATATATCCAAAGACCGAAACGGTAATAGATATTCCATATACAATGGTTTCTGTTCACTTTACAAGTGAAAGGGACCATGTTATAAGCAGTCCTAATGTTACTTCGAGGGTTTAATAACACACAGGGACCTGTAACTATATATCTTGGGAATGAGAGTTTGTATGGTATACTTAATCTAGTAAATTGGGCCAACGAAAGAAATTCAGCGGCCTCACAAAAGTCGTCGGCATTCGGCAAAATACAGTTCAAGTTTTACATCTTGTATACCAAAATGTTCACAAATTGCTAAGCATCCAGGAAAACATCTCTTGGAATACAACAGACTAAATTTACATACCTTTCGCTCACTGAGAATGCGAAACAAGACCGGTGATTTCCCTATGTAGCTATGTCTGTTCGCTGAAGTTCATGTCAGACAAAGCTGATATCCAGTGAAACGCCTTATATTAACTCCAAATCGTCAGTCAGGTTTCAGGTTCAAAAATAATCACAGAAAATAGACACCGTTTCACTGAATTCAAATAAAACCAGCTGCCATAGTTGATGGTATTACCAAAATAGGCACAGGGAGATATCACTTTCGAGGACACAATAAATATAATCGACAATTGAAACACTAAATGGTGAATATATCATGTTACAATTTAAACAATGAATAGCAATATTACAACAGCAATATTATAACTAAAACGCTAAATATTACACCTGCAATATTACAACTGAAACGCTAAATATTACACCTGCAATATTACAACTAAAACGCTAAATAGCACACCTGTAATATTACAACTAAAACGCTAAATAGCACACCTGTAATATTATAACTAAAACGCTAAATAGCACACCTGTAATATTACAACTGAAATGCTAAATAGCACACCTATAATATTACAACTAAAACACCTGCAATATTACAACTAAAACGCTAAATAGCACACCTGTAATATTACAACTAAAACGCTAAATAGCACACCTGTAATATTACAATTGAAATGCTAAATAGCACACCTGTAATATTACAACTGAAACGCTAAATAGCACACCTGTAATATTACAACTAAAACGCTAAATAACACACCTGTAATATTTCAACTTAAACGTTAAAGAGCACACCTGTAATATTATAACTAAAACGCTAAATAGCACACATGTAATATTACAACAGAAACGCTAAATATTACACCTGCAATATTACAACTAAAACGCTAAATAGCACACCTGTAATATTACAACTAAAACGCTAAATAGCACACCTGTAATATTACAACTTAAACGTTAAAGAGCACACCTGTAATATTATAACTAAAACGCTAAATAGCACACATGTAATATTACAACTAAAACGCTAAATAGCACACCTGTAACATTACAAATAAAACGCTAAATAGCACACCTGTAATATTACAACTCCTGTAATATTACAACTAAAACGCTAAATAGCACACCTGTAATATTACAACTAAAACGCTAAATAGCACACCTGTAATATTACAACTAAAACGCTAAATAGCACACCTGTATTATTACAACTTAAACGTTAAAGAGCACACCTGTAATATTATAACTAAAACGCTAAATAGCACACATGTAATATTACAACTAAAACGCTAAATAGCACACCTGTAACATTACAAATAAAACGCTAAATAGCACACCTGTAAATTACATCTAAAACGCTAAATACCACTCCTGTAATATTACAACTAAAACGCTAAATAGCATACCTGTAATATTACAACTAAAACGCTAAATAGCACACCTGTAATATTACAACTGAAATGCTAAATAGCACACCTGTAATATTACAACTGAAACGCTAAATAGCACACCTGTAATGATATATTGAAGCTGATTTTACTAATTTGAAACGACGATAAAAGGGAATATTTCTATATAAATACATATTTAAAATAGAATACAAAAATATGTTCGTGAATCCCCAGGATAGATCTATTGAGAATGTACATTTTGTATGTGCTGGTACAGCTCTGAGATACCAGCGCAACATAAATGAAAGCTATAGAATTTCTTTATGGTGAATTTGTTTTCTTCAAATTTAAATATGTACACACTACTTTAGTTTCGCTCACGTACTGTCTGAATTTGACAGAAGATTTAATTATATGTCTGCATCCTTGTAATAATAAAAAAAACAGCTTCTATGTCGTGTCCATATTAATTTGAAACTGGTCGTATTTCCTGACTGAAGACGGCACCACGTCAGGTAACCGTTGAGTTAGCTGATATCTGTAATAGCACTTAACGAGGAGGCATCGACCACACTCTGACGTCATAAATACGTCCGAGTATTCCTTAATGCTGATGAACCAAAAACACCCACATTGCCAATTTTTTTCTTATTTGAAAAGAAATGATCGGCTTGAGAGATAGAATTGTGGGATTTTTTTTAAAAAGGTGATTTATAAAATTGAGAAATCTCCCAGATAGATTTGCAATGCGTGATATCTCCGCAACTGTCTGATAAACACTAATGAAATGTCTCTCTCACTTATCAGCGAAATACTTTCATCTGCTGTAATGGTAGTTTGTATGGTTAAATTTTTCGAGGTTTTGCCAAACCTTTTAGCTAAAAGGATAATATTTCCTGAAGTCATGAGATTTTCTCAGCTAATTCCATCTTAAAGTCACCATTTTCGTGATTTCACTTCAATCTAAAAAAAATTAAATAAAGAACCCGTGGACAATAACATCCTTTACAGTTTCCGGGAAGGCGTTTTAAATAGAGGTCTCTCTCACACATCAATGATATTTTTAACATATTAGTAAGATCACGTTTATAAGATAACCCCAATCATGTTAAAGAAAGTGTTTCTTTCTTGAAAAGATAATATCTGCCATGCTCACTTAAGGTTTTCCGGAAACTGAACGGATTTCACCGGATGTCGCCCTTATTTACCCCTGTGTACTTCTAGGTGTTATTTACCCATGTGAGACCCAACATGTGACCCTGTTCAACGAAAAATCTTGTGTAAATACTTCACAAGTCTCCTGCAAACAAAATCATTTGATATTGCCAAGCACTATTTACAACATAGTGCGACGGCGTCATATGTTGTCCTAGGTTGTAAGATCGATATCAGCGATCGAGATGCATTTGTGGCTCAGCCTTTTGGTGACAGGACGTGTGTTTTGTCGTTTTATACATACAGTCATACCCCTACAGATCCCAATATATTATTGTATTCATGATAGCCTTGAAATGCGACATAAACAGATGATATTAACATATCAGGTGTCGATATCATCTGGCCATGTTTAAAAATACACCAATCATGTACATATTAATTAGCATTGTTATTCTATTTGTTCGTTATGGATTTTTGCCGTTGTGTACTTGGCCAACATGTTTACATTTAATTTGTATTAACAGAACATGGATACCTATGTTTACTGGAAATATATCTAATTACGAATTTTGTTTCGTTTGATCTTTTTTAGTTGTTTATGAATGTTGATGTAGCTTTTTCAAAAATTAACATTCGTTTTGAGTTAAAACAGCTAGTGGCTAAAATCAACCATGTCGTTTTTTCTATATATTTGTTTTTTATATATTATTTATTTATTTATCTTTATTTTTTTTATTTCGTTTTTTTTATTATCATTTTTTTCTTGTTTTTGTTGCTGTTGTTGTTGGTGTTGTTGTCGTCGTCGTTGTTGGTGTTGTTGTTGTTGTTGTCGTCGTCGTCGTCGTCGTCGTTGTTGTTGTTGTTGTTGTTGTTGTTGTTGTTGTTTTTGTTGTTGTTGTTGTTGTTGTTGGTGGTGGTGGTGGTGGTGGTGGTGGTGGTGGTGGTGGTGGTGGTGGTGTTTGAATTCCATCAAGTCTAGTAGAACTGGATTTCCGGATCGGACGTGAAAAATACTTTGGGGTCAACTACCCAACCACATGGGTTTTTCCCAGGTACTTCGGTTCCCCTCGAAGCAGAACGCCTTATGCCCCTACTACCGGACAAACAAGATCGATTAATATAAATTATCATGACTTGTTCGACTGTCGATGTAACTTAAAATGTATACAATTGTAGGTTCCATTTATCTTAATCTCTAAAAGTTTTTCTTTTTAAATTTTTTTTTCTTCTCAAGGAAAATGAAATGAAATCGTTTAAAAACCATCGTCAAATCAGCATTGAAAATATCGAGGAAGCAGGCAGGTCACTTATAAAAAAGAGAACGTTCACAATAATAGTTTTACTTTTATACCCTTAATTTTTTAAATTTTGTCACTCGCTTTTCCCGTTTGGTTGTGTTGTAGATAAACGTATTATCAGTGGCTGATGAAGAAAAAGACAGCAGTCGTTGTCAATGTTTTTGTCCATGTGTTTACATAATAGTTATATGATCTTAAATAGGATTTCATTTCAGGGCAACACAACGGCGAAATATATCAAATTGACATTATTGTATGGAAAACTCTCCCCGTGTCTTCCGTTCGATTCAGATCAATTTTAATTCGGTCAAACACAGGATCGCCATCTGTCTTTATGGATTTTTCAACGAGCTGTTGACAATCGTTCCGTAATATTGAACAAACGAAAAAAATCCAAATCTGTCTTTAATGTCAAAATTTTATCAGAACTAAAAATACTGACAAGTAGCAATGTTTACAATGATATTTCCTAACAGAATCACAGCATTGAGTATATTTGAATCTGCTAAATTACAGATCAACCGTGGTGTCGAGAGACCCGTCCACATAACGTGAACTGTGTTACAAATTGATCTTACACAATTTAACAAGAAGTGGTTGGCTTTTCAATCTTGTGTGAAGAACAATGAAAAAAAAAGCTGGCAACTCCATCTTGACTGGGTGATGCAAAGTGACACAGATGATTTTAACACAGAATCCAATCATTTCTCCGGATTTTATTTTCAATCTGGTTTTAGATAGAACATACTTCAGTATTGTTCACAACTACATTGTGTTGCTCTCTTGAAGGTTGAACGAATGTATTCTTTAAATTATGAACTAGGAAAATAGTGAAGGGTGATGAAGTTAAAAGTTCTATAAATTGTACAAGACGAAAATTTAATCAAGCCTTATATCTGTTAAACATTCAAAGTCTGTTAGTCCTCTTTTAGACTAAACATCGCCACAACATCACAACAACTTTGGTTCAATGACACAAATATTATCAAATTTAATAAAATATATTAACACTGTTCAAACTTGTTCCAGTGAATATTCAGATTTCATTCAATTCAAAAGTATAGTAATATGTCCTTAGTTTTAATAATTAACGGCCAAACGATAAAAAATATAATACTTATCCGCTACTACATGTAACCAAAATATTTGCATGATAATAGTTTCTAATGTTTTCAGTCAGGGAGTGTGTTTATCATAAGGAATTTAAGATAAGGTAAGGTTGCTTTACATACAAACAAACAATAAAAGTGATAGTAAAACATATTGTTTTACGAAGGTTCACATCCCGGATCGTATTTACGTGTAAATAAATCGTTTATCATTCAGTCCAAAACTGTTGAAGCTTATCCCAAACAGGATATTCGATAGCGTTTGTGAGTTAGACTAAATTTTTCCCCTTGTCTATTGGTACAAACAACATATTTTTCCCGGCAAAATTTGGATGGTTTGAGTGAAATTAAACGAAAATTCTTCTCATTTGAAGCGTTACTACACCATATCAAGATTTACGCGACGGTTCTTGTTATTGCTCTTCTTTTTGCTGCTGCTGCTGTTGTTGTTATCGTTCTTGTTGTTATCGTTGTTGTTGTTATTGTAGTTGTTGTGTTGTTGTTGTTGTTGTTGTTGTTGTCGTTGTTGTTGTTGTGTTGTTGTTGTTGCTGTTGTCGTTGTTGATGTTGTTGTGTTGTTGATGTTGTTGTTGTGTTGTTGTTGTTGTTGTTGTTGTCGTTGTTGTTGTTGTTGTGTTGTTGTTGTTGTTGTGTTGTTGTTGTGTTGTTGTTGTTGTTGTCGTTGTTGTTGTGTTGTTGTTGTTGTTTTTGTTGTTTTTGTTGTCGTTGTTGTTGTTGTGTTGTTGTTATCGTTGTTATTGTTGTCGTTGTTGTTGTGTTGTTGTGTTGTTGTGTTGTTGTTCTTGTCGGTTGTTGTTGTGTTGTTGTTGTTGTGTTGTTGTTGTTGTTGTTGTTGCTGTTGTTGATGTTGTTGTTGTGTTGCTGTGTTGTTGTTGTCGTTGTTGTTGTGTTGTTGTTGTGTTGTTGTTGTTGTGTTGTTGTTTTTGTTGTCGTTGTTGTTGTTGTGTTGTTGTTATCGTTGTTATTGTTGTCGTTGTTGTTGTTGTTGTTGTTGTTGTTGTTGTTGTTGTTGTTGTTGTTGTTGTTGTTGTTGTTGTTGTTGTTGTTGTTGTTGTTGTTGTTGTTGTTGTTGTTGTTGTTGAAGATGAAGACACTTAGCCCTTGAGAGGCTGTTTCAACGTTTTCCGTGTAAAACTTTTTTTTATTTCAATTTTAAAATCATGTAGATATTTTTCTTGTTGCTTTTGGACTCTTCAAAAAATAAAATACAAATTCTATATAAATTATCTAGATAACAAACAACTAAATTTCTCCGACGTTACCAAAGTTTTCAGAAAGTGTTTATGGCCGGAACACATATTATCTCGCATAGACATGTTATAGATACAGGGAAGATATCAAAGTCTGTAGGACATGAGGACGGCAACAACAGCAGATGAATATATTGGACACACAATAGATAAAATGGATTCGCACTTTATCATGATGACACGCGATCAGATAGTGGTAAAAATCCTGATATCTCTAAATATTTAGGGATAACTTACAATATTCCGTACAGCTCTTCTTTGATGGAGCTGTCTCTGAAATGCCTGGGTGATATTTTCGGTTTATGCCCAGTGTATCCGTCCTGTGCCATTACCGACGAATAGAAGCAGATGGTATTTATTTCCAAAGAACAGTCTGGTTTTCAGTTTCCTTATCCTTGAACACCTTGCGTGAATTCATCAGAAGTCCATCTTAATTTTCCATCTAAGGAAATCTTGTTATTGAGGGAAGCTTGTCAAATGTTTAATGTCGTGTTTTTAATCGTTTTCAGTGATAAAAAGTGATTAGCTCTGTACATTTTGTGTCATCTCTTAATATCATAATACTTCTTTCGAACATCACATACTTCACAATTGGTAAACATATAAAACTTGAAACGGTTTATGAAGTAACGAAATTATCGATAATATTATAAGATAATCAATTTCAAATTCATTACCAAGTGCAAATGGTCCGTCGCTTTTACTTCGGCGATATTCTGATAATGTAAAATTTTATCAAAAATTTGTAAGAACGTTCAAAACATATCTTTGTAAGGATTCAAAAATCTTCTGTTTTATTTAATTGTGGAAAAGCGTTCCTAAAACTTGTTTGGTTTCGCACATTCGACAGATAAGCACGCACGGAGGTCCAGTAGAGACTTCATACATTGCTACATAATCGCCTAGAGAAAAATTTGGTAGACAGAGACTGTAGATTGTCGTTAGCAGTCGACCTTTAATCGTTAAGTACAACTTTAGTACATTTCTTCCTAAAGCTTTGCCTAGTAATCAATATCGTAAATTAGGCCGATCTAAATACCATGTTGGTCAGATGACTAGATGTGTCGCTTCATTGCTGTCTAGCCATTATACAATCTCGTGGGATTTGCTCGATCTCGCGGGAGCTGATCTCTCTAATCAGGTCGCCCTTGCATTTAGCCGTGAGTGGAAGATAAAATGGGAGAAAGACGATAATGCTTTTATTTATGGTAGACGGAAGTTCGCGCTTGGTTAGCGCCAGGAAAGGTCACTTTGCTATCAAAATTTACACAATTTTCCTTTTGGCTTGAATTTGGGAACGTTATTCCATGAAGTCATCACCAACAACAATAACCCTTTCCCCTCTAATTCCACCAACAGTTCTTCCCCCTCCCCCCATCCTCTCCTCTCTCTCTCTCTCTCTCTCTCTCTCTCTCTCTCTCTCTCTCTCTCTCTCTCTCTCTCTCTCTCTATCTATCTATCTATTTATCTATTTTTGTCTCTCTATCTCTATCTCTCTGTCTCTGTCTGCCTGTATGTATGTCTGTCTGTCAGTCTCTTTCTGTGTCTGTCTGTATGTATGTATGTATGTATGTATGTATGTATGTATGTATGTATGTCTGTCTGTCTCTTTCTGTCTCTGTCTGTCTGTCTCTCTGTGTCTTCTCAATCAATATATCACTGCCTCTCCCTCTCTCCCTCCCTCTCTCCCCCTCTCTCTCTCTCTCTCTCTCTCTCTCTCTCTCTCTCTCTCTCTCTCTCTCTCTCTCTCTCTCTCTCTCTCTCTCTCTCTCTCTCTCTCTCTCTCTCTCTCTCTCTCTCTCTCTCTCTCTCTCTCTCTCTCTCTCTCTCTCTCTCTCTCTCTCTCTCTCTCTCTCTCTCTCTCTCTCTCTCTCTCTCTCTCTCTCTCTCTCTCTCTCTCTCTCTCTCTCTCTCTCTCTCTCTCTCTCTCTCTCTCTCTCTCTCTCTCTCTCTCTCTCTCTCTCTCTCTCTCTCTCTCTCTCTCTCTCTCTCTCTCTCTCTCTCTCTCTCTCTCTCTCTCTCTCTCTCTCTCTCTCTCTCTCTCTCTCTCTCTCTCTCTCTCTCTCTCTCTCTCTCTCAGCACGTTGGGTTTATTTTTACTTTTTATCACAATATTCTGTTCTTGATAATCTTATTGTTAGAAGGAAGCTTCACCATTTGCTTGTGGCTTATTATTGGTGTAACTCGACATGTCATATTTGCATGATTAGATTCTCTACAGAAAAGACTTGAGCCGTAGATATTATATAAAATCGATTTTTATATTGTCTGTTGTAGAAACATTCAAATCTAGTTTGGTTTTGTAAATGACTTTTGTCCCTCAAGGAACAAATTGTGTTTCCATGTAAAGGCTGGCGGTTCCTTGAATAATCCAACTTCAGCAGTATAATCCCCACATCTCTCCGGCATTGCGCCATGTGTAACAGTAAAACGATGTTCTGTCTCTTTTTTCTCTTTTGGTATTAAAAGCTATCTACATGTCTTAAAAATGAACGGAGATTTATACCAAATGTGAGCACATTGAGATCCCTTGGTGACCTTTAAGCACAGTATCATTACTTTTTCTCGCGTCGTTGTCCACGATAAGACACCGGACGAGAAAAAAAGTCAAATAATGAAAGAGGAACCCGCTTAAGCTGAAAAAAACGAAAACTCGCGAAATCTTAATAACGAAGCGTAAAGTAAAATGGCGTTTTTATCCCGGTTTGGCGTCTTTGCGTGATTTTGTTTTCTTGCACGGCAAGCGAAACACTAAACTGTCAGGCAGAAGCGCCATATCTTCCGCACAACATTAAAATATACTTGCATCTTTATCGCAATTTGCTGTTCTTGAAACACGCAATTTATAATTTGTCATAAAACACGGTATTCAATCACTCGAAGGCATTGCCTCCAAATAACGGTTGTTGTTCCAAAACAAAAAATTACAACAAAGTTGTCTCCAGGCTTCAGTTACCGTGTCAGTGAGAAATTATTTATGAAATCACCAAAGATCGTATCACATCAACATGTAACTGACTAGCACTTGATAAAGAATCTAGGAATTGACGTAACATCCAGCCTTCTATTATTCTTCAGAACGGAAGATCGGAAATTCCAAATCGATCTAAATAAATATACCCGAGATAAAAATAGAATTATTCAAAAGGTCCAATAGTGAGATGAAGTAAATTTTGGGGTGTTGGTTTACACACTCATGAATGAATCACACACGAAGGGTCTTATTTTCGAGAGTTTCTGTTTTTCGCTGTTTTGGAGAGCTTTCGTTTTTCGGTATTTTGAAGACTTTTTGTTTTTCCTTGTTTTGAAGAGGTTTCTATTTTTTCGTTATTTGGGAGAGTTTCTGTTTTTCGTTATTTTCGAGAGTTTCTGGTTTTCGTTATTTTCGAGAGTTTCTGGTTTTCGTTATTTTCGAGAGTTTCTGGTTTTCGTTATTTTCGAGAGTTTCTGTTTTTCCATTATCTTGGAGAGTTTTTTTTCACTATTTGGAGAATTTCCATTTTTTTCAGTATTTTCGAGAGTTTCTGTTTATAACTATTTTCGGATTCATGTATAAAAAAAATCGCAGGTATGCCAATTCCTCACATCTATTTACTAGTATGGTCGAAATGTTCTATTACATAATCTATATATACGCATGGTGATAAATGAACGCCTGTTTTGTTTGTAATTATTGGACCTGCCAATCAATGGTTTTCTCACTGTCTGGTACTGGTCTTTATTTTTGTATTAAAGCAGTAAACACGTCTATACAACATGACATTTGACAGTTAGATGCATGAGAAAGCGTAAATTCATACATTCAGCACATGCAATGCTCGTTGTCACTTCGCTGTATTTTGATATCAATTATATATTTTAAAAAACCTTAGTTATCGGTCCCATCATAACATCGTTACAAAACCACAGTATAAATCTCTGGATGTGATCAGGTTTCCCGCCATCAGCGTCAGCTTAGTGTTTTATGGGACCTTGTATTAGACATAAACGATACTCAGTAGGAGGCCGTTCGCCACGATCAAATTGACGCAGCTCAACTTTATCGATAACAAACGTCACAAAACCTGATCGGAAAGCAGAGGTATGAGAGCCCCACGGAGCACGCATGGTTAGCCCGGCGATGGCAATACAGCTACATCATTAGATTGGTGTAGATAGTTATCGTTACCAAATAGCCTTCTTTTGATGATAGTACACACAGTACGAATAAAATTATAAGCTTTGCCCACGAAGCAGATACAATCTTCATTGACCAGATAGAAATATTGATCCTTTCTCTCTCTAATAGCTAAGATTACATGGAGGTGTTGAAAGAGCCGATAACCTTCGTCATTTGATTACGACAAAGGGAGACCGGTGTTTAGACCTTATATGGCAAGGTTTAATGCTTCAACCCAGCTTTATTAGTAAGGTGAACTCTGTCATGTAATTGCTTCAATGCTTTGTATAGGGAACAATGTCGTATTTCCGTATATATCTGGCTATTTTTAGTTGTTTTGATCTAAAATAGCTTGTTTGTTGCCAAATATAGCACAAATGAAAGGCTCCCCAGCCAATTATAGATCGATGGTGTTTACCTCCCACAACGCTTGTTTACGGTTCTATTTACGCCAGCGCGTATGGTATTGAAGGTTGAGTCATCTGATACGCCAAACTCAATTACGGATTTTAAAAAAAACTTTCTAATTTTAGTCTGTGTCACTGAGAAAGCAAAGAAAACGACACATTGAAGAATTGGTCGACTGTTTTTTCATGCGGGTGTTTTGCTACAAATGTAAGTATTTTCAGCTAACACTTTGGTAGCATTGTATATATTGTATAAATCGTTGAATAACTTTTGGGCCTTGGTGTAGTTTGGCATTGATGACGAAGTTTCATGATTCTTTTGTAAGGTTGTTAGACTCTTATAACGAGTATCCATAAAAAGATTGCACAAAAGCACAAACCTAAAATTAGATACAATTGAGCAAAACAAAAAAAAACAAAAAAAAAAACAAAAAACAAAAAACACGAATTAAACTACGTCATCAAGCTGGTTTGCCCTTTTTAGACTCGTTAGTGATATCAAAGTCATATGGGTAAGTTAACAAACCGGGAAAATGGAGAAAAAAAGATGAAACAACTGTGCAAATAGAAAGATAACAAGAGATCCTTGAAGACGAACTGTCAGGTATAATGAGATGTCATTGTCAAGAGAACAAAGAATCCGATACACAACGACATGATCAAGTACGTCAAAATCGGCAATCATGTGATCACGGCATCATCACACAAGACTGAAATAGAACATTGTGTTAGCTTACAAGATTGAAAAAGATACATGCATATAAGTTTTCACACAGACCACAGTACCAGCTGTATTAAAATAGGTCACGGTGTCGTCAATGCAGAAGGTTTTCAAAAGGTCAAGGCTTCATCAAACAAGATTGTAATAAACCACAGCGATGTCAACACACAAGGTTTCAGAAGACAACAAAGTAGTCAACGCCACAGATTAAAAAGTCCACGGCGTTGTCACTATTTGAGATTTCAAATTATCATGACGCCATTACGCAAGATTCAAACAGACCACAGTGCCAACACACCTGGCTGATGTAGACCATAGCGTTAAGCAGACAAAACATACAGTGGCAAAACACATTGGTAGTTTTTAGTGATTTAGTGTTCCAGCTTAAAAAAGCGACAAAGCACACGGTTAAAAACCCCACAGTGACATCTCAAAGATTTAGCAGGACCTATGATTAACATATTCAGAATATACCGTAACACCGACGTTATAATATATCAAAGCGTTAACGTTAAGTATTAAAATAGATCACAGAGCCAACACTAAAGGTTGAAATAGACAACGGTGGCAACACCAAAGGTTGAAATAGATCACAGCACCAACACTAACGGTTGAAATAGACAACTGTGCAAACACTGAAGGTTGAAATAGACCACAGAGCCAACACTAAAGGTTGAAATAGACAACTGTGCTGCAAACACTAAAGGTTGAAATAGACTACAGCGCCAACACTAAAGGTTGAAATAGACTACAGCGCCAACACTAAAGGTTGAAATAGACTACAACGCCAAAACTAAAGGTTGAAATAGACCACAACGCCAAAACTAAAGGTTGAAATAGACTACAACGCCAAAACTAAAGGTTGAAATAGACCACAACGCCAAAACTAAAGGTTGAAATAGACTACAACGCCAAAACTAAAGGTTGAAATAGACCACAACGCCAAAACTAAAGGTTGAAATAGACTACAACGCCAAAACTAAAGGTTGAAATAGACCACAACGCCAAAACTAAAGGTTGAAATAGACTACAGCGCCAACATAACATGATAAAACTGACCGCAGCGCAAAAACTTAAAACGTTAAAATAGACCACATTTCGCATTAAAAAGACGACAGCGTTAACATACAGTGTTAGAAACGACAAAAGTGCTAACATTTGATTATCCTAAGATATGCCACACTTCTAACAAACAAATACAAATACGAGTCTACGTGTTCATGAAAATCTCCGTCGCATCGCCTTGCATTACTCTTCGGATTATCTAAACCACTCTTGGGACGAACGAGACGAAGTAGACAGACTACAGCTGTTATCAAGACCAATACAGCAATCCCTATGTCGCCAAAACTGCCATATATAATACTGCTTATGTATCCCTGGCAACACAAACAAAATCACGGAAAACATAGAATAAATCATTTATCATTTTATTTATCTTTATCTCGTTATTTTCATGCTTTTGTCACTACGAATGTTATTCCATCCCAAACATAGTAACATATTATACACTTTTATGTGGGTCTATACCATCAACACGTCTGGTCGAAATGACGTGAAGTTTGAAAAGAACCAAATCTGTGTTATTTTGTAAACATCAAAAACACATTTTCCACACCTGATAATATATAGAAGCATCTATTGGTATTGGAGCGCATGTGCAAACGTGAAAATGCACTTTGTAATCAGAGAATTTGTCAGAAATGAACTTTGATAAAGGTCATGATTATAGAATTTAATATTAGTCGGTACCTGTTCATCATATGTTGCTCCATCATAGTCAATATTAATAGATATAAATCTGAGCTTGGCAGATGGTAAACTGATCAGAACTTTTTTTCCATAAATCTCATTGGCAATGACGCTGAAACAGAAAAAAATGGCTTAAAATGTGACGAAGTATACACGTATAAGCAAATTACTATCACTAAGCTTTCCTCTGGGAATATCACCAAAATGTATTAATTGAGCGAACGCAGGGAGTGTACTTATCTCTGGCCTAAACCACCGGAAGTTATGAAATCCCTTGTGTGTTAGGATACTAACGTATGCTCTATGGTGGGGAACACTTTGATATATCCAATATGATACCATGTGAATCTGTTCAAGGAGAGAAACATCGGTATCGGACTTTCGAATGTATTTCTGTTTTCAATATAGATCTTGTACATACGGGATACCAGCATACCACCAGTGTTCCTGCACCCTCACTTGATTGTCTAAAAAGCCACATCAAGGCAACACCTTTTATGTTACTGATTTTTATCATTGCAATATATATATATAAGTTTTTTCACCTCATGAATAATGACATTCGGTGAAATGTATACTTAAAGAGGTAAGTTAAATAATCATAAAAAAGACATCCTTATCTGTTGAACAACAGTCTAGATATGTTAATTTTGCGTCAAATGCAAAATGTATGAAAACGCATGCGCACAAAACACCGTCCCCTGTACAAAAAAGTCTTCCCGCGTGAATCGGTCACGACAATGTTGGCAATTAATGTCACTTGTCAAGTAATTCTGAATTCACTTAGAGTTATCGAGTAACATTTGGTACACTCATAACAAAATCTGGTACTGACAAAAACAGAATTTTGCTTTCTGTTTTACTGCTGTCGCTGTCATTTCCGCTCGCCATCGTGGGTTCGTGTTTACAAAATGAACTGACTCGTTTCCAAAACTATAAAGTAACGTTATCAGCGCTAAATTTGACATTTGAAATCGACTGTGAAAATAGGATCGTAAATGGAAATGCATAAAACTCTTACAATCAGTGACAAACATGTCCCTTTAACCATGTTATTTCACAATCACAGAATTTTTCATTTCTTTCTCATTGTTTAAAACTCTAATAGTCATTCATTTCAATGTGGACAACACCTTGACATTCATTCCCGATATTACCAGTTTCAACAATCTTATTTGCAATGTTTGTATTCACAGTTAAAGAAATACCTTTCTTTATCTCTTATTTTTTTTAAAACAAGAAGTGAAAACAGAAAGATATAAAGCCTGACCTGGCCAATGCGATGTCGGGGCCATAACACAAAGAAGGAGAAACGGAAATGGAAAGCAGATCAGAATGTGAAACCGCAGTAGATTAATAATACCAAAATGTACAATAACACGTGTGTCTTAATGGAGTTTAATTGCAACACTGCTCCATTAACTGTACCAGACGGAATATTCTGAAGTAGCCACGGTCCGAGCTGACTGCCAAAAAGGGGTTATCGCTCAATAGAAACGACGCATTATCTCCTTAACACAAATAAATGGCGTGATGTTAAGCATAGGGTGGAGATATTTGACCGCTAGGCATAGGCCATTAGGAGGAAAAGGTCGCCGTTAAGAGACCATTTTCAAACGAATGTAATATTTATTGGAAGGTATCGCATGCTACAAGTGCCATTCATGATAATGATGCGGGTTTGCTATTGTTTAAGTAATGAATTAACACAGTGTGTAAACATTGACCACAAGGCCATATGGACAATGTTGTGTAGTAACAAGTAAGGCACTGTTCGATGTCTCGCTCATTCTATTTCCTTTTCGTAATCTTCCTTAAGCTGCTTTACTCTTATTTTGTATTCTAACGTAAAAAATTAATCATGGTTGGTAGCATACACAGTTGTTTCTGAGTCGTATGATATTTTTTTTATATTACATCAATACAAATATTTCAAACAAAACTAAAAATTTGGTGTTTTGAATACAGATTGCCACGTTTTATTTCATCCGAAGAGTGGCACGGTTCAGACTTGATGTACTTGACATTTTTCTAAAATTATCTGATGTAATCAGTTCACGATCTTTTTAATATGGGACTAGTTCACCTCTCCGTTTAATTTTGACATTCCGACCGATCACTTTGGATTTTCCTCAGTCGCCTCCTAGATACCAAAATTAAGGCCCCTAGCATCACTGACGAGTCCTAGAAGGATGAAACAGCTGTATGGTGTAGCATCGCTGACGAGTCCTAGAAGGATGAAACAGCTGTATGGTGTAGCATCGCTGACGAGTCCTAAAGGATGAAGTGGCTGTACGATGTAGCATCACTGACGAGTCCTAGAAGGACGAAACAGCTGTATGATGTAGCATCACTGACGTGACCTAAAAGGACGAAACAGCTGTATGATGTAGCATCACTGACGAGTCCTAAAAGGACGAAACAGCTGTATGATGTAGCATCACTGACGAGTCCTAAAAGGACGAAACAGCTGTATGATGTAGCATCACTGACGAGTCCTAAAAGGACGAAACAGCTGTATGATGTAGCATCACTGACGAGTCCTAGAAGGACCGAACAGCTGTATGATGTAGCATCACTGACGAGTCCTAAAAGGACGAAACAGCTGTATGATGTAGCATCACTGACGAGTCCTAGAAGGACCGAACAGCTGTATGATGTAGCATCACTGACGAGTCCTAGAAGGACGAAACAGCTGTATGATGTAACATCACTGACGAGTCCTAGAAGGACGAAACAGCTGTATGATATAGCATCATGACGAGGCCTAGAAGGACGAAACAGCTGTATGATGTAGCATCACTGACGAGTCCTAGAAGGACGAAATAGCTGTATGATGTAGCATCACTGACGAGTCCTAGAAGGACGAAACAGCTGTATGATGTAGCATCACTGACGTGACCTAAAAGGACGAAACAGCTGTATGATGTAGCATCACTGACGTGACCTAAAAGGACGAAACAGCTGTATGATGTAGCATCACTGACGAGTCCTAAAAGGACGAAACAGCTGTATGATGTAGCATCACTGACGTGACCTAAAAGGACGAAACAGCTGTATGATGTAGCATCACTGACGTGACCTAAAAGGACGAAACAGCTGTATGATGTAGCATCACTGACGTGACCTAAAAGGACGAAATAGCTGTATGATGTAGCATCACTGACGTGACCTAAAAGGACGAAATAGCTGTATGATGTAGCATCACTGACGTGACCTAAAAGGACGAAATAGCTGTATGATGTAGCATCACTGACGTGACCTAAAAGGACGAAACAGCTGTATGATGTAGCATCACTGACGTGACCTAAAAGGACGAAACAGCTGTATGATGTAGCATCACTGACGTGACCTAAAAGGACGAAACAGCTGTATGATGTAGCATCACTGACGTGACCTAAAAGGACGAAACAGCTGTATGATGTAGCATCACTGACGTGACCTAAAAGGACGAAACAGCTGTATGATGTAGCATCACTGACGAGTCCTAAAAGGACGAAACAGCTGTATGATGTAGCATCACTGACGTGACCTAAAAGGACGAAACAGCTGTATGATGTAGCATCACTGACGAGTCCTAGAAGGACGAAACAGCTGTATGATGTAGCATCACTGACGAGTTCTAGAAGGACGAAACAGCTGTATGATGTAGCATCACTGACGTCCTAGAAGGACGAAACAGCTGTATGATGTAGCATCACTGACGAGTCCTAGAAGGACGAAACAGCTGTATGATGTAGCATCACTGACGAGTTCTAGAAGGACGAAACAGCTGTATGATATAACATCACTGACGAGTCTCAGAGGGCCGAAACAGCTATATGATGTAACATCACTGACGAGTCCTAGAAGGACGAAACAGCTGTATGATGTAGCATCACTGACGAGTTCTAGAAGGACGAAACAGCTGTATGATATAACATCACTGACGAGTCTCAGAGGGCCGAAACAGCTATATGATGTAACATCACTGACGAGTCCTAGAAGGAGGACGAAACAGCTATATGATGTAACATCACTGACGAGTCCTAGAAGGAGGACGAAACAGCTGTATGATGTAGCATCACTGACGAGTCCTAGAAGGAGGACGAAACAGCTATATGATGTAACATCACTGACGAGTCCTAGAAGGAGGACGAAACAGCTGTATGATGTAGCATCACTGTAACATCACTGACGAGTCAGCTGAAGGACGAAACAGCTGTCATGAGTCCTAGAAGGACGAAACAGCTGTATGATGTAGCATCACTGACGAGTCCTAGAAGGACGAAACAGCTGTATGATGTAGCATCACTGACGAGTTCTAGAAGGACGAAACAGCTGTATGATATAACATCACTGACGAGTCTCAGAGGGCCGAAACAGCTATATGATGTAACATCACTGACGAGTCCTAGAAGGACGAAACAGCTGTATGATGTAGCATCACTGACGAGTACTAGAAGGACGAAACAGCTGTATGATATAACATCACTGACGAGTCTCAGAGGGCCGAAACAGCTATATGATGTAACATCACTGACGAGTCCTAGAAGGAGGACGAAACAGCTATATGATGTAACATCACTGACGAGTCCTAGAAGGAGGACGAAACAGCTATATGATGTAACATAACTGACGTGACCTAGAAGGACGAAACAGCTGTATGATGTAGCATCACTGACGTGACCTAGAAGGACGAAACAGCTGTATGATGTAGCATCACTGACGTGACCTAGAAGGACGAAACAGCTAAGGACCTAGAAGGACGAAACAGCTGTATGATGTAGCATCACTGACGTGACCTAGAAGGACGAAACAGCTGTATGATGTAGCATCACTGACGAGTCCTAGAAGGACGAAACAGCTGTATGATGTAGCATCACTGACGAGTCCTAGAAGGACGAAACAGCTGTATGATGTAGCATCACTGACGTGACCTAGAAGGACGAAACAGCTATATGATGTAACATAACTGACGTGACCTAGAAGGACGAAACAGCTGTATGATGTAGCATCACTGACGAGTCCTAGAAGGACGAAACAGCTGTATGATGTAGCATCACTGACGAGTCCTAGAAGGACGAAACAGCTGTATGATGAAGCATCACTAACGAGTCCTAGAAGGACGAAACAGCTGTATGATGTAGCATCACTAACGAGTCCTAGAAGGACGAAACAGCTGTATGATGAAGCATCACTAACGAGTCCTAGAAGGACGAAACAGCTGTATGATGAAGCATCACTGACGAGTCCTAGAAGGACGAAACAGCTGTATGATGTAGTTCATTCGTTGTTTGGCTCTGTTGTATCTTACTCTTAATTATTAAAACGTGTTATTCACGTGTGTGTCATTCGTACAATAATTCTCAGGATTAACGTTATACATCTTGGGAAAACAATTGTATTGTCCTGCGTCTAGTGACTAGTTTGTCACCAAGGAAATCTGGTCAAAAACAAATCTAAAAATAACCAACAGATATTGGTTTTGGTGACGTCATTGGAACCGAACCGTAATTAGGATACCATTTTCTGTGGTGTAATTTGGGAGTAGGAAGTTGGATTCCCAAATTTTGTTTATCTTTTTGTTCGTCTTTCTGTTCATAATTTTCCATCTTAGCACTGCTTCCTTTTTCATAATTTGTGGATAGGGCAACGAAGTATTGAAATTATTCAAGCACCCTTTTTAAAATAGTACCTTCATTTACAAGAGAGATGGTTCAAATTGGAACTGAAAAACAGGGATTTATATAGTACATATATAAAGTAAACAGATTTAGTCACACGCAGTTCAGCGGTCGGATGAAGTGTGTAGTATATAATTTACACCAATGAGACTGATTCATGGTATGACGTCATGTTAATACTTGTCATGTAGAAAACAGGTATTAACTCCAGCAGTAATAACTGGTTACAAGATCCCGTATGGTTAGACAATGATAGGAACAGGATCTAGCTCATACAGGATTTCTTCTCAATGATAGCCGTTGAGTACCAATTAATATATCTAAAAATGGAACGGAGCTTAACATTGATGCACTCGCTACACAAACCTAAAGAGCTATGAAAACAAATGATAAATGTTAAATTCATTTCTGGAGAATAAGCCTACTAAGATCATTGACTTAGATGCTCAATCATATTCCCTTATCCGCTGTAGGACAATGCATTTTCTGTGTTATTTCCGGGTATTATTTCCAAGGTTCACACAACAATAGAGGTATTTTATTGAAATTTACATTAAAACTAACGATAAACCAAGCAGTTTTCATTAATATTTAATACTTTGACGATAAACGAAAACTTGGGTTAACAAAAACGTCCGTCTTCAAAACTGTAACTCAAAGTTAGCACTGTACAATGCATGTATATGAATATAGTAAAAAACCAAAGCCGGGAATACAGTTGGCATGTCTCCCTTACGGACATGAAAAGAGAGACAAAGAACAAGGTTATCACTTTCGCTGTACAATCCTGCTGGTGAGTTAATGACCCATGTCACAGTTTTCATCTTCGTGTAAAAGATGTATCAATTGTTTTTTTAAGAGTATTTATCTCAAAAAATGATGAGAACATTATAATTACAGCTTTCCTTCCAAATTATATATAATTATATCCACGTCAGTCACTAACGGAACAGATGTTCTTGACATAGAGGGAAGGATTGCTTGGAATAACTTAATTTTATTTAGAAAACGATAAAAAAAACTGTCTATATAAATTTCTTGTAAAGGGGAAGTCTACTCCGACAACAGGTTTTATTTCAGTGTTGATAAGAAAAAGAAGTGGCCATGAGACCAAGATAAAATGACAGGTATAGATCATGAAGCAGAAAACGCTTATCCTTTCGGAACATTAGATCTTATTCCCATTTTCTTTCATTAACTCAGCGGTATTATATGAAGAAAATCACAACTGATCGAAAGAAATTGTCTACATGGGGAGGTCAGTGACGCCGTAATCCGAATTCCTGACTTTTAAATATGACCTAGTTTATTGTTGGCTTTGCCGTACTTGAATTACTTTGCTATATAGTGTAGGCTATTTCTGTCATGGTCATTTTATATCTATCAATCATAGTGTATTGTAATGCCGATTTAGAATTTCCAATTTATATAAAATTATTTCTCATTTGAATGTGAGTGTCAGTGTGTAAGAGTTAAGAATCGGCAAAATGTTTATTCAAGAAAATAACGAAATGAGGAACGTCCGTTAACAAAAGCCTTGGTCTCCGGGAAATGTAATCAGTGTTGGTATATAAACATGACGCTTTGTGCCAACAATACATCGCTGATTGTACCCAGCAGTTCCCAGTGAGGGTCAGTATTGGACACAGGAAGACTTATTAGGGAATTTATCAGACGTCCTATTGGTCAGTTAGTCCTGGACAAAGATAACTCATGTCTCAATTCCAATTAACGTGTTCTGGCTGATTAACAATGCGTCACCTTTCTCAAGACTGATTAAGGTGTTAAAGACTGTTTCTCCTGTCTCACGTCTGTCTGTCATTTTATACCTTGTTGGCTTTGTGTCTACTGTCTCACGTCTGACTGACATCGTGTTTACATTGTGTCTACTGTCTCATGTCTGTCTGACATCGTGTTTACATTGTGTCTACTGTCTCACGCCTGTCTGATATCTTGTTAACGTTGTCTATGCAGTCTCACGTATGTTTAACATCTTGATAACGTTATGTCTGCAGTTCCACTTCTGTCTGACGTCTTGTTAACATTATGTATGCAGTCCCACTTCTGCCTGACGTCTTGTTAACGTTGTGTCTGCATTCTCACGTCTGTCTGACATCTTGTTGACGTTGTGTATAATATCTCACGTCTGACTGACATTCTGTACCTTGTCAAGGTTAATTCATTCTCTCAAGTTCGACAACTCTTTTTGACGTTGTGTTTTCTGTATGAAAACTGATTTGCATGTTATGACTGATTTAATGTTTTTATGTGTCCAATCTTCCTGATGTTTTATTGATGATAAATGTATGGAACCCCTTCACTAACTTGTTTCAAACTTATTTCATTCCGTTTTACAAAATAATTTTTGCTTTCGAAATATTTCGACGAAACAAGCACGTCAATAATGGGGTTCCGTAACTTTGTGATTCATCAGCTTTTGTAGATAATGTTATTAATCATTTAATCTGGACAGAAATCCCCGGAAATTTCAGAAATTTCAATAGCACATACGTCATTCTAGGAAAACATGAAAACCTGGCATTAAAACCATTTAATATTTTTCCTTGATTTGCAGGTGGTTCTGCTAATGTACATTACCTAATGGAGAACATCTGTTGCTTTATTCACACATTTCAGTGGAAGCAATCTACTTGACTTGCCTTGAAGATGTTTAATTGACCATCTGGCCAAAGCTAAATATAGCACCGTGACACGATATTGACGTGTATGTAGTCAACTCATATCGTGATTAAATTGGGTCGTGGGTGTTTGTTTCACAGGACGAGACACACACACACACACACACATAAATATATACTTGATCTAGTTGTTTTCGTGTTTCCCAGAAGTAAAAACCAAATGTCATTCAAATAACATCTATTTTGGGAATAGGGGTGGGGATGAGGGAGGGGGGGTTGATTTTATACTATTCGCCAAACTATCAACCAAATTTAACTACGAACAGTATAAAGTGTATGTGTGGATTTTATCCATAAATTTGTCTTTAAAAAAATCAAATTGTAAAATTTGTAAAACAAAGTATTACTTGTAAGAGAGATCCACTTCATATGCTACTTCGGGGCATCTAGTTGAGGTTTCTTGGTTGTTTTAATGCTTATAAATTGTACAGAGTAAATTCTGCTGGTGGACTTCTTCACCAGGTTTAGATTGTAGAGGGTAAATTCTGCTGGTGGACTGCTGTCACCAGGTTTAGATTGTAGAGGGTAAATTCTGCTGGTGGACTGCTGTCACCAGGTTTAGATTGTAGAGGGTAAATTCTGCTGGTGGACGTCTGTCACCAGGTTTAGATTGTAGAGGGTAAATTCTGCTGGTGGACGTTTGTCACTGGGTTTGTATTGTAGAGAGTAAATTCTACTGGTGGACTTCTGTCACCAGGTTTGTATTGTAGAGGGTAAATTCTGCTGGTGGACTTCTGTCACCAGGTTTAGATTGTAGAGGGTAAATTCTGCTGGTGGACTTCTGTCACCAGGTTTGTATTGTAGAGGGTAAATTCTGCTGGTGGACTTCTGTCATCATATTTAGATGATAGAGGGTAAATTCTACTGGTGGACTTCTGTCACCAGGTTTGTATTGTAGAGGGTAAATTCTGCTGGTGGACGTTTGTCACCAGGTTTGTATTGTAGAGGGTAAACTCTGCTGGTGGACGTCTGTCACCAGGTTTAGATTGCAGAGGGTAAATTCTGCTGTTGGACTTCTTCACCAGGTTTAGATTGTAGAGGGTAAATTCTGCTGGTGGACGTCTGTCACCAGGTTTGTATTGTAGAGGGTAAATTCTGCTGGTGGACTTCTGTCACGGGGTTTGTATTGTAGAGGGTAAATTCTGCTGGTGGACTTCTGTCACCAGGTTTGTATTGTAGAGGGTAAATTCTTCTGGTGGACGTCTGTCACAAGGTTTAGATTGTAGAGGGTAAATTCTGCTGGTGGACGTCTGTCACCAGGTTTAGATTGTAGAGGGTAAATTCTGCTGGTGGACTTCTGTCACCAGGTTTAGATTGTAGAGGGTAAATTCTGCTGGTGGACGTCTGTCACAAGGTTTAGATTGTAGAGGGTAAATTCTGCTGGTGGAATTGTCACTTCTGTCACCAGGTTTAAATTGTAGAGGGTAAATTCTACTGGTGGACGTCTGTCACAAGGTTTGTATTGTAGAGGGTAAATTCTGCTGGTGGACGTCTGTCACCAGGTTTGTATTGTAGAGGGTAAATTCTGCTGGTGGACGTCTGTCACCAGGTTTGTATTGTAGAGGGTAAATTCTGCTGGTGGACTCTGTCACCAGGTTTAGATTGTAGAGGGTAAATTCTGCTGGTGGACGTTTGTCAACAGATATAAATTGTAGAGGGCAAATTCTGCTCGTGGACGTCTGTCACCAGGTTTGTATTGTAGAGGGTAAATTCTGCTGGTGGACGTCTGTCACCAGGTTTGTATTGTAGAGGGTAAATTCTGCTGGTGGACGTTTGTCACCAGGTTTAGTTGTAGATATAAATTGTAGATTGGGTAAATTCTGCTGGTGGACGTTTGTCAACAGATATAAATTGTAGAGGGTATATTCTGCTCGTGGACATCTGTCACCAGGTTTGTATTGTAGAGGGTAAATTCTGCTGGTGGACGTTTGTCAACAGATATAAATTGTAGAGGGTAAATTCTGCTGGTGGACGTTTGTCAACAGATATAAATTGTAGAGGGCAAATTCTGCTCGTGGACGTCTGTCACAAGGTACGTCTATCACCAGGTTTAGATTGTAGAGGGTAAATTCTGCTGGTGGACGTCTGTCACCAGGTTTAGATTGTAGAGGTTAAATTCTGCTGGTGGACTTCTGTCACCAGGTTTGTATTGTAGAGGGTACATTCTGCTCGTGGTCGTCTGTCAAAAGGTTTAGATTGTAGAGAGTAAATTCAGCTGGTGGACGTCTGTCAAAAGGTTTGTATTGTAGCGGGTAAATTCTGCTGGTGGACGTTTGTCAACAGATATAAATTGTAGAGGGTAAATTCGTCTGGTGGACGTCTGTCACAAGGTTTAGATTGTAGAGGGTAAATTCTGCTGGTGGACTGCTGTCACCAGGTTTGTATTGTAGAGGGTAAATTCTACTGGTTGACGTTTGTCAACAGATATAAATTGTAGAGAGTAAATTCTGCTGGTGGATGTCTGTCACAAGGTGTTTAGATTGTAGAGGGTAAATTCTGCTCGTGGACGTCTGTCATCAGGTTTGTATTGTAGAGGGCAAATTCTGCTGGTGGACGTCTGTCATCAGATTTGTATTGTAGAGGGTAAATTCTGCTGGTGGACGTTTGTCACCAGGTTTAGATTGTAGAGGGTAAATTCTGCTGGTGGACTTCTGTCATCAGGTTTAGATTGTAGAGGGTAAATTCTGCTGGTGGACTTCTGTCACAAGGTTTAGATTGTAGAGGGTAAATTCTGCTGGTGGACTTCTGTCTCCATGTTTATTTTGTAGAGGGTAAATCCTGCTGGTGGACTTCTCTCATAGGTTTGTCATAACCAGCCTGCAAGGATCTTTTTCATATTAATACAGTTATGATTCTGAACTTTTGAAACGATCCTGCATTGAAGTTGAAGTTTACATTTCCATCTGTGTTTCTTAAGCTCTTAGCAACAGCTGTAAATTTCATAAATCATTATTTTGTAGATATATTAATTTGTAATCAATTTGATTGATCGCATTGCCATCTTCTGAGGGATTTTAGATCCAACAGACTGTTTCAGGAAAACAATGGTACAAAAATGAGTCTCGATATGTTTCAGTATTGAACATGTAGCACAATTTTTATTGAAAATTACACCAAATAGTTTGTAAAACTTAACACCATTCACATTGTTTCAACGTCATGCTTCATTGAATTTTCCTTTGTGTGTGGTTATCAAACTTAAGTCCAGTGTTTTTCAGTGGAATTATACTCACTTTGTTAAGTTTTAAAAACATTCAATGTGGTGTTCGTAAAAATGCAAAAATTTTTAAATTGGATTTCGTCATTTGTATATAGACTGGTCAAATAATTTCAATTTTCGCGTAATATTTTCTCATCATCCAGTTAATTTCTTCATGGAATATACTTAACAAATAAAAAAAAAGTTATCAAGATTTGTAACGGGGGCAGCTATGTCAGGTTTCAGTTAAATACGGTAAATGAGGGGTCACGTGATTCCGTAGAATGTCTACTTATGGACGTTAAATGCCGATTAAAATCTATTATGGTTCGGTGAGTTTGTGTGATGTACAGGACACACGGTGGTCATATCTCTCAGCACAGAGTGAGTAAATTGTGTGAATACCATTGGCTAAGACCTAACATTTTTACGCCGGGGCATAGAGCCTGTTTATCGTCAAATGCTGTGAGCCAAAATTGCGTTCCACTCCTCAATCCATGCCTGCGCTAGTTCTTGTAAGTTTGAGGGCGGTTTTGACTGATGCCATACCCGACTTCCACTAACATCACAGATAAGCTATTTTTGGTTCAAATCGGGAGTTTTTTGCAGGCCAATCCAAAATTTGGACATCATTCTGTAAGCACGGCCTAGTCACGTGAATGGTGTGAGATGTCGCATTGTCAGGTTACAAAATGAATCCTGCAGCTTGACGCTGTAAAAACGGAACGGTGATGGGTGCTAAAACTTCTCATTAAAACTGCCGTTGACATTGACAAATATTGTTTGGTTTCCACCAGTTATTCCGTCCCAGATCATCACACTATCCCCACCAAATTTGTCACGCTTGGCTACACAGCAGACTGTGAAGCATTCATTCCGACATCGCCATACTCGCTGCCTCCTATCATTGAACACAAAGCATTGTTCCACCGCTGCAAGAGGCCTTGTCGGTGTCGCCGAGTACGACCAAGGCGATTGGTGCGATGGAACGGTGACGCCTTAAGAAGGGTCTTTTTAATGTCCTTCATGCGATGACGTTTCAGCATCACGTTAATCAATACGATTGAAAACTTGATTGATTTTTCAAATGATAAAGGTTTTACGATAGTATCTAAGGCGTTTTAGGAAATTAAATTCAACTGAACTAATCTCGAGTTAAGTGAAGGAATTTGTTTTTTGGATTTTTTTTCTATGAGACAATCTTCGAATTTCATACATGACTGATTTCAATAAACATGTTGACAACTTATCAAAACAAAACAAATCACTTATTGGAAAACACATATTTGTATTATCAACCAATGTCTTGTGTACGACAAGGAAACTTGATGACTCTTTTTTATTTGTTAAATAAATGAGCTATTTTTTAACATTACCCGATCTTTTGTTATGTTATTTTTTAAGGTTTGGATGGAGCGATCCATGCACGACAACATCGTGACAAAAAAAATGTATGTCTATTTTCCGTGCCAAACTGGTGGTTATGTAACCATTTGTTAACACTGATGGATGAAGTGATCGATAATCTCCATCATTTCACGTGTGCACGACAAAGCTTGTCTGTCTATACAAATAATCGTTGAAAATAAAGATTCTACTTCCTTTTCAATGTATTTTAAGTAATATAATTCTCCGTCTGTTACTGGAATAATGGTCTCAACAGTGTAAGTCCAGGTCAACATCGGATATAACGAGATGAAGATTAAATCTGCTCTGACGTCATCGTTCGTTTATCTGCTAAACACTTTAATTCCTTATTTCCAAAAATATGTCATTACTCGTGGACGATCTCTGATTCTTGGATAAAACGTAAAAGGAAAACGATTATATTGTTTAAAGAAAAGTAGGATTGATGTTCGAAAACGGCCATAGCCGATATCAGAATTGATACGGCGGTGGCGTGACATCACGCATTTTTAAATCTGTGAAAATGGCTTCCAGCCATAAAACTGCGTTCTCTCCTATGATTGTTATCTACAGCGTTCATCGTTAACGTTTTAAGATTGGACAAGAAGAAAGGCCAAACCAATATGTAGATTTGGAAAAGAGTTATAAAATTAGCGATTGAAAATACTGAGTTTTCTTATAAATTGATCTCATAAGATTAATCTTATGGGGATAATATTGTCAAATTGGGTTTTAAAGGAGAAATGTTTATTTGCGGGTTGAAGTGATGTAGTACTGTGTTGTACTTTGTAACATATAACAGTACGTGAGGTAGTACTGTGTTGTACTTTGTAACATATAACAGTACGTGAGGTAGTACTGTGTTATACTTTGTAACATATAACTGTACGTGAGGTAGTACTGTGTTGTACTTTGTAACATATAACTGTACGTGAGGTAGTACTGTGTTATACTTTGTAACATCTAACTGTACGTGAGGTAGTACTGTGTTATACCATATAACAGTACGTGAGGTAGTACTGAGTTATACTTTGTAACATATTACTGTACGCGAGGTAGTACTGTGTTATAACTGTACGTGAGGTAGTACTGTGTTATACTTTGTAACATCTAACTGTACGTGAGGTAGTACTGTGTTATACTTTGTAACATATAACTGTACGTGAGGTAGTACTGTGTTATATGTACTTTGTAACATATACTTTGTAACATATAACAGTACGTGAGGTAGTACTGTGTTGTACTTTGTAACATATAACAGTACGTGAGGTAGTACTGTGTTATACTTTGTAACATCTAACTGTACGTGAGGTAGTACTGTGTTATACCATATAACAGTACGTGAGGTAGTACTGTGTTATACTTTGTAACATATAACTGTACGTGAGGTAGTACTGTGTTATACTTTGTAACATATAACTGTACGTGAGGTAGTACTGGTTTATACTTTGTAACATTTAACTGTACGTGAGGTAGTACTGTGTTATACTTTGTAACATATAACTGTACGTGAGGTAGTACTGTGTTATAACTGTACTTGAGGTAGTACTGTGTTATACTTTGTAACATATAACTGTACGTGAGGTAGTACTGTGTTATACTTTGTAACATATAACTGTACGTGAGGTAGTACTGTGTTATACTTTGTAACATATAACAGTACGTGAGGTAGTACTGTGTTATACTTTGTAACATATAACAGTACGTGAGGTAGTACTGTGTTATACTTTGTAACATATAACAGTACGTGAGGTAGTACTGTGTTATACTTTGTAACATATAACTGTACGTGAGGTAGTACTGTGTTATACTTTGTAACATATAACAGTACGTGAGGTAGTACTGTGTTATACTTTGTAACATATAACTGTACGTGAGGTAGTACTGTGTTGTACTTTGTAACATATAACTGTACGTGAGGTAGTACTGTGTTATACTTTGTAACATATAACTGTACGTGAGGTAGTACTGTGTTATACTTTGTAACATATAACTGTACGTGAGGTAGTATTGTGTTATTCATGTGTTCGCTATGATGACCGCCCTTGCATTTTTGATGGACTATCCTGAAAATTAATTTGAATTAATTCTTAGTTTGAAGATGTCTGTCATATCTTCCCTTTCACTCATATGTTTCTTCCCAACTTAAATTTAAACATTAACCCAAAATGTTGACAGCTGAATCAAGACCTAGAACGTGCCAAGTATAATCTATGTATATACTTCATTTATGAAAACATTGTTGTTTCCATTTATAAATGTTACAACATCATCTTAATCGAATTCGATATACCTTGGTTTGATTAAAAACTATAGTAAAACAGGGATAAGTCGAAGTCGACGGGATCAAATAAAATATTTGAATTATCCGAACATTCGACTCAGCGGTCTTTCTATAAACAGAGATATTTTGCATTGGAGATTGACCCTACTTTAATCGGTTGTTTTCGAAATACGTGTCTTATAGCATAGCCTGACAATAATGAATAGGTGATTTATTTTAATAATAAATTATACACTAACGATATTTTATGTACAATCAGTGCCATCTGAGAGAAGTGGTTTCAAAAGATGCAGATTAATAAAAAAAAAAAATATGGGGAAGTTCGTGATACAGATGTCAATGATGTCTATTTCTGTGCGAGGCGCAGCTGGATGTGCTTGATGCTCGTTAGTTTGTCTGTTATTTCCGTTGTTGTATATCTTGGACTGATTTGAGAACATCCTATTACTTATTGTGATTGACCAAGATTTACATGGCGGGTGTCGTCGATGAAGCAGAAGACGCTTACTCTTCCAGAACACCTGGTCTTATTCTCCTCGTACTTTTCAGAAATCTTCGTTTAAATATTTCTTTTGTCCATATTTTCCCTTAATTTTATTAAATTTTTGTTTGGATTATGATTACACTGACAAGTTGGTACGGTCTTCCCCATCTCAATGACGCTCAAAGGGAGATAACTCCAATATATATAAAATAATTTCCGCGGCGATTCAATGTATTTTCATGACTTTGTCGTACAGATAATAACTGAATATTTCAATTACATTCAAGCTCTGCATTAAAAAATATTGAGATTGTGTATTTTGGATTTATATTATTAAACTTTCCATTTGTGTTTTATATCTCCAATATGTGATATAGAACGGGTGCATTTGTACTGTAAAAATAGTCTGTAGTATAATAAGTTTATTCGCACTATATCCTAATTATATTTGAATCCTAACACACTTTTCATTTCTATATTTTGACATACCATATTTCCCAAAATACAGCAATTAACTATGCATTACCTCTGGTCTTTTGGGTTTTTTTTCACTCGACATTGGCCAATCACTGACCAATCACTGACCAATTTCTGTAGTATCCCTCATAGTATCCCCCAAAGGAAATGTCACCTATTTTAGTATCCCTCACAGGAAATGTCACCCATTGTAGTATCCCTCACAGGAAATGTCACCCATTGTAGTATCCCTCACAGGAAATGTCACCCATTGTAGTATCCCCCACAGGAAATGTCACCCATTGTAGTATCCCCCACAGGAAATGTCACCCATTGTAGTATCCCCCACAGGAAATGTCACCCATTGTAGTATCCCCACAGGAAATGTCACCCATTGTAGTATCCCCCACAGGAAATGTCACCCATTGTAGTACCCCAACAGGAAATGTCACCCATTGTAGTATCCCCCACAGGAAATGTCACCCATTGTAGTACCCCAACAGGAAATGTCACCCATTGTAGTATCCCCCACAGGAAATGTCACCCATTGTAGTACCCCGACAGGAAATGTCACCCAATGTAGTATCCCCCACAGGAAATGTAACCCATTGTAGTATCCCCCACAGGAAATGTCATCCATTGTAGTATCCCTCACAGGAAATGTCACCCATTGTAGTATCCCCCACAGGAAATGTCATCCATTGTAGTATCCCCCACAGGAAATGTCACCCATTGTAGTATCCCCCACAGGAAATGTCACCCATTGTAGTATCCCCCACAGGAAATGTCACCCATTGTAGTATCCCCCACAGGAAATGTCACCCATTGTAGTACCCCCACAGGAAATGTCACCCATTGTAGTATCCCCCACAGGAAATGTCACCCATTGTAGTATCCCCCACAGGAAATGTCACCCATTGTAGTATCCCCCACAGGAAATGTCACCCATTGTAGTATCCCCCACAGGAAATGTCACCCATTGTAGTATCCCCCACAGGAAATGTCACCCATTGTAGTATCCCCCACAGGAAATGTCACCCATTGTAGTATCCCCCACAGGAAATGTCACCCATTGTAGTATCCCCCACAGGAAATGTCACCCATTGTAGTACTCCAACAGGAAATGTCACCCATTGTAGTATCCCCCACAGGAAATGTCACCAATTGTAGTATCCCCCACAGGAAATGTCACCCATTGTAGTATCCCTGTCACAGGAAATGTCACCCATTGTAGTATCCCCCACAGGAAATGTCACCCATTGTAGTATCCCCACAGGAAATGTCACCCATTGTAGTACTCCCCACAGGAAATGTCACCCATTGTAGTATCCCCCACAGGAAATGTCACCCATTGTAGTACCACCACAGGAAATGTCATCCATTGTAGTATCACCAAAGGAAATGTCACCCATTGTAGTACCCCCTACAGGAAATGTCACCCATTGTAGTATACCTCACAGGAAATGTCACCCATTGTAGTATCCCCCACAGGAAATGTCACCCATTGTAGTATCCCCCACAGGAAATGTCACCCATTGTAGTATCCCCACAACGGAAATGTCACCCATTGTAGTATCCCCCACAGGAAATGTCACCCATTGTAGTATCCCCCAAAGGAAATGTCACCCATTGTAGTATCCCCCACAGGAAATGTCACCCATTGTAGTATCCCCCACAGGAAATGTCACCCATTGTAGTATCCCCCACAGGAAATGTCACCCATTGTAGTATCCCCCACAGTAAATGTCACCCATTGTTGTACCCCCACAGGAAATGTCACCCATTGTAGTATCCCCCACAGGAAATGTCACCTATTGTAGTATCCCCCACAGGAAATGTCACCCATTGTAGTATCCCCCACAGGAAATGTCACCCATTGTAGTATCCCCCACAGGAAATGTCACCCATTGTAGCATCCCCCACAGGAAATGTCACCCATTGTAGTATCCCCCACAGGAAATGTCACCCATTGTAGTACCCCAACAGGAAATGTCACCCATTGTAGTATCCCCCACAGGAAATGTCACCCATTGTAGTATCCCCCACAGGAAATGTCACCCATTGTAGTATCCCCCACAGGAAATGTCACCCATTGTAGTACCCCAACAGGAAATGTCACCCATTGTAGTATCCCCCACAGGAAATGTCACCCATTGTAGTATCCCCCACAGGAAATGTCACCCATTGTAGTATCCCCCACAGGAAATGTCACCCATTGTAGTATCCCCCACAGGAAATGTCACCCATTGTAGTATCCCCCAAAGGAAATGTCACCCATTGTAGTACCCCTCACAGGAAATGTCACCCATTGTAGTATCCCTCACAGGAAATGTCACCCATTGTAGTATCCCCCACAGGAAATGTCACCCATTGTAGTATCCCCCACAGGAAATGTCACCCATTGTAGTATCCCCACAGGAAATGTCACCCATTGTAGTATCCCCCAAAGGAAATGTCACCCATTGTAGTATCCCCCACAGGAAATGTCACCCATTGTAGTATCCCCCACAGGAAATGTCACCCATTGTAGTATCCCTTGTAGTATCCCCCACAGGAAATGTCACCCATTGTAGTATCCCCCACAGGAAATGTCACCCATTGTAGTATACCCCACAGGAAATGTCACCCATTGTAGTATCCCCCACAGGAAATGTCACCCATTGTAGTATCCCCAACAGGAAATGTCACCCATTGTAGTACTCCCCACAGGAAATGTCACCCATTGTAGTATCCCCCACAGGAAATGTCACCCATTGTAGTATCCCCCACAGGAAATGTCACCCATTGTAGTATCCCCCACAGGAAATGTCACCCATTGTAGTATCCCCCACAGGAAATGTCACCCATTGTAGTATCCCCCACAGGAAATGTCACCCATTGTAGTATCCCCCACAGGAAATGTCACCCATTGTAGTATCCCCCACAGGAAATGTCACCCATTGTAGTATCCCACACAGGAAATGTCACCCATTGTAGTATCCCCCACAGGAAATGTCACCCATTGTAGTACCACCACAGGAAATGTCACCCATTGTAGTATACCTCACAGGAAATGTCACCCATTGTAGTATCCCCCACAGGAAATGTCACCCATTGTAGTACTCCCCACAGGAAATGTCACCCATTGTAGTATACCCCACAGGAAATGTCACCCATTGTAGTACCCCCTACAGGAAATGTCACCCATTGTAGTATCCCCCACAGGAAATGTCACCCATTGTAGTATCCCCCACAGGAAATGTCACCCATTGTAGTATCCCCCACAGGAAATGTCACCCATTGTAGTACCCCAACAGGAAATGTCACCCATTGTAGTATCCCCCACAGGAAATGTCACCCATTGTAGTACCCCCACTGGAAATGTCACCCATTGTAGTATCCCCCACAGGAAATGTCACCCATTGTAGTATCCCCCACAGGAAATGTCACCCATTGTAGTATCCCCCACAGGAAATGTCACCCATTGTAGTACCCCCACTGGAAATGTCACCCATTGTAGTATCCCCCACAGGAAATGTCACCCATTGTAGTACCCCAACAGGAAATGTCACCCATTGTAGTATCCCCCACAGGAAATGTCACCCATTGTAGTATCCCCCACAGGAAATGTCACCCAGGAAATGTCACCCATTGTAGTATCCCCCACAGGAAATGTCACCCATTGTAGTATCCCCCACAGGAAATGTCACCCATTGTAGTATCCACCACAGGAAATGTCACCCATTGTAGTATCCCCACAGGAAATTTCACCCATTGTTGTATCCCCCCCAGGAAATGTCACCCATTGTTTTATCCCCCACAGGAAATGTCACCCATTGTAGTATCCCCCACAGGAAATGTCACCCATTGTAGTATACCTCACAGGAAATGTCACCCATTGTAGTATCCCCCACAGGAAATGTCACCCATTGTAGTATTCCCCACAGGAAATGTCACCCATTGTAGTATCCCCCACAGGAAATGTCACCCATTGTAGTACCACCACAGGAAATGTCACCCATTGTAGTATCCCCCACAGGAAATGTCACCCATTGTAGTATCCCCCACAGGAAATGTCACCCATTGTAGTATCCCCCACAGAAATGTCACCCATTGTAGTATCCCCCAAAGAAATGTCACCCATTGTAGTATCCCCCACAGGAAATGTCACCCATTGTAGTATCCCCCACAGGAAATGTCACCCATTGTAGTATCCCCCACAGGAAATGTCACCCATTGTAGTATGTCACCCACAGGAAATGTCACCCATTGTAGTATCCCCCACAGGAAATGTCACCCATTGTAGTATCCCCCACAGGAAATGTCACCCATTGTAGTATCCCCCACAGGAAATGTCACCCATTGTAGTACCCCAACAGGAAATGTCACCCATTGTAGTATCCCCCACAGGAAATGTCACCCATTGTAGTACCCCAACAGGAAATGTCACCCATTGTAGTATCCCCCACAGGAAATGTCACCCATTGTAGTATCCCCCACAGGAAATGTCACCCATTGTAGTATCCCCCACAGGAAATGTCACCCATTGTAGTATCCCCCACAGGAAATGTCACCCATTGTAGTATCCCCCACAGGAAATGTCACCCATTGTAGTATCCCCCACAGTATCCCCACAGGAAATGTCACCCATTGTAGTACCCCCACATGGAAATGTCACCCATTGTAGTATCCCCCACAGGAAATGTCAGGAAATGTCACCCATTGTAGTATTGTAGTATCCCCCACAGGAAATGTCACCCATTGTAGTATCCCCCACAGGAAATGTCATTGTAGTATCCCCATTGTAGTATCCCCCAGGAAATGTCACCCATTGTAGTATCCCCCACAGGAAATGTCACCCATTGTAGTATCCCCCACAGGAAATGTCACCCATTGTAGTATCCCCCACAGGAAATGTCACCCATTGTAGTATCCCCCACAGGAAATGTCACCCATTGTAGTATCCCCCACAGGAAATGTCACCCATTGTAGTATCCCCACAGGAAATGTCACCCATTGTAGTATCCCCCACAGGAAATATCACCCATTGTAGTATCCCCCACAGGAAATGTCACCCATTGTAGTATCCCCCACAGGAAATGTCACCCATTGTAGTATCCCCCACAGGAAATGTCACCCATTGTAGTATCCCCCACAGGAAATGTCATCCATTGTAGTATCCCTCACAGAAAATGTCACCCATTGTAGTATCCTCACAGGAAATGTCACCCATTGTAGTATCCCCCACAGGAAATGTCACCCATTGTAGTATCCCCCACAGGAAATGTCACCCATTGTAGTATCCCCCACAGGAAATGTCACCCATTGTAGTATCCCCCACAGGAAATGTCACCCATTTTAGTATCCCCCACAGGAAATGTCACCCATTGTAGTATCCCCCACAGGAAATGTCACCCATTGTAGTATCCCCCACAGGAAATGTCACCCATTGTAGTATCCCCCACAGGAAATGTCACCCATTGTAGTATCCCCCACAGGAAATGTCACCCATTGTAGTATCCCCCACAGGAAATGTCACCCATTGTAGTACCCCAACAGGAAATGTCACCCATTGTAGTATCCCCCACAGGAAATGTCACCCATTGTAGTATCCCCCACAGGAAATGTCACCCATTGTAGTATCCCCCACAGGAAATGTCACCCATTGTAGTACCCCAACAGGAAATGTCACCCATTGTAGTATCCCCCACAGGAAATGTCACCCATTGTAGTATCCCCCACAGGAAATGTCACCCATTGTAGTATCCCCCACAGGAAATGTCACCCATTGTAGTATCCCCCACAGGAAATGTCACCCATTGTAGTATCCCCCACAGGAAATGTCACCCATTGTAGTATCCCCCACAGGAAATGTCACCCATTGTAGTATCCCCCACAGGAAATGTCACCCATTGTAGTATCCCCCACAGGAAATATCACCCATTGTAGTATCCCCCACAGGAAATGTCACCCATTGTAGTATCCCCCACAGGAAATGTCACCCATTGTAGTATCCCCCACAGGAAATGTCACCCATTGTAGTACCCATTGTAGTATCCCCACAGGAAATGTCACCCATTGTAGTATCCCCCACAGGAAATGTCACCCATTGTAGTACCCCCACAGGAAATGTCACCCATTGTAGTATCCCCCACAGGAAATGTCACCCATTGTAGTACCCCCACAGGAAATGTCACCCATTGTAGTATCCCCCACAGGAAATGTCACCCATTGTAGTATCCCCCACAGGAAATGTCACCCATTGTAGTATCCCCCACAGGAAATGTCACCCATTGTAGTATCCCCCACAGGAAATGTCACCCATTGTAGTATCCCTCACAGGAAATGTCACCCATTGTAGTATCCCCCACAGGAAATGTCACCCATTGTAGTATCCCCCACAGGAAATGTCACCCATTGTAGTATCCCCCACAGGAAATGTCACCCATTGTAGTATCCCCCACAGGAAATGTCACCCATTGTAGTATCCCCCACAGGAAATGTCACCCATTGTAGTATCCCCCACAGGAAATGTCACCCATTGTAGTATCCCCCACAGGAAATGTCAGCCCCATTGTAGTATCCCCCACAGGAAATGTCACCCATTGTAGTATCCCCCACAGGAAATGTCACCCATTGTAGTATCCCCCACAGGAAATGTCACCCATTGTAGTATCCCCCACAGGAAATGTCACCCATTGTAGTATCCCCCACAGGAAATGTCACCCATTGTAGTATCCCCCACAGGAAATGTCACCCATTGAAGTATCCTCCACAGGAAATGTCACACGGGAATTTTCATCGGAGATATTTTTCCCTAATCAGGTTTTTTAATTTGATGAGAGCGAAGACCCGCGGACATATTGGTGCTCGTCCGTTTGACTTTTTGTCTGCACGCATCTTTGACTCATATCTTTCCAAATACTAAGAGGCAATGCATCCATATCAGACATGTATATTCTTGTGGATAAAACTTATCATTTGACACCTAATTTAATGACTTTCTAATCTATTGAATAGTTTAAGGATTAAATAACTTCAGAATGTTTATCAGCTTTGAACCAATGTTGGCATTTCGCTGTATGTCAATGAGATCTTATATGAGTTTGATATTGTCAATATCCATCAAATTCTGACTTTAAATCCTTGAAATATGTTATTTCTTCGTTTCAGTCCAATAATTTTTTATTGACAGAAATTAACCCAATTTCACATTAGCGATATCTCGGAACGATATTGGCATTGGACAAAATCCTTCAACATTTGCCAAAGTTTCTCAAAAACTTTTAAAATATTAAAATATATCATTTCTTTATTTCCGTCAAATAATTTTATTTTTAACGCAACATAGGAACCAACTTTGGTAAATTGCTTGATGTTAAAAAGAGTTCGTCATTATTTGCCAGAGTAACACGACTTTAAAATCCTTAAAATAGATCATTTCTTCGTTTCACTTGAATCTCAATTGGGTCAGCTTTGAACAAAATTCGGCGTACAACATGAACTCCATATCTATGACATCCTGGATGTACTTGATAATATCTTAAGTCTATACAAATGAGACCGGCCCTATCCGTCAGTATTTGATTTTGGCATGTTGTAAAAAGAAAAAAAAATGCATTCGACTAAATATTCCAGCCCTCATTTTTTATTAGCTTTCATGAACGGCTCTCCCCTCAATCTGCATCCATTTTCTCTTCCTTTTAATGTAACTGAACATGTCGTAAAGTTTTCTTAAGATAGAGATTAAGTTGTGGACTGACCCATAATTCGATCAATCTCGTTAGTAGCATGGTTTTGACGTGAATGACGGTACAACGTCACCCATTTCTCCGTTTTGTTGAGTATTTCCCGACCGACATGCGCATATACTTTCTATCGACATTTGATGTTTAAACTTAACCAAAGAATATCTGTATTTGAGGTCCAATGTTGTCATATCTGATGTCCATGACTTCTACATCAACAGATCAACAGACATTTTTTTTTTTTTTTTTTCATTTTCAAATTGAAAGTGATTCTATTATCTTACTTGTATGTTACGTGTCTCTAGCCAGTATTAAACAAAATTACCTCGTGCACACGTGAGTTTGAACATATGAACAACAGAGAAATTAAATAACGCCGTTGAAAGGTAAAACAAAATATTTGTAAAAATTTAACTTTTTTTATTCCGAGAATAAAATACATATACAATTTAAATCATCACATACTTGCTTTTCAACTATTAACAATATATAAAATTTAACAAAAGCATTTTCATAATATTTTATATTTTTATATGCCAAGAAAGACATTTTTAATAACCTTATATATTTACAATCATGTTAATAATCCAATGATATAGGTAACAGATATAAGTATTTTCAGTGAGTAATATTATATATTGTAACGACATTTTGGAAAACACGATTTTGTTTAAACAATATTTCGTACCATTGAGTTCCAAATTAACTTTTTGAACCGGGAAAAATAGAGATAATATCGCGCATTCCACAAATAGCCAACAAACTTACAAATGCGTTATTGAATATGAATTACTTATAGCATATTGCAACCGGAAGTCCTAAAGACTAGCAATGCACATGCGCAGTAATGAGACGGCCTGTGTTTACAATGTAAATCCATTGCTACAGAGAGATATTACGTCTACAACATATCAAACTAGTTAAGTATAGTAAAAGCATCAAAATGATATAATATGCTAGTTGTGACACCAATTAAAATGTCATACGCTAAATGGGTTCAGATTTTGCAAGTATAGTTACTGAAAATTAATGAAATACCTACAGAATATATCATATATACTTTTAAGTATTGTAAACATCCTTTGACGCCGGCGAATTTCTATTAAAGAGAATCCCACTGATGGTTTGTCATTTTTCCCTCTAATTTTTAAAATCGTTGAAATAAAGCAGATTGGAATGAAATATCTGTCATAATTATGTCAGTTTCTCTGTGATGATAAACAAATAAAAAAGTTTACTTGAGCACTAGAAAGAAATCAAAGTGAACAATTTCCAGGCCAGTCATTGACCAGATTCCAGAAGCACATTTGATAAAACCTTAGGCGAACGGTTATATATTGTAAGTCTTCTAGGATCACATCGACAAATTGTCTGCTGAACAAACGTCAAGGAGATGCAGGTGATTGACACTGTTACATGACATATACACGAAATGTGGTGATGTTTACTTCGCCTACAGATACGTATACACATAACATGGTGACGTATTGGACACACAAACAAACAGATCCACAACAGTGCTGCTGACTTTTGACACATCTTTCGCGGTGTTTGAAAGAAATGACGTTCACGTCTCTAACGGGTAAAGGAACTGTTGACAACCCTGTTCCCTACCGGTAGAGGAGGGCGGTAATTGTTGACAATATTAGCTCCTTCAGAGTCTTGAAGCAATCGGAGTGATCCCATCTGTCATCAATAAAAAAAAATATTGATATCAAAAACTGCTATAAATAGTTTAAAACCACAAAAATACTTACAATAAAATCATTAATTTTCGTGAAAGATTTATTTTCATTGGTTTTGTGGTCACTTTTAACCCACGAATTTATACTGTTACATTACGTAAAAATGAAACTTATTAAGCTATACTTATCGATGAAATAAAGTATCCACGAAAAAGTTTTTTATTAAAATGAACGACACGAAAATTAATTCAGTATGTTGATTTTGATTCATCACTGACAAACTATCACATTTTTTTTTAAGATACATGTATAAAAATGTACACAGTATAAACAAGCATGTCCGTCTTGATATACTACGCAGTATGTTTTATGTATGGAAATCCAAAATCAGGCGAGTCGAAATATGTAAGTTGTTTCTCAAAATATCGAATAACAAATGGGTAAAGGCGAGATGGATAAAGGAAAAGTGTACAGCATGCCTTCTATATGACGCGAGATTTACAGTCATACGTCAAATGAATCAGGCGTATGGCCCAGCAATACGGACGTCAAACTGCGGGAGACTCGGACGTATGGACCAGCAGTGCGGACGTCAAACTGCGGGAGAGTCAGATGTATGGCCCAGCAGTGCGGACGTCAAACTGCGGGAGAGTCAAACGTAAGGCCCAGCAGTGCGGACGTCAAACTGCTGGAGTCGGACGTATGGACCAGCAGTGCGGACGTCAAACTGCAGAAGGTCATTCGTCTGAAGAGTTTGTCGTTCTTTCCAATAGTTTGAATGTTAAATGTCGAAAAGAGATTTTGCATGGAATGATAGTCTTCAAACGGCAAACGTCAGTAGCGTCAGACATATTGTGACGTCACAGATCGGAAAAGTCCAGTTTTGTGTACCCACCTGTTCTTCGGATATCTCCAGTGGTGTCTGGAACACTATCCACGTGACACTCTCAAACAGTGGTGGGGTAGTGAGAGACCCCTTGTACGTCCAGTATGTCGACAAATCTGTTAATACAAAACCGCTGACTTTAATACTCGCCTATTTTCCCGTGGTATTAATATTTATACAACAGCAAACAACAGCTTTTAACTTAGATTATATAACAGTTACCTCCCCTCCCATATTTACCAGAAAACAAGATTATATAACAGTTACCTCCCCTGCCATACTTGCCAGAAAACAAACATCGTGGATCAAAAGACTCCTCCATGTTGGTCTTTTTTCCCGTCATCATTACATTCCCAAGACCTTTTGCAATTTTTTCAAACCCTTTGTGACTCTTTCCAACCTGAAACAATAAACATGTACATGATGTGCATTTTCTTCTCGTAAAAGTCACTTTGCAGCTCCGTTACAGATAATCAATTCACCATAAACATTCAATTTCATTTCATATGGCTAAATATGTTATATTTATTTTCTACTGTTCCCGCTTTACCACGGCAGTGTCGATATTTACACTAACCATGCACCTTTGTCGCCACAACATATTATAAATACATTTTTTCCGAGACTCTCAAATTGCATTTTATTCACAATAAAAAATTCTACTTAACGGGAAAATTGGATCAGTGCACCAATTGTATCCAAGAAATCAAGGAATGAAAGCAAATCATGTCACTTAGATTCATTTGTGGACACAGAAATTCGTGATTTGAAAATACGTGAATCTACAAACCACGAAAATTACAATCAAGCGAAAATTACTGATGTTACAGTAACTATTTACACTCGTTGATCCCGTACCTAAAAACTAACAGTGTATGGTGGCACTCTTTAGCAACACAATATAGCTATTGACACTAACACTAATCATGCCCTTTTGTGCCCCCCCCCCCCCCCCCTCTCTCTCTCTCTCTCTCTCTCTCTCTCTCTCTCTCTCTCTCTCTCTCTCTCTCTCTCTCTCTCTCTCTCTCTCTCTCTCTCTCTCTCTCTCTCTCTCTCTCTCTCTCTCTCTCTCTCTCTCTCTCTCTCTCTCCCTCTCTCTCTCTCTCTCTCTCTCTCTCTCTCTCTCTCTCTCTCTCTCTCTCTCTCTCTCTCCCCCCCCTCCCTCCCCCCATCTCTCTCCCTCTCTATCTCTCCCTCTCTCCCTCGACTCCATACCTTCACCATGAATCCAAACACTGCCAGTCCGTCCGTTTTATCTGCGGCGTTGGCAAAAGTTCCATACTTTGAGTTGTAGTGGACAAGGTGAAGCTAGTAAATAAAAGTAAAAATTGTTTGATAAAAAAATCCAATAAAAATATGTGCCAAGTATACAAGTGTTATTTTATATAACCTAAAACAGTTTTGCTATCGACAGTAGTTGAATTCTCGGTCATGCTATACGGATCCGAGTGAATATCTCATTTCCGCTAGGAGGTATTTCCAATATCTTATATAACGTGTAGTGCAAAGAGATTTCGGTTCAAAGGGTTGAAAACTGCCTTTGTGTGAAATGGTATGTGGACTTCAGGGACTACGTTCGGATACACATCGTATTCACGATTGACATATTATTCCACTGTCTCACACGTGTACATGATTCATAAAAGATTCGCAGAGAAAAAAATGGTTGAACGATACGCTTTAACTACTAAAGATTTAAAACATTTTAACAAATTGCTGTAACACCGGACAGCATCCAACATACCTCTGCATCATACATCTCTCCGTCGATAGTATGTTCCGACCCCTGTCCTTTATTTTTCCCCCAATGGAGATGGAACTGTTCTAACAGATAGGTGCCCTCCAAGGGACCGCCGCACAATTCTGTAACGAAAAAAAAAACATTATGATAACAGAACAAAGATACATCGTTTTCGTCGGCTCTCTTTGAAATCATTTAGGTTGCAGAACACAGTTTCTCGGTGTGGCCATGGGTGATTTTTTTTGTTCGTTAGATTACCCCATTATCAAGGTTTAAATTTAAATTTTAAAAATAAATCCTTGATAAAATTGATCTTATCATGTTGAAGTGGACAATGTGGGGTTTCATTTTTTTCGGATTAACATTTTAGCTTTGTGTTGGAGATTACTATTTGGGCAGTGTCGAATCTGTGTCTACGCACCAAAAACTAGCTTTACAGGAAGTGAAATTTTCATAGTGTTTACATGTGGTTATGTTATGAAGGATTTCCGAGTTGGAATTTGCTGAAATGTAAGTACTTTGTTACCAAGACAGTGTTGTTGATTTTAAGGTTGGTGTTTATATTTCAAAAAGAAATAAATTTCTTCTATAAAGTTGTAGTTTTAGGTTGGAATTAGCAGTATTTTTGCATTTTTAGCATTTTTTCAGTAGGTAACCATGGCAATCACATGTCAGAAATCAGAAGAAAAGTTTTATTTACACAAATTTTATCTCTACTATCAATGTAATTTTTATGTAGTTTATAAATATATGTAATGTAATGATGTATTTTTCATAACAAAAGTGCTATACCTGTATATCTCAAACATGACCAATAATTTCAGAAAAATTCAAATTAACTTTCCTGCTACCTTAAAACGTTCACTGATCTTAATTGTCTAGTGGCTTACCGGATCTTTCCTTCATTTGTGCCTTGACGGAATGGCCATTGTTCTCCAACTCCATGTTGGTCTCAGCTTTGTAGTTCACTTGGAACGGGTGGTCGGGGAGAGTAGGGTCAAATTCGGCCTGGGCAGTCACAATGTCTATCGGGGACTGACGTTTGCCGTCTTTAGCAATGGCGTAAGATTTGTACCAATGATCTGGTCCTGTGAACAAAATGTTGTTTGAAAAAACATGTCATTACCGTTGAAAGGAAAACAGGAATTTCGAGATACCGAGTTTTTTTTTCGATTTTAATGGACCCAAAAATTGTTTTCAATATACGATGCGGGATTTGATGGGCCTTGGCACAAAACCAGTTTATCATTTTGTTTCCTTATACGGCCCTGACTTTCTTGGACATTGAACGAGAAAACAAAAATCAATTTTTTATAAAGACGACCGAAGTTGAGGTCTTAAACCTTTCGAATACGTTTCCAGGTCTTGTGATATAAATGAAAACCTTTGAAAATTCCACCTGTCTTATATGATTGCAACCCCAATAGGAATTTAAATTATTTCGGACAAAAATTTTGACAAGATTTAGTTTTGTTTTTGTTTTCAATATTTTGTTATGATTTTGAAGAAAACTATTTTTTCTTAATAGAAGTAGTACTGATATGTGTATAACGAAAGATACGATGCATAGTCACCATGGCAACAGAACGAGTTATAAAGATTGTTATAATTTGTTTTGACATATACCGTTAATTCACAACTGAGAGTAAGATATATTGATATACCTGTGTTGACTTCCGTTTTACTTCTTTGACAGTAGAAAAACTCATATAAGGTAATGGATCACATTCACAATATCTAAAAAAATGTTTTACATACAGATACAGGTACCAACAAAAAGCTATATAAATATACACAGGATTTCAAGATGGAAACCGCTCAAACGGTCACTCTAAAGGTATGCCTTACCGACTGTCGCTCATACCAAGAGAAATAACAGACTGGAATCCATGTGACGTCACCCAGAGCAATATATTTGGGCGTCTTTCACTCGAACAAAACAAGCGGGATTCAACTTTTACAAACTTAATGAGAATGCATTGACCTCTTTGTAGGATAGGTCAAACTACTCAGCTGTCCTAATGATAGGGTGCAATGAACCCGTCCGTGGGTAGAAGGTAAAATGCTCACCCTGCCCTGCAGGTACGGAGCAAGATTGTTAGGGCTTCTTTCTGAATAACCCTGTTTTTCCAAACTCCTCACCTGACAACACTGTTGTTTTAATTTTGAGTTATTGTCGCGTGATATTGACTATGATTTCTATCCCTAAACTGATTAACTTTCATCTTTCATCCCTGATTGTCAGTATAATGTCACCGAGTCAGATGTAATGCTTCTGCACAACTATACCAAAACTATGACATTTCAGTGTGATGACACTATGAAGTGTTTTAGTCACTAGGGTGTCACAAGGTATTGCGCTGTGCTACAGTGTCGAGATATTGACATTTCAGTGTGACGACACTTTAAAAAGGTGTCCGTCAGTCACCCCATGATTCGTGTTTATCGCGTGATGATCTGTTTCTGAAAACACTTACCATTGTTGTTACCGTATCCCCAAGCGTGACTCATATTTGGAGTAGATTGTTTGTCTTTTCTTGGTGTAGAAATTGATACTTGGACGAACCACCCTGTAAAACAGAAATACACATTTTAGTGTCAAGTATAGTACGTGTGTGTACTCGGTAACTCAGACACACGTGTAAATGTCAAGTTAAGTACGTTTTTACACGTGTGTACATTCGGTAACACCGACAAACACGTGTAAATGCCAAGTATATTGCGTGTGTGCATCCTGCAATTCAGAAATACATGTGACAATCACATGTGTGTCTCCTAAAAATTCTCGAGTTTGTGTGCACACAGAACAAAAATTATTTAGGACAATTTCGATTCGCTATTATGTTAAAAATCATATAATTTGACTAAATGGTTTGCAAACAGCCATTGATGTAAAAATGCTAAATCGTAATTTTACCGTGTAAACAAAACGGTTTATAATCGAAGTATTGTAGTTCATTTATTTCACTATATATGAAAAGTAAGGATTCATATTTGAAACCGTACTATTCATTTCTCAAAACTGGTGATTTTAAAACAATCAAAAAGACGTTATTTAAATTATTTCTAAATATACATCACAAGACATTTCAAATATACATCATATTCCTCCTAGTTCGGATATGCATTGTGGGATTTCGAATAACTAATGGATTTCGGACACAAATAATGGATTTCGAATATAACTGATGGATTTCGAATACAACTAAAGAATTTCGGACACAAATAATGGATTTCGAATATAACTGATGGATTTCGAACACAAATAATGGATTTCGAATATAACTGATGGATTTCGAACACAAATAATGGATTTCGAATATAACTGATGGATTTCGAACACAAATAATGGATTTCGAATATATCATGGATTTCGAACACAAATAATGGATTTCGAATATATTGAATCTGATGTAGATCTAATAAAGAAAAGAAAAACAACAGTTATCATAATATTGATAACATTACACAAGCATATTGCAATGTTTTACGATCTATATTCAAGATTGAACAATACAACGTCATAGATGCATGTGTAACAAACATTCTCGTGTAAAACCGTAAGAACACATCACGTGATTTCAAAAACACAATTACGCATGTACGAATTACACATATAGCACAACAATAAAGACATGCGTGCAAAACGCGTGTTACTCACAATCGCCCCGACCTCCAGCTCAGAGACGTTTGAATGATAAGATATAAAGTTAGACCTGTCCTATATATCTTGACCAAAATACATCAATTTCACGTGTACGGGTCTGTCATAACATTTTTCAATGTTTGTCAACAACACGCTGACGTATTCTAATAACTTATATAGTAACGCTTGACCAAACTCAATAACGCGTGTATGATTTATGGGTGATACCAACAAGGCGATGACGGGTGGTGGGGCAGAAATATCAAACAAGAGATGACCATTAGGTAAACGGACATGCTAATATTGTCTCTGGATTCAACACTGACGAGCGATCGATAAAGCAAATTGTGAACTCTCTACCCCAGAGATGTAAAATTTTATCAAAAAGGAAATTAATCAGATTTAACACAGACTCCTTAACACACAGCACATCTATCTCTGTGGATCTGAAACAGATTTACTGTGTACTTTGTATTTTTTGTGATATTTTTAGAAATAATTCATCATATTTACTGAAGTTTACAGAACATAAAATTCCTAAATCACAAGAAATAAGGGGTTTATTTTTTTTTTCCAAGTCTGAAACACCTCATAGCGCCAATCAAACAAACAGACATTCTTACATGAGTGTCGATGAAACACGTAATTTATAAATGATTTGAAAATGTGGGTGACGTACTAAATTATTTAACGAGTTTAGTCAATCCTTATCACATCGTCACGAGTGTAAGATTTTATCTTATCATATAACCCGTATTTCTTTTTTTTTAAACAGGCGAAAACTCTCCATTGACCGTATGACACAACAGGCCAGTTATGAGATAGAAAATTTCAAATTACGCTCGAAGTAAATAATATATTGTGCACTCAGTTCTAAACGTAACTCGGCGACATAACTCTGATTGCGTGCAACCTTTTGATTCGTTCGAACAGTGGCACGATTCAGATTATATGCATATACATGACACTATTCTAAAATTATCTGATATATGAAAATTATCAAATGTATTTAATTATGGGGCTGCAGCACCTCCCCGTCTAGATTTTGACTTTTTGTTTATTTTCCTTTGTCGCCTCCCAGGCTTCAAAATTTAGGCCCGTGGCAACACTGCCAAGTCCTATTAGGGCGAAACAGTTGTATGACGCAGTTTACATTACTGTTTGGCTCAACTGTATCTAATTCTAAATTTGTATTTACAGGTACTATAGACTTGTGTGCCTTTTGCATCAACCTCTAGATTGGGACGATGCTTACCAGAACCTTTCTACTGTCAGAAACAGCTGCAGTGCTCGAGAGAAGTAGAAATGAATACACACAGAAAACACACATGATGATACCAGACGTTTGATTACGTTTATCCGTTAGTCTGTGATCATGCTTTTGGTATTTTTGGAGTATTTACCGTTTTAACGACTGGGTTGCGCTGCGTACAGAACGATTCCAGCATCGTCTACCCCCCATGCAAGTGTGCTGCAGACCATTAGACAGAGGTCTGGAACCGATGCAGATACTTGATCCAGAATATATTGATTCAATATACAATGAGGGCTGTAAATATATGCTATCACGCAGCAGAACTATTGCCACACTCTATAATGATAGACACACGCAAGGTTAACTAAAACTCAATTATCAACGTGCGAGAAAGGGCTTCTCCCTAATAGAGAGTCAATCCCGATTCAAATGGTCATGCTTTTAAATATTAGAGTTTAAGGTATTGAATTTTCACCTTTTTATTGCATACAAAAATAAACAATCTTTCCATAAAGACCTGTTGTCATGGTTATTCTGTTCCTCAACTTTTAGCAGTGACGTTGGTTAAAAGTACAGCGATCAACAAGCGAGTCCCGTGTCTTGTTCTCATTAAAATTCGGTGGAACTTTTAGAATTTCTCGCCACACTTAAACTTTAAATTATGCGATCAATTGTTTCAGCAATAAAGTTGAAAAGGACTGTTTAAAATAAATTGTAGATTGAACAATCTTAATTCAACGTTATTATATCGAAAAGGATGAGAATGTCATGCAGGAACAGATGATAACCAAATGTGCTTATATAGTGTGAAAACTGAGCAAATTGATAAATAAACTTTGGATCTGTAGTAAACGATACATTGTATAATGCTAGTCTCGTCAACTATATGTCACACAGCTGCTACAGGGAACGACAACAATTAGAGACCGGGATCCATATTTAAATGCCATCTAATGTCTAGATGAGCACGTGTTGCTGAAACGCATTAGCCCTCGCCCCCTCCGGATTTAGAGATATTTTCTGAATACAAAATAGAACCTTTCTTCATTTGTTCTTCGTTGTCTCAAAGTTTCTTTATTCTCAGTGGTGTAAACTCCATACACCCACATTAATGCAATTCACCTGACAGTAGAGAGTTATCTCCCCCTATAGTTATCTCGCTATAAAATGTTATACCTATTTAGAACATCTCAAGACATATGTCAGCTTTATGTCTTATTAACAGCTTTATCCATTATAAAAATACCTTTATATATTGTAAATTATTTACATTGATATACATATAATATACATACATATGAATGTATCACTTATATACAAACTTTCCGCTATCATAAACACCTGTTATCTAAAGTTTTACTTTCCCGATACAAAATGTACATTCATGTACTTAAGAATATAATTTATTTCTCTATAAATCAACTTCTGAAACGCTTTAACATTTTGATCTATATATAACTCGGTCGTTTTCCCAACTTACTCTCCTTACATGTATATGAATTTTACCCTTCTTAACTTCGAAATGTATTTCCTGTGCACGGTTTTCTATAATTATCTTCGCACATGCACATTACTTAACGAGATCGATCATATTATCGTGACGCTGGTATCACGGAGTGTTGTCGTGATTTTAACTTTATCGCTCTGATAGAATGTGGCAAGCCTCCAGCATGATGTCCAGTGATGTAGCCACCACAGCCATATGCACTACAAGACGACTTCGCCTAACAAATAAGAGCATGTTTTTCGGGGCAGACGGTAAATATTAATCTGTCTGTCATTTGCGAACAGAAACTGAAGATGTAGTTAGCGGATTAATGCAAACTGCGCGGTTTTTTTGTTTTGTTTTGTTGGGTTTTTTTTGTTTTTTTTATTATTATTTGTCTTTTTTTTGTTTTTTTTAGTTTTTTATATATATAAACCAAAAACATGTTCTGACACATTCCTTAAACATAAAATGGTATATCTCCTTCAGATATATTTACTATTCTCGGTGTTAAGACCGGCTGACCTTTTTTACGCGCCCTGAACAAAGTAAGTTCCAACTCACCGCATGTTGAACTATGTTTCGGCAAAGATTCGCCTCCAATTTCCAGTTTACAGACACACTTTCTTTTGTGCGACCTTCGAGTTTCCTCTCCCGTTCTTTCCTCCCATGACTGCGTTTGCGACTGCATTTTCGATGCGAGTATGGTGATGTTACTGTACCAGCAACGTATAGGTATTGTACTTTGTCAACGGTCGTCTTGGTTTCGCAGGAAATGTATTCTTTCTAAAAGTCCAGTATTCAAATATAATTTGAAATTATCAATCGGTGTGATAGCTGTCTTTTATCGTCTTTAGACAGACAGAATTAATCGTTAAGACTGTGCAGGTTTCTGTCATCCACACGCTACCCGTTCCTTTTTTATAATGCCAGAGAGAATCCGTCACAGTGAGAATGTCCGGATGTGTCCAGATTTATGAAAAAGATCACGTGAGATTTAACGAACGCGTATAGATTACGTCACAGAATTGTACTCATCGTTCCTAACGAGTATCGATCATCTATAATTGTATCGTGACTCGTTAGGAGTGTTCAGAGCTGTAAGCACTTGGATGGATCGATGATAAGTTCCGAAAATTGGAGATCAGCTACCGTGAAGCCTAAAACCGTTCGTCAGCACTTTTAAAAAACACACATAGAAATCTTTAATGTACATGCACAAAGATGAACAAAACTTATCCGTCATTGAAGGTATTAAATTGGCGCCCAACCTCGCCACGAGCGATGCCGGTAGCAAATAAGGTTGTACAATCTCCAAGTAAAGAATTATCTTGGGGGATTGGAGGGGGAATATCTGCCCGGGACGTAACATCCTAGCAATCATTTGTGACATGATAGAATCACAGGGACGATGGCACTTGTATTATATAATACTGTAGAATATATAAAATCAATAGGAATTTTACATTCTGCCGAACTTGGCAAACACGTTGCACGTTTTTTTCTATTCTAGAACATGTAGTTACTATTAAAAGAATGATGGGAAAAATGGCTTGGTTTTTTCAGTTCTATTTAATTAGATTTATTTCTTAACTTCATGATTTTTATATTATATCAATGAGGAACAGTTTGAAGCAGAAAAAATATAGCAATTATTCCAGTAATATTGGTCAATTAGTATTGTCCATTAAGTCATATACTTTGAAGGGGCGATCATCATCGAATAAAATCTACGCATTCCATTGGATAATTAACGTCACATGGTGACTATTTCTACCAACGGAAGCGTGCCGTTATAGACGGCAATATGTCTGCCTACGTCAGTAAGGTAAGCGTCGCTTCGACATTTTGAACACTAAATATCACACGTCATAATAATGTCATTATTGTTTACTGTCTTTTCCCGTTGATTGCTGCACCTCGAGGTTATATACAAAAGAGATAGTTCGTTAAGGGTTAAAATAAAATAAAACGATTTATTCATTTTTCACATCTTATGTTCCCAATGATGTTTAATAAAATATCTTATCATTTTTTGTTTCACTTTCATGATGTTGGGAAAGTTCCTTGATGAAATAAAACATTTATTTCGTCACTGTTGGATGACAGAAGTACTTAGGGTCGCCGGGTTAACGGCAGGTCTCGGCTTCCTCTTGCCCCTATAAATCTAACTGACTTTCTGTGTTTCAGAAGCAAGACCGTCTGTCTGGGCTTCGTCTCGTCGCCAATAAATCTAAATGACCATCTTTATTTCTGTGGACTTTAGACAATATCCTTGTTTTACATAAATTGATTATTCTTGATTCATTTCATCATTCGAACTTGCCTTTCCCTTTAAAAAAAATATCTCCATTCTGGTATACTTCGGCCGTATTTTCTGGTCAACTACAACTTTAAACGGACGTTACTCATTGTTCATTTATAAAACTTTGCCCTTAGTCTTAACTTACTACTATATGGCTCTCCCAATATTGATTATTTGAAAAATATAGGAGTATGCAACACTGTACAGCAATATATCGAGCGCTCTGGGAGATTCGGGTAGACTTCATACAAGTGGGAACCATGAATATATACATTGTACTATATGTTAATCATTCACTTTGATTTGTATATTCATATGTCATCACGTGTTGTTTTCTTAGTGTACATTTATTTATAAGGAGAAGACGTCGTAGGTTGAAATAACTTGAGTCTAATCCTTTTGCTCATACACTTGGCAATACAATGTTTAAACTAAAAAAACTAAACTATTAAACTTTATACAATTTTGTCTTTAACACTAATAAAACTTTGCAGTGTATATAATATTATTTGTAACCAAAATACCATAAATATCCTTTTCACCAATATTTCAATGGTTTTTACAAAGACACACAGGTAAACAGTACCTTATAATACTTCGGAATTACGTTTGTCCCTCAGTATCACCGTAGGAATGTTTTTGAAATTAAAGAAAAAAACGAAATACATTGTACACAGATTTCAAAGACAAGTGTTACAAAGTGCATAACCTTGTTACACAAGTAAATCTAAATGAAATTTTTGACCTGAATGAAAAAAATAAATCAAATAAACACAGGGACTTCAAGTCTACTTCACCGACTAAAGGTATACACAGAGAAATCAAATCAAGATCCAAGTGTTAACGTTTATAACTGGTAATGAATCACTAATGTCTTGATAAAACTGTCGGATGCAATCCAGTCATAATTTAAGAGACCCTTCATTGTCAAAGAGTGGAAAACTTTCAACTTGTCAAATTGGACCATATCACACGCCCCGACCTGGCTAGTGACACATTTATTGAACTCACAATAGAAAAACTTAACCAGCGACTGTCGTATTGTCAGAATTACAGACATTTAGCGTGTATGAATGTTTTCCTTGTTTTAAGCTGTTCTTTCCAGGCATCACCACTATTAAACTGCTATTACTAAAATGTGTTTAACGTTGTTTGTTTTTTTTTTCATGTTACGTAATTTTTCACTGTCTCCAGACGTTCTGCCAATTTAAGTGAGTGGTTCTATTTTATTGTAATAACATTTAATATTTCATGTGCTAGAGTCATTTTAAGTACCGTTTGTGTTCAGCACAATTCTCAAGTGTAGCCTAGTTACCGAACGTGAATACACTATGTGTTGTACTGGCAATGTGTCTTGTGGAGTTCTGGCAATATAAGTACTGTCGGTCTAAGTGACGTGTGCAGGACTGCCAATAAAAGTGTCGTGTGCATGTCTTACGATGAAACAGTCGTATGTAGTACTGTCAAATAAGTGTCTTGTGCATGACTACCAATTTAAATTTGTCGGGTGCATTACTTACGATGAAAGTAAGTTTAGGCCTTAATTAAAAAAGGGAAATTGGTTGCAGACAGATCGATGTAAATACGTAAATTAATGACTGGAAATTTATACAGTATAACAAAGCCATCGATAACAGATAGAAATCTCGCGAAATTTGTGTTCATTAACGCCATGCATCGATACGAATTTATCATTACACTACAAAAAATACAACGATCCTGTATTGTGCAATAGTGGTGATGTGTTTAGTGGGGTAGAGGCATCGTGCAATTGTAATCAATAATTAATTTTGAAAAGCTACTACATTCATATATAAATGAAAGCTTTCCTAGAGGTCCCAAGCAAGTATATATTTGTACCTTACATGATTTTAACTGTTTTCCTAACTAAACAACTCTAGACTTACTTTATAGTATTAAAATATCTCATCATTGTTCAATAGATATACTTTAAACGTACAAATTGAAAAAAAAAGATAGTTATTTTTAATGATCCTAAAGTAATACATCATAAGTGAATCCTGTACATTTTGCAGTATATTTATGACGTCATTGTTGCTGTCAGTCATTATGACGTTTAAGATGTTAAGCAGTTACATTAGTATCACGGACACCATCACCTTGAATAATTATTAATTATGACCTAAATTAAAAGTACAACATATGAAACACAGTCGGAGCTAGTTTTCGTGTATATATCTATTTTTTTTAATCTATTCAATGATCTTAAGACTGTTGCGGACTAATTGCTTTATAGGCACCATCAGGGTTTATTCAAATGAAAGATTTCTTACTACAGCGTAGATGATAAATCTTTTTCAAACAAAACCGTGGCCATTCTGTCCCCTTGGCATTTCATCCTAAATTTCAACGTTAACCAAGTTGATTGTAAAACTGTGAAAAATTCAGACATCTCTATGTCATCTGTGAGTGTCTGACACTTCTTCGTATCCAGTCCCCGACCTGAAGCCACGGAACCTTGTTCAGAAAATGTTAATCTGTTAAAGATCGTTACATATCAAATTGGTGCATACTGAACTTCGTTATTTTTATAAATTGATACCACCTCGTTACCTATAGCTAGTGTTTAAAAAATACATGGGTACTGTTACGGACGTACACATTAAGTTATAACAGAAGTGATCATCCCTGGGGTACTGTTACGGACATACACAAAGTTATAACAGTATTAATCATCCCTGTGGTATTGTTACGGACGTACACAAAAGTTATAACAGTACTGATAATTACTGTGGTATTGTTACGGACATACACAAAGTTATACCAGTAGTGATAATTACTGTGGTATTGTTACGGACGTACATACAAAGTTATAACAGTAGTGATAATTACTGTGGTATTGTTACGGACGTACACACAAATTTATAACAGTAGAGATTATCCATATTGTATTGTTACCGACGTACACACAAAGTTATAACAGTAGTGATCATCTGCGTGGTATTGTTACGGACGTACACAAAATTACAACAGTAGTGATAATTACTGTGGTATTGTTACGGACGTACAGATAAAGTTACAACAGTAGAGATTATCCATATTGTATTATTACGGACGTAAACACAAATTTATAACAGTAGAGATTATCCATATTGTATTGTTACGGACGTACACACAAAGTTATTACAGAAGTGGTCATCCCTGGGGTATTGTTACGGACGTACACAATGTTATAACAGAAGTGATCATCCCTGGGTAATGTTATGGACGTACACGCAAAATTTTAACAGCAGCGATCATCCACGTGGTATTGTTACGGATGTACACACAATGTTCTGCTCAATTCACTAATTACTGAATGGTAGAAAACAGAAAACCAAATAAGATACATCTTTGTAATAAACATTTTTAACAAAATATCGTAAAATGATATCCGGAAGAAAAAGTTAATTATGTTTGTAAGCGATAATATTATACCTTTTAAGTTACACTTATTTAGAGTGCATTATAGAATTTGTAAAATGTCCGTTATTGTTGTGTAAACGTTTATCTTAAATAAATATATTTTGAACTATTTAAATCTTCACATAAGGCCAGACTGGGTTTGGAATATTTGCCTAAATCAAAATATGTCCCTTAAACATTTATCTGTTTGTACTCACTCCCTTTTCCGCCTTCACGCAACTCCCATTATGTTCAAACTAATCTGGTAGATTCTAGTCGAGGTTTCCAGATAAATATTAAATTGTTTACAAGATGACTACACGATCAGCTAATATTTTATCCTATTTTCCAGTACAGCTTTATCGAAAACAAATTGTTCACAAATGATAAATCGTCAAATCTTATCGACGACAAACGTCGCAATATTTCAAATAATCAAGAAAAATAGAGAGAAACCAAACAAAAACAAAAAAGTTATGCGAAAAATGCAACATAGAACCCATCAAACATCAGTTTTCAGAATGATTGAAATTCAGGGTATACTTACACTAGAACAAGCGACTGACTTGAACAGTCCTGCGTGTTTGAAATGGCTACACGGAACAGACTCTGTATCAAGTACAGAATATGCAGTCACGTGACGTGTTTAGAATCCGGGCTCTTTGGTCGAGTACCATCCAAGGAAATGATTTATGTTCGATAAATAAAACGCGGAGACCTAAATATTTGAATCCCTCCATTGCAGTAAGACCTAGGACGTTTACAGGCTACCTTACAGTATCTTGTCTCTTTTGGCCAGCTCGTGACCTCAAAATTGTGGCTCGTCTAGGTTATTACAACAACGTAACGTGCCGGTGAATCTCGAGATTAAATTCCGGATGTGTTATCTGTCTTTATACAAATATACTGTTCAATGAAGTACACGTTTGTCGTAGCACAATGCTATCCAAAAATTGGAACATGTACATGTCAAGATAGCGTCATCCGCCCGGAAATAGGTCAATATTATCAAATATTTAATAAATATGACAAAATATCGGTGCCGTACCTGTTAAGTACAATATAGCTTCAGTATGATAGCCAGTAGAATTGTTCAACCAACAAAATATGAATTTCATTATTTCACCTGTCGCATAAAATCTACGTGGGAGTAGGTATTTTGGTACACAATATCAAGGTAAAGCAAACATTAATGTGCTTTTCGATTTTTTTCAATTTAGTAGAAATCTATCATAGCACGAGAGGTGAGAATTCAAGACAGCCAAGGGACATAACTCGTGACCAATATAACATTAATCTTCATACACATAATATATTTCATCAGCTGACTGTGCTATTAGTGTACATTAGTATCATTGAAGTGAAAATAGACAATTTTACAACGAAGAGAGAGAACTTCTGTCAAATTTAGTTCCGTAAGAGAGTGTAAGTAACTTGGTACTCTGTCAGGTGCGACAGGTAAATTAATGTATATTATGATCACAGGTAAGCTTAACTAGACTTACTACAATAGGAGCTTCTGTCTTATCCTCTGGACACTGGTCAAGTGACGGTATTTCATAATTATTTCTTTATCTATCTATTACTTATCTATTTGTTATTTCATCGACTCAGCTGGATAACGGTCAGATTTTAGTAAATTATGTAAGGCTGCGGTACAAACTTATTGCTTGAGCAAACCCACTTCAAATATTTACCATACAGTAGGACTACAAAAAAAGTTCTTAAAAACAGATGCGTATCCACTGAAAATTGTATTCTTACAATACTATCTAAGTAAACTCAAGCTTTTAAACTCTGATAATGTCACAGAATGGGTGATCATTTCTCCACACATCGATTGCATGTATGAATCCATAGGGTCCACATGCAGTGGGATAATTACCATTAAAAGCATTTATTGTGATAAAATTCATGTTTGTCTGTTACGGAATTATGCGCTTTTTTGTCTCTTACCTGAAGACCTGACATAAAAAATCTGTCTCCCATATAATTTTTTTATTTGTATTATTTTTTTCTTTTCTTTCTTTTTTTTCTTTTTTTTTTCGGGGGGGGGGGAGTAGGGGGTGGGGGGGGGGGTTGGGAGTGAGCTGTGTCAGAAGTAGTGTTTGATGAGCTAATTAAAACTGAGAAACTGCTATACTTCAGGTAAAAACAAGAGTCGAGACCCGAAGCCTATCCATTCAGCTCGGGTAAATAACATTACACGTACCACACATTACTAATCGATTTACAGGCTTCGATCTACGTCGTTGATTAAAAGTTGGTTTAAGACATCCAAACTAACTGCATATTTATACGCTGAAAATACAAGCCATATAGCCCCAATTAAAAGTATTGGTTTGGCTGTTAATGAGATGGATTGCTCTAGCAGTTTTAACGAGTCAAAGAAGGGAGACAACTCCACCATAAATCTTATACACCATTATCGTTATCGTTAGTAGAGAGTGACCTCAGAATAGACGCGTTCAGGTCACCGAACTATTTACACTTCGCATTATGTCGATGGGCTTCGTGCTCGGCATGTCATGTATTGACCGGACATTCTATGTCGATAAGAAACTGTCCTGAGTAAGGTCAAGTATACATAGAAGTATGTGGTCAAGTTTCCTGTTCTAAAATGAAAAAAAAAAATTAACTTAAACTTTTGATTGAAACTTCTTCATATAAAGTCGTTTACGAATAAGTATACCATTATCTTAAATATTCTTTTTTTTTCACTCTCTTATCGCAGTTTAAGCTAGAGGATTCAGAAAAAATCACCCATTGAACTTGGTTTATCTGTAATCTTCGACGATATCGTAAGAATGTGCATACTTTTACGACATTGTCCTGGATTTCAAGCTTATCAAAACACAGTGTAGTGCTTTCACATATATTTTTAATAAAACAAAAACATATCGTTTATTGAGACAGAGCCTGTATGCATTATGAACATATTGTATTTATTTTTTTTTTTTTCATTTTTCGATTCCGTTCTTTATCAAGATAATTAATTCATATATTGTAATTTTATGGGTACAGTTTGTTAATATGCTGATTGAAACTTCTACAAATAATATATATATATATATATACATACATACATATATATACATACATACATATATATATATATATATATATATATATATATATATATATATATATATTATATATATATATATATATTAGTTACAGTATACTGCGAGATTTATTCAAGATACTAAACTTATATAATTAGTTTTTAAATATTCAAACTATAATGATGTAATGTGATATTTCGTATTTTTTATTCTTAAGTTGACCGTCCTAATGTCCTTGATGGCTTTATCGGTGTCTCTGACACTAGCGCACTCTTTATCGGCCCACATACACATCATGCTGGGAAGGGTGAGCTTAAGACAGAAACAAACTTCCGTTTAATGTTAAAAAATATATACATACTTATTTATGCGTTAACTGGATAATGTATCCGGCCTAGTTTGAAACAGGACACGACACGACATCTCTAACATGCCTATACAATTTTAAACCGCACAGGTATGTTTGATGTTTAAATTTACAGGTGGTGTGACGCGAATGACGTCAGAAGCTTTTAATTTAACTAACTTCTTGATCTTCCGAATTACAAAGTACAAGTCGATGCGTCATCAGGTCTAGTGACATACAAAATGTGAAAAATGCGTCAGATATGCAGTTTCATGTTTGGGTTATATGCAGCATTATCTAGTGTCAACGAAATATGATAAATCTGCTCTTAGACTGTCCTGATTACTAAATAACTGCTGGGGTGATAAAGATCCTTTAATCTACCGTGTCTTTATAGCAACACATGGACGCCTCGTGTTGTCTTACGTCCTTTCTTCGTTTCAATTAAAAAAAATCTAATAGTTATCTCATTGCTAGAATAATTACTGATAGCAATGTTCTCACGTCCAGGTTTGAAAAGATGGCATTAAAATGGCTTTAAATGACGTATCACTAGTGGTCACTAATGTTCATCTTCATTATCATGACCTTGACTCTGACAAAAGACGTAAAACACACACATACGTATAAAATCAGTGTCCGTATCTAATTTGTGACATTTCGACAAGACGAAACAGCGGCCCTTGAGCGAAGACATTATCCTTGACTGTCCACATATGACCTCACCTGTCAACTATACTAGTAATTCAACCACTTCCCGCCATTTCGCCTCGATTTTTTTTCCGACTTGTTAGAGCAAATTTTTGTCTGGTAATATTAATTGAGAGAATATTGATACACAATAAAAACATAGTTATTGATGTTTGGACATATTTGATTTCATTGTGTAATATAAAAAAATATTTTACACCAGGTTTAAATGAAATTGTACCGAAATAAATGTGATCACCTTTTGACCATCATCCAATGTGCCATCTTGTCACTGGCAGAAACGTGACGTCAAAAGACCTTACTGCCCACGTAAAACTTTAAGAATAATATCGCGCTATTGTGGTTCTGGTCAGTGAAAAAAATAAAAAGTATGAATAAGTTGAATAACAATGACCAATACTTACATGTACAATACGAATATTTCGTTATAATGAAAAATAGCCGTCAGTAGTTTTTTCCAATGAATCGAAATGTTCTAATTTGTTTGAATTCCTGCCATGACAAAATCCACGCAATTCGTTATGGATTTCAAAATACAGATCTTTTTCCCAAAAGAGTGCATTCAATCAAGTTTACAAGCCAATGCACGCTAACACCAGTGATTGAATTGAGAATATTTCCTCTATTTCGTTTGTCTGCTTGTTGCCGTTATAAAACTCGGCGCTGATGAGACAGGACACGAAGACAAATTGCACTGCACGCGCGTTCACACATCCCTCTACTGTGTATTAATTAGTACCAAGCGAAATGAATATGACTGGAATTGACAGGGAACCTGTTCTCCATTGTGGCGCCACGCCGAGCTGAGTAGTTATGTATAAATCGACTTTGTAGCGAAAAGATAAGCCACATTTTTCATTATGTCTTATAGGTTACTCTAAGGACATCTGACCCCCGTCCTTCAGGTTTTTGACCAAGGTCGGGAGTGGACAAGTCAGTGACCGTTTACTTAAAATTTTACTAGTGGACAAGTCAGTGACCGATTACTTAAAATTTCACAACAAACTGATTTCAATGAAATCGTTTTAAAAATCCTTATCAATATCCTATTTTAGATAATCATTTACGGACATCAACGATGTAAATTATAAATGTACAAAGGTCCTTTCCGGACAGACACTTTTACAACATTTTTTTATAATTACAATTTTGCACCCCTTTTTAGAAAATATGTACCGCATTACGCTTTCGCATGCACGCGATTTACCATAAGAGGTTGTAGACCTGTCCCATAAACCAAATAAACACAAGGTTCACTTTTGAATAAAGATCGTTCTTAAATGTTGGTATGGATCTTTGTAACAACACCACTTCATCGAGCAAATCGCGATTTTGCCAAAAAAGAACCCCGTTTGAAAAGAATATTGAAGATTTTTTAAAAATTTGAATCCAAAACTTTAAGTAATAGCGTGACTCGAACAGTAACTGTATAAATTGCTCGAATCGAGAAATTGATTAATAAATTGTTTGAAATCATGATAGAAATGTTAGTAACTGGAATGTTTCAAAAGTTATATATCCACCTAGTCTGGTGAGACAGTAGAACACTTAAGAGTTGATTAACGAATTATCAGACACCTCTGAGAAAGCTATCACCATTTTCATCATTAAACTGACAAAATTATAAACGCATACACTGAATATTTGTAAACGTAGATAATAAATCCCTTAGAAGGTGGTCAGGAGATTGATGGACATTTACACAAATTTAACGTTGACCGGCGATTTGTTAAATGAGGAGATTGGTTTTCACAGTACATCCCTGTAAAGAGTTCCTTAACCTGTTCACGAAATTCGGGATGATATTATACCAAAGTTGGAACTGCTAATTTTCTTTTGTTAAGAAACTTCGTCATGAATGAAACGATGGCATTATATAATGTACTTTCTATCCTTGTCCACAGAGTTATCTCCCGTGTTATGTGTTCCGTCATTTGGCCTCAACCCCAACTCACCCCTACTCCCATACATTTTTTTTAAACGTGGTGTAGATATTACTCACACGTCAGGGAGGATGACTTAATTTCGTAGTAGAAATTGTAGACAGATTATGTAAGTTTTTTTTTAAAAATCTCAACAAAAGTGCTGACTTGCAGTAAATTATGACACGTTCTTTTCGTACCTTGTCTAGGAACTAAATCACACGCCAGACACAGTGGACACAACCTCTAGCAGTAATTTGTGTAAAGTTACCTCCCTTCAGGGTATGTGAGCTAATAAATGTACCTAGTCATGGGGTAACACTGCATATCTTTGTATAGAAGAATGAAAACGTTCTTTCAACCCCAAACTACAAATCAGATTTCCATATATCCTCTTTTGAATACTGTCAAACCTGTACATAGGGTGTCTGTTCAAACGTGACATGATGAACATATTTATGCATTTTATGTTTGAGAACTCTGTTCCGAGATGTGAATTACCTAAATGTAATCGACACCACGTCCGTCATAACTTCTCTTTCATATTACTTCCCGACTGATGACGTCAAACTCGCCATTGATGCTTGTACGTGTTGGTATCATAATAGCACGCGCTATTTATATTTCAGTAGTGTAGGCAATATTTGAGTGTGGTGTACGACTCATTGAAAGACCTTTATTCTTTCTGCATGTAAGCAATATTTGCACTCAATATGAATATTAACCTAGCAAATACATGCACACTTGAAATGATATTTGGCATAAAAATCGAATGCAAACAAGGTTCGTAGTCAAATGTAAATGAAATGTAACTCTGAAATATGTGACAGATATTGCGACTGCAGGACAGGTTTTTTTTCTTAATTAAGCTGACGAGAGGTCAAGGACATTCCAGAATCACGCATTTGTCGATGGCTTAAGGTTGCTGATGGCAAGGTTCACCAGTTAGTGCTACACGCTGCAGTACAAGTACTGTATATAAACCACGTGTTTTGTACACACGTGTTTTATTAACAAGAGAACAGGATTGGAGCGTGACTATACATGTGAACGTATCAGACAAATAGCATTTGACTTACATCAGTATACCTACTCCATTTAAAGTTGTTAAACATAACCACGTCATAATGTATAGAAATTTGAGAGCAGTGGTGTAGATCGTTAAAAAACAGATAGCTATCAGCTACATGAGAGCCTTAATATATAGGTAAAGCTAGTCTACAGACGGTGAATAACATAGTAAAAGCTACCCCGAAATAATTTGTATAATATACTCACTATTGGCAATGGCATGCTCCCGGCTTAGGTTTCTCGAATTGTACCCATGAATTGACTTTGCTTTGACATTGTAGTAGAACCAAGATCTCTGTGAGAGGACACAGATCGATAGCGCTATCTACGTCACGTGCAACCAGCCTCCGAATCCCGAGTGTGTGTATACGATGGGGATATTAAAACATCGACTCTCGTACAAAGTCAAGCACTGTCTTCCGATACCACGAGGAAGATGATTGTATATGCAGTACTTATATATAATGAAATTATATTCCTATAACCTTGTTGGCGCCTCGCGGTATATCAAGGTTATATTTGTCCGAGTGACGGTGCAAATGTACTCAACTTGAATTGACCTCAGTATTCTCAGCAACAGGTCGATTTCATTGACATCGAGAACAGCTGCCGGCCCTACAATAGCATGACTCGAGGAGTACCCATCCCGTAGGTGAAATCTTAATGTATATTCCACTAGTACTGGGGTGATAAACCCAGCTTTGTGTACGTCATAATAACACACGGATCAAATTATTAATGTACATAGCACTGTGCTCGGTAGAAGGATTAACAGAGTACTTACGCTTGTACTATAAATATAATATTTTGATGTAACATACCGCACACACTAAGTGTAACATGTATACCTTATGGGTTAGAATGATATTCTCAGTGATCTTTGAACTTTCCCAGTCATTATGAAACCTTTTTCCTTCCGTGAGGAAAATGGACTACTATTTTTAAAAAAAACGGGCGCAGCATGAGGTATTATAATAAACAAAGCGGTCAGAAGGGCGTGATATCACAAAAGTTATCAGTTAGGAGGGAGTGACATTACAGTAAGTTGTCTGTTAACAGGGAGTGACATTACAGTAAGTTATCTGTAAGGAGGGAGTGACATTACAGTAAGTTATCTGTTAGGAGGGAGTGACATTACAGTAAGTTATCTGTTAGGAGGGAGTGACAATACAGTAAGTTATCTGTTATGAGGGAGTGACATTACAGTAAGTTATCTGTTAACAGGGAGTGACATTACAGTAAGTTATCTGTTAACAGGGAGTGACATTACAGTAAATTATCTGTTAACAGGGAGTGACATTACAGTAAGTTATCTGTAAGGAGGGAGTGACATTACTGTATGTTATCTGTTAGGAGAGAGTGGCATTGCAGTAAGTTATCTGTTAGGAGGGAGTGACATTACAGTAAGTTATCTGTTAACAGGGAGTGACATTACAGTAAGTTATCTGTTAACAGGGAGTGACATTACAGTAAGTTATCTGTTAGGAGGGAGTGACATTACAGTAAGTTATCTGTTAACAGGGAGTGACATTACAGTAAGTTATCTGTTAGGAGGGAGTGATATTACAGTAAGTTATCTGTTAGGAGGGAGTGACATTACAGTAAGTTATCTGTTAACAGGGAGTGACATTACAGTAAATTATCTGTTAACAGGGAGTGACATTACAGTAAGTTATCTGTTAGGAGGGAGTGACATTACAGTAAATTATCTGTTAACAGGGAGTGACATTACAGTAAGTTATCTGTTAACAGGGAGTGACATTACAGTAAGTTATCTGTTAACAGGGAGTGACATTACAGTAAGTTATCTGTTAGGAGGGAGTGACATTACAGTAAGTTATCTGTTAATTAAAGTAGATGATTGGTGGTGATAGAGGGACGTCACAGTAACTGATGGGTGTTGAGGGAGGGAAGGACGTCACAGTTACTGATGATTGTTGAGGGAGGGAGGGACGTCAGAGTAACTGATGATTGTTGAGGGAGGGAGGGAGGGACGTCAGAGTAACTGATGATTGTTGAGGGAGGGAGGGACGTCACAGTAACTGATGGGTGTTGAGGGTGGGAGGGACGTCACAGTAACTGATGGATGTTGAGGGAGGGAGGGACGTCACAGACAGTGGTGGGATGTGGGAGAGAGGGACATTACAGACATTGATGGGGTTGGAGAGAGATATATTACAGACATTGATGGGGTGGGAGAGAGGGACATTACAGACAGTGGTGGGGTGGGAGAGAGGAACATTACAGACAGTGATGGGGTGGGAGAGAGGGACATTACAGACAGTGGTGGGATGTGGGAGAGAGGGACATTACAGACAGTAATGGGATGGAAGAGACATTGGTGGGATGTGGGAGAGAGATATATTACAGACAGTGATGGGGTTGGAGAGAGGGACATTACAGATAGTGATGGGGTGGGAGAAAAGGACATTACAGACAGTGATGGGGTGGGAGAGAGGGACGTTACAGATAGTGATGGGGTGGGAGAGAGGGACATTACAGACAGTGACGGGGTGGGAGAGAGATATATTACAGACAGTGATGGAATGTGGGCGAGAGAGACATTACAGACTACGATAGAGTGATGGAGTGAAATTGAAATAGCAGTAAGGAATTATAGTCTTTTGATCCATATGATTGGTAAATGAGACATTTGTAGCAAATATTGGTATGACAATATGTTGCAACCAGCCACAAGAGACGTTTGAAGGAGATTACTTGTATTCCTGTGCCTGACGATCTAGACAGACTAAAACATAGTATGCAGAGCTATCGACAAATAAAGCCTTCTATTCTATAGACAGATTTACTAACCTTCTTAGTAGAAATATTCCCTATTCCGCCCGCCGTTGTATTCCAACCTCTGTTAATGTATATGACCCCAGGAATGTCACGATATCGATCCCAGCTACTCCTCTCCTCTCCGTGGTTTAAATTTTTAATAATATAATTTTGAACATTACACACCCGTACAATTTACAAGTCCATCATACTTATCGAACACAATTGTCACCTCGATGTATATAACTTACAATTATGTTTTTACTCCCAGTGTGAAGTCTTGTGTAAACTTTTTTTCTGTCGGTCTATATCCGCCCGCTGCTGTGTAACTTAGCACACCACACACACAGCTCAAGATACAGGGTAGGGATTGCTGACCTTGGTCATTCCAGCACTGGGTCAGCCTCCCAGCCAGTACACGATCATCGAAGTGCACTCCGCTGATTATAGTTTATCAATACGTAAACAAATAGCCACCTTACATTGATACAGAAGAGAATGCAGGTTCTTGTAGTGTATGGAGCTTCCAGTGGAACATAGCCCTGCCATACCAGTGCGTGTAAAACACCCACGTTAGGAGTGACGGTCGAGAAATTTAATAGTTTGAAACAAACTTTATTCTTAACGGTGATTTATAAATAGTCTATTGTTAATGTTCATAAAAAAATGTCCGTAATGTTTGTGTCATGTTTCACATTTTTGTTCCATTTAATGACCTAAATTCTCTGCTTTAGAAAGCGGCGTTGCTCATTATGAAGAACGGCAATATTTGGACAAGGTTTCTGGTGGTTTTGTACACAAGACGGCACGGTTCACATTACAACAAAACTAATTGTCTGTGGAACATGTGTTTTGCTCGTTTAGGTGTTACGCTACACACATACATCCACACAATGTATTTGTATATTCTGTTCACGTTGCGTTCATTGAACTATCCGGTTTTGTTTGTTTGTGAGTTTTGAGTTAGATTTAAAGTTCCCGCATCCGCGAAGGTCATATCAGGACAGGTATTCAAGGTGACACCAACAGAAGATAACAATTTAAAAGAAAAGATAATAAAAATATTTTATGTGTTGAAACGAGACAAGATGATCATATTTTTATGTACCCTAGAAAAATACACATAAAACATTTCATACCGGTCCAAATCACTCGCCCCCGTAGTCACCTGCAGTTGGATAAGACACTTTTTTAGAAATAATTCACGCTGAAGATGAAGTGTTCAGAATACCTTAATTAGTCACCTCCACAGCATGTTAATTCTTTTCCCTCGGTCAGTTTGCTTTAAACAGGTACAAGTGTGGCTACCACGGACATAACAATACCACATCTGTGACGACATATGTACATTTCAATTGTTCCTTCAACGTTGACCTTTCAACATGTCACATGCAAATACATGAAATACAAGTTCAATTTAAAATAAATTTTGTTGACTATAAACGTGTAAAAAAAAAAAAACAGGGGGGGACAGATACAATAAACAAATGTATGAGACCACATGAGACTATACTCCAGAAACAAAAACAAAATTAAACAAAAAAAAAATCAAATCTTCAGACAGGAGAAAATTGGAGATATGAATAGGACTCCATAACGACAATCACCAGAGTACTAATTTAACTTGTATACACAACCAAAAAGTTCGTCACACCTGACTAACTACACGAAATGGATACCAACTAAACTTGATAATAACTTCTTTTTCGTTTTTTAAAGACACCGGAATATGTACAAAGTGTTGTTAAATGTCAGACCCGGATCTCCGCCGTAAAATATAAAGCGCTATGTACTTATCAGCTATATACCGTATCCTCTTCCAATGAAGAGTAACTGATAGCATGTCCGTGTTGTGAGCGTTTTAATTTCAGTATTTTATTTTTTTAATTCTAAAGGCGTATTCACAACATTTGCAATAAAATGCATACATTTTTTAAAACTTATCTTTCTGTTATGTATGACTACAAACAACAAATATTTGTATTTGGGCTACTGTATTTCTGCTGACCGACATACAGACATTCAATGAACAGAAATGTTCAAAATAATTGAAGACAATTAAGGACATAGACGTAATGTTACTTTGTAGTCCCTATTCTGATGAATAAAAGACGAAATAATTTGTTCAATTTCCAATTACATCATTCTCCGTTAAACAACACAAACAACTTCAGTGGGGTGTCATTCGTATTTTTTTCACGTTCAACTGATAAGCATGCAGTCTGAATAATATATTTCTGGGTGTAATCGTCTCCAAGTTTTGACATTTCATTGAGATAGCACTTTAAAGTGACATTTAAGTGGGTACATGACGGGATCAACAGTCTGGGGACAGCGTTTTCGTATGACAACGCGGGATTTTGAATTTCAATATAGATTACACAGAACTGCAGGAAAATGCTTAAAAGTCTAAACGAATATTAAAGACAAATCTATCCAGACACAATATTTTTTACATCACTCCAATACAAACATCCGAGAATACTCGTGACGTACCACATTACCAAAATCCGGGCCATATTTCGTTTCTGACTATTCCTGTACATCTTTCCTTTTTACGTGCACTAATTTATCGTGAACATAATAAGTTAAATTAAAAAAAAGATGTACCGAAGATAAACATTCACTTCAAATATACATAATGGTTATATTGATTTCGAAGTGAAATAAATTTTCAGTATTTTTTTGTCAATGACACACAATGTGCAATATATTTTGTTACAGGTCCAAGGGTCAATTTGTTCTGAGGCGGAACTTACTAATAAATTCATCACAGCGAATCTGGAAATCCATGACGCATTGTAAAGCTTCTTACTGGTCACATTTTTAACACAAAGGTTATATTGTGATGCCCAGTGATGATGTGGCCACTCGCCTGTTACTCCTACGTCCTAAAGCCACTTACACTAATGAAGGGGACAATTAAAGGCGAGATACAATTATATTTTAGATATGGCAGCACGACACCTCGCCTGGTCACTACAGCTCGGACAACGTAATGGTCAAGAATTTAAACATGGCAGCAGGACACCTCACGTGGTCACTATAAGCTGAACAAAATCCTAAACAGGAATGTCACGGTGAAAGGTCAGCTCGCCTAAAGAAAAATTGAAACAATATCTCGTACTGCACTCACGAGCTAAGCAGAAATAGTTTTCGTACTTTTACACTGAAAGGTTAATGTAATCTTAAACCTCAGCGTGATGTAGACAGATTGAAAGTTTATCACGAGGCTTTGGCTTTGCGGTGAGCTGAACCTAAAAAATCTTGTCCCAAATATTGAGACAACTCTCTTATTATTACTACGCAAAGCCAGTGACCAAGTAAACGTTTGGCAAAATCGATGACATTTCAATTCTGGCGTGGTTACGATACACCGGAAGTTGTGAGTTATGACGTTATTTTGAAGCGCGCGTCAGCTGTATTTCCCTTTACCAGTGTGGGATTCCCCTAATTCACTTTCGGAAATTAGTATGACGTCACATCACGTAACAATTCACTGAAGTCATATTAACAATTCATTAGCCCTTTTGTATCTATGACGTCACGTCAACGACGCGAAGTAAAATGACGAAAAAAACACATACCCCATAGATAGCCAATAGGACAAGAGTAAAGTAATTTTATCCTAAAACACACGAGAATGTGCCTGTAAAGTGTAGGAGGAAAGTGTAACCAGTTGAATCCTTGCCAGGAGAGCAGCACTTGGATAAACACTGCACAAGACATCATTAGCAGGTGATTGAAAAGAAATGACATCACTTGCACATCACAATCCGAGTAAAATAGATTAATGAAGTTGTGGTCAGTGATCGATCGGTTCTGTCAGGAAGCTGATGTATAATATTTGTAGAGATTTAATTGGAAGCCTGATCTCTGATCAATATAAACAACAGATCTACCATTGCCTAGCAACCTAGATTGCCAATGGAGGCCATCACACTATGACACTGCTCCGACTTCTGTCCGAATGCTCACAGATTTATACCAGAAAGAAGTATATCAAATTAATATCCTTAAACGGTTTTATTTTCTCTTAAAATAAACCAGAACCCAGAATGAAATATATGAACGTTTTGAAGTGGTATGCACGTACGACAACGTCTGAAGTAGTCATGACCTTCGCTTGTCTAACACTGCAGGTGTAGTAAATTTTTAAAAACTTCCGGAAATCAAGGTTATAAGCCGAAGGGGATTTTCAGGGGGTGTTCCCGTATATAGGGCAGGTGTAAAAGGATCACAGCTGTAAACGACAGTCTAGTCAGCAACTTCCGAATAGGCTGAGACTGGTACAAAACGTAGAAGTCTGAGTGGAATAGTCACATAAGTACAGGACAAGATTGGAATGGTCACTTCAGCATAAGAAAGGCTGATAGGGGCCAATTCGTTATCGGAGTTGTTTGGAATGGTCACTTCAGCATAAGACAGGCTGATGGTGGTCAATTCTGTGTTGGAGTTATTTGGAATGGTCACTTCAGCATAAGACAGGCTGATGGGGGTCAATTCTGTGATGGAGTTGTTTGGAATGGTCACTTCAGCGTAAGACAGGCTGATGGTGGTCAATTCTGTGTTGGAGTTATTTGGAATGGTCACTTCAGCATAAGACAGGCTGATGGGGGTCAATTCTGTGTTGGAGTTGTTTGGAATGGTCACTTCAGCATAAGACAGGCTGATGGGGGTCAATTCTGTGTTGGAGTTATTTGGAATGGCCACTTCAGCATAAGACAGGCTGATGGGGGTCAATTCTGTGTTGGAGTTATTTGGAATGGTCACTTTCGTAATGAACAGGTTTGGAATGGTCACTTCAGTTTCGGACAAGCACGTAAGGGTCATTTCCATGTAGAACAGGTTGTTAGTAGTCACTTTCTTATTCACCAAGCTGTAAGATAAGCGCAATGGTTTCCATTTCCATTTTTGGAACTTTCCATTTCTAAACAGTAACATACCTGCATGTCGCAGTCGATGCGATATATAAGGTTTGTTCCAAATATCAAAATTCAGTGCAAGATATGGACAGCTGGCAAATTAAATCACAACATATGATTTACAGTGATGCAGGTTATTGAATATTGTGGGGGAAGTTTTATGGTCCTAATAACGATTCCGTAAGGAGATATTCTATTTACTTGTGCGAAATGGAGTTGGATAATGTTGATGCTCATGAATATATTTGATGGTCCATTGTTGATGTTAACCTTGTTGACACAAACAGTCTCGTTTGTTTTAAATACTGTTTTTTATCATTATTCGGAAAAGTGACATTATAAACTTAGGTGAACCCAAATTTATTTGGTGGGTGTTGTCAGTGAAACAGAGACCGTTTACTTCCAAAATGTTTAGGAGTCGACATGTTAACAAAAACTTTTGTCGGCATGCCTTTGTTGTTTTTTAAGTAACAAGAAAATCACCTGTATATAATCTTTGACGTAAATAGAGAGTAATATTAGACTGTGTTAATAACCGGCATTCTGGACTCTTTTATGGAATTATTATACACAAATGCAATCTCCATATATTTCTTTTATAAACACATATGCACTCTAGCTGTTAAGCGAACGACGTCAGATTAACAAGGTGTTACGAGCCTGGAATTTCAAGGTTCAAGGTTTATCTTTTAAATCCAACACAGCAAATATTTGAAATTCATATCTCTTAACAAGAAAGCAGAGAACAAGATATGTTTATGAAACACTATGTCCCCAATTGCAACAAAAATCTGAAGTGGGACATTAAAACTGTACTTTGTAATGCATACACACTTTGTGAAACATTTTTGTCTTTACGGTGCAATAGGTTTTGTAACAAGAAACACACATTCCAAAAATGAAAGCCCTACTGCTTACAGTGCAGTAGTTATGGGCAAGGTTAAAACTGACAGCAGACAAACAGACAACATGAAAAAAAATATATGGCCCCGGTTTTAATATGCGGGGGCGTAAAAACAACGATACAACAATATACATATAAATTTACACTTGCTAGCCGTCATCCCTTGACAGCAGTTCTAGACGGAGACGGTTAATTTAAGGCTGATCCCATCATTGCAACTTGTAGCACTGTATTGTGACGTCACAATGCTCGTGCAAGCCATTGGGTGTTTCGACTGTTTTAGTTACTGATTCTACTACACGGTAAAATACGAGATTTTTCGCTCTTAACACAAAATGTTGTTGGGAATGTAATTATAATTTGAAAAGCATTTTCGGAATGTAATTATAGCCGATATAATTGCACAAGGTTTCATGGGGTTTACCAAAATGTCACTTCAAATATACCGGCTGTCATTACATTCAGCAAACACCTTGCTTTTTGATATTACTTTGTGACGTTACAATACAAGTGACGTTATGAAGTCACTATTGAAGTACAATCATCACGTCATTATTGAAATACAATAAAAACTGAAACAAAACAAACCACGAGTGTCATAAACGTTAACTATTGCCGAAATATATTAAAAAGCTTTCAAAACACTTATATAACAAAATAATATATATATATATGACTTACCGAGAAAGGTGTATATTTTTTCTTTCACCAGTAGCGCGCAACAAATATTTTTACAATCTACTTCAAATTTTATTCACAATTTTACGAGAAATTGGTTCAATTAGATTATAAATATGCTGATAAGTGTGTTTTTATATCAGAATATGCCGGACACAACATTAAAAAAATCGAAATATAATTTCTATCACCAACTGTACACATTCTCTTCCCTCAATATCATAATTCTAGGCAAAGATTATGGCCTTTCCGGCGGATTTGTTTTTGATTCATTAAGTCACCGGTGCACACTTGCTAACAAGAGATCCATTGAGTTATCTGTGCGTCATAATTGATTTCTGACAAGCAAGCGAGCAGGACACTATGCTAACACTTTTCAGTCAGTACACACGTACGAAAAAAAATTACGTTAACTTCACTTTTTGAAATCATTAACACGATATCGCTGTATTTCTGCGACTAAATCTATTTCCAAAATTGATATAAAAAACGTTAAACTTAATGAATTTTCTACATTCTAAATAATTCCTCGAGAAAAATAGATTTTGAACTTAAAAGTACAACAATTCTCTTACCGTAGCATCCTGGTAATTGTTGAAGCCTGTATAAACCTATGTTATGACGTCAAATCCTAGCCTTATTTTCGAACTTATATTGTAAAAACATGAAATTTAATCGCTTGTTGTATCTGATAACTCTTTTCAGTCATAGACCATGTTTGAGGTGGCTCTAATCTGTGGAAGATCCCTTAATTGGACAGTTTATGATGTAAAGATAATGAGACTTGTCAAATACATACGTAACTGTATGTCTATCTTCTAATTAGTTCAGTGTTTTAATGTAAAGATCAACCTCCAACATCACAGGTGAGTCAGTGGAGTGACATTACCTGCGTTAGTGTTGAAGTTAAAGACGTTTTCCGAAGAAATTAATTATCACCCATGTCTTGTGTCCCTGATATAGTGTGCACTGAAGAAACACACACGTCTCTAAAAACAACCTGCAACTTTTTACATACCAGTTACAATGTCACCTTGCATTCTTGATGAGACACGCTATTCAAGATTATTAATCTTGTTTGTTTTAAAACATTAACCTAAGCTTAACAGGAAATATGTCATGTAAGCAAAGTCTGTCAACGAAAATTATATTTGTCTTATTGTGTGTAACTCAGTGCACGAACACTTACGGGGATGGATGAAATATGGGAGGGTTTTTTGTACCATTCCTCACTGCCTGAAACAATTCTCGGTATTTCGATCAACTTATTTGATGAAATCGAGAAGTCAGATTCCTCTAAGATGCAAAGATACAATGGTATTACCAGAAAATACCTACATATCAACAGAACCTTACTCGAAACTCGATATTGCTAAAAATAAAAGGACAGAACAATAAAAAAGGAGACCTCGAAAAAGTATAAGGATATTAAGACATATTTCCCGTAAGAGACAAGGTCTTCTGATTATTAGTCAATCCAAGTAAGTAATGACACGTTCTCAAATTAGATCCATGAAAGGATTAGTTCCTATGTCAATGACATCATCATAACGATTATTAGATAATAGTCTTCATCGACCTGATTCAGTCAAAACCCTGTGTTATGAGTTCATCTGTCAGCTGTTGTCATGTTACACCTAGATTAAGAGTTTGGGAACAAAACCTCGAATATCGAATCAACTGCGACATGAACACAGTTATGTTACTATCAAGAAATAGAACATTCATAACGAGAAAATCAACATCATCACGTTTATCTTTGATTTCTTTGCAGGAAAGCATTAAGGACAGCTGTGTGTAACATAGGTAGCAACAACAGCAAAACAGAGTTTAATTCTTTATTTCCACAGCAGAATGTTTAAGATGATGATGGTGCTGAGAATGGTTGTATTCGTGTTGATAACCAAAGTACCATTTATGTTCCCGAGTTCTACATGTCTAATAAAAACTTAACTTGTATTCCCAATGTCCAGTGGGTGTGGGTGACCAAATAACTTCCATAGAATTTTTTTACTATTCTAAAAATTTCCAACAGGTTTCTAACCGTCAACTCGATGGTGGACAAATTGCGACATTAAGCTTTCCTATCGGGAAATGTTTGGTGGCACACTCAATCGAATAGAGACTGTTGGCAGCAATCTGTTTCGTTTGTAGCTATATTTGTCTCAGCATTTGCTGAGATATTACATTGAAACATTTTAAATGTCACAAGCTAGAAACACCTTAAATCATTTAAAAGCTGATAGAGGTCAACGCATTCTAGTTTCATGTAATGAGTTGTAGCTTGCGAGTATCACGTAGGCCCATGAAAGATAATGAGAAAATGTGAAAATTAAATTGTTGCAAATTTATCGTTAAGGCACAGACTAGGATTACGTATATAGACTGATTTTCGTACTCAGTGCACTGTTTCGAAATAACTGATATTGATCCCGAAAACCACACGTATACATATACGATACATGGAAATTTAATTTCATATATCTGAATTTTGTTTCTGAATAAATTTGACCGTTGTCCACACAAACACAAATTAAACACATTTAGAATTAATTTTCTGTGTTTTTTTAAATACGTATTTACAATGTCTACGGACTTTTAAATAATGAAACAAGAACTGTAATCACAACAAATTTGGAATCATTCAGTGTTACTGAAGACCTTATATAGAGTTTCCCTAGGAAATATCTGCATAAACCGATATTTAATTAAGTCCTAAGTCTTGGCGGAGACTAGGAATGCGTGTCGTTACGGCATTCAGCACTGTTATGTAATACTGTAGTAATGTGATTATGTAAACTCTCAGAAAATTTACCTATTGTGTCTGATTGGAGCCATTTTGTTTTTTCTATTTTCCTTTTTTTACCCGATAAATCAAAAATAGCATACTCAGCCACCATACTTACGTGATATAACAAACTACATTATGCATCTATTATCTTTTTTAAAATAATGGGATGAAGATGTATTGTTTGTGTAGGCTGCATAAGTGTGCATTGTTAAGTGTAGAACGACATACTTGTGGTGACGCATACGACTTAGAATGCAGATATCCCAATGTTTACCTCATTATGGAAATATGTGATGGACGAACAAGCCACCATTATCATGAGCCGCAAAATTTAAAACCGTAACAGTATTTAAATGTTTGCAGTCAATGAAAAAGGCGTCGTGAGTTTTACATGCAATTCTATATACCTGCTTAGATGCAATGTTATTCAGTTACAGTGCATATACACGAATAACAATAGAAGGGTCCCGAAGTGACAAGATGACGCCGTTTATGTCTGTCGGATGTCTGTTTCATTCATTAGTATAATCATAAATGTTTCATTAGTTTGTAGAATATATTAATGAGCATTGTGGTTAAATACAGAGAAATGCAAAAGGATTTTATCGAATAATTTCTGCGGTGTACATTTGCTTGTTTTTTCTTCGTTTAATTAAATCGATTTCCTGGCAATCATTTACAATTTTGTCCATATATGGTGACGATACATGTGGCACTAGCATATTTTGTCCATGGTATGATGACATTGTGGTATATTTTGTCTATGGTTTGTTGACATTGTGGTATATTTTGTCCATGGAATGTTGACATTGTGGTATATTTTGTCCATGGAATGTTGACATTGTGGTATATTTTGTCCTAGGAATTTTGACATTATGGCATTTTCTGACTTGAGGATGTTGACATTGATATATTTTGCACTGGATTTTGGCTACACTGTGGTAAATTTTTGTCCTCTGTATTTTGACACTGTGGAATATTATAATGCCACTGTGTCTGGTATATTAACACTGGTGTATTTTGTCTGGTATGTTAACACTGGTGTATTTTGTCTGGTATGTTAACACTGGTGTATTTTGTCTGGTATGTTAACACTGGTGTATTTGTCTGGTATGTTAACGCTGGTGTATTTTGTCTGGTATGTTAACGCTGGTGTATTTTGTCTGGTATGTTAACACTGGTGTATTTTGTCTGGTATGTTAACACTGGTATATTTTGTCTGGTATGTTAAAACTGGTGTATTTTGTCTGGTATGTTAACACTGGTATATTTTGTCTGGTATGTTAACACTGGTATATTTTGTCTGGTATGTTAACACGGATATATTTTTATGGTATGTTAACACTAGTATATTTTGTTTGGTATGTCAACACTGCAGTATTTTGTCTGGTATGTTAACACTGGTGTATTTTGTCTGGTATGTTAACACTGGTGTATTTTGTCTGGTATGTAAACACTGGTGTATTTTGTCTGGTATGTTAACACTGGTGTATTTTGTCTGGTATGTTAACACTGGTGTATTTTGTCTGGTATGTTAACACTGGTGTATTTTGTCTGGTATGTTAACGCTGGTGTATTTTGTCTGGTATGTTAACACTGGTATATTTTGTCTGGTTTTTCTAACACTGGTGTATTTTGTCTGGTATGTTAACACTGGTGTATTGTGTGTGGTTTTTCTAACGCTTTTGTATTTTGTCTGGTATGTTAACACTGGTGTATTTTGTCTGGTATGTTAAACTGGTGTATTTTGTCTGGTATGTTAAAACTGGTGTATTTTGTCTGGTATGTAAACACTGGTGTATTTTGTCTGGTATGTTAACACTGGTGTATTTTGTCTGGTATGTTAACACTGGTGTATTTTGTCTGGTATGTTAACACTGGTGTATTTTGTCTGGTATGTAAACACTGGTGTATTTTGTCTGGTATGTTAACACTGGTGTATTTTGTCTGGTATGTTAACACTGGTGTATTGTGTGTGGTTTTTCTAACGCTTTTGTATTTTGTCTGGTATGTTAACACTGATATATTTTGTCTGGTATGTAAACACTGGTGTATTTTGTCTGGTATGTTAACACTGGTGTATTTTGTCTGGTATGTTAACACTGGTGTATTGTGTGTGGTTTTTCTAACGCTTTTGTATTTTGTCTGGTATGTTAACACTGATATATTTTGTCTGGTATGTAAACACTGGTGTATTTTGTCTGGTATGTTAACACTGGTGTATTTTGTCTGGTATGTTAACACTGGTGTATTTTGTCTGGTATGTTAACACTGGTATATTTTGTCTGGTATGTTAACACTGATATATTTTGTCTGGTATGTAAACACTGGTGTATTTTGTCTGGTATGTTAACACTGGTATATTTTGTCTGGTATGTTAACACTGATATATTTTATGGTATGTTAACACTAGTATATTTTGTTTGGTATGTCAACACTGCAGTATTTTGTCTGGTATGTTAACACTGGTGTATTTTGTCTGGTATGTTAACACTGGTGTATTTTGTCTGGTATGTTAACACTGGTATATTATCTTGTGTGTGTTTCTGCTGCCTTGTCATTAGATTAATGTGGGTATTTCTATGTCGATATTTTAGTGTGTCGTTAAGAAGCGCTGTCGCAGTTTCTTAAGCTTTGCATGTAAACCAGATGTTATAAAACCCCACTTATTTTCAAATTAATCTATCAGGAACACACGTGTTTCAGTTTACAACCGTTCAATCAACATGTCTTTTCCGTCTGGGAAAATCTATGTAAATCTTTGTCTCATCAATACCTTCGTAATGACTATATTTGGCATGGTTCCATATTTACTTCATGGAACACTTTCGGTCGATATTGTTTCATAGTTGAATAGGTTTTAATTAATATTTTAAGAGAGTGTATTCCCTTGTGATGTCTTATGGTTTAAACGTTGTTTACAAGTCCTCCTAAAGTATTGATCACACAACACGGTGTGTCCTGTCATACATTGCCTATTACGATTGCAATCTTAAGGAACGATGATACGAGAACAACCAAATAAAAACGTTGGGGATTAAAGGGGTTCGGAAAATGGTTTAGCAGCTAGGAGTGTGCTGATGGTTTCTATAATTGGGTTGTTTAAAATAGAAATAATCTAGAACGAAATAACAGTGGAATGAAAAAGACTTTCTGTGATGGGTTAGAATTAGGATAATATTAGATTGTTTTGTCCATTCATGCTATCGCGCGTCTGTTTCTGGTATTTATGCTTCTCTTCCATACCCCAATAGCATGTGTAACTACAAAATTTTGTGTCTACATGTCCCAATCTCCAAACACCTTAGATCTATCTACAATTTATGACGACAGAAAATTGACGCACAAACACAAGGTCATGTAAAAACACCACTGACGACGTCAATTAACTAATTTATTAAATAGAACACTGAACATCACGTGATTTATCTTACAAAACAGCATCTGGATAAAAAGGATAATAATATTTGTTGGTCATTACTGATGAATAAATGATAAGATTCGTCTCCAATTTCGTCTGGTTAAACAGGTTGTAAATTCTACTTTCTCAAAGGATATTTGTCTAAATGCCATATTCTAAAGGTAATTTCAACTTGCATGGTAGGTATTACAGAATAAATGAGTGGGTTAATGGGAGATTTTCTTTCTTTCTATCATTTTCTTTATTTTTGTTGTTGTTGTTGTTGTATTGTTTTTGTTTGTTTTTCGTTTAGCTTTGCTTTTTAATCTTTTTATCTATTTGTTCATTCATTTTTATGAAAATAAACCTGGCTGATTAACTCTGCAGATCGTCCCTTCACGACTTCACGGGAATTGCAGAAATGGCTTTTTGACGTAGATATTAACAACTTATCACATCTTGGAGAAAATAGAAAACATATCCTAAGTACTACGTGTGGTTTGGTAGGATACACTTTTATCTGATTATTGTTAACGCACTAGGTTCCTTAAACAAAAATGCAATTTTCGCAACCTTATTTATAAAGAATAATTTCAAATTTCTATTACTTCAACATGACGATTTTGGATTACGATAAAGTTATAGATTTTCAAAAATTGTCAACTTTGTACGTACTTTAGAGAGTGCATCACCTGTGCGGTCTACGTACCTTAAATCCTATAGTCGCGACTGAATGGACCCTTTTGCCGGGATAGCACCAAGTAGATTTAATAATGAATATTAAGATGTGACAAAATATTGAGTTCAACGAAACCATCCATATTAAAATAGAACCCGCGGAACTTCGTCTTTGGGGTTAGAGAGTGTACGGAATTTATGCCTTATAAGCTAATTAGCTATATTATCTTATCGTTTTGATGATGGATATGGCGTTGAAATTACCTGAAAATTACATGATTTTAAATCAAAAGATCACTTCAAAGTATAAACAGATTTTAAGATGAATGATACCGTTGATATCAAGATATGAGTAATGGAAGGGTTGGGCTAAAATCGATTTATTGGTTCAAAACATTATTCTATTGTCTGATCAAACAGCAATATTTACATGTGCGTTTGACAACTAACATTGATTAGTGGACAAAACCCATAATTTAATTGTCGTTATTTTCCTTCCTCTACATGACAGAGTATTTCGGAGTTGATCTGTCTGTCTTTCTAGATTCACGTGTTAAGAAGTCAGGATTTTATGGGGTGCTTTTGAAGAAAATTGTGCAAAATCATCTAGAGATGTTCTTATGTATATCGTACACCCCAATTTATCAATTAAAAAACATGATGTTTAAATTGTGGAATTTCTTTATAGATCTAGTTACATCGAATTACAAACGTTCGAGCGACCCTAAGTGCGTCATAACAGGTTTACGTCGTTATAAGCCGAACAAAATTAAATATTTGTTTAAATTATAAAATCAACCGAAAATAAGCCTAAAGAAGAAAATAAAATTGTACAATGATTTAAATAATATTTAAACTGTTTCTATCAGTATTTGTTTTAGTTGTCTTTGACATTTGGTAATGTAGGAGATTACGGTTACAGTAATGTAGAAATCATCTTTCTTTCGTCTGAACAGTTAAGGTACCAGGAACCTACAAGAACCCTAAACGTTGTCGTCAGAAGTCATTCAGTTTCATTGAGCTCTCTCTCTCAAGGTCATACACCAGACTTGCATTCAACGAATTATCGCTCAAAGTCATTAATGAGTCAGCATTCACATTGCACCCTCTCAAGGTCATTCAGACGAGATTTTCCAAGGTCTTTGTGACTTATATTCACATTACGATCTCTCAAATCCATGCATCTGTTTTGTATTTGCAGGGCGTTTAACTAATATCATGTATTTATTTCAACCTGTCTTGCGTGCACAATGCGTCCTAGCAATGTCATACACGTGTCACATGGCGCTTTTTAACGGTCATAATCTTCACAAGCCAATATTTAAAAGTAATAAATTCACTGAAATTCGTCTATCGAATCGATGGTTGTCACAATGTGCTCCTTGAAGTTTATTAACCTGCGGAACATTTGAATTGCGCTTTCTCAAAGCGTCTGCTCTAAGTCGTACTTTAACATCCACGTGACGCAATTGTACGTTAAGGCAGTTAAAGAATACACAATGCTATGAAAAATACTTTCATAGGAAATACGTAGGGAAACAATCCGCTTAGCAGCAGCTGTTCTCTAACACAAGTGTACTCATACGTCCTGACATGAATGATTAAGAAAAACCTACAATGAGAGAAAATGTTTGTATGGGGAATCGATGCAGTTTATTTTCTTGTCTGAGTTTAACATCGATGCATAAAAATCGACTGCAGTGTTTTGTATCTTTGTAGTCTACGTTAAAATCAATCCAAAAACGGGAAAATGTATATCAAAGTAGTGGTGACCATATTTTGTAGAATATCGTCCTTAATAAATCAAAGTCAGGACAAAAGTGGCCTGTAAGGTATGTAGACATCTTACATCCGACGTGGGAACATGTTTTCTTTGTTGAAGTTTCAATAATATATTGTTAAGTGTAATGACGCGGTATAAACTATGCAGGACATGCAGGTTTAACATGCAAGGTCTGAAATATACTGGTGCATTGAGGTTCATTGCTAAATATTCACCTTCAAATTTCAATAGATCAAATAAATAAATCACGTGATTATACATTTCAACAACACGAATGAAATATTTATCAATTGTAAAGTTTCCGTTTGAAAATCATGGCCACAATGACAAACAGGAAGAGTTGATAACCAAATTAAAGTAGAGGCCACTGTTAATTACAAACTAGAAGACTGGTAGATATTTTTCCCCAGACAAATTTGGTATCAATAGAGATGGCGCCATGAAGAAAATGTCACACTGCTGTTTCTGGTGTCATTATGACTCACGAGAGAATGTCTGGCACAACTGGAGGTCAAGAAAGTGATTTCATAGGAGATACGATTTCGTATTTGAATGTAATGATGTGTATTACCACATCATGAACTTAAGTTGATTTGAAGGTGACCTAACTCTACTTTGGTTTAAAACTTTCATATTCGAAATATCATTTATAAACCATAAACTGAAACTCAATTAAACTAGTTTCCTCCTTTTCAAATGTTATTGATAGTGTTTCAAATACGCCAGATATCAAAATAAAATGCAAACTGCATTTCTAATTCTCAAACCTTATGGAGGGAAGCCAGACTGACTCCATGTCTATGAAACCTTAATAACAATTTGTTTTTAAATACATACATAAAACATGCTGCGCCAGTTAAAGTCACTATTTAATTATTACTGACTTATCTTATTAACAATAAATTAATTGAATCTATCCTACAATTCATCTTTATAACACACAAAATCTCTTCCGACATTAGGAGAAAAGAATGTGTAATACCTTCATAGTGTAAAATGGCTTAAGAAATATTATGGTTTCGTATATTTATGGACACCAGTAGTCAGACTGACTCCGTATCATTCAGTACAAATACAGTGCCGATATAATATCAGTATTGTGTATATAACGACACGTGTTAATCAAGATCGTACATACCTGAGTGTGTTATCGATTATAAGTTATCACAAGGTTAATAATGACAAGATAATTATAGATATAATTGTGTGCTTTGTGATGATATACAGATACTCTGGGCTGTAGAGGAAAGATTACTTTACCCACACGTTGTACACATTTTCCACCTACTCAGAATTCTTGTGCTCGCAATGACTTAATATCCATTCAGAGCATGATTATTAAATTGTTCAGAAAACACACTCAGATTAATAGCACCTGCAATATGATTCACATTATAGCACAATAATTAAACTACATACTATATATATAAGTTGTATATTATACAGCTGTTTCATCCATTTAGGACCCATCGGTGATGATAAGGTTTATTTTTAGGGTTGTTACAACGAAAATCGTGGCCCTCCATCACATAGATAACAATACATCATACAGACATTTATGTTGGCATTATCTTCTATTGATATTTAAAAGTTTAGTCATTCAAGATGGAAAACAATTACCTTACATAAAAACAAGAACGAATACCGACATTTGAACATAATCATAATCAAAACTCAAATTCCATAAAATTTGGGCAAAATATTAACAAAAGAAACATTTAAACAAAAAAGTACAACAATAAGACAAGATGATCCGGAAGAGCAAGCGTCTTCTGCTTCATTGACGACACCCTCCATGTAAATCTTAATATTTCTCAAGCGTAGAATGGGTAAGTTTGTAACAATTTCCTACGTGTAAATAGGTTATACTGTCTGTGTCAATGTAAAACTGACGAACTTGCGAATATCCCAAGAGGTATCAAACTGAGAGCATCAAAAAATTTAGTGTACTTGTATGGGAAAAGTAAATACCAAAAGAAAGTTTATATGGATTTTAACGCCCAGATCTGAGTGGACTACTGCGTACACAAATTTCAAAAGAGACTCTCTGTTTGAGAGGATCTAGCCATCTTTTATAAACTTTTGTTATAATATGTATGTATTTAATATGAAATCCTAAACAGTATTTCCCTACGGAATAAATGAATTGAATTGAATCGAGTAAAAACCAAATAAGCATTGAATTTTACCAAGTGCTATCTAAATATGCTACTACTTTTCAATTTTAATAACTGTTGGGATTGAAAAAGAAACAAGGTAGGGTCTAGAGTGAGTATTAATGATATATGCCCAAGGTAATTTTGTTCAATATTTACTCAAATTAAATGTCTTTTAATTTTTAAACGGCAAATTTTACTATCATGGCATGCAACCAGAACAAACTTGGCATGTTTCTAACTTAAAAACACAGAAATGTATCTAAACAATTTAAGACAGCCTTGATTTATGAAATATCATAAATTTGTAAAATTAATTACCATGAATTCACATAGAAAAACATCGTCGCCATTTTCACTTGTATATTTATAGATACTGTAAATTAACTTTGCCGACACAAAAACACCAGACAGTACAGCATCATGTTCTAGATGTTGCTAAGTGGCCTTGTTATTTGTATTGTCCTTGACACAAGGTAGTAAAAAAAAAATAACCACAATCTCTTGTCCTCAACACAAATGTTTACACGGATTTAACCTTAATCCGATATATATTAGAATATATCTCTTCCATTCATTGTTCCCAAACACAACAGTAATTCCCAGTGCATATCATAAACACCTTTACAGGAAAATAAATCGTTTGCATTGAAGCATTTTAAGCTACCGAAAGAAATGTAAAAAAGATTTCTCATTCTATTTAATTTCGAGTTATCTTTACTAACTGATTCTAACACAGAGGTGATCTCTGGGATAACTATTATTTACAATCCTATTATGATGGTACAATATCTATAAAGAAAATACCGACACGTCAACAGAATCACAAATTCGATGTAAATGTAAAATATGATCAAAAGAAAATTTTAACACGGCCGGACTCCTAAAAAAAGAAAGTACAAGGAGAATAAGACCATAGGTTTAGGAAGGGTAAGCGTTTTCTGCTTCATAGACGACACCTGCTATGTAAAACTTGGTTAATCCAAGTAAGCAATGTCACAATCATAAATGAGAACAAGGCTAAAGAACAACGGAACCTCGAGACACACTAACGATCAAATACGTTGCTTATAGACATATGCTCAAGTTTACTCTCAATCAATTTTTCAATAAATTCAACTGATCTGGATATACAACCAGACCATAGAAGTTGTTGTAATTATGTGTATGTACAATGACGTGGCACGTAAATTGATTTCTGAAGGTACAATTTCCTCGATTAGTACACTTATTAAAGTTCTGAGTCATCATAGACAGGAATCTATAATTCTATATTCCAAAGCTCTTTGTTTCCCTTTGTTCTTGCCATACACTCAGTCGGCTATGAACAAATGTCAATTATCAACATAATTTGTGTTTTACAAAAGGATTAATGTGTTCTTTTCTGAAACAGTCGTTATAGAATAGATTGATACGTGATACCCTCCACGGGAGTGTGCTTATTTTCCTTGTAAATAATGAAGGCCATTTTCTCTCGAGGACGTAAAATATACAGTCTACACTGAGGTAGCTAAGAAACCGGACACAAGAGAAATGATAAAATTGGCGTTGTGATTGCGACGGGCTAGGATACCCGAGGACCAGCATATTCTGTAGGCTCATATATAACCTCCTGACAAAGCACTTTTCCTATTAAATATGCAAAATAGTTACAAACATGTAACAAACATGTCCAGTTCTAATAAACCTTTACAGCCCAAACAAATAGTGTGTCTCGCCCTTAAAAGAAGCACGATTGGTATCAAGTTGGTATAAATCATTTATTGAGTTATATTTCGCTTTTTTACGTTTATCTTTCGTTGCAAGCCGCAATAAAGAATTTCGTAAGTCCTGTGAAGTTTCAATAAAGTAATACAGCTAAAAAATAAAATACGATAAAAAAACAACTTCAAAATGTGACGAGATTTTTTTGATGACGCAATGAAACTAACTTATACGAAAGGGGAGTCATAACCTTGTCTCTGCAATCAGAGAGACGAAATACGAACATATCAGATACTGTACAGATACAAGTGTAATATACATACAGGGCAGTAGTTACACGATATTTGACAGACTGATGATGCAAAACGTGTAATTAACGCAAACGACTTTACACACATCAAGTGCATTAAAATGCCTTACAAAATGTATAACGTGTTATGTTATGAGATGAATGATGTTATGTTCTGCTCATAGCTTGATGGATGTATTCAAATTTCAATTCAAATCACACACAGCGCAAAATGTTAAAATGTCTGCCATCAAATATCGGATGAATTTTCCCAATTTGACAGACACATAGAAATGTATTAACAAGTTCTTGTAGAAACCATAATTGGTATGGACTTTGTTCCCTCTACTTACCTCTTCGTCCCTTAAAATATATCCATTACTTTGATTTGATAAAAACACCCAAACAGATAAACGTGCGTTAAAATGTATTTACAAAATGACAATAATTAAAACTATTTTTAAAAGAGCAAATAAGATCGTCAAATGAATCATTTGAAACAACGTAAGAAATAGCATTGCATTGTTCGCATTCTTTTAGTGTATCATGGATAAATCGGGATGATTTCTTCAGTAGAATATGTATCACTAAAACAGATTTGCGCGTTATATTTCTTTGTACTCTATAAATCGCTTATATTTCGCAAGGGATTTATTTTCACGTTGATACGCCAGGAGAGTCAATCGCGAATTTAAACCCACCGCGATTATTTGTACTTAAATAACTCTATATGACATCCATGTAGATTCGGTAACCGATATCGGAGTCTTGAACAGTCCAGGTTTCTGATGGCTCTTCATTCGCGAATTTAAAGGAATTTTCTAGATCACAGTTCGCGAAATCATGAATTCGCGAATATATTTTAAGTTCATAAAATAAAGAATTCACAATATCTAAGTTATTTACAGTTACTAAATGGTAACAATTAATTAACAGCTTTATGATGCAGTTTAATTCCTTGCTTGGCTCTACTGTATCCAACTCTTGTATAAAAGGTTGCTATTCACTGGTGCGTCTATCACACTAACTTCACCCATCAAACATTGTCACTGCAACCAATTCATTAGGACAAATTAACATCATGGACGATTTCCGGAGGTGCTCTTCACATCACATTGTCATTGGGTATTCAAATAAATGTTATAATGTTTGTTAATGCAATAAAGAGCCAAACAATGTCAGATAGACATGCTATATATATATATATATTAGCTGATTTAATAAGTTTCCGCAATTTTAGACAAATAAATAAAACTAATATATAAAACCAGTTATCTAACACTATATACTTACTCAAATTTATAGTTTTTCGTGTGAAAAAGGAAAATAACGAATATGTGGTATTGCAAGTAGCACCTGTTAACCTAATCTGCTGCAAAACACTTTCTTTAATGATATATGCCCTCACCAATCTTCTGGAAAAACTGAGGTAGGGAAACCATTTTTGCTTTGTAGCCAGCGGTACCAACTGTAGAGTTAAGAACTTTGATCTGATGTCTGTAATTTCAAACTCTGTTTCATTCAGTATTACATTCAGTGCGACACATGTTGTCCAATATAAGCAAACATAAAAACCAATAAATGTATAATGAAGCGCATCAGAAAACATCAAGGGCTGTATTTGGCACAAATAAAATTATATTTTTATATGTCAATATGTTTTTTAGATACACAACTCCAATATTGTGTCTATCACAATTTCATGAAGGCAATTAAGATCACGGAAATGTTTACAGGCGCCCTTCAAACTACTTTGTCATTGCAGTTTAAATCTATGTTATGTTTGTACTTGCAGTTTAAATATTTCAACACATCATTATCAACATCGATGCGTCTAAAGGTGAAATATATCTTACTGACAGTGTCCTCGCGTAATGGACAACTGCTTTTCTCATCAGTTTGTAGCAAAACCTGTTTTTACCATCAACTCTCGAACCAACTTATCAAAACAGGAGATACGCCAAACAAATTTAGTATCTTCACCATACATACATTTGTACCTCAGTCCAGTCTTAGACACATAAAACAGACTGACGTATAATTCATATCTTCTCTATTCATCACAACGTTCTTGTGTGAAACAAAATTTCAAATCAAAATACATACTTTCAGTTCAAATTATCCACGGTTTTTTTTTATTCAATTCAGATCTCAATTACACAGGTCCCGAGTAAAACGAAACTACAACATATTGTTATCACATCAACGTTAATAACAAAGTTTTCAAAATTTTGCAAAAGGACAAATTTCAATCGCTGTTTGTGCTAATATTACAACATACGTTTTCATCGGTCTTGTGATAAACCATATTTCTTAATGGAGATTTGTCTTTTCATGTACCTGTTTAAAGAGTTGCCATATCAGAAAGAATTTGGTTGACATGAAAAGCAATTTTATTTCATTGTATGTAAGAATATTTATTTCTTGATACCAGCTATGGTGTATATATGTGAAAATGTAGTCAATGCTTGTCTATAAATAAACAAACAAAAACAAAAACAATGTATATATATACAAACAAAAACAATGTATATATATATATATATACAAACAAAAACAATGTATATATATATATATACAGTATATAAAAAAAAAACAATCGTATATATATATAAATACAAACAACATGTATGTTAACCAAGTAAACAGTAGTATTTTCTCGTCAGTGTCTAAAACCTACCCAGATTTTTTGAAAAATTATATCTCCATCATTATAGATGAAATGGATAATTCATAATATGATCTGATGTTTAGAAATTACGTGATTTTTTCCATGTACGCCATGCATTATAGTTTGATACTGGTATATCTTCCCCTACTAATTATCAACAGTTCCCCAGACAATTGATAACTACCAAATTCAGGCCTAATGTTGAAGTATCATGTCCATTTTCTGTTCTGGATTACATCATTGAATTTCGTTTTTTCTCTTTTTTATTTTTTGCCATCGCATTGTGCAGTAAAATTTACTTCTATGAATAAACAGTATTAATCAAATAAAAAACCCGAGAAAGATTATGGGTAAGAATAAATTTAGCCATTATCATTGGCATCAAAAGAATTTTGTTCAATTACAAATTTCATTAAATGCCAGAATGAAGTAATTTCTTATTTAGAATGTGATAAAATAATTTCAATAACGTAACTCCTGTTTGTCTTGTTATATTCTCTTAAAGTACTTACGAACAGGCTGTTCTGGACAGGACCAATGACAGCAGCTCACTGTAAGGCCGATACACCTCGGAGAAGTGGGATATGTCAGCGTCGCTACTGATCATGGGTAGGCAGTTACGTCACACCTAAACAATACATCTGGTTTATATATAAACAAGTTTGTATGTATTTTTGTCTCATTCACATGTGTTGTTCTCGCGTACATACGTGCAGCTTGTCCCCATTAGTATAAACAAGACCATAAACACTCATTGTAGCTTACACCAATCTTTCAATAGTAGATTTTCAAACATTTTGTTACTATCGCATTAACTATAATATATGACACGGTATCCTACATTCATAAAGTTGCTATTCACAAACATGTCTTTTGTTAAATCGCTTTAGATTGCTGAGGGGGAAGTCTTGACGGCAGATTTATAATCCTTTGTTTCCGAAATGTGTCGTAACCCTGCATACCATCACTTACAGGGTTTTACATTAGAATGAGCACATCATCGACCTCCTTTTAATATATCAATATCTAAACATAGCTGTATTCACTGACTTTTTGCTGTTTTCCTATTCAATTTGCCCTCGTGTTATGATATATTAGGTATTTGTTTTGTGTAATCCTTTTGAAGTCAGCTGTTTCGTGTTATCAGTTACATCTAAGTAGTACAGAATGAATACCTGATTAAGGTTTTGAAATATATCTCTCTAACTATATATATATATATGTGTGTGTGTGTGTGTGTGTGTGTGTGTGTGTGTGTGTGTGTGTGTGTGTGTGTGTGTGTGTGAGTGTGTGTGTGTGTGTGTGTGTGTGTGTGTGTGTGTGTGTGTGTGTACGTGTGTGTATGTGTATGTGCGTGTGTGTGTGTGTGCGTGCGTGCGTGCGTTCGTGTCTGTGTGTCTGTCTGTGTGAGTGTGTGTGACATAACCATAATCAAGGATACTCAATATGTATTGGTGAATACCTTGTTACACGTTGTTAAATTTACGCTCCAATGTACGTTTGGAAATACAATCTCTTAGAGTGGTGCCATTTTTTTTAATATGTTTGATTTGAAAGGTTAAACAAATAATAACAAAATGCTTACACAATCCACGTTTATAGCTCCATAAGATCCAATTTTGAGATATTAGGTTTCTGAGGCGTACAAAAATAAAAATAAAATCAAAACTGTTCTCCAAATCAATCTGCCAGAGTCAAATCATAAAAAAGGAACTTGTTTACGTCATGGAGGACTCATGCCTCTTGTTTTTACATCAAAGAAAATATCAATTTCAACATATACATAATCTAAACTCAAATTCAATAAAACTAGGTCAAAATACAAAATAACAATATTAAGGGGAATAAGACCAGGAGTTCCGGAAGAGTACACGTCTTCTGCTTCGTGGATGACACCTGCAATGCAATCTTGGTCTATCCAAGTAAGTACTGTTACATTGTAATGTTCAACAACGGAGACACCAGGCATACTAACTGGCATCGAACAAGTCTTACTTCATACCACACAACGGAGACACCAGACATAATAACTGGCATCGAGCACGTCTTACTTCATACCACACAACGGAGACACCAGACATACTAACGGGCATCAAAGACCTCAACCTTCACAACACACAACGGAGACACCAGACATACTTACGAGCATCAAAGACCTCAACCTTCACAACACACAACGGAGACACCAGGCATCTTAACGGGCATCTAACACTTCTTATTTCATGTCACACAAGGACATGGTTCTTTCCCATATTTTTGACCCACCTGCATCCCTCGATTCCCGTAATTTGAGTTCATTATCGATACATGTAAACACGTCATAGTCTGGAGAAGCAGAGTCGTTACTATTTCAAAATGGAAAGCTGGCTTAGGATATTTAACATAAAAGACCTAGAGACACAGGAAGGAGAAAAAATAGAAAGAATCGATGAAAAAAATAAAAAATAAGAATTGCGGAATATTTTTCTTTACATTTAAAAGTTACCAAGCCCACCCCCACCCCATAGACAAGTAGAACCCAGAACTGTAAATGTAGTGATGAATGGCAATGGCTTTGTTACATGCATGTTTTAATGCACATGTAGCCGTTTGCTTTGATACCTACTTATCTATGTATATTTCTGCATTATATTTTAAAAGCACCTTTAAAATGTAAATGTTTTTTGATAACAATGATGATCTAACGCTTTTTATAATTCATATTCAAATCTAAATTTTGTCAGTTTTTATCTGTGATTCACTTTCATTTTGTGTACACTACACATTTTAATATCTTAAGTCACCGTCGCTTTAAATTCACTGTGCAATATATGTATATATATATATGTTCTATGTTATTATCCTATTGTTAGAAAACTCAATACTACCGTCAAAGCCGAAATGCTTGATAGTAAAATATGTCAGGAAAAAAAGTAGAAAAGTTAAAGGGACTAAATTGTTAGATTTCGTTATTTTTTCCCCATGCCTTTGATTTCTAACAAGCAATGTAATACTTAAATTAGACTCTTCACAAAATTATAACACTGAGAGAAATTGATAAAGATTATCAGCTTCAAACTAACGCTTGTCGACACGCGCTGTTGTATCTACCACCCATGCTGTTTTGATCGGAGATAGCAGAGTTCATCACGTGACCTTTCGGAGCCTCGTTTTAACCCGCCGTTTTGATATGATTTCTTACTATGTATGATTATGTAAATAGCCTAAACTTAATTTGCCAGCCATGTTTAATTCTTACTTAGTATAATGGCCTCCTGTTTCACGCTATACGCGTGCGGAGCGAAATAAACGAATTTGAATTAATTTGAATCTAAAATTGCATGCGCAAAGACATTGTTCACACTCGCCGAACGATAATGATATGAACTAATGTTTGTTCGCTCCTATTTTTGTTGGGGTTTTTTTGTAATTTTTTGACGTTGTCAGGAAAATGGTTATGCAAACTTTAAAATATTACACTTAACAGAAAATACACAATTTTTACAGATATTTAAATATTATAATACTTTTTATCAGACATGAAATGAATATCTAACCATTTAGTCCTTTTAAGATACCAGAGTTTGCTTTGTGTACAGCAAATATAAGGAAGTTGTTTCGTATCCTCAATAAAAGCTTAAAAGAAATTCTCCTAGTCTGGAGCAAATTCGTCTCCATCAAATTACACCAGGGTAGGGTGAGCAGTGTGTTTCTACACATCAACCTGATAAATAATTTCACAGCGATTTTATCTGGTGGAATAAAATAAAGTCAAAAGACTTATAAACGTCTAGTAAATTTAAAGGATATTGACATCAACTCCATTATATCAACATGCCATGTATTAGTCACTGCAAACTGACATAAAAAAAATGGAGATATCTTTATAGCGTTTGCTTATCATAGTTAATACTCAACTCAAAAAGGCCAACAAGGACATTTAGAATGGACTAAAAGCATGTATCCTAGTTTAAAAATAAACCAACGCAGAGGAAACTGCACAGTCGTTATCAGTAGATAGCATATAGTTACCAGACATTAATATCTATTTATAAAAATATCGTCCGACCTGACTCTCTAAAACAGTAAGTGATTTCAATCTCCATGCCTCGCCAGTCCTTCACTACATATCCGGGCCATCTTTAGTGTAAGTTACAATTGCTTTACGTCCTAATTAACAACCAAGGTCATTTAAGGACGTACCAGCTTTAGATGGTGGAAGTAAGTCACAGTTCCCCGAGAAAAAACACCGACCAGCGGACGGTACCTGACGACTCCGCAACGTAGGTGTCGAACCCGCTAATTAGTGGAGTGCAGACGCCTTAACCACTTGACAACCGTGGCCACCTCGCGCTATCGATCAAAACACGAACAAAATCACGTGCATGTAGAATCAGACCAAATCTTCCGGAAGGCTAAGCGTTTTTCTATTCCATTAACACTCGTCTCGTCGTGTAAATATTCGTCCTCGATACTCTATGGGTGAAGGTTCCATATGCGACACCTTGTGGACAAGACTAGATTGATCCTTTCATGTACAACAAATGAAACTCGAGGTTGCATGACGGTATATTGTAAAGGCTTTTGAGTTTGGTGTCGGTCCTTTGTAATCTTTAAAGAACGTATCAGCCTGTGATTGGTCAGTTATTTTCGCCTGGAATCAACCAATTATTTCGCTTGTGCATTCAATTTTACTATAACCTGCTCCTGGGGCGCAGAGAACGATATTGAGCCTAACCCCGGGTTATCGGATAATGATAAATATTGGTCAATCTAAGGAAGTTATATCACAGTCTCAAATGAAAACAGATTTACAACGAAACCAACATGTATACGAACAGACATAAAACATCAAACTCTATTTCGCACGAAAGGAAATTGAACATGTCCTAAGAGGGTCTTAATGGTAACCATAGAACTGTCTTATATTCTTTATCAATCTTTATCTTTAGAATCATTGTGTTGTACGTGTCTACCACCTGTCGACTTTTTTCTCGGAAATCGTGATATTGGCAATCGAATTAATGTGACACACTTACACCTAGGTTGAGTAATCGAGGATTTTTTTTCTAAATGAGAACGAACGAAGTAGAAGAAGAAAAGAAAAGACTTATCTATAAATCGTTGATGTAGCGTCAGCAGGTCAGGTTTGGTCCCCCTAGATATTATTTAAGTAGAACACACAGGAACATCTTCGCCAATGTTACATTTGTTACCTGGTATGGTACAATGTAAAAGTGCAAAGTCCCCCAAAACACGTGTGAGAAGTCATTCCCGACTCTCAAAAATATCTAAAACAATCTATTTTGAATGCATAATCTTTTTATCAGCCTTTTAAAAGTCAATATATTAAATATAGCAGAAAAACTGCCAACGATGTAAATATGTAAAGCAATGACCACGTGTGAGGCTTTTTGCCGGAGCTACTTTTTAGCTATAATTTATATTCCGATCTGAATATTATTTCACAATTTAGAAAGAAACACGACAGAGATAATGAAAGCTGTTAAAAATGTTATACAACGTTTAACGATGTCTCTCAGTTTAACGTTGCTGTGTCTTTGTGTTTCATATAAGAACGAATTTGTGCACCTGTTTACCTGTTGAAAGAAGCGTTTAAATGACTAAGACCTCTCACTAATTTACGGCGAGGAGGGCGGGTTTTTAGAATGCACCTACGTCTTATCACAATTGATGTTACATGGCAACCAGGGTTCATGTAAAAACTAAGAACGACAATTTCAGAACACAACAATACCGAAACTTGAATCAAATATTAAAAATCAAATTTAATTTTTGGCAATATATCTTCCTCCCGAAGCTCCTGATGCATTCCCCTTGTGGTTTGTGGTTGGTTGCCTCTAAATCTTTCATATTTTTGCACTATTTTTTAAACTGTATTTTTATTTTTAAATAAATATATTTGCTGTCCGAAAAAACAAGCAAAACTATCGTCGATTCTAATTTATCAGTTTAAATGACATTATAATGTTAATGAATTGCAATATAACATATTTCAACAGCAAAATTGCCTACCTTGTGTTGAGTTTGTATGTCTTCAATATTTTCCACTCAGTAAGTCGCATTATCAGTGTTGTACACAAAACAAAATCCGTTCTCTAAATAACAGTGAGGTCGTTGAAAAAAAGTTCAAACCACCTTTATCTGTAATGCTCATTTCAATCATATTTCATCATGTCCCTCCATCATGGCTTAGACCAATTAAAGAACTGACAGATATTGTCGCGGTGACCCCATGGATACTGACAGTCTGTGAACCGACCTCTTATAAGGCGTTTTACTGTGATAGAATAAACGTCCTCACATTTTCTATTCACGCCAGATATACCGCTATAATAAAGTGCATACTTTACCGTTTTTATCATTTAAACAGACATATAATGTGATTCAACATCGACATATCGTAAACATTATAATATCTGATTGATGAGAGCTTAGAAATTTCTACACGGGAAGGGAGACAACTCTTACAAAATACTTCAGTACATCATATTGATTTTTTGAGAGTGTCTCTGTTCGTGTGTAAAAAATATGGATTTGGGAATTGGACTCTTTATAAAGCAGTGAAAACCTGCCGACGTATCAACGTTGTCTTATGTATAATTTTGGTTAACAGAAATTTATCATTTTATCTACCTTTACGTACACCTCATTAAAACAATATTTGGTACGTGGGAGTATATCCTAGGTATAAGTCATGGTTCACAGATTAATAGCAGTTAAACGACTATAGTTGTCAATTATTTGCGTTTAGGAACGGTTCATAGTTTTGTATATAGTTTTAGGTGAAGAATGATATAATGGTAGTTTCTATTCAACTAGTTGTGACTGGCACCCAATGCTCGATCTTAATTTGATATTGTGGATGGTCGTTTGTCACATTGTAACAAGCTTGCCCTTCACCTCGGCGTTCGGGGTTCGATGGCAAGAGACAGGACGTGGTTAAAGAATGAAGCCTTGCTCATAATATCAGCCAAGCTCTACGGTGATGAAAGCACCCGAGCGAAACTCTATACCGGTAACATGTGTAAGACCACGTTTCATTCACGTTCAGGACGAGAGGTCTCAGGACTTGGCCCATCTGAGAAAAAAAAAGTGAAAAGGCAAAGATCATCCGGAAGTATAATTGCCTTCATTTCTTGAAGCACTAACTAGTTAACCAAAATTTAGTGGGTGTTTTTTCTCTCCCGAGAATGTCATGTATGTAAGCTTCGCTCTTTCCAGGCACTACCTGACTCAAATTATTCACGAAAGGAAAAATATATAATCGTAAATTCGCGTGTGTATAAAGAAAGATTTTCCTGGAACAGAGTAACAACTGTTTACTCGGAACATAGTGTACATCTGCTTTTTATATTGAAACGCATTACGGTTACATTTGTATACACTTCCGAGTAGCAGAGGACCACAGGAGTGAGAAGTGCCGTCATATATTTACAGGTAGAAGTATTTATAACGTATTATCATACATTCATTTTGTACCGATTCATGTTAAATTCGTGCAATGTTGTGCATGCATCTTCTGTCTAAAATCAAACGACAACAATAAAAGGTGTAATGAAATCCGCGACACCTCAAGAAAAATGTTTCAATGTTACGCATACCCAAACCGAAAGTAACCTATGGCACGCTACTAAACTGAACAGATATTAATCAGATTTTTGCTCTAGTGATTAATTACACACGATAATGATAATATTTCTTCGTGTTATTTGTAAGGTGTGATTACAAAGTGTAGTATAGCATTAATCAAATGAAGCTACGTGTTATCAGAATATCTTGTTTACGATATCTAATTCGTCCTTGACTCATGACGGCCGACACGACCAAATATAAAGTATACATGGGTAGGTATTGCAGCTTAATCGTTCAAGTAAAGAGAAATATGGTTCAACAATGGATGAATGATTATTGCTACATATTTACAATCTGTTCTTGACTAAATGTCAAGGTACCATAATAGCTCATTGTCACACGTGGAATTTTGGATTGAAATTATAAGCTCAATCATGTTTCCTTGTCTTTCACGTTCCACTCCTGATACAAAAGGGGTATATAATTTGTGCTTTTTAAAGAAAATCTGTATATACAATAGAATGTGATGCCGATGTGTCTTCTGAGTCGTGTCTATCACTAGCCCTCCACCTCTTGGTCGCGGGTTCGAGGCCTGCGTGGGACAGCCTCAGGTACTGGACGTAGGTGTGTGGTTTTTCTCCGGGAACTCCGGCTTTTCTCCACAACCCACATCCTTAAATGTCCCTGGCTGTTAATAGGACGTAAGGCAACAATTAACCAAACTAAACCAGAGTTTATTATAGAAATCCATTATTCTAAGTTAGCGATTTGTCCCTACGTCATTATATAAAATAAGGAGTGTGACAGGTTATGGTATTTCTATCTCATATATGTCTATATATTAACTTATTTAAATTGAAACACCGATGAATATTTCATTCAAGATGAAAATTTGTTTGCTTCTTATTTTTTTTAAGCTTACCAGTCACTAACAACAGTGTTTTTATACAAAGTGAAATTGACACCAACTTCTTGTGAATTAATGTTCAACATAATAAATTTGAATAGGAATCATTCATAAAAAACATATTTTGAAAGTGAATTTATTTATGGAACCATGTTCAGTTGGATTTTTTTTCATACAAATATCAAAACCATCCTTAATCCCATGATTTTAAAAATGAATTTATTGTCGGCACCATTTTCAGTTGCAATTTGGTTTTTCATACAAATATCAAAGTTATAATTTACCCCATATTAAAGTATTTAGAACTCGCCTCCAGTGCCTTGGTTTACAGTCGATGTTTTAGAAGTAATCGGTTTTAATACTATGAAGTATGAAAGCAGTCCTTACTACTGCATTGTAATAGGCCATTGACCTGCATGTTTTGTTCACCAGACCATGACCTCCAACAGACTGCTAGTGGCGGCGCTGGACTTCGGTACGACTTTCTCTGGGTATGCTTTCTCTACAACAGCAGAGAACAAGGAAAACCCTCTCAAAATTCAGTCTAACCAGGCGTGGACTACTGGTGGCAGATCTTTGCTCTCTCTCAAAACTCCAACATGTCTTCTTCTGGACAAAGATAAAAAATTTGTGTCGTTTGGATTCGAGGCTGAAGATGTATACTCAGATCTACTCATGGACAATGTAGCTGATGATTACTACTTCTTCCAGAGATTCAAGATGAAACTGCATGAAAATTCCGTAAGCTAGAATTTCTCTGTTATGTTGATCAAATATTTGATGGAAAATGTTAAATACACTGTATAGTGTGTTATTTTTGACGGTTTTAGTTTCTTTTCTTGTGTATGTAAAACAAAATCACGGAAAATACCTTGAAAATAAAACAAAATGTTAAAAAAAAAAACAACCGAGGTTTGCCCTATTATGCATGCCATGTTTCAGTTCTTTCAAATGGTGGCACATCCACTTATGTACTTAACGTTATTCTAAATTTATCAGATTAATATATATAAAAAAAATGACGTAATTTATTTATTGATATGGCAAGTACGTCTCATAGATCCAGATATTTGCATCCTCGTAGATAAATTTGGGTTTCCCCCAATCGCTTCCGGTGTTTCCGCGGTTAAGGCCCTTAGCCTCACTGACGAGCTCTGTCAGGACGAAATAGCTGTATGGTGCACTAATATTCATTCTTTGGCTCTGCTACCTATATAATGATAAATTTGTATCAAAAGGAGCCATTCACTTGTATGTCTCTTGCATCATCGTTCTGTGGTGTTTTGCCTAATAAACAGTGGTTTGTTTCTATGATGTTTTGTCATTGTAAATAAATGTAGGGATTTTTCTTAAACAAGATTCCGTCGCATTTTGATCTCTACAGATGCTTTTTCATATTTCTTCGATCGTATCCTGATTTATGTGATCTACTTCTGGTAAAATCGTAAACACGAATAGAAATATATAACGGCTCACTGCAAGAGTTGTCTATGTGTTTCAGGACTTGTCCATGTCTACAATGATTGAGGACGTCACTGGGAAATCCGTCAATGCTTTGGAGGTATTTTCCAAGTCTATCAGCGCCTTGAAGAACCACCTGATGAAGACACTGGAAACCCAGAAGGCAGACATCACACCAGAAGAAATCCAGTGGGTCCTTACGGTCCCTGCCATCTGGTCCGACACTGCAAAACAATTCATGCGATCAGCTGCGGAACAGGTAAAGACGGATCATAAAGATCTCACGTAGTACATAAGCATTGAAATGTTTCATCCGTCTGAACATTACAACTTGATAACAGATACTTTTTGCGTTGTGTCACTAGTGTAATATGCCCTGGAGTGGTTTTCATTGGCTGTGCTTGTCAAAAACCGATTGTGATGTCATGATATATATATGGACAATGACGTTACGTCATGAATTGAAATTGGTGCAATTGCTACCGTTTGATTTTGTCCTCTACATTTAACTTTAAACTCGGTCAAAACTAAGAAGAAACTCCAAAAGTCTTCGAAGAATAAAATTCTTAATGACTTATTTTTAAAAATCGTGTGAAATGAAAACTCATTCCCTTGCTTTGATGTATTGAACTGTTTAAAAGTTAATTTATTGACAAAAACAACCGATGTGAAGCAAGACAATGGTATTCGTGAATGAACCCGCTCGCGGTATCGGTTGTAGATTAGCAACGTCTCTGTAAGACTATTTGAGAACTCAAGAAATTATACGTCCGGAGACCTCACGAAACTGAAAGGTAACCCTATCGAACTAATTAGCAAATGATTGGCCCAAGTAATCTAGGATTCATTGCTATGGAAAAATTGGGTAAGTCATTCGTGGATGGGAAGTTATTAATGAACACAGAAATGACGGGTTTCTTAAATGATCAAAAAAGTACCAAACAGTAGTAAAAAATATTGAGTATATATGTTAGGAAATCTTTGGCATTATGTTAAGACACATATATCATAGCCGCATTCCTTGATCTAGGAGTTAGTTTATATCCAAGTTGTGTGGTTCGACGAACCCTACTCGGATGGGTTGTGTTTCTCAAGAAGCTGAGAATGTCGTGTATTTGGGCAAGACATGCTATTCCAATAGATCTGACTGGTTTTTGGCAACCCTCCTGTTATTGTCCAATGAAGTTAAATAAGTACTAGTGGGGACCCAGTAACAAAGCTATATCAGACCAACAATGGTGTATTTATGCTAACTAAACATTACCTGCAGCTCTACCTATAATAATAGCTTGTACGTTAATCAAACGATTTATTTTTAAAATTGTATTTCTGTTTTAGGCCGGAATTCCTGGAGGTCAATTGAAGATAGCATTGGAACCAGAGGCAGCCTCTCTGTACTGTCAGCACCTTCCCCTCGACAAACTTACCGGAGCTGAGACAGGCTTCTCCGTCACCAAAACGGGCACCAGGTACATGGTGATCGACGTAGGAGGTATTTTAATTGTTGTTTTCAGTTTAGCTGTTTTTGACCATGTTAAGTTCGTTCAAGTTCTGTTATCATCAGGCGCGTTTTTATTTAGTGTTTCTTGGCTCTGAATGAATTCACATGATTTCAACAGGACGAATATTAATGAATAATTACTTTGTTTGAAAATTCTCAGGTGGAACTGTCGACATCACTGTGCACGAGAAACTTGACGGAGGTAAGCTTAAGGAATTATACAAGGCTAGTGGAGGAGCTTGTGGTGGTACAGCTGTAGACAGCAAATTCATCCATTCGGCGTTCATCAAAGTGGTAGGGAAACCCGTCATGACAGAGCTAGCGGAACAATATCCGGGTAGCTACTTGGATTTATACAGAGAGTTCGAGACTGTTAAAAGGACCGTTACTCCCGTCAGAGAGGGCAAGGTCAATTTAACTATTCCTATTGTGGCCATCAACAAAGTGATGGACGATATGGGGGAGTCCTTCAAGGATGCCCTCATGTCTAGCCCAGTAGCGGGAAAAATTGCACTTCTTGGTGACAAACTTCGGATCGACGCGGAAATGATGAAAGAAATCATTTTTGGAGAGGTCTTAAAAGATATTGTCAATCACGTGCGAGATATTCTCAAAAGGCCGGAAACAAACGGCGTTACCATTCTACTCCTTGTTGGTGGTTTCTCAGAATCTCCAATGGTCCAAGATGCAATCCGTAAGGCGTTTCCAAACAAGCGAGTCGTTATTCCAAACGAGCCTGGTTTGTCTGTATTGAAAGGTGCAGTACTATTCGGACACAAGCCAGAAACGATCGCTTCACGAATAATGCGTTACTCATATGGGGTTGATACAATGCCGTCCTTTGATATAACAAAACACAGAAATGACAAAAAAGTCACAATTGCCGGTGAAGACCATTGCTTAAATGTGTTTAGTGAGTTCATGGCTGCGGGAACATCTGTCCCGGTTGGTCACACGGAATTAGCAGCGTACACAACCACAACACCATTTCAATCTGCGATGAAATTAAAGATATATTGCTCGACAGAAAAATCGCCAAATTACACAGATGACGACTGTTGCACTATGATGGGTCGTATGGACATCACGGTACCAAACCCAACCGCCGAAGAACGCAACTTAATTGTAATGTATAGCTTCGGCGACACGGAACTTAAAGTTACTGCGATGGAAGCCAAGTCGAAAGAGCCTTGCGTGGCAGATTTCAACCTTTTGAAATGATTAGTGAAAACGGAACACATTGAACCATTATACAAACACACAACGTGTGTGCATCATATTATGGAAGTGCAAACTAATTGCTTTTGCATTTTCATATTTTTGAAGAAAAAAAAAACCATTTGAGCTCCCCCCCCCCCCCCCTCTTTTTTCATTTCATATTGCAAACGGGAAATATTCCACTTTATGTGCTTGGTAAGCAGTTATTTGAAGTTAATTCGTTTCTTCGTCAATCTAGGCTGGTGAGTCTTGGGATTGATTTGGTTGTTGATAAAAACTATTCACTTAAGCCATTTTCAAAGACAACACCCGATCGTCTCCGGAGTAGAGGACGAACAAAAATGCATTTTTATCATCATTATGAAAACGAGTGGGAAAGTCCTTGGCTTGACCCGTACAATCGACGCACGTGCAACAGGTGAACTACTATGACAGCTTTGACACTTGCAGGTGTCTGTGTTTGCCTAGAATTCGTTCATTCAGCACTATTACATGAGCAGGATATTTGTCGACAAGAGTGAGTACCAGATGTACATGTGTCTATCATATGTCTGATCAGGGGAGACCAACGTGTTCAGGGGATTTCGTATAAAAAAGGAACATTGCTACTTTTATACTCAACTGATTTTATTTGTATGTTTTTACCAATACAATGCTTATCCTTTACAATAAAATATTTTCAAGAGAGGGTATATAATTTGTTTTGCTGAAAATTATTTTAAAATTATTTAAATTCCAAGTCCAGAGTAAAAAGTACCAAGAAATGCAACCCTTATTTCATGGTAAAAAAGTAAGCAGGTAGTTTGACGAGAACAACCAGCAATAACGAACTGTGTGTATGGATTCTAAAGTTAAGTTGAAGAATCAAATACAAACGCGGCAGGTCGTTATCCTAATAATTAATTTGCAATCTGAATTATTGTGATGCTGAAGAATGATCGGGTAATATATCGTGTTAATTAAATGTGTAGGTGCACCTTCTTGAGAATTCCTCATAATATTGAACTTTTGTATAACAAATTACACAAAACCCAAATCAAGATTTTTGACACATTTTTCTACCAATTTTAAATTCCCTCTTTGGTCTCAGTACTTAGACTCTTAACATTACTGACGAGTCCTAGAATGACAAAACAATTGTATGATCTAAAAACAATTACCAGTCGAAAAGGCTGCCATATTTGCCATCCGATTTAGCTGCAAGATGTAATTGTTTCTGATCTTGTGTTTCTTTCCGTTTCTATTTCACGTATCCTTTTGTTGTGGTTTATTGTTCATCTAATATATTGTGAATCATTCCACTAGATTTTAATAGACTGGTCTAATCATAAGACTGAATGATATATTACCTAGTACAACCTGATACTGTAAACCAACATGTTTTAAGGGTTATTTTAGCGTTTTTCCCCTGATTATATTCTGATGACCAAACATCTAAATGCAAAATATGTAGCAAAAATAGCGGGCCTGCTAATTCATCATTCTGCTAATTTACCGAAAAATGATAATACACTAAAATTGTGTCAAATTAAGTTGGATTACAGTAAGCTGTTTGAAAATTCTATGAAATATTTAGTACATCACCGTTGAAAGAATTGATGGCTACACCTACAAATGTACAAAAAAACAAAAGTAAGAGAGAGGAACAAATATTGGTGAATTGACTTATGTTTAATTACATACATGATCAATAAATTAATTACAAAGAAGTCAAATTGATAGCTTGGCTATTTCTATCAGCAGCACAGTGCCAAATATGTTATCAACACGGAAAATATTTTAACACTTATCCCAGTAATCACAAAGTGATCATTTGCATGCTCAACATTCAAGAATGTCACCTTTCATTTCCCATCATAACATACATCATGAAAATACTGCATTTTATGTAAGGGATAACACATATAATGTTAAATGTTAGGAATGGCAATCACAGTATTATAAATTGCATGATATCACCAGATCACAACATAATCCAGTGTCTTTTCTACCGAAATTGTACTACAGTCTGTGTCTGTATAAATTAGGTAAATGTTTTTAAAAATAATTTGAGAACATTGTCTTAATTTTTGCCATTTTGAGAGGAAAACAAATTTTAGTTAAGGGAAAACAGACTTTTTTGACAATTTATTGTATAATCTAACATGTTAACTACAAATGATAATGCGGACTGATATAAAATTTGTGTGATATAATTATTCATTAAGCAATTATTGGTAGTTTAATGTCAAAGAGACAAATGAACAAAGAATAAAAAAAAAAAAAAAACTTTAGAAAAAAAAAAAACAAAACTGATATGAACATCAACATAAAACAACAGATTTCTGATAGCCTCCTGTTGAATATCCAACATTTTGTGATACCTTGGTAAGTAAACCAATTCATGAATCCCAGACTCACCACAATAACACTGGCTACATAATCAAATAGTGACTTTGTTAATGTTCCGTAGTATAAATAATTTCTCTAATTCAACTATATAACAAAAACATCTGATAGCTCTCAATCCCCGACCCTCCCCATCCCAACCAACCTTACATACGGTCAAACCTGTCTATAAAAGTTCTAGAAGATTGGTGTGATTAGAAATTTTCACAATGAATTGTTTAATACCGCTATTGAAGCTGAGAGACACCTGGACCAAAGAACATCTCTAATACACACGTCTCCATATTTCACAGACTAAATTTTTTTTCAATTTTGGTGTACTGTAAAATAGCAAAAACAACATCCTCACGAAAGTTAATTTGTATAAGATACATTAAGTTATAATTCCAAGCATAATGGACAGTACAAAAAAGCCCCTCACTGACATCCCCCATACACATACTCTAGCCCCTCACTGACATCCCCAATACACATATTACACATACTCCAGACCCTCACTGACATCCCCCATACAATTTATACTCTCCTCAAAAGCAAAAGTCCCCTAACATGTAATCCCCCATACAACACACATAATACCCACACACACGTCTACAATATATCACACCTACAGGTCAATCCGCCTCATACCACTGATAGCATGTGCTAATCTTTGGGGCATGTTTTCCGTAACATCGTGGTAATCATCGGGAGATGCCTTTAACAGTTTGTCAATATTTTTCAGGGTTTCGGACATGTGCAGTCCCAGGTCCTCCAGTACATTACACAGGTAGTCTGTAAATGGAAAACATTTTGAATATCAGCAATGAAAGATATGCAAAATCAAAAATGTGCAAATAATGGACTTCATTTTTGCAGAGCAGTTCATTTTTGTTAAAACGTGAAACCCATAGATTTTAAACACAACAATAGAGCTAGATAAAAGCCATCAAAGAATTATGGTGTCTTGAGGCAAAATTTCAAATTTACATTTTTGTGAAACTTAGACATACAAAGTCAGTAATTTTGTTTTATCAGACAAATAGTAATATAAAAGAAACATTTTGGCCACAAAGAGCTATATTCTTAACATTTACGCCAATTTTTGGAATTCATCCCTTTTTGAGTGCAATAAATATATTAATTTTTTGATATTATTGAAGTTTGATCTAAATAGCAGGGTCACATTAGCTCAGTCTGTTACAGTGTTGGCCTAACCTTAGGTGAGTATCTTAGATGCATAGATCCCTTCCCGTGAAATTCATGTTTCTCGGGATGTTGAGAACAGATTGATCTGTGCTGACGTGGTTGTGTCTTTGGGAAAGACACTTAACCAAAATTACACTGGGTGGCATGCATGAGGCATGGGGGTGGGGATTATCATTATCTGGCATAAATTCTGATTATTTCTATCTGTAGGAAGTTGAAGGTGTTTCCTGAAGGAAGGGTTGACCTATTCCTTAGAATATATTCTGAGATTCTGATTGTCTCCACCTGTAGGAGACAGAAGATGTTTCCTGAAGGAAAGGGTGACCTATTCCTTAGAATAGTTTCTGAAGTCTCCTTTGCATAGATTCTGTTTATCACCACCTGTAGAAGACTGATTATTCCTGAAGGGAAATGTGACCTAATCCTGAATCAGATTCCACAAAAAGTAACAAGAGTATTTTTGAGGAGATGCAAACAAAATTCATTTTAGCAAAACAGAAGAGTCAGATGACTTGGAAATGTACAAACCTATATCAGTGGTCAGCTGTTTTGTAGCATGTGTGGTCAGTTCATGAATCTTGAGAATTTCCTCGCAGTAGAAATGCATCGTGCCACGAGCTATAGATTCCAGCCAAAGGTCTGCTGTGTGTTCAGGTAATTCTGTATATAACACCATATAAATAATTAGGCAGTGAAATCTGGAATATTCACTTTTCTGGATCATATAAAATGACAAACACTTAATTATTGAAATGTTCAAATTTGTGAGGAACACAATGACAACTTTATGTATAAATTTATGATATGAACTGGGCAACACAATACTCAGCATAGAACGTTTCTTAGGACAATTTTTTTATTGATGCAGGTATCTGTTTAAAGTCTAATTCCTATGGAAGATGGCTTATTCATCTGAATAGCCAAACTGACACATTTACCCATTTCATCTGTATATGGCAGTCTTCCATGCTTAAGAGCCACAATGACTGCTGGGTTGTCCTGCATGGTGAACGGTTCAAGGTGTTGTGGAAGGGTCATCATGTACTGACCAATCTTTTAAAAAAAAAAATAATTTGGGTTATAAAAAAGCGCTATTAAAACTAAAGAACGTCCATAATAAATGGATGCTCCCTCCCTTGTAATGCTTGATGAGTTTGGAAAAATTGTCAAAGGTGACCATTGAACCTATAACCTTTATCGATGACCACCTTAAGAAAATGATGTGTAGAATTTGATGTTATGATACTTTAGGGTAAATACGAACCAAATCTGTTAAGAGGTTCTCAAGATACAACAATATTTTGGAATAGGGTGTGACATTGTCGTACAGGTCTGATGGATGTACTCCCATAAAATTATGAAGGCCGCTTTCTATAATAGTTCAACAGGCATATCAAATATAAGATATTATTAAATCTTAGGGGGCAGAATAATGAAATAGCATTTAATTACAGTTTTAATGTACAGCTATATGTATTGTTAGGCATTAAATTAGTCATCAGGGCAAGAGGGAGTATATTTTCAAAAGTAAATCACCTGACATTCATTTTAGACATAAATTTCTACTACATTATATAATTACAAATATACAATTCAGTTACCTTGGTGATGTACTCCTGTGGTGAGAGACTGAAAGTTGGAAGGTCAGAGGTCAATGCTCCGCCAGCACTTTTAGACATCCAAATCTAGAGAAAACAAACATGAAAACATTGAGGTTTTTATTCTCTTTTGACCTATTTATAGTCATTTCTCATTCAATTTTCATTTTCACATTTATCAACTATGTACTGCTGTGTGAGAATGTCAAACAGATTTTTTTCAATTCTATATTAAAACATGTATTCAAAACCAGAGTAGAATTAATATTTTCTCTCCAAGAGGAATCTATGTTGTATTATATTCTAATTCTGTTAATTCATAGGTTGCAGAATGCCATGTAAGACATATTTTAGACAGGTGGCATACCAGAGTCTGAGTGTTTATCTACCTCCATAGTGATACATTAATTTCCTGACAGAAAGACCTACCTGAGTGTAAGATATTACATACTGCCGTGGTATGCTACAGTTTCCTGACAGAAAGACCTACCTGGGTGTAAGATATTACATACTGACGTGGTATGCTACAGTTTTCTGACAGAATGACCTACCTGAGTGTAAGATATTATATACTGCTGTGGTATGCTACAGTTTCCTGACAGAAAGACCTACCTGAGTGTAAGATATTACATACTGACGTGGTATGCTATAGTTACCGGACAGAAAGACCTACCTGAGTGTAAGATATTACATACTGACGTGGTATGCTACAGTTTCCTGACAGAAAGACCTACCTGAGTGTAAGATATTACATACTGACGTGGTATGCTACAGTTTCCTGACAGAAAGACCTACCTGAGTGTAAGATATTACATACTGACGTGGTATGCTACAGTTTCCTGACAGAAAGACCTACCTGAGTGTAAGATATTACATACTGCCGTGGTATGCTACAGTTTCCTGACAGAAAGACCTACCTGACCTACCAATATTACATACCTCCATATTTGCCAGATCTGTTAGATAGCCTTTCAGCTGAGCGAATACAATATCAAATGAAAACCTGTGAACTTCCTCACTCAGTTGACAGAACTCTTTCTTGATGTCTGTGAGCACTGATGGTGTCTCTCCTGTGAAGCAGAACAAATAGATCTGAATTACTGTTGTATATACTATGTACTGTGTATACTCTGGAGATTGACAATTAATGGAATTAACAAATTAAACAAATAACTGAACCACTAAAAAAACACATCAGTCACCTGGCTAGAGATTGCTCTGTGTTTTTTTCTTTGCAGAACACTTTCAATTGTTATTATATTTTTCACTGAGGCCAAACAAATATGTACCATAATTGCACTTCTGTTTCAGTTTCAAAATCAACTGAGCAAGAACATTGTCGTAAGTGGTTGAAATTTTAATTTCTTAAAAACTATAAGATTCTTTTATATGTCTGGGTGTAGGATAGGGATATTCCACACGAAAGGTTACATAATGTAAAATCTGAGACTTTGTCAAGTGTTTTAACACATTTTGTGACCTTGAGGGTGAAATATCCCATCCTCCACCCTGACATATGAATGAGTATTTTTTTCGATATTTCTCATTCTAAAACATTGAAAAAATGCTAGCCTCAGACATCGACAATGGACTAGCAAGGATGCCATATTGCACAAAAATAATATCTTTTTATTTTACAATTAATCGACAAATTGACATAGAAAAATGAACTCTCTGTACCCAGAATTCGCAAACAAAGTTTGCACTAGAAAGTTAAAACAAATTAATATAAACAGTCATTGCAAATAATTATTTGTGCACAAATGTGTATGTATTGTATCAGACGATGACATCATTGGGAAGGGACACGTCACATTTCTACATCTGTGTGCCTGTATTGCATGGGTAGGTGTGTAATACAAGAACAGTGAACCTGGGTGTATTGCCCTGGACAGACTAGTTTTAAACAGGTAGAAATGAGAAAAATATAAATAGTGTTGTATGAGAAGTACTTCTGGTATCCACTTTTGAATAAGTAAAGTCAAACGAGTAAATTAATATGCTTCACTGACAGTAGGCCCAGGGACACAGGCTGGGAGGTGCTTGATTACTACATTTCATATCCTTTTCCAAAATAAAAATTGATATTTTCCATTTAGAACTTCCATCTTTGTATACTTAGCATTGCCCTGGAAACAGTGAGAAGTGAGTTATATCTAAGTAGTCTGAAGAGGCGTCTGATTTAATGCTGCTGGGAAAAGGAACATAGGTAATTTTTTATCAGACAATTCAACTGTGGCAGGTAAATAAGTAAATGCAAGACTGAGGACTTGTTTGATTCTGTGCTTCTATCGACTGTCAAGTTCGAAACTTGAAAAAGTAAACAACATACAAACCCTTCTTTCGCACTAAACAAACAATAAAGCAACATGAAGAGAATTTTTATGGTTATTCTAAAGAAAGTATTCTTTAATTATAACATAATACATTGAGTGGTATAGGGATTGAAAAGGAAATAATGGTAGATACATTTTTATATATTGATAGGATCACCAATATGTTGTACGTTTTTCATCCATAACACTTTGATCTATATTTCATGTTAATATCAAAAGAAACATCACTTACCTGTAAGTTAATTGTAACTGAATGTTCAGTATCTATTTAAAATATATTAGCCCAAGGAAACCATCTTTATTTTTAATTTTAAATCATTTTTTTCAAGAATAAGAAAGCTATTTCAATTTATGATGCTGATAACTCAGCTTTTGCTTGTAAACAAAAACCTAAATTAAATGTTAATTTTTCTCCAGCAGATGAACAAAATCTGAATTAGTACAGTCTTTGTATATAGGGGTTGTCTATCGCATTCTAAAATAGAACAGTCCTGATACCTGACACTGCCGATAGACTTCGACCAAACCTAACAAAGAGGAACACAGTAAAAGAGTTGTCCTAAACTAGACATCTCTTACCTTCCTCCAGCTTGCTGACAAGACTCTCCAGGTTAGCAATATCCTCAGTATTACTCAGAAACAGAGAAGCTTGTGCATGTAAAATCGACCGTTTACCAGCATGTCTGCAATGAAAATATTTTTATTACCAAATTTGTGGATTTTTAAATTTTGTCATATAACAATTTCATGAAAAGTTGTATTATCATTGAATGGATTTGAAGTAAAGTGTTGTGTAATAAATTTTCAATAATTCTTTATCTGATTAAATGTGAATTCCAAAAGTATTTCACAACAAATACAAGAGGCCCATGGGCTTTAACGGTCATCTGACTACAAAAATTTTCAGCAGGGAGAGTTTTTTTACTTTGAATGAAATCTTACAAAGAAGCATGATGCAGATGGTAGTTTTGGTAACTATAACAAGTGTAACCTATTTTTTGACAGTAAAGTTGAAGTTCAATCCAACTGATGAAACTCAAAAGAAGTTTGAAATAGATGTTACACAGAAAAACCATAATTGCGCAATCATGTTACAAATTGGTCATTCTGGGTGCAGTATCAAATTTTTGACAAGGTCGAAAAATAATGAACATGACCTTTCGGGTCATATGACCTAAAAATGATAAAATAGGAAATTGACTCATAGCTACCTTATGTCATTAATGAACACTTCCTAATTATCAAACTGATCAGCTACTGACCTGATTTTGCTTGCCTCTTTCACAGGAGACCCAGGGTTAGAGTAGTGTGCTATGGTGTGCATAATACTGCTGATGATATTGCCATCAAGCTCATCAACATGCATTATCAGGTCCCCTGTTAGTTTGAAAATGTTTTAACATCTGATCAAAATGCATGAATACAAATCTTATCAATAAAATAAAATATTGTAAAATATTCTTTAATATTGTCTCACAATGTAACCATGTCACAGTATCAAACTAATCTGGAATTCACATCAAGGTTATAAGGCTATGAATGCCAATTACCGGGCTTATTTTTATGATATAATGCAAACATAAGATATAACTGTGGATGCTGTATACCAGGATCTTTTATTTTTGCCCCTGAACAATTATATACAAATTCGTGTTCATTTTGCCCTCTGAGGATTATATAAAATAATGTGATGTTAAATGTTTTAGACTGGAGTCAGATGAGGAATTACATTTTATCCTTTCCGTTTGAGATTGGGAACAGCTCTTTCACTTCTAGCTTTCCTTTATTTCTATCATATTAGAACCTCTTTTGATTGCTGACCAGCAGTCTTCAGATATACTTCTCTTGAGTTCAGGATATTATTGGGGTAAAGTACATTATTTTTAGAAGTGAATTTTCAGCTCCACCAAAGTAGATTTTCTATAATACGAACCACATGTCTGTATGATGCGAAGAGACTGCTGGAACAGAGTCCAGTCCTCGGCATCCTGAGATTGACTGCTCTTACACTTTTCTTTAATGTTGACCATCACTCGACGAAACTCCCGACAGTAGCTGATGAAATATGTCTGACACAGGAAATGATACAATCTTATTTAACAGTAAACACCCATCACAGATACGATCTTCTGGTCACGGAGAGGTACAGTGTATTTGAAAATAAGTTTAACTTCTGTAATATGTATCAATTCATTTTGGAGCCAAGGTGATGTTTTACTGGAATAGCCCTAAACCTTAACTCCCTGTAAGCCTCGTTAAAAAAGTTTACAAAGATACATTAATCAACATAATTTGAGGTAATAATAAGTAAAAAGATTTTTTTTATTTAGATTAAATCATCAAAAAAATGAACATACCTTTAAAGCATTAAGTAAAAATTCATAGCCGCATCCATTGGACAAACGCTGACACCTCTCGTTAGCCTGTAAAGAAATGGTCATGTTGTTTAAATATGATCCGACATATTGAATAAGAATTGCACATTAGTTGTTCTATTGCCTAAACATCTTACCAGGTTCAATATACAGCTTTCATTTTCCTTCACTGTTGAAATTTATTTCACAACTGATGATTTCTATAATTATAAACAACTCAAATCAGGACAGATGAAAAGTATTCTCGTACAAATATCCACAGTTTATATAGCCAGGTCTACTGTTGAAAGTATTCTCATACAAATATCCACAGTTTATATTACCAGGTCTACTGTTGAAAGTATTCTCATACAAATATCCACAGTTTATATAGCCTGGTCTACTGTTGAAAGTATTCTCATACAAATATCCACAGTTTATATTACCAGGTCTACTGTTGATAAGATTCAGTTTTATACAATAATATCTAAATTAATTCATTACAATTAGGCAGGTAATTATAGTAATTATATATAATTATATATTATATATTTAAGATTGCATCATGGACAAGACATTTTAAATTACTTTCATATTTATAATACTCTCATATTTGTAATACTTTCAAACTAAATATAAATACTTTTAACAATCACGATAAAAAGTTTCTGCTTTTTTCACTTACATCTTTAGCTACATTGAAGAGCTTGTTCACTGATGCTGCTAATAACTGCACTGTTTCAAACACTTCAGCGTCATCCTAGAAAACACAGTTAAAATACTTAGAAAACATTGTTAAAATACCTAATCCTAGAAAGAGTTAAAATACTTAATCCTAGAAAACACAGTTAAAATACTTAATCCTAGAAAACACAGTTAAAATACTTAATAGGTTTGGCAAAGATAAATCCCTCAAGCGATCTGTCGAGTTGTTGTAGATTTAGACAAGAAGACTTTGATTTACTCTTACAACTACTTAATATTAGGTATTATGTCTTTATCATTCTTTAAACTAAATTTCTGACCACAGCTTCTGTTCACATGATACATGTGGTTGTTGTGTGGAAAGTCCCGATGTTATGCTATGTCTGTGATGTCATGATCTAATGTTCAAAAGGGGAAACACATGAAGACAGTGTTTAGACATCAAACATGTATTTCCAGTTCAATTCCAAAACTTTGTTTACGTCATAACTGTCAGGCACATGTATAATCATAATTTAGACATAAATAGCATAGCATATTTCTGATCATGAAATGAAGGAATGCTCCTTTAAGAATACTATTTCTCTGATTCTCATATATGGACCCGCCCCTCTAAACCCGAAAGAGTCAGACCCAACGCACAAAAAATTTGGATAAATCCCGTCATTTTCACAGAAAGAAGGATTTTTAAGAATTCACGGTGAAAATTTGCTTATTTGTTTATGACAAATAGCAATTTGGAGAAAAATTTGACAACCGGATGTTGCAACGTGTCTTAGGACCATTAGTCCTTCAAACTAGCTGAGCTGAATAAGTATAATTGAAAACACAGTCACATATTAAAATCAAAATGTATATATTACACAAAAATCTTACCAGCCGAATGTTATTGAGGTCAGAACCTAGGGTCGCCTCCTCCATTGACTTGTACTTCGCGATGTAAGGTCGGTACGGAGCATAAATCATCATCATCAGCCTCTCCAGACTCTGAGTGTGCTCCATTTGATCCACTTTATACAAATACGTTCAATATATCTATTACTTTGGATTGTAAATCATACCCATCAATTTGTTTATGACCTACAGGAAAACATATCTACCGGACATGCTTTCTAAGCCATTTACATATTTAACTATACAGTGTGTCTAGAGAAAGACATAAAAATCAGAAGACTTAAACAATCAATCAGATTTAAAAGGTAAAAATAGATTTTTAAACCATCACGGAAACATTTAAACAGAGAAGACAGACTCTTATGTTCATAATATTTTGATGATTTTACTTTTTTCTTTCATACAAAAAAAAAACAGGCTGCAACTATATGCTCCCCGAAATTGTTTTGTTTTTCGTAGAGCATAAAAATTATTAAAATGTTTAAAACACTGACAAGTTATTTAATATTTATTTACTTAATATTGAATTCAAAAATAACATTTTTATTCTTTGTCTTCAATTGCGTTTAATTTTTCCCCACTTGATTTTCCTTCACTAAATTTCAAACTATTCATTATTATTCAACAATAAACGAAGGTTAACTCAAAGACTAGTGTTTTATGGTAAACAAAATTTAGCATCAACAAAATCTCACCTTTGGCATGTGTCTCTACAGACTGTTCCATACTCTTTGAAAATCTCTCAGATATCTAAACAAAAAAGAAAATCTTTGTCTACAGGCATAGATATATTTCATCAACTAATGGCATTCTAACATTATGATTTTCAAATACGCTGACAATATTTTCAGGTCATGTTTTCACATTGTGAAAATATTTCATTTTTTCATATTTCATCGTTAATGTAATATGAAACAGAAACAGCTTACAGAACCAAACCAAGATTTACCTCCTTGAGTTCAGTAAGGGCTACAAGGTTATCTTTCCGCTGACTCAGATGTTTAGTTATACAGGCAGAAAGGTCTACTGATGAAAGAGCTTCCGTGATCAGGTCACAGACAATTGGTACAGGGTCCGCGAACACTTGGTTACACCACTTTATCTACAAACAACAAATCTACCCTCAAACACAGAAATCATGTATACCTATCAAATGCTGTAACAGACAATCTCTGCATTTTCAACAGTTTATTTTGCGGAAGTAGTAGTGCTTAGTCTGATCAAATTATCACAAGGACATCTGGAGCCAAACTGACGAAATCAGGAATTAATAGCATTGCATTAATAATTCAAAAAAATTTTAAACAATACGACAAAAGGTTGTCAGATCTTATACTTCAACATGAATAAGTCTACTTAAAATATTTTAAGATTTACAGCTTGCTGCGAAAGTCTCCATCAACATTGGCAATGGAAAAGGATATCACCATTTATTTCATGTCATTTGGTTTATTTGAAGCCATTCAATTTTTATTTTATTTATACAAATATTGATAGGTACAGTTATTTACCTGATTATGCCAGGTAGTCAACAATAGGTCATAATACTCTGACATCCAGTCAGTCAGAGAGTCATCTGACTTTGCTTCCATCACAGTTGTCCAGCTGCTCATCAGGTTTGTCTGTTAGCGAGAGGATACATTTGGTTGTAGTATGTGCCATTGTTTTATTGATATAGATACTCTGAAAAAGTCTTGCTTCAATTTAAGACAAAATTACCATAAAACTTTTAATACACTGACAATAATGGGATCAATGTCATTTGAATGCTTGTATTTAATTCTACCTTGCATCATGCTAGAAGCAAACATTCAGAAGATTATCACTTATTTCATGATAATTTTTACACATATTATGCAGAAACTTCATTAATAGAAACATACATATTCAACACTTTTCAATTTCAATAAAGTATAGCTGGAGAATTAATCGATTTATGAATCTACTTCAAATCTATTCAATATTGGAATTTCTCTGCCAGCTGTAATTTTGTCCTGGGAACATGGTATACCTTGTGACACTTATGATAGTACTTGTAGAGCTGAGGTAGTCTGTCTATGTCGGAGAATATTCTGGTGAATTTCTGGGCTGCCTCTATAGACTGAGAGTTAAAAGCTGCCACCAACTGTGGGCTCAGCATAGCTTCTAGTCTATTCTTCAGCTTCTCTAGGTGATCGCATCTCTCAGCATAATCAGGTGTGTCCACCAACATTTGCTAAAAATACAACGCAATAATATCCATGTGGAGCAAGCAAATACAAGTTGCAAACTTAACATTACTATTGTGACATAAGCGGGATTATTAAATTTCATATATAATCCACATAATTATATACATGTACTTATCTTTTTTCAAATTTTCTCCACACACTTATTAACAACTAGAAGGTAAGTTTTAATACAGTAACTGTACTGCTCTATACAGGAGTATGTTTATAGCAATTTCATTCAGATCTTAGCAGTCTAAATTGATGAAAATTTCATGTGTAGGGAAAATTTGAAGAAGACTTCTTAAGATCTACATATCAATGTATACATGTGTAGTGAAAACTTGAAAAAGACTTTTGGTCTACATGTCAATGTATACATGTATTGTGAAAACTTGGAAAAGACTTTAGGTCTACATGTCAATGTATACATGTTTGTGAAAACTTGAAAAAGACTTTAGGTCTACATGTCAGTGTATACAGGTATTGTGAAAACTTGGAAAAGACTTTAGGTCTACATGTCAATGTATACAGGTATTGTGAAAACTTGGAAAAGACTTTAGGTCTACATGTCAGTGTATACATGTATTGTGAAAACTTGAAAAAGACTTTAGGTCTACATGTCAGTGTATACAGGTATTGTGAAAACTTGGAAAAGACTTTAGGTCTACATGTCAATGTATACAGGTATTGTGAGAACTTGGAAAAGACTTCAGGTCTATATGTCAGTGTATACATGTATTGTGAAAACTTGGAAAAGACTTTAGGTCTACATGTCAATGTATACATGTATTGTGAAAACTTGGAAAAGACTTTAGATCTACATGTCAATGTATACATGTATTGTGAAAACTTGGAAAAGACTTTAGGTCTACATGTCAATGTATACATGTATTGTGAAAACTTGAAAAAGACTTTAGGTCTACATGTACTATGTAATACTTACCAAGCATGTCTGCATTCTTGACAATTTTGCTGTAATCTGTTTACAAACAAGGATTTACTATATTAGAAACACTTTTATGAACAAATTTCCTGAAATTTATGGATGATTTTGCTACATTTATCATAACAGCATGCAAACAGGGCTTGTGCACTTTTCTCAAACAGAGACATTTTTTTCATAAACTTAAAACAAATTAATTATCAAAAATATACATAATAAACAAGCTGGAAAAAACACTTTATTTCATTCGTTTTGAAAAGATTTCTAAAATCCTTACAACACTTTCCTGTAAGACACATCACCAAAAAACATGATGTAAGAACTAACTTACAGCGTCTGTATCATTGGATTGGAACACCTCTTCTACATCAGCACTGAGAGTGGTCCAATTATCTGCCTCCTGCGGGGATAAAATTACTGATCAGAAAAATCTTTTAAAAGATTTTATACAAAAACCCTTATACAGATCATTACAAACAGAAACACAATACATTTCCTACCAGTAATTCATACCTGTAAATATATGTTTAAGTAATGCTTTTACTTTACATCAATGAGAACATGGACAGTAAAAATATTAAGAAGTACAGTGAAATTATTGTGATAATTCACAATGAGAATATATATTATATCAGGCTAATCTATAGTCAGTTTGGCACACTAGGTTCACAACACTATTCTTACCTGTAGACCCTCCGCAGCAGCTGTTAGACGAGACTTGATGGAATCAAGCTGAAGCAGCATCTGCATAGATTGGGCTGTGTCTTGTTCTACCTGTAAAATTACATACAAATGGTTTTACATAAGGTAAGATTTCATAATAGTAAGAGTGTGTACAATTAACTTTACTATATTGAACAGTTTCCATAGCAACTGTCTATAGATAATCATATTTACTTATCATAAAAGTAAACACTAAGCTTCTATCAATAAATTGCCTTTATTAACATATAAGTAACACTTTACTTACCTTCTGAATATCTTGTTTTACCATTTTCATTTGTTCTTGTAATAAAGAAGATTCTTGCTTGACAGCATCCAACTCTCTCATAACTCTAAAAGGTAAATAATTAACAAAAACAGATCATAAAATTACTGTATTGTGCTAAAAAACCGATCTATTGTGTTGGGATTTGTCATTTACACAGCATATCAATTGAAAATATATGATCTCCTTTTGTCAAAGAAGTGGGCTGCTTTCTTCAATACTGATAGTTCAGTTAATCAACATTTCTAAGGTTTAGACCAACATGTGTATCATTATATTTGGGCCAACAGGAGGTGAAATACCTTCTCATACCAATAGGTGTATAAACAGGAAGTGAGTTATCTCCCTTAGAGCGAAAGGAGGTGAAATATCTCCCTTTAAATTAACAGGAGGTGTACTACATACCATAGACCAACAGTAGGTGAAATATCTATCCTAAACCAACAGGAGGTGAAATATCTATCCTAGACCAACAGGAGGTGAGATTTCATTTTTAGATCAAGAGGTGTATCATATACCTGCGACTAACAGAAAGTGCAATGCAACAGGTGTGTTATTTCCCTTAGACCAAAAGCCTGCACATTATATGGGTTAGACCACTGAAATATCCTCCCTTAGACCAAAAGGAAATTAAATATATCCCTTTGACCAACAGTCAGTACATTATATATGGTAAACTACTGAAATATACCCCTTAGACCAAAAGTAGGAGTAATATATCCCTTGGACCAACACAAAAGGAATATAGAGATTTCACAATAAACTTCTGTTTATACCAATCTAAGAATCATGCATCAAGTGATAAGTTGATAAACCAGATCTCCCAGAGAGATCTATATTACACCTACCGTGGGAGATTCTGTACAGCTTGTTGACTAGTCTCCTCAATCACATTATTCACCTCCTGAAATTTCAAAATTTGGATTGATTAGAAACACACTTTGTTATGTCATATCTGTATGAAAATACCTGTTCAAATTCTATATTACCTTATTAACAATTTGAGAGTTAGAAGAGTACCCCAAAATTTTAAAGAAAGGCATGAAATAACATGATAAGCTTTTGTTATGGATTTCAGACAGAAGGAAAATCAAAATAGGCTCCATATAAATATATATTTCTCCAGGATCTGTGATAGCATAGAGTGTTGGTCTATTTTACCTCACCTGAAGATCAGAGGTTTACATCTAAACAATCCCTACTGGTGGGGGTTCGTGTCATACTTGTGCCCTTGGGCAAGACAATAAATATCCCAACTGCTCTTGATGGCATACGAATCATCTTGTTTAGTGAGGTAGCTACCTCCTACTACAAACAGTACCAGCCCCAAAAATGACCCTGGCTGTTCTGACAGTTCATTTGGTGATTGTTTAATTTGTCAAAGAAGCTATTTCGTTGAAAGTATTGTTAACATTTTTTTTCTTACCTGAATAAACATCTGAAGCTTCATTACTAGGGTAGTGGCATATTGCTGAAATTACATAAATCAATAAATATGTGTAGTTTGTTTAAGAGTTATCTCTTACTCCACAAAATCAAGTTTCTGATACCTCTTTATACAATTAATTAATTCTAACGGACTGTGGTTGTGCACAAAATGATAAATACCTTCAAGATCATGATCTACAAATTCATGACTACAATTCCATGTTAATGTTCATACAGGCAGCATTATATTGATAACCTTTCATATTTGCTGTTTTATGTTACATGGATATTCCACATAAGTTAGGATTTCGTTGTATACTTTTGAAGTAAACAGTACAAAACAATCTACTTAAATTCTAATGGAAATTATACACCTCAATTTACCATTTTAGCAAACTTATGATTTTTGACGTAAAAATTCTTTACAGATCTACTAGATCGATCAATATACATTTGCCCTTGGTTGCGTCATAACAGGTTTGCCAAACAGAATGAAATGCTTGCATGTATTTTAAAAGATAGAAAACAGCCCAATGAAGTAAGACAATAGCAGCCCCAGCAAAATTTTTACTGAATAGCATCCAAGTATTTTGCATAAAATTTATGATTCAGTGACCTTTCAGTTCCAGTTTTCCTGATTCACTACAATAATATGTTTAGATGATTTAGCTGCATGAATTCCCACCAATTTTGAATGTCCAAACTGACCATAGTAATGATATTTTGATGTGAACAATAGTTTCATTTTATTGAGTTCTTGAAAATTGAAAGTTGAAATTTTGCAACTTGGGCAGAATATTTTAATTTAAATCACAGCAGCACTAGTGACTCTTTAAAAAGCCATATTAGCTAGATCTGAAGCAATCAAACATATCCTTATCTGAATAGCATCACCTACATTTGACATGAAGAGTTTGGAGTTCATAAAATTTCAAAATAAAGCTTAAAATAACCTGCTTTACACAAGTTTTAAATACCAACATCTTTATTCGTTGGCTGGTCCTTCTGTGAACGAAAGGCTGTGTTTACCCACTCCTTCGCGTCAAAATTGTCATCCAGAAATTTAGAGTAGTCCTGAAAATATATCAATGCCGACAAAATTAATATGAGAGTGTTGTGCTAGTAAGATGGATTGATGGCATCTGGTTAATTTGACAGAAAAAAAAGATTGAAGTTATATGTAGATCTTAAAATCTGAGACGTAAATACAAGTACCAGGTGAAAACTTTTCAGTTTCAAATCTATTTTTCATTAATTTTGTTCTCCATCATATTATCCCTGCTCATTAGCATAGCAACTTTCTGTAATGAGTACCAGGAATATCTATGTAAGTTTTACTTAGTGGATTACAATTTCAACCTAGTATGCCTTTCTGTCCAACAACAAAGTAAAAAAATAAAAGCATGGACAAAAATTCTACTATAGTATGTGTAAAAGCATTCCCCACCATTTGTTTCCTGAGAAAGAGCCAAGATTAATTCAAGCCCACAAAAAATGGTTGCTTTGTCACTGATCAATGCATTGTTTTTTAATTCCTTATTTTAAAGTACTTTTTTTCTGAGTTCTACCAAATTTTTCATGTCTTGACAAACTGCATATACAAATCCTCCCTCTCCAGTTGTACTACTAATCATTACTACCTGGTGTTTTCTTTCAGACCAACAACGAAGAAAATATATTGGAAGTTAATATATATTTTATTTAAGACTGTTTTATACAGTTATGCAGATGCTAACACTTTGTCTCATGTCTCTATTTTTCTAATACAAATTCTTAAACAGGAGAGTGAAATTTTGATCCGATGGTTTGCAGATAATTACATGTATATGAAGACAAACCCTTACAAAGCCCAAGTAATTAGCATTGGTAAAAAGGCAAACGAACAAATAAAGTCTTTCAATGTGGAGAATACAGAAATATAGTGTATCAATAATATCAACATTCAATGCACATATATCTTTTTTTTTACTGAAGTTTGATGACCAATTTTTGTAAAAAGGCATGCCCGGATTTGTAACTAGAAGTTATGAAGAGAAAAAAAATTTATGACAATGAGCCGTACCGGCTAATATAGAATTTGCGTTACAGTTAGTGTGTTTTTTTTCCTCATAAATGAATCCTGCTGTTTCAGAATACTGTAAACTAGCTATACTTCACATATAGAACGTCAGATGCCTGCCCGGCGATCTTATGGAGACCCAGAAACCCATAAATAAATTGCGCTAGTGAAGCCAGGTAATGCTGGTTGCAAACCACTAGTCTTATAGCGTTAGGTTTCATTTTCATTTGGCAATTCTTGTGTATGAATAATGAATGTGTGTTAAACAGAAAAAGAACATGGAATCAACAACACTAGTTTGTTTACCATTTCGGACGTTTCGTTTTCCTTCCACGTTTCACTGCGCGAAGAGTGGAACAAAGGGCAGTAACTCTGAACCAGACCGGTCAGAAAAGGTCTAATGGGTCTGTATTATTCAGTTTCTTTATTGAGTACAAGAGATTTGATTTCAAATTTTGAACCAATGTACATTTGGCAGATCGAAAATAATATTTAGAAGAAAATGATAAAGTGAGCTTAAAATAAAACCAAGTCTTTTTGGTATTTTAGCAATTATTATTTATTGCAAAATTTAACAATCATGTAAAACGATAATCTGCTTAAATAAAAAAAGTAATAAATTTATGTTCACTACACAGGTATAAATAACGAAATCAGTATATTACAACAATAGCTCCATTTAATGAAGAATGCTCAATATTTCTTTTAAATAAATATATGTGTGCTGCAACAAGAAAGCATAAAGGCGTAACTGTTTATCCCACGGTATTAGTTTTACGTAACACATGAATGAAGAACTGCATTTTTTCTTTTCGTTTTTTCTTCTTTTTTTGGCTCAACAAAAACAACATATGCAAAGCATACTGAATAAGAAGCAATGTACAAGATTATATTTCAATATACATTCAACATACATATACAATTTAATTTTTTTTTAATTTTCTGTCAAGTAACAAATTATCAGACTGTATTCACATAGAACAACAAATATACTACAAAGACTTTGTTTTTCTCATCAGAAGTTAACCTTAAAACAAAGGTTGAAGAAAAACAACATAAATGCTGATCCTTAAAAGTCTTTTAAACGTGATTATTTTCTCCATGTTTGAAAAAAATTATCACAAATAGTGTTAATGTATGGATATATTTACAGAAAAACATTAAATCTTATTCTTTATAATGTATACAATATTATCTCCCTTAGACAGCATATACAATAACCCTTAATTTTTTCTGAACTTTTTGTAAAAAAAAATTTGAAAGTTATAAGAAAAATATAGACAGACCCGGGATATACAACCAATGTAGTATGGTAGGGCTTTTGTTTAAACACAATGAAATATTTTCATTTCATTTTACAATTATAAATTTGTTTGATTGTGTCCACAGAAGAAGAGAGAAAAAAAAACTAAAAAAAAAAACATTATCTCATTGCTGGCTCTGCTTTAGAAAATGTCTGATATTTTTTCAGGATCATGAAATTATTCTGAATTGTCTCTAAACTTAAATATCGTCAAAAAAGAAATTTTTAAAACTTTAATAAAAATTACAAATGTACGATAAAATCATTTCCAAACAAAACAGTATACAAATTAGTACATATTGGCCTGTAGCAATTGTATTGTGTAATGCTAAAAATCCATATCACCACATCAAGTGGATCAGGCAATAAACACGTACAATAACGATGTTCCAAAATCCCAGCATACAATATACATGTACAGTGAAAGAAAAATGTGGGTGGAAATCTAAAGCCACTACAAAGTTTATATATATATATTTCTCATATGGAAAATTGATATTATCCAAGAGATAACGATATGGCACAAAGTATTTTATGTATAATATTCCATAACTGGTAGACATATTGATACTGTCAGCAGTGATTAAAATCGGTTAATTAATACTGATAAGTTTCTTCAATATTCCTTCAATCGTTCAGCTTTTGATGATGTTCTTATTATTTAAGGATTTACCTGGATAATTTGTTCCTTTTGAAACAAACTACAGCATAAAATATTGTGTACTTTAGATAAAGGATGAGGGGGGCTTGGGAGAGTGGTGGGGGGCTTACTGTGGAAGGAAACTTGAGTGTGCGAGGAAACATTTGTCAGGCAAGTGACCCCATATATATCTTCTTGTCCGTTCTGGGAATCTGGACACCTAGATGAAAGTTGAGTGTGTAACCACTACAACCACTGACCATCCTTCCATTCAGATGCATGACTTAGTGCCACCCCTACGGATAAAATCTAACAGACAATGACCCAATACTGTTACAAGATGATACCATTAATCATAGTCGAAAAGGCAGTTTACAGTTTCAAATAGTATTGAATTTCTTTGTAAAGACATGATATTTAGCAACAGGTTTGTAAGGCCTGTAATGTTCATCGTAAACACAAGTACAACTTATATTTCATTACCAATGCAATTACTGCAAAAACAAGTTACATCAAGTTATATCAATCATTCTTGTTGGTAAAACTGGATGGAAAACACACAATAGGTCTCACGTCAGTGAAAGGCAAGAACATTACACAAGTAATGTTGTGCCATCCAATCACCTAAAACATGGTCAAATACAGTTGTTCCTGGCTTCATATTTCATTCATAAGTTACAGGAAAAATATATTGGCATCATGCACTCAAATTTCTGAAAGGTAATTCTGTCCAACGACATAAGCTTCTAGCTAGCTGAATCAAGCATATCATTCAAAACACTGAGAACTGAAGCTTAAACAAAGCAGAATAATAACATATGGTATATCAATATTACTATATTTGTAGTAAATGTAAGAAAAAATTTAATTCTGTAATTTAACGATTTATGAAAATAAGGATTAAAAATGCTTTGTTATTGATATGTAAGCTGATCAATTTCTATTCTTCACTAGAAATTTTTACCATCAAAATATGTTTAATACTTCTTGATTCCGAAGTGAACATAACTCTCAATTCTTTTCACTTCGTACAAACTCTGGAAACTTTTGATTTTTGTAATCCTTCTCTATTATACCTGCAAATCAAACCCAATCCAACTCTGAATTGATAGGTACAAGTGAATCATACAATTATTGACGGGTCTGGAATTGGAAATAATACATTTTATGAATATAAACATGGCAATTATCACCACATACATCCATTAAATGTTCTTCAACTATACTGGAATTTTTTAATTAGATGTAGTAAATACTAGAATATGTAAGTTTTTCTTTGATATCCCGTACAGTGATCACTGTAGCATGTTTTTATGTATACACTGTGAGGTCACCAGTGTTGCCTGTAGTCCTCCCAGCTACATTCTTTTGTCCTTGGGTAAACATGATACAAATTAACGATGGACTGATGAAGAGATAAAAGGGAGTTACATGTGATAAATGTAATGTCATCTCACTGATGCTATAGTTTTTCCATGAAAAAATGACATATAAATAATAAAATAAATAGATAAATAAATAAATTAATTAATTAATTAATTAATAAGTAAAGAAAGAAAGAAATTGTACATAATGTTGAAACTCAGAAACATTTGTACATCTCAGGTATAGTAAACTAAACAAGCACAAAGTATTTAGATATATCTATGTCTGTGAGGAATAATTTTCTAATATACAGGACTGAGTTTCTTCTGATAAGTACACTGGACTTGTAATGAGGTCCAGATCTTCATATCTAAATATTGTACTCTTATGTAAAACAAAACATTTTTTCATGAGGTAAAAACTAACAAATTACCGTGTTTGTAATTCTCTAGAATTTTAACATCAAATTGTAATGTCCCAAAAAAGGTACTGACACACATGTACGGTAATGTACAGTTGTTTAACTTTGCAAGGCAGTTATTCTAATTTGGACTAGTTCATGGGTAATAAATTTCATACATGCCAATGAACTGTTATCCGTGTAGACAGGCAAAACCAATATTTTCTGACATTTTCATTCACTATAGAAATGTTTGCTTGTAATATCATTTTGAGCAAATGTTTATTGATCGTGTATATAGTGAAATTAAAACTAACAGGAATATACACAACTATACAACAGTACCAGATAACAAATTGATTGAGTTATTTCAATAAATAGTCGAAAATCTGATAATTTCTGAAAATTTTTCATGATATTAAGGAACATCATAAACGAAAAATATTATTAAAATGGAAGACATGATTACCTCCCTTTTCAGCAAATGGATGAAATAGGAAGATCAAGACGAGCTTACAGGTTGTTCTCACAAGCATTAACAAGTCTAACATAAAATGTCAGAAAACTGATGCCAGATCCGAAGTCAAAAGACCAGTCAAGCAAATCTGGTATAAAGAGTGAGCTGGACAAGCTAAATAAATATATTGTTAGAGGATATATCTCATACTACTGACAGTTTACATGCAACTAATTATGAATGTTTACCTCGGTCCCCATACCTACATTGTACATGCATGATCTACTATAATCCATGCCTTGTAGTAGATCATGCAGGTAGGTATGGCGACCTCTTAAACAAAGGTTTTACATTCCCAAAACCTCCAGTTGAGAGAAAAATATGACCCTTTCTGAGACATTATAGTGTTTTGTAAGCTGACCTGATGACGACCTGCACAGCAGGCTGAAACACACCAGCTGCATGGACTGATTGGAGACCTGGCTTCAGGACTTGCTTCTCTTATTTTCTATATGATCCGTTAATCTTTGAATAGCATTTCAGACCACTAGAGATCTTTGTGATATCTTGTAGAAGAACTAGAACAAATACGTGTTTATTCAGAGATTGATTCTTAGAAAATTTACTCTTTTTAGAAATTGATCTCTAATGGTTTTCATTATAACATCATATAAATATTATTTATAACATGAAAATTGTATACTTTCAAACAGTTTTGCCTTCTCTCTTACATGTGAGTGAAACTAAGCATCCAAATTTTTAAAATTTCAGCAGCTGCTTCACCTGATGACACTGATTTACAAAATATTAGCTATAAATTTCTTTTCGATAGGCTGTCATCTGAGCATCTCTGAAGGAATGAAGTATATATAGATAGAGCTGTACAAAATGTCTCATGCCACATACCCCGGTATGTACAGGATGGGTTACTTGTAGAGAGTTTAATTTCTCTTTTTTATTGTATTCAAAACTATTTCTTTGGGAAAGCCCTCCACAACCAACCTTCAGTTTGACTGCATGACTAGAATATATCAAAATTTTCTAGAACATTGGAAAATATTCAAACGTTTACAAATCATTGCTCTGCTTGATTTTTATATATATGTACTACTTATTTTAATATATAAAAAGTAAAACAAAAGAACAAAACAAATTTTCTACACACATTAGAAAAGCCCTGTGTAGACTTAGCTGGGGAGGATGTCTTTTTGAATCATTTAGGGGAGCCACACAGAAGTCCAGTAAACAATATGTCTGAAGAATGCTCTCTATCTGTGGCATCGAGAATACAACCACGTCTTTACATACCGAGCTAGAAGTTCTAATCAACTATAAGGTATAAGATCGTACAGCTATTAGTCTGGTGAGGGTCTCCATCATCAGGTAACAATCTATATGGCTGGACATGAGGGCTCAGTCCCAATCATATCAGATACATCATCGTATAAGCTTAGTTGTGAGGGTGTAAGACTGATTGTGAGGGTGTAGTCCTCAACGACATTTACATGAAGACTAAACAGTCAGTTGGGAGGACATAGTCCCTGTTATAATTACAATCGGACCATAGGCCTGTTTGTGAGGGTGAAGTCCTCATCTGAAATTATAATCAAACCATAGGCCTGTTTGTGAAGGTGTGGTCCCCATCTATAATCACAATCAGACCATAGGCCTATTTGTGAAGGTGTGGTCCCCATCTATAATCACAATCAGACCATAGGCCTGTTTGTGAGAGTGTAGTCCCCATTAATGGTCACAATCAGACCATAGGCCTGTTTGTGAGGGTGTAAACCCCATCTATAATTATAATCAGACCATAGGCCTATTTGTGAGGGTGAAGTCCCTATCTAAAAGTATAATAAGACCATAGGCCTGTTTGTGAGGGTGAAGTCCCCATCTAAAATTATAATCAGACCAAAGGCCTGTTTGTGAGGGTGTAATCCCCATCTATAATTATAATCAGACCATAGGCCTGTTTGTGAGGGTGTAGTCCCCATAATTACAATCAGACCATAGGCCTGTTTGTGAGGGTGTAAACCCCATCTATAATTATAATCAGACCATAGGCCTATTTGTGAAGGTGTGGTCCCCATCTATAATCACAATCAGACCATAGGCCTGTTTGTGAGAGTGTAGTCCCCATTAATGGTCACAATCAGACCATAGGCCTGTTTGTGAGGGTGAAGTCACCATCTATGATCACAATCAGACCATAGGCCTGTTTGTGAGGGTGAAGTCCCTATCTAAAAGTATAATAAGACCATAGGCCTGTTTGTGAGGGTGAAGTCCCCATCTAAAATTATAATCAGACCAAAGGCCTGTTTGTGAGGGTGTAATCCCCATCTATAATTATAATCAGACCATAGGCCTGTTTGTGAGGGTGTAGTCCCCATTAATGGTCACAATCAGACCAAAGGCCTGTTTGTGAGGGTGTAGTCCCTATCTATAATTATAATCAGACCATAGGCCTATTTGTGAGGGTGTAGTCCCTATCTATAATTATAATCAGACCATAGGCCTATTTGTGAAGGTGTAGTCCCCATCTATAATCACAATCAGGCCATAAGAGTGTAGTCCCCATTAATGGTCACAATCAGACCAAAGGCCTGTTTGTGAGGGTGTAGACCCCATCTATAATTATAATCAGACCATAGGCCTATTTGTGAGAGTGTGGTCCCCATCTATAATCACAATCAGGCCATAAGAGTGTAGTCCCCATTAATGGTCACAATCAGACCATAGGCCTGTTTGTGAGGGTGCAGTCCCCATTAATGGTCACAATCAGACCATAGGCCTGTTTGTGAGGGTGTAGTCCCTATCTAAAATTATAATCAGACCATAGGCCTGTTTGTGAGGGTGCAGTCCCCATCACCACATGCAGACCATAGACCTGTTTGTGAGGGTGAAGTCACCATCTATAATCACAATCAAACCATAGGCCTAGGGTGTAGTCCCTATCTAAAATTATAATCAGACCATAGGCCTGTTTGTGAGGGTGTAGTCCCCATCTAAAATTATAATCAGACCATAGGCCTGTTTGTGAGGGTGAAGTCCCCATCTATAATTATAATCAGACCATAGGCCTATTTGTGAGGGTGTAGTCCCCATCTATAATCACAATCAGACCATAGGCCTGTTTGTGAGAGTGTAGTCCCCATTAATGGTCACAATCAGACCATAGGCCTGTTTGTGAGGGTGAAGTCCCCATCTATAATCACAATCAGACCATAGGCCTGTTTGTGTGGGTGTAGTCCCCATTAATGGTCACAATCAGACCATAGGCCTGTTTGTGAGGGTGCAGTCCCCATTAATGGTCACAATCAGACCATAGGCCTGTTTGTGAGAGTGTAGTCCCCATTAATGGTCACAATCAGACCATAGGCCTGTTTGTGAGGGTGCAGTCCCCATCACCACATGCAGACCATAGACCTGTTTGTGAGGGTGAAGTCACCATCTATAATCACAATCTGACCATAGGCCTGTTTGTGAGGGTGAAGTCACCATCTATAATTATAATCAGACCATAGGCCTGTTTGTGAGGGTGAAGTCACCATCTATAATCACAATCAGACCATAGACCTGTTTGTGAGGCAGTCTTCATCAATATTTACATTAAGACTAAAAGCCTAGTTTTGAGGGCATAGTCCTCATTTATAGTTACAATCAACCTATAAGTCTGTTTTATAGAGGTTGTAGTTCCCATCAATAATGACATCCAGTCTATACACCTTGTGAGAGTGTGGTCCCAATTACTAGTTACGATCAGCCTATAGGCCTTGTTGGCATGTGTGGGTGTAATCCCCCAAATAGTCTTGTGTTGTTGTATATTGGCCAGGAAACATCGGTTGGTAAGTCCTTTATCATCCCACTACAGTACACAAAGGTTTGGTTCCAGTTGTGTTCCATCTCATACATGTATGTCATGTTCAACACCTTCCATTCAAGGTCAGACAATGTCACAGTGTGGTTGCTAAGTAACTCTTTCTGCATGTAGGACATGTTCAGGTTGGTAGCATTGATCACCACACAATTCAGAAAGGTTGCAAGTCCATCCAAATAGACTTTAAGGATGATCGCTCCCGCCAGAATCATCAGGAATGAGAACAGGAAAGCAAACCGGGTCAGGAGAACATTAACTAGGTCAGTGGAACAGACGGGAGGTTGTTGGGATTCACTGTCATCGCTACGGTGACTGGATGTGTCAGACAGTGTCAGATGATCGGCCTCCATCAACTCCTGTGTGTCGGTGGACAATGTATCTTCCTGAAGTGTGATGGCCCCTAGGTTCTGACCTGTGTCAAAATATCAACAAAATAAAATAAACAATCATCATAACATATTTGTAAACTGAAAAGTTCTGTTTAGATGGCAGATCATTCTACATCTTTCAAAATCATATAAATTTCATTTTTGGCTCGTAATAGAAAATTGCCTACCTCTGGAGGAGTGTTTAGGCAGGCCTTCCGCTACACCAGCTCTTATCTGTGCCTGTACATCAAAAAGTTTAAAGACAGTGAAATTCCAGCAATTAATATCACATTTTTCACACACATCTTTGTGCATGTTTTAACACTTCTGCTGCGATGCCCAATGATAGCTCTATCAGACAATGATAGCTGATTGGACACCTTCAATGATACCACTGTTTTATGTAGAAGTACTTAAGCACTATTAAAATCTAGTACAGTATCATGTTTTTACAAACTAGTGCTATGATGTATTCGGTTGTCAGTAAAAATTGCTAAAGATAAACAATAAATTGAAGTGACTAATTGTGCAATCATGTTTTAGAGCAATAGTTTCAGCAGGAAAAGTTCTAGAATAAAACCATACCTAAAATGTGCATGTTTACAACATATGTTTCAAGCTAGTCAAAATAATTTTGACATTTTATCAACTTTTTTATATCGCTCTGGAGTCAATCAATGTCATTTATTGACCATAGACCAATATAAATAATTGATAGAACGTCAGAATAATTTGGGCTTGTTTCAAGCATCATGGCTGAATTTTATCTCTCAACTTAAGTGTTATAAATATTCATCATCCTGACATCAAACTTGTTCTAACAAACATAAGAGGTAGTAATCGTTTAAGAGACACAAAATACCTTCGTACAATTTTTCATACTATCATTATTTAAGTAGTAACAATATCTAAATCTTAGACATACATTTTTGGACATTTCATTCAGTGCTATCCAAAACTTTTGTTCTCTTATACCTTTTCCGACTCAAGCTCCCAGTTCGTTGAGAGAATTCGAACAAGAAACACCACAGACTGAATGGCAGCACTTAGTATCACAGCCCACCATGCACCTGGACAAGAAAATACAGACACATCTTCGCACTAACAAAGCAATCAAGACTAGGTGAGAAATATGTCAATATTTTCCCATAGAAAAGTAGCTGGATGATCAAACTTCAAAGTACTTACAGTTGTTTGTAAAGATTTTAATACATATATAATATATATGTTGATGATTTCTCCGACAATACTGTAATTCATATTTTTTGTATGGGATTTTTTTTTCTTGGGAATACACGAAGAGAGCCACTTGCGAATTTAAATCCCTCACGACAAAAATTAACTTTATAGAGTATTCATGTTGATTTTATTACTGATATTGGAATCTTGAAGAGTTTGTGTCTATAAAAGCTCATTATTCAGATATAAAAAGTCATTTAAAGATCAGCATTCGCAAAATTATGCATTCACGAAAATAAAGTATTCACGAAACCTAAGCGATTTACAGTAACACACAAAGAAAATGACATCTGAGCTTGGTTGTTATACTACAGAAATAATTTCAAACTCTAATTATAGACTTGGAACCTTAATTTCAAGTTGTGGTTTTAAATAAATTTAAAATTGGAAAATGATAGATAAAGGGTGAGTATTCATTTGTATGTTTCATTGAAAAATTTCAAAAATCAAAACATAAAAGACATTTAATTCATTTGATATTCTACTAACATGAGTTATCTCGGTTGCAGAGAGTTTGGTATATAAAAATTACCATTTGTAGTATTTTGAAGATCTAGTAATTAGTGATACAGAAATATAATTAAGGTTACCTGATACACCAAGCACTGTTTCCAGAAGCAGTGGGATACCCAGAGGCAGGGCCACCAAATAGTAACACAGAAAGTTAGTGATGGCTCCGAACTTCTGTAGACCAATACCACGGATCACCCCACTACAGGCAGCCTGTAATGTAACAGCACAAACTTTAGATACTTACTCACACGCTCTGGTCTTTATTTCTTCAACTCAACACTCTAAAATTATCTGGATTTCATATTGGTAAATGAAACTTTTTTACACCTCATAATGTCAAAAATTTTGTTAATCCACCAAACCCAGCAGCTTGAAATTTACATTATCAAAAAAGATCAGCTTGTCAATAGAAGGCCTTCAATGCAATTTTCTGAAGCTTGGAAATGTGATCAATATACATTCTGTAAAACAAGTACGTTTTTTGTACAAATGTGTTTCATAATCTTTATTTAAAGGTGGCTTCTTTTGTAAAATCTTAACACAATAGTTCAACAAGGAGCCGCAAAGTGTGGCATTATCCTCTGCAGTCAGCTGTTGGTGTAAAACCCAAATATGATATATATATATACCGGTATAACAATTTGTGATGTCACTCAAAATAATGTGCCGCTTCTATCACGTTAAGATCTAATACAGTGAAAGCGCTAGTGCAAAATGTAACATCTTCTTTTGTCAATTATCAATTAAATTTCCTTGCATCTCTTCAACTTCAACATTATATATCAACCCTAAGGTTAGAGTTTATATCTTGATGTAGATCCTGTGTGTTTGACTGTGGATATTTGAATAGAGGTTGGTATTGTCCATGAACAAATTTATGTAACGCCATAAGCTGTGGTGAAATACAAGAAGTCACAAGAAATCGAAAAATTTGATGTTCTCAATAAGAAAAGGCACAGCAAGGGCACTAACTTAATATATACAGTAGGTATTGTGAAGTTGAGTTGAAAGGTTTTGAAGTTGCAGCCCAGAAATTATATGGTCTATGCTCCATATTCATTTTGGTTTCTGGTTCTCAGGGAGTTGAGAAATAGACCAGCCTCTGCTATCATGTCAGTGTCCTTAGGTAAGACACTTTACTCATATTACTTTGAATAGTATGGGTTGGATCTCCCATATGTTGTTCAGTGAGGTAGCCACCATCTTTACTACACAGAGATCCCACCTTAAAATGACCCCAGTCAATAGACAATAGGCAATAAAACCAATAATTTCAGTGTTACCAACATGGCTAAATATAATGACATTATACATTGGTACATTAAAACGTGTCTTATTTGGTTTCATTGTTTCGTTTTTTATGTGTTTTATCTGCAATGTGTAGGTAAATATTCAATTTTTGTTTTTCACAAAATCACCTCTAACAAGATGCAATAATATTATCAATCATTTCCCACTCTGAATCATGCCAATATGTAAAAATCTACGTTACCTGAACCTGGTCAAACAGCTCAAACAATGCCACCTGAATCATTAGTCTTGATGCTAGAGCTACCACTGTCCTGTAACACCAAGTATCAGACATAAGGGATCTCGGTCTTTTTAATGCTTTTTCTGTTGAAGATTTCTCTTTAAGGACAGATTTAACATCACAACATAGTTGAAAGGAACAATAAGAAGTTATCATACAACTGAGAAAGGTTTGACAATTTCTTTTTTATAAAGTTAAAAATTGGTTTCTCATAAATCCACCATCATTTCAGACAAGGAAAATATGACATTCCTTCAGTATAGTAAGAGAATTGGTTTCTCATGAACTCATCCATCATATGTGAACATGTTATGTATGGTATTTTTCAGTAAAGTTAGAGAATCTGTTTTTCGTGAATTCATCCATCATATGTAAACATGATATATATGGCATTCTTCTGCAAAGTTAGAGAATCTGTTTCTCATGGACTTACCCATCATTGGTGAACAAGTAAGGAATGACATTCTTCAGTGCCAGGAAAGTTATAGCTGAAATTACTGCTACAGTTACTGAAATGACATGTACATTTCTATCGTATTACAATACTGTAACCCATTTCCCTACTCAAACAAACAATTGACAGTACTCATTTTCAGTTTAGATCATAGGAACACAGCTTCAGGGAAATCCTACATTTTGATACAATGTGACATTGTATGATTGAGAGAATATTTAAATGGTGAAAACTATACAGCTTGGTATTGGCTGGATAAAAATGTTCCTTAAGTAGAAACACATTGAGCAGATCTATCTGTTTTTAATATGTGACCTGACCATGATTTGTCATGGTGACTTACAATGCGATTCTTAGATAGTGATCTGAGCCATGAAGTACTGTGCTGTTAAAGAAAGCAAGGAAAACCATATTATAGAAACAATTGATCAAAATGGCTTGAAAATAGGAAGCACAGGGCCATGACAGACATCCTCGTCTTTGATCACCACAATCTATTATAGGCATAGCCACTTTGAGAGGCTGTGTCAGCCAGATATTTTGGTGTACATAATTACCTGCTATAAGTATGGATACTAGAGAGGCTGTGTCAGCCCGATATTTTGGTGTACAGAATTACCTGCTATAAGTACGGATAATAGAGAGGCTGTGTCAGCCTTATATTTTGGTGTACATAATTACCTACTATAAGTATGGATACTAGAGAGGCTGTGTCAGACCTCAGTTTTTGATGTACATAATTACCTGCTATAAGCATGGATACTAGAGAGGCTGTGTCCACCTGATATTTTGGTGTACATAAGTATGGATACTAGAGAGGCTGTGTCAGCCTGATATTTTGGTGTACAGAATTACCTGCTATAAGTACGGATAATAGAGAGGCTGTGTCAGCCTTATATTTTGGTGTACATAATTACCTACTATAAGTATGGATACTAGAGAGGCTGTGTCAGACCTCAGTTTTTGATGTACATAATTACCTGCTATAAGTATGGATACTAGAGAGGCTGTGTCAGCCTTATATTTTGGTGTACATAATTACCTGCTATAAGTACGGATAATAGGGAGGCTGTGTCAGACCTCAGTTTTTGGTGTACATAATTACCTGCTATAAGTATGGATACTAGAGAGGCTGTGTCAGACCTCAGTTTTTGATGTACATAATTACCTGCTATAAGTATTGATACCCGTGAGGCTGTGAGGGCTTTACATGGATTGGCTGTTCCAAGGTGATTTCCCACCCTGACACTGGCAGCTACTGATAGGCCAAGTGGCAACTAAAGTCATAAAGATGAAATGAAATAATTTAGACAGATGAAATAATTTAGACAGATGAAATAAAGAAAGTTCTAAAAGAGTGACAGAATTATGAAATAAGTCATAAAAGAATAAATTAAACAAGTCGTAACGAGGAGATGAAGTGACCAGCATCATGTGATTTGATCTTACTTAAGTATATTCTTGTTCTATAAAGTGACACTGCCAGAGAATTGTTAAATCCCTAATGTACATGAATATTAAAAATGAACATATGTATGCCTTTTATTCAATGAATATAAGCTCTCATGACAAGCAGTCTAAATATATTGCCATCTCACACAGAAACAGGCAGAATCTGTGAACATGTGTTGAATATGAGAGTCCGAAAAAAAACTATTTGGGGCCTAACAAGTGAATATAACAATCCAGTAACCAGTACTTCAACTTTTGACCAACCAGAAGCAAGATGCTATATTTATCCTACTTCAAGACTTCCCTAACATAATATTGGGGCTGGTATCCATATTGATGTAATATCATAAAATTATAAAAATTGTGATAAATGTTATTGGAGAAATAGGTCGTTCAAAACATAGGAGAGGTTTGTGTTTCACATGAACACCAAAAGATGTTTTATTGTTAATTTTCGAAATAAGTAACATGGACACATTTATACTCTTAATTTTCTACTGGAAATTACCTCCTATAAACTCACCCAAGACATGCCAACTATCACCTACAAACTATCTCCTACAAACTCACCCAAGACATGCCAACTATCACCTACAAACTATCTCCTACAAACTCACCCAAGACATGCCAACTATCACCTACAAATTATCTCCTATAAACTCACCCAAGACATGCCAACTATCACCTACAAACTATCTCCTACAAACTCACCCAAGACATGCCAACTATCACCTACAAACTATCTCCTATAAACTCACCCAAGACATGCCAACTATCACCTACAAACTATCTCCTACAAACTCACTCAAGATATGTGAACTATCACCTACAAACCATCTCCTACAAGCTTACTCAAGACATGCAAACTATCTCCTACAAACTATCACCTTCAAATTATCTCCTACAAACTATCACCTACAAACTATCACCTACAAACTATCACCTTCAAATTATCACCTACAAACTATCACCTACAAACTATCACCTACAAATTACCTTCTACAAACTATCTCAAGACATGCAAACTATTGCCTACAAACTATCACCTACAAACTATTGCCTACAAACTATAACCTACAAACTATTGCCTACAAACTATCACCTACAAATTACCTTCTACAAACTATCTCAAGACATGCAAACTATTGCCTACAAACTATCACCTACAAACTATTGCCTACAAACTATAACCTACAAACTATTGCCTACAAACTATCACCTACAAATTATCTTCTACAAACTATCACCTACAAACTATTGTCTACAAACTATCTCCTACAAACTATTGCCTACAAACTATCACCTACAAATTATCTTCTACAAATTATCACCTACAAACTATTGCCTACAAACTATCACCTACAAACTATTGCCTACAAACTATAACCTACAAATTATCTTCTACAAACTATCTCTAGACATGCAAACTATTGCCTATAAACTATCGCCTACAAACTATTGCCTACAAACTATCACCTACAAACCTTCACCTACAAACTATCTCCTACAAACTATCTCTCATGCTTGCCTCCTTCTGCACTGCACTAGTTACACAGTAAATCTAACATTGATGCTGCTGCTATGATGATGATGATTACATCTCAGTGACAAAACAGCATTAAACCTTGTTTCATGCAAAAAGACAAATTCATATAAGAGACTTGCAAGTCAACCATTGAATCATGCAAAAACTGACATTTTGACACGAGAAAAGAAAAAAAAAGAAAATCAAGATCAAAATGACATTCATCAATTAAAATTTGCTGATAAAATATCTTTTGCTTTTTAGACAAGAACTTACCATAAATGCCATACTTGCCATTGTGTAACCAATGGAATGACTGGCAAGCTGGTCGACACCTACAAGACCTGAAAATATCACATTCACATGGAAATTAGTTTCTTGTATACATGTAACATATCACTTGACTCATTCAAAAAACTTGTTCAGCAGAGTCAAGAAAAATATAGCCTAAACCTTAAACCCTGTCTATGATCCAGTGAAAAAGACGTCCATTTTACAAAATGTTTTCTGACCTGTTGTGAAAATTAACCTTGTCAACAAATATTAAAGGTAAACAGGCCATAACAGTCAACTGCTGAACATACGCAAGTCTACAGAATTGACAATTATTTAATTACCTGGTACTAAAATTATGTCAAGGTTACAAAAAGTATTGTTATCTGTTATTCAACTTTGTTAAATTTTGAAAAAAAGCTAAGAATGGAATAAAGTATGAAGTTAAAATGAGATTTTAGCAGTTTTTTTATTGAAAGGTAGGCCTAACTGATGACAATGAGGGTAGATAACCTACCTACACAGAACATACAAGGGTATGCCTATCCGATGACAATGAGGGGAGATAACTTACCTACACAGAACATACTAAGGAAGCCTAACCTGATGACAATGAGGGGAGATAACCTACCTACACAGAACATTATGATCTCATGACTCCACCACTCTAGACACACCATACAGAGGCCAGGCACAGCCAAAGTAAGGAACATCCACCAGTCATAGAAACATTCCACACTGAAACCTAGAGCAACAATAAAAATAGATATACATGTACAAATAAAGCATCTAAATACACAACACTATGTGAAGGTCAATGCCATGGAAACGCCTGTGGGAAAGTATTCATACATTGTGGTGATAATTACACCCGGGGAAAGATTGACATTCGCTGATATGCATCTCTTTAAGAGTAAAATTTTAACCTACACTAGAAACAAATACTTAATTCTGAGAGTAAGGCTCTCCTTATCGATGCATTGTTTTGCTTTATGTTGTAAATGTATCATCAATAAAGAATAGAGAACGGAAAAATTCTAAATAGCAGTTAACATTACCAGTTAATAGCTTGTAATATTTCTTGACTTGACTAAGTAAAATGTTTGCTTAATCAACTATACAGCATACAGGGCTCTCACACCCCATTTTGGGACTAGGGCCCTGGGCCCTTAGAATTGGGAAAATAATGGTGTTTTCCTTAGAATTGGGAAAACTTGGGGTCTAAATTGGGAAAAAAGATACTATTTTGCATTGGGAATGGAGCCGAATATCGGCCCTAAATCTGGCAGATCGAGAGCCCTGGTATATGCCTTGTTTTGATACAGCTTAATCGTAATACTAACCTGCGAATTAATGTGTGAAATTTATGAATCACCAGAATTCAACAGGATTTTATGGCAGTTGCAATACAGAAAAGATAGGTGTTTTTACTTAATTTATGTTTCTCACCTGTCCAGGTATCTTCATAGGTACGTGTGACGATGATATAGGTAACATGGAGCAGGAATATAGACCAGTGGGTCAAGGTCACCGATATAGAGGCACCACTACAATACAGACAGGGATATAGAACACAGGGTCAAGGTTATTGATATAGAGGTACCACTACAATACAGACAGGGATATAGAACACAGGGTCAAGGTCATTGATAAAGAGGCACCACTACAATACAGACAGGGATAAATAACACAGGGTCAAGGTCATTGATAAAGAGGCACCACTACAGTACCGAAAGGGATACAGAACACAGGGTCAATGTTATTGGTATAGAGGCACCACTACAATACAGACAGAGATATAGAACACAGGGTCAAGGTCATTGATATAGGGGCACCACAACATTATCGAAAGGGATATAGAACACAGGGTCAAGGTTATTGATAAAGAGGCACCACTACAGTACCGAAAGGGATACAGAACACAGTGTCAATGTTATTGATATAGAGGCACCACTACAATACAGACAGGGATATAGAACACAGGGTCAAGGTCATTGATATAGAGGTACTACAACAATACAGACAGGAAGGGATATAGAACACAGGGTCAAGGTTATTGATATAGAGGCACCACTACAATACAGACAAGGATATAGAACACAGGGTTAAGGTTACTGATATACCGGTAACAGTAGGGAAATATAGAACACAGAGTCAAGGTTATTGATATAGAAAGGGACAACTACAATACACACAGGGATATATAACACAGGGTCAAGGTTATTGATATAGAGGTACCACTACAATACAGACAGGGATATAGAACACAGGGTCAAGGTCATTGATATACAGGTAACAGTAAGGAAATATAGAACACAAGGTTATCGTTATATAATTAGACAAGTGGGTCAAAGCCACATTAAGATTGATGAATTTTCTAGTTGGCTTATTGTCAGGGTTATTTTGAGACAATCTCTTCTCAGTAGATGGTAAATGTATCACTTGACATTACACCAAACACATATTTGTTGTATCTTACTGAGTTTTAATCAGGAAAATATTATAACTATGATGTGCAAAATTTTTTACTTTTAATGTGTATTATCTTCCACTTCAATCTAAATTTGGGAAATTGAATACTACTATACAGTAAATATTACTAAATGGGACAAATGAAGTTACACTAAAGGTAAAATGCTTACACAATATCCAACTTCAGCATAAACAAAAACAGGGTGTGGAATCCAACGTTGAGAAAGTTAGCGACAATTCCTATTACCAAACTTGGTATCACAATACACTGAAATATATAACAAGTTGGTGACAAGACAAGCTGAAATCTGAAACTGAATGGCTAATGTAAATGATTTGTACAGTCTACAGTAGGTTTTGTCAACATTGCAAACACAAAGATGTAGTATCTATATTACATTCTGCATTTGTGTAAGATAAATATAACAGTTGATCTAGAAAAATACCGTATATATACATCGATATTTATATATTACATGATGGCCTCCCATTAACCCAGTATTATTTTGTATTGTATTCACAGGAGTATAGATGCAGTCTGGACTACAGGATAACAACATGACATCATTTTGGTGCCATGTTGACTGACGTTATGTCGATGCTTTGCGTGTCGCCTCAGATAACATGCATTAGAGATTTACATTAATAATAGCTGATTATAATGATTTTCCAGTTTGTTACTATACAGTGATGAAAAGTATCAAGAAAATACCAACATGGCAACACAATCATAATTCAAACTCAAATCACATAAAACTAGGGCAAAATATGAACAAAATAAAGATTTACAATGAGACTCCTGAAGGAGAATAAGACCACATGTTCTGGAAGAGTAAGCGTCTTCTGCTTCATCGACGACAACCGCCATGTAAACCTTGGTGAATCCAAGTAAGTAATGTCACATTCTCAAATTATAGAAAATTACACAACAACCCAACCAACACACAAACTAATAAGCATCAAATATGTTCAGCTTCATGTCACACAAAAAATAACTTGAAAATAATTTTAAATACCAAAAAAAAAATGATATCATATAAAACTTGATGCAAATCAATATATGTTATCATAGTCATATAAAAAAAATTGTTTTAACATTACATAAACTCTTGACATAAATGACAATTTTTATCTCCTAAGCAAAAGTATGAGCCATTTGTAAATGTCTATATACCTGAGCCTGGAGATATTTAGACAGAATATCAGAGTAAGCCACGGCCTGAAAGGTAAAAGAGTTAGCTGTGAGAATCATAACCAGTGTGTTTAAAACTATATTAACACTATTGAGACAAGAAGGGCATTTTTAAGGTTCACATAAGGACTAATATCAGAGAAATACTCCATAAATTGGAAACAAAAAGCACATGTTATCACATGGATGAAAATTATAATTAAATACAAAATATTGTAGATCATAGCCTTTTTTTCACAAGAGAATGTAACAAAGTTCATGTGATTATCTTCCATACACTTCGGTTGAATAGAAACTCTAAGCAGTAAGATACACATACAACTATATAATGACAATTTGGTAAGATTTTACTTAATAACACTTCTCTTTAGTTTTGATAAGGGTCCTGGGATATGTCATTCAACATTAATGGCTTCTGTGTAGTATTATTCATTGACACATTCACAGAGTCAAAATGGGCCTGGTATGTACAAGTGAGACATTAAGAAATCAGATAACTGAAGTTTGTTTGAGGCGTTTACAACCCCATGAACCACACAGGCTAATTTTGTGGCAGGTTCTCCTTGTAATAGATAGTTGCTACCCCACAAAACAACAAGAGAAAGACCTGTATGATGCCATCCAGAGCAATATGAGCAAAAGTGTTTTACCCAAGTACACAAACACGCCAGTACAGATTAGCTGCTTTTTCAGCTTCCTGAGAAACACAATCCCCAACGTGTAGTGAGCATCAAACCTCACACCTTGGTCCTTCACATGAGACTTCAAAGGTGCAGCACACTACTGCCTTAGCAATCACAACCCCTCATTTTTCAACCGATTAAAGAATAAATATATATGAATATTCATGTGAATTTTACTTAGAAGGAAAATTCCGCACAAGTTAGGATTTCATGAGGTGCTTTTGAAAAAAAAACTATACAAAACCATCTACTTATGATCTTAAGGAAATTGTACACCTCAGTTTATCAATTAAATAAATATATATTTAATTTGCAGAAATTCTATATAGATCTAGTTTGATTGATTTACAAACATTCACACGGCCCTGATTGTCATAACAGGTTTACATTGTTATAAGTGGAACAGAATGAAACATCTGTGTAAATTCTGAAATCATCGGAAAAATAAGGCTAATGATGTAATAAAATTGTAATCCCATCAGAAATTTAAGTGAACTGCATACACACTTCTGTAGTGAGCCAGTACTCTGCATAAAATTTATGATCAGTGCCAGATATGTTTGGAAAGTCTGGCTGGGAGTTTTCCAACCGATTTCACCACACTGACCTCGAGAGAGATATTGTGATGTTATCAATAGTTTTAAAAGTCATTAGAGTGAGTCCTGTCAATGTTCAAAACAGCTCGAAATTTTACAACTGGGGTGGATATATATCCCTTTAATTGTGTCACTGACTGCTTGTTCAAATGAGATGTCTGTCCTTGGTCAGACGTATGATTACAAAAATAACACTTAAAGGAAAATATAACAAGATATTTGTTGACACTTACAGGCAGGCCAGCTATATATATTAAGGCATACTTCCCTCCAAGTCTACAAAAAAAAAAAATTTTTAAACCATTTAAAAATGTTTTTCAAATATAAATGATTTTTCTCAGAAATAGGATACACTACTATTAGAATATTTATTGTATCTGTCACCTGCTATTTATCAGAGAATCAATGCCACGAAAAAAGTTTTATATGAAAATATAGAATATGTTTTGAACCCTTCTTTCAAATCAAAATTACGAGACAGAATTATAGAATGATTAACGATAATACAAACCTTGCCTACCTTTTTCTTTGTAAATTTGTTGCAATCTTCTGATATCACAAGAGATATTTGGAACTATTTCACATGTCTATAGATAGATAAATGTACACGTACCTGGCAACCCGAGGATCTTGTCCAATGTATTTCATTATATGTTCAGTGTTGATAAGGATGGCACAACATGGCAGACAACACAGACTCAGGATTATTAAGCCTGGACAAATACAAACAAAACAATAATTACACTTACATCATAGAATCAATGATTTACATCTACATGGCTAAACAGATGGAAAAGTGTTCGGGAATGTGATATTTAATGGGATTCTACATGTGTTATACAATAATCTTTAAACACTTTATTTTCTGATGCTCAAAACTTGCGTAACCTTTACTAAACAATGACAATGACAAAATGATGACAAGAGATCTATGGGCCTTAATGGTCACTTGAGGTCTTCAGGCCTTTGGACAATTTTATAACCTAGCCATCAGTTGAAGTATTGGGGCAAGAAGAACAGAGCTGATATATGCTAACAAAGTTTTTATACTGTTTCTGTGTTTGAAGGTTTAATTTTCAAACAGAACTGATAACACTCTTTGCAACTCCTGTGACATTGAATGAAGGTCAAGGTAATTCATTTTAACAAACTTGGTAGCCCTTCATCCCAGCATGCTACTGGCCCAATATCAGCACCCTGTGTCTTTTGGTTATTGAGAAGAATTCATTTAAAGTTTTCAACACATTTTACCCCTGTGACCTTGAAAGTGGGTCAAGGCCATTCATTTTGACAAAGTTGGTAGCCCCTGGTAGTAGAAAATGTCAACTGTTTATGATGCACAATGAACCCCGGACAAAGCACACCAGACGACGCAGAACAAAAGGCGATCACAATAGGTAACTTGAGACTTTATCTCAGGTGACCTCAAAACAAGGATAATGCCAAAACAATAAAAATTTGTAGAGTATGGATCAGGAAACTCTTGTGTACTGTATGTAATACATTATGATGATGATTGGTGGTCTTTCTACACAGGTCAGGAAGTTCACCAGTACTGTATGTATAGCAGTGTGAAGACAAATGATGGTCTCTATACACAGGTTAGAAGTTTGTATGTACTGTATATATTGTAGTATGATGAAAAACGATCTCTAAACACAGTTATGAAATTCTATATACTGAAGGTATTGTACATGTAATATGAAGATTATTTAAATGTCAAAGCGTTACTTACTTCTTTGTAGTATTATACCCACTCGATGTTTGTTTTTACTTCCAAACGTCTGAAACAAACAAATCACAGTAGACACTGAAATAAAATAAACACCAATATCCAACCAGTAGTCTGTAAATACCACAAACAGAATTTTAGGTTTGATAACTAGGTCTTCAAAAGACTTAGTAACTTAATCTGTTACTTATCCGTCAATGACTGTGTATGCTTTTTCATCATGTTTTTAGCTCTAAATATAACAAATCTTGTACAATTTACCTGAGAGAACAGTGTATCACAAGCTGAAGCCAGTCCCAACATTACTGAATTACTGGATACATTGATTACCTGAAGTCAAAACAAAACAGAAAACAACATTTAACTTAATACAATAGAAAGTATATTCAAGACAAAATATTACACATGGTATTGTGTTATCTTAAAAATACATACATGTAAGATACAAAAGTACATTATTAATTCTTTTTAATGAAATTTAAATAGGTCTTGACAAAATTACCCAGGGGTGTTAATAATGTTTTGAAATTGCACACATTTATTTTGTACATCTCACTCTTTTTTCAATTTTAAATTTCATATACTTTGTAACATGATGGTGAATAGGGTTGACAACAATAGATCCCAAAGGATCTTGGCATCCACCAGTTTGATCTTCATTGGTATTCTTTTTAGAAGTTGGATCTTTTAAATTGTTTAAGGAAATTTCAATAGCAGATGATGGGCTAAATGTACTTTTTAACTTCAAAATTTGGACTGATTTTCTCCCCAATTTTTCAATTTTTGTCAACATTTGAAATATTTGGTCCTACATCTAAGATTGTTACACGATTTTTGGGTACCGAGTATCATATCAGATGAGATCAGTAGTTCCTTTGTACTAGAAATGCTGAATATTGATAAGCAGAGAATAAAGTGATTCCCTTTCAGTTACCTCACAGCATCAGAATAGTAATGTCTTTTGAGTTCTCCTCTTGTGAGTACACAGCCCTATGTATGACAAAATTTCCTTATCCAAGGGTACATGCCCTTAGCCACCATAAAAAGTTCTAAAAATTCATACAAGTATACAATATATGAAAAAGCAAATAAAAAAACATATGGACAAACAAGAAAACATTTAGAATTGATGAAAAAAAAAGAAACGAAAAATCAACCATATGAATACTGATCTGTGAGAAAATGCAAATGTATCACATGCAACCGCAGGTGAAATCTTCTCATCAAATAATTCTGCATACTCTTACTTTATGTATATCATATATGTATAAATTATATATATGGTTTAATTTATGTAGATTGTACATAATTAATGTATAAAATGATATATGTATATATATGTAAATATGTATTGTATGTAACTCTTCATAATGTATGTATGTAAAATGTATATTGTGAGTGGTCTCGTGCTTTAATTTCGAGTCAAATTTTCTTGGTTTTGTTTTTGGAAAACCAAAAATGAATAAGAAATTCACAAATTATTTTGTATATTCCTTGTTAACTACATACAAATATCAATTAATTCATTGCTTGAATGTTTAATATATTTTTTTTTTCAGATATTTTGTGAAAATAAAAACCTTATGAGATTGAAGTGTTGCAAAACACTTGTTAATATTTAATAACATACCAGCATCTTTAGCATTTTAGGTACTATAGCAACAGGAAGAAGAATAAGACACTACAGTTTGTCTTGTTATGGGAGATAACTCTTGAATCTCCTACATGTACTTACACTCGAAAAGTGTGACAACACCGTCTAATCCCAGCATAATAATGTAATGACAGATGGACAGCCTGAACAAAAAAAAGTTGAGTAAGAAAATGAAAAAAAAAAAAAATACATAGCATGCAACAAGACAGCAAAAAGCCTATAAAGTTGAACAGTCTTTATAACACTTACAGCACATATACGACACATGCTCTCATAAATAAAGGCTGAAACATTAATACAATAGAAAACAAATGCAATAAGGATTACAACAGAACATGCTGAGAACAATTGTCAAATGGCTTGGAATCACACTTGAAATCTATACTCTTTTAATGCATCCTCAAAGGATTTGAACCCAGGTCTTTTGATTTCTTAATCTGATTCTCTACTGAATCAGCAAATGAGACAAAACACAAAAGGAAGCAGCTAGTGTTGTAAGATGTCATTATCTGTTAAAAGTTATCTGCAGAACTGCCTGTAGTAATATCAATATTTTTATTGTAAAGTAAAAATATATTAAGCACTTGTTCCAAATTTCTCAAAATTAACAAATATGTGAAAAAAAGAAAAAATCACAACTCCTGACATAAAAACAGAAAACTACAAAATGAATAATTTTCTGTTAGTTGTCACAACTGATTGATAAATTTTGTCATCAATGGAATTGTCCTATATTTTCTGTAATAGTAGAATCATGCAAAAATAGAATTTGTAGAATAGTTCAGATAAAAAAATAGAGTATAATACTGACTCCTAGCATTTTGATATGATAAAATCATGGAAATTCATTTATGCAACAGAAACTTAGACATACACGACACCTACATACACATATATTGTCATGCATTTGTCATGCTCACTTACTGTCGTGGTCAAGGCTAAAGCGGCCAGTTGGGGAGTACCAAGATGACCACAGAAAATGAGACTGACCAGTATGTTGATGTACTGTGTGGCCATAACACCAACCTAAAAATCAAACACTTCTTTTTAAGTACTGATGATATCAGCACCTGCCATAATATGATAATTTACACTATGACTAAATCTGAAATTTGGAATTTTTTTTGTGAATCAGTTAAACATGTTAAAATAAAGCATTAACACACAGTAAGGCAGGATTTAAAGATTCTTACAATGTTTCCAAAATATACCTGTAAGAAAATGCTAATTAAGAACTTTGTTGAACTTAATTATGCAGATACATGGCAGAAGTATACTAGGTTAGGCAAACTAGTTCCAATGGATGATACCAATATCGTTGCTCTCTTTTCTGTTTCTCCTTTTACAATTTCTAATATACAAATCTAAAATGTAGTGATGTATGATGATCTTAACTGTTTGATGGTTATTAGAAATGAATTTGACAAGATTTTACACATTGTTTCATGTACAATATATTACTTACAATTGGCCAGCCTATCTTTACTTGTTCTCTTATCTCATCTTTACATCCAAATGGAAACAGCTTTTGATAAAGGGAGGTAACTCTCTTGGACCACGGCCAGCTTCCCCGCCACAACTGAACCATGTGCCGATACTGCTCTCCGATTGTAGCTGTCAAAGTATAGTTTAAATAATGACAAGAGATATATCATTTCATAAAATAGTTTCATTAGAAATCAGAATAATTCTCGCTGTTACTAATCAAGGAATATTCCAAAGTCAGATTGATTATCAGTGAAGAAATTAGGTGAATTATTGCAGCAATCATAATGTGTTTAAATTTTTTAGCGTCTGTCCAAATACGCTATCAATATTTCCTGATATTGACTGCATTCTCATAGTAAAATTCACTGACCACGACATGATGTCCTCTGGTCACCACGAGGAAGGAAGGCCAGATGGTCAAGGGAGTGTTCTCGGTCTCCAACTGGTGTGATGTCATCAGTAAACAAGGTCAGGGGAGTGGTCATTTCTGTTTCTTCAAGATGGTCATTATTGTCAAACTCTCCGGACACTGACTTGACCATGAAGCTTTGACGGGCCAGTTGATCTTCTTGACCAGAATCATCCATGTTTGCCTTACCACTGGAAAAGCTGAACTTTTAGTCTGTAAACATAAAAAATATGTATTAATTCCTATGTAACAAACCAGCTGAAACATGTCAACCTACAATAAAACACAGAATTCTGATGTTGATGCTACATCTTCTTTGTCAAAAAATCTTTATAATCATGAAAAAACAGATAACTGGTAAATTTTGGGACACAATAAAAAGGAATAATAATTACATACTCAGAGTTTTAGAAACTATCGCACAAAAGTAATTATTTTAGGTAGAAAATGGTGGTAAATTTCTCATTTACTTGATATGACAGAGCCATCAGCTACCAAAAATATCTCTATATCTCTATCAGATCTTAAGTCTGCAGCTGATTATGAAGAAGTAAATATATCCTTGAGGTATACAAATGTAGAGGAACAGAACTGTGTCAATCATCAGCAACAACGTTAGCTCAATTGAATTGGTAGAGTATCCATCTATAGTTTGGAGGGTCCCAGGTTCAAACTCCTATCTGGTCATGTTTTTGTTACACTCTTTTATAGGTGAAATCTAGACCTGAGTTGTAAGCAATTAAGTTTACAGGGGCGAAGACTTAAAAAGTGGAACAGGACATAGTCGGTTGTTTGCAACCAGGTAGCTCTATGGGTGGAGCATAAGGCTACAGTTTGGGCAGTTCCAGGTTCAAGTTCCAGTCTGGCTGTACATTTTGGCAGTCCTATTAAATATATCTAAAGTGTGTTAGAGTAATTTCAAAATGACTTTGATGAATACAACACATTGTAATAGACTGTATTTTGATCATTTAATAATACACTTTGCATTTTAGCTTTGGAATTCCAGTATCTCCATACTTTGTTAAAACCATGAGTCAATGACATCACAATTTAAATCATGTGAACTAGGAAACTGGAAATCAACTTCTTTCAAACAAGACAGTTGGCTTTTGATTAATAAAGAATCAAAACAAAAGGGGGAGTGATATAAATCCCAGTAATCAATGTAATGTTCATCCTCGATCCTCCAGTGGTAACAATCACTTTTGCTCTCTGCACAACTGTCATGGTTCCATGTGAGCTTTCATGTAAAAAGACTAGTCTGATCATTTGATGAACATAGACGAATCTGGAGGTCACATAACAGTTTATTGTAATGACTTTGAAGTTGGGTGTCAGTCCTTTGTAATCTTCAAAAGGAGTGTATCAGCCTGTGATTGTTCAGTTTTTCTCTCCTGGAACCAATCAAATTACTTTGCTTTTGTCTTCAATTTTGCCATGACATGTTCCAGGAGTGCAGAGAGTAACAGTATTGAGGATGTATACTGTTACATCCCTGTACAGTTACAGCAGTGAGACAGCTGAGATATATCATATAACTTATTGGATAACATGCGAAGTGTCGCTATTACGAGATCAGCATTTCACATTTTGAAGCAGTTTCTTCTGATTTCTGACACTATTATCACATACAAATATAATTAGCTAAAATAACACACACAAATCCATTAAGATTTCAGGTAGTTGTTCAATAACACGATATCTTACCATCACTGTACAACATGTCAACTAGTTTTCACCAACAAACAGTCTTGAATCGGCCAACAATAAAATGTGATTGACACACAAATATATCTAATGATAAATGCCTCCTTTATAACATTGAAGTTGAAACTGAATATGGATACAGCATATGTGAATTGTAGTTAAAACATCCGATATCGTATTTATAATTACCAAACGGTCATTATGGATAGCATAACGTCTCAAGTATAACGATAACTAACATCTATTTCATGGCTGCAACTTGAAACAGATGCTGGAGGTTTTTCCAAGCCAGGGGAAATAACTCTTTTTTATCATTTTTTTTTAACTTATGCAAAATTCCAATTCACAGATCCCTACTGATCTTAAAATAACAGGAGAAAAGACAAACTTTAATGATTAATCATCCATCGTTAATGACGAAGCAGTGGCGTAGAGAATTAATCGCCGTTTATTCAACTACTAGTATTCCGGATATATACGAACATTTGCTTTTTTATTATAATGTTTCAGATGTCTTAGTCGGTGGAATGCTTTTTTGGGTTGGTCGTGGTAACAAGTTCATCTTTCTCAGTTCGACGCTTCCTTCATCTATAGCGAGGAAAGCGAGTGGTACTCCAGTTCTGGAGGACAAACGGGGATGTCAAAGTTAGTGCCATTTTTACGAGGTGTGACCCGCAAAGGGTCATCATCTGGCACAATGTATATTGGACATGTTGTGCAAAGGGGTGTCGCAAGACCAGACACACTGAAAGTACAGACAAACAAGATGATTCTTGACAGAGATTTGAAAAAAGTAAGTTGGGGATGTTCGTTTACTTAAAGCAGCTGTAAGACATGAGCTCATTTGCATTGGGAGACATACTGTAAAGTATTTATAAACTGATATCATAATTAGGAGCGAAGCTCTCAAATGACAAGAGAAAATGTGTATTTATGCTGAAACTGAACAGAGTTAATTCCCGTCCCATTTTAGATCGAGAAAAATTAAGAAATAAAAGTAAGTATATATATTGAATGATTCAATTATCCGAAAATATTAGAGATTTCAGTTACATTTTTTAATTTCACACAGTGAATTAATTTAAATAAATACAGGAAACGAAGCAGAATGGACATTGTATAACTTATACTTGTCTTACAATTATTACAAAATAGATAAAATAACTGAAGACTAATTAGAATACGTATATCAATTGGGTAGAAACCTTCATCATTGATGTCCATATCTGATGCTACTTTGTGCAGTCGTACTTCAAACTGCTTCTTTCCCAAGAATTTTGGCAACAGTTCGTCCCATGTGTTTTTATACGTCACAAACATACATATAGTATTACAAACACTGTCATAATAAAATCTATAAATGGTTATCTTTTTATTGGTGACCATAAAGTTTTTAATCAGTGTGAACATTATCCAGCGTCCTAATTAATCATTATTCATCATATTTATATTTAAACTATTACATGTTTTGTTTATTTATTATTTTTATTTCATTTTTTCCTGAACATCTGCTTTGAGGATTTCAAAAGGGTTATACATGCCACAGGCACTTGTACCTGGAATATAAACACAAAAAAAACCCACAGTCCACTTAATAACATACCGCAGACTCTCTATCCAAGTGCAAGTCAAGTGTTGTGTACACACCAAGTGAGACACATTTTATTAAAGGTATTTTATTACTTATCTTCTTTTTCAGTATTTCTCCAATCGAAGGTTCATATGGGCTGAAGAAAATTCCATGGACTGTCTTATTGGTGACATTGTGTTGCTTAAATCACTTCCAAAAAGTGAGGAGAAAACAAGAGTGACACATGAAGTCGATCGTATTGTGTTCAAATTAGGATGTGTGATTGATCCTGTCACCGGTCGCCGTTGCAGGGGGACAGAGTTTGTGGACGAGGCTGATGTAGGATCAGAAAAACCATTAGTGATTGAGGAAATAAAATGATAGAGAATTATGAAAGCACTATTGTAATGATATGTATTTTGAATATGTAACAAATGAAAAAATTGTGATTTGTTATATTGAAATACCAGATTTAGAATTCCAAGATAATACAGCGATGCATTGACTACACAAAATTATTACAGCTTCAGTGTATATGCGTAGGTGAATCAATAGTATTTATACATACTAAATCTGTTAGTTTTCTTGACTATGTCAAAATCAGAAAGCTGTACAATTGGATGTGAAATAAAGACTATCAATACATATAACTAATTCACAATAAGCATCTACATGTGTAATGTACATTTTACCTCATTAATAAGAGTGACTGAGTGTGTGCAGATTTTTACTTACATGGTGAAAAGTATTAAAATATACAAAAAAAATTTGTATAAAAAGTAAACTTTCTTGTTGTTTCTCATTCTTTTATTATTAAACTATGAAGACAAATAAGTCAGTGAGCAATGAAGTATCATGCTCTTTTTAATCTACTTAAAATTCAGAAAACTTACTTTGCTGGAAATAATTTGAATCTGTTGACAATTTTTTTCCCATGATATGTTAATTGAATCAGGTTACAGAAAAAGAGGAAACAAAACATAACACTGTCAACAAAAATGGCGAGTTATTTCGTTCCGCTGTATTGGTGATTAAGAAATTTTTAAACCAATGTATAATTTACTTTTACCAGACATCACTGACCAAAATGTTGATTTTTTTTTATGCTCATTTAAATTTCACATGACTGAACGCTGTTAGTATTCTACTTTGTTCGTTCTTTATCAGCCATGGTTATTGAGAATTTATGTAAATGATTAAAGGGACATCACAGTAACAATTTTATTTACTGAATTTTTTTTTTTTATTATTGCATTTATATACCAAGTGTATCACCTCATGAACAATAACAGTTTTTGCTGAAATATGAACTTAATAGGTTAATTGCAAATTATGAAAAGGAAATTCTTATTTGTAAATCAACAGTCCGGATATGTACATTTTTATGTCATATATGATAATGTATGCACACAAATTACTGTCGCCAATAAACAAAAATGGCTTTCCTGAATGGGTTGAGACAATGTCTCTTATTTTGTTATTCTGAATCAACTTGAAAGAGTTATCAATTATCATTTGCCACAACCATAACAAAATCTGGTGCTGAAAAGCATGATTTTACTCACCGTGTCACAGCTGTCTTATCATTTGTGCGTGTTTACAAAAATGAACTGCCTTGTTTTTCAAAACTATAATGTAACGTTATCGGCAATAAATTTGAGAGAGGTTTCCTGAACCAAAGAGGTGGTCAAGCTGGACATTGGAAATGAACTGTGAATATTGGGAAAGCAAAGAAACATAACTGAAGGTATAAAAATCATGTACAATCAATTACAAAATTTTTGTTTTTATCATGATGTTTGTTTAATATTTTAGTTCAAAACTTCATATGAAGTTATCATGTTTATTGTTGTTAAGGAAAGAAAGGATAAATCTGACATCCATACAAAGTGTTATTACAGGTCTCTTTCCTGGCCTTGGCTAGTGGTAAATTATTTTAAGTTACTTAGGTAAGCAGGGCCATACATTCAGATTTTGAAGTGTTGTCTCACAATATATAATTAGCTATGTGTCAGGTTTTTAAAACAAATTACATGCCACTCTTTACAACACTGTATGTGCATTTGCTTTGCAAATTAATTACTTTGTCTTTAAGTAAAGTTCATGTCAAAAGTTTACAGCTTTTTCCAGCTAGTGCAAATCTTCTGTTAGTCAGACAAAAAATGTTGGTTTGTTTTGTACACCAAATATTTGAGTCTTGGACTTGTGCTTTTCCTGTGGGACTAGCCAAGATGAACCAACTTAAGTGATGGAACTCATCAAAATTTAGAGAGCAATTCTTGGCATGTCTTTAAATATCCCTCACAAAACATTTCAGATTTTTACCACAATACCTTCAGGATCAATAGATCACCTTGCAAGTTGGTCCAAAAAAAATATATGTAGTCATTCCTTTTTAAGTGAAATCTGGTTTAAATAGTAACAGTTAGTATAATGTTACTGAATGCAAAGAAAACAAATAATGCAGACTCTTGCAAAAGACAAAATACAACAAACAAAAAATTGCAAGTAAATTTCATTTGAATTTTACTTCATCATCAACATTTTAAACAATTATTGTAATACAATGTATATAAATTATTATATCTGAAGAACAACTGAAATATAACTAGGTAGAAAACATATTAAAATCAACACTACTAAGTATTTAGTACAGCTACTGTCAAAATTAATAAAATTTCAACTGAACCTTCACTGCTAATTATATTTAATACCAAATTATACAAAAAATGTTTTGTACTGAAGAATGATTATCAGCAAACTAGAACATAAAACGTCAGTAGATCTTTGTGTATCGTTGATATCATGACCTTAGTTGTTTCATTCTCAATGTTACTTAATGTTAACCATCATTTGTTTGGCAAGGCTTTAAGTTTAGATATGTCATGAAAGTATAAGTGAACACTTTCTGAATACTTATCAGCAAAGTGGAAAAACAATAGTATATAGTATCGTATAAAACAGAACTTTTTGCATCATGAAATGATGTTCACATACTTTTCGTTGAAGGCGCTTGAGACAAATGTTAAGCTCCACTTATGACTTCCTTACAGGTTGTCCATTAAAAGAGGTAAATAACAACTGACTATTAATAAAATTTATACCCAAGTAAGTGTGGGTGGAGTTGAAAATGATAAAAAATGTAGCTTCATGTTCAAGAACACAATCACAATGTGATGGATCTGGATTCATGATCTTGAAATCATGTACAAGTTAGCCTTGCTTCGGTGCCCTCAAAGGATATTCAATATCGCAACAGCAAGAAAATATTGTCATCGCCTACTAGTTACAAAATATTACAAAGTATGTTGTTTGAGAACATGAAATATGCAACCCACTCAATATGGATAGTCAAGAATTATATATATATTCAACATGAAATTAAGGTGAAATATCATTTCTCTCACACATGTACAATACATTGTATATTCTATTTTCATTTGCACACATTCAATCACTCTGTCAAGGTTCATTGATATAAAAGAAATCAGAATTTAGTTCACTAACACATTTTGTTGATATTAAAACCAAGTTAACATTCTTTCTTCCATGCTCTCATTTTCACCACATCATCACAAATTCTCCAATACTCCTGAGTGGACATCTTCAAGCACTTAATGATAGTTTCTTCAGCCTTGCCTTGTATATAGTCATTATCACTGCACTAACATATCATTGTTATAAATTACTAGGAGTAACATTTCATTTCTGAGAAACAGGAATGGTGTTTATAGAAATTAGTCATAGGCTGTTTAATGCTACCAAGATCTCCATGGCAGGATTATCTCCCTTGATCCTTGAGACGCCATCAGACCAGTTACACTGAACATTTCGTCTGTGATAGTTGGTGTCCTTCCTATTATCAATTCAGCTACATGCATGCCTTAAACATGATGGGCTTCAGTAATATTCACTCCACATTGTTCCTTAAGCTTCAACAGAGCCAGACTGTATACCATCAGGAAATATTCTCTCAGACAGCGTAGATTTCATTTGTTTCATTAAATAAATATGGTTTGAGTATCCTCAATTCCGCAATGCTTGTAATCTGAAAAGAAATTAGCATAATCAAAAAACAAATTACAAATCTACCCTTATAAACCAAACCAATGAACTATGAAATTTATTAAAATGGAAAACATGATGCGATGGCAAATGATAAGAAAATGAAATCAAATTGTGATGGACTTATCACAATTATTTCTTAAATATTGCAACATTTCCTTTCATTTATCATAACTTTTATGACAATACACAATTTATATTTTTATCTTAACAATGTAAATGGTAATCGCATTAAAACTAATCTTTGTCCCCTAGCTGCTGATCAAGTACTAGTCACCAATTTTATAAGTAACATTTTGGCTTGTATTTGTAAAATATCTGACCGCTGAAAATAAAAAACTGTACAGGTATAAGTAAAGTTTCATTTATTCATTTATCACTTAAGGCATTTATCACTTAAGACATTTGTCCTTATATGGACAGAACATGTCAAAATGATAGCGTACATCAAGAATTTTTTTTTGATAATGGTAAAGATGAACATTAAGGTAGAAAATGAAAAGAGAAAAAATTTGCTCATTCAATAATCTTCTGATCAATAAAAAAATTATCACTACTACTAGAAATAAGACATGAGTGCCGCCACTCCTAAACAAGAATCTGGTGTAGAACTTGATCTTCTGATACAACGGGGTAAATATTGATAAAACCTGTGAGGTGTTCTCAGGTATGATGGAAAGGGATCAGACATAAAGTGGATAACACTATACATACCCCACCCATTAAACAGCAGGATCATTGAAATATAGAAATTACTGATACAATTTTTGTAAACTTTTGAAGTCATACCTGCGACTTAGGTCATCCTCTCGTGCATGTTCCTTTTCCTTGACCTTGACTGAGTCTTTGGCCACACTGAGGTCACTTAACTGATCCATCATTTCCAGACCACTCTCTTCAGCAACTTGTTTGATAAGGTCATCTACTTGTTCTGTGGGTGCGGAAAGTGTCGTGGCATCGCCCATCGTGTTTTCTAGTGTCTAAACAAATTCAATTCAGTTTAATTCCACAACATCAAAACAAATTCTAAATTGCTAAATTGGTATATGATAAAGTAGTGATTAATATCGTACAGATATTGTTATACAGTGGAACCTGCTTAATATCATGTTCCATTTATAAGGGGGAAATGTGATAATCAGCAAAATGTGACATTAACAGTTGACACATTTTTGGGATGTCTTAACCCAGATGATGTGCCAAACTGACTTGTTTCAAACAGAAATGATTTGATGACAAGAAATATGTATTTAATTTGCTTCTCCCATAAGAACAGCGAGTTTCCTTATCTTTTGTTTTTGTTTATTCTTTTGAATATCTAATCTGTTAACATATATTATCATGAACAGTCATATGTTCTGATATATATATACATGTATCAGATTCGTCCCGTGTGATCAGAATGATCTCATAATGGAACGAGGATTGATTGTAGCTAAAAGTTTGAAACCTGTGTACCGGTATTTGTACAGCAAGAAGTTACAATATCAATTAAAAATCCCACTTAAAATCAAACTCACACAAGCTTAAATCACTTACCGATGTCTGAACATCAAGATCTTCAAACTGTCTCTCAAACTTCTGCATCACTTTATCAACCTAGATAAAGAGAGACTTTTTAACATTCAAAAACATCAGGAATACATACAATGAAAAAACTACTGTCAAATTTTGTGAATAATCCTGTCACCTCTCATGCTGTTATATAACGATATCTTTCTGAAGTCATGTCTCCAAATCAATGTTTTCTGTCTTATATAACTTATATAAATAGTTAAACAATAACAATAATTGAAAATAATACACCTATATCACAGTTCTATAGGAAAGTATACTTGCCATCTTCATTTCAATGAAATATACACTAGAAATTGTGCCCTATGATGTAATGTCATTTACGCTTCTATAAATGCCACTTTTGATTATTCATTGAAGTCACAAACCGATATTGGCATATTAATGTCAAAGACCTTTGCATACAACAAACTAACCAATAAACTTACCTCAGCTAAATTCATGGAAGACATTGCTTTTTCTAAGGACTTTGATACACCTTCAATACCTTTCACCATCTGACAGAGAAAGTACAATAAGCACATCAACAGATATAGGGAGCACAATTAGATACCAATACAAATAATATAACAGATATCACTAACATTGGATAATGTTTACTATACATCAGATGACAGTTCAGTGAGTGGATATTTACATATAACTCAGTTTTGATAAATGCTTATAACAAGCCTTAAGGTATTTTGATATTTAAGTACAATGAAACGGTGCAAAGTATGAAAAGTCTGCCATTCTAAAACTGTGTAATTGCCATTTAACTTTTGGATCTTTCTATATCTTCCAGAACATCTATTTAAATCTATATACACTAGGTATACATGTATACGATATGAATTCATCAAAAACAAGATGTACCTTTCCCAATATAATCTATATATCTAAATATGAAGGAAGTCATTGAGTGTCTATGATAATCTGGTGTTGTAACACAAGGCAAACTCTGAACATATAGAACATCAGTCTACCAATACAAGCATAGAAGTGTTGAGATTGTGATGACCACAATTTTATCATAAAATGATGTGCAATTATGTTTTCAAAAAATCTTGGTATGTGCTGTTCACAGCGATTTAAGGAACATCACTACATACAAAGAGAATTCAAAGGTGAAATGTCTGCTCTGATGCTGAAAGATTCTAGACAACGAAACAGAAAATCAAAAATGCTGCTAATTCAACAACAGATCCAAAATCAATAAGATTTCTAGCAATTGTCAAAGAGTTATTTCCCTTCCTTTGAATCTCATGTTTCAGGTTTCAAAGGATTTGAATCTTGTCAATACATACTTTTTGTATCACATGATTTTGGGGACAAATGTTTTAGAGTAACTGTTGAAAACATGTTTGAAAGAAGGAAAACCAGATCTTTCCAATTCTATAAATATTCTTATAATGAAAAAAGTATCTAAATGCTGTCACAGAGTAGAGTTTATATTCCAAATGAAACAAAAAAAAAAAAACCCACCTAATTTTCTATTTGATACTTTGATGCTTTCTTTCCTTCCTCACTAACGGGGATCATTTGTTAATATCTCCATATATAGTCATTTTTCCTGACAAAATTGGATACATGATGAAGAAAATATAATAGTACTGAAATCAATGAACAGCTTCAATCATAGTTTTATGACAGCAGCCATACGTGCTTGTTTACAGAGTTGCCATGACGACATGTCTAAAGACAAGAGAGATGAACCTCCATGTCAAAAGAGTTTACGTGTGTAAGTCAGAAAAGAAATAAAAAATATCTACAAAACAAAAGCATTTTGATCCTTACACTTTTCATAGATACAGCTGTTTGTACACGACTAGCTACACCATCTAGTCTGGCTGCCATCCTGAGATAGGACAAGCCCTCGTTCCGCTTCCTTATCGCATTCTCCGCATATATCTTTGCTGCCTCAATGTTTTTTTGTGCAATTGCCTGCAAGTAAAAACCAACAATTTTACTAAGATCACTTTCTCCCAGATATTGAGTCCCAGACCTGATATATAGGCTGTTATTGTGATTATATTGAACATGATTTAGAGTTACAGAGAATACCTGGTAGTATACATAATGATACAATAACAAGAGACACAGTTGAGAAGATCTCAGGTCTCACTATCAACTTTCACAATGTTCTAATTTTCCTAGATCACACAGATGAATTATAACTGATTGTGTTCGTTGACCCTAGAAAAACTATAAATATCTTATGAGGTTATCTATATTCAGATCAGAATTCCAAAATCATAATACCATATCTTACTGTTTCCAGCATTCCTTTCAGGAACATCATCTCCAAATTGTTCTTAATTGATTCTTAATTTACATTTTAAACTACAAGTAAACTACAGTAATCAGTACTTACTTTTTTTACTTTTGCCTTTTCCTTGACATGCTCTTTCTCTGCCTTCTTAGCAAATCTTTCCATTTGCTTTGTATTAAACTGTTAAAGACAAATAGTTATTCAAATTATATTTAATAATGAGACTATACCATTGTATTTGTTCACTGGAGGTTTTAAAGTATGATGTATTCAATAAAACTGTAATTTCACAACATGTGAGACGGGATACAATGTAAATTTCATGGTTGGATTCAACCTTGATACTCCAGGGGTTACACTTCTGGCGCTCTCTACACCCCTGAAAGATTTCATGGCGTCAATTTAAGTTTCCATGTGCGACACCTTGTGAATAATGCAAGAATACTAGTTTGAGCATTTGGTGTGTATCAAACGAATCTTGAGGTCACATAACTGTATGTTGTAGTGGGTTTAAAGTTGGGCATCACTCCTTTACAATCTTTAAAGGTGCTTATCAGTTTGTGATCAGAGGTCAGTTATTTTCACCTGAAACCCTCTCTAGATCAATGAAATTGCTTTTCTTGTGCTTTCAATTTGCAAAGTAAAAGTCCAGGGGTGCAGACAGCAATAGTGAGTGTAACCTCTGCAATATCGAGCATGGGCTGGATTAAACTAGATGTTAATGCAAGATGAATATGAGATAACACTATGGCCAGAACTAAGGAAATAAAAATTTGTTTTAATTTTTACCGACACTTTCAATGTCATTAAAAGATCATATATTGTGTCTGATGTAAAATATTATACACAAGTATATAAATATCAGAATATTTAATAATTAAGGGTTTTGTGACAGCCAAAGTTTGCATGTATGCTTGCACATGAAACATGTGAAAATTTACTTTAAAACTTACCTTCAGGTTAAATAATGCATCTGAAAAATAGAAGTAAATAATCCTAATTAACAGTGATAGGTGACAAGTGACAAATTTGGACAGGTTTTTGTCTACATATAACAATGCATGTATTTATATATATATATATAGTTTTACAGTTAATTTGCATGTATCTTTAAACATACATCAACACATTGGAATAATGTTAAAAAGACCAATGGGGGAAATGTTGAAGATTATAAGGCTATGTAATCTGAATAAGTTACCAATGGTTACCCTTTCACAAATAACTAAACAAAAACTAAAAAGATACCATAATTATATAGCCCTTGGTCCATATGTCCTTAAAAATCTAATTTGATTAGATTTCGTATGAAGATTCTCGTACATATGTGGGTCCCTTGCTCAGCATGGAATTTCGAGAATGATACATGAGCAGCTAAACCAAAGGGAGCCTGTAACATTTTATGTGTTGTCGTCTGACGAAGCTAAGCTTTCTAAACTTGAGAACAAGTATGAACGTTATAACTAATTCATCATCAGGAACTGTTGCAGAGTTGTGGTATTAGATGGGGGGGGCAATGTCAAAAATATAAACAAATATAAATAAAAACTTTTTCGCCAAACCCACACATGTCGCTCAGAAATGATCTATTTCGTGTATACCTATGTCGAATACGTACCGTCTAGTTTACTTCCCATCGTGCTATTTTGATTTCCTACGTTTAATTAGAGTGGAAACGATGTCTATATTTTGTTTACTCTACCAGGAAATGACAAAATTTCAACACAGGTTATGACGTCATAAACTACGGCGTGAATAAAAAGGCTCTTCTCATTGGTTAAAAATCACAGGAAACAGTCTTCGATAACATTCTATTTTTAGATGGATCACATGTGTAAACATTGTTTAAAGTCAACAATGAAGTCATAAACTTCCTAATTCCACTGCGTTATGCATGTACACCGTGACAATGACGACAAATCTTAGTATATCATATCGATTATGAAGGTTGACATGCACTCGGTTGTCTACATACAACAGGTGGTTTCTTTGTTGTCTGTCGTCGACAGCTGCTGCTGCTGCTGAAACGATCGCTGTTCAAACAGGAAGCCATCTCGATCGGGTAAGTGGAGTAACATAGTGTTCTTCTTCACATGTCAAACATTCTCTTCACTTTGTAGCTTACTCTCTGTTAGTCTGCTGGTTATTTTGCAAGAAGGTGACTGTGCACGTAGGTTGGTCGTTAGCCGAGTTCCCAGACATCTTAACTGAGGTACAAATTAAAGTAACGTCATATGGGTAGTTTTCATTGTTCGTGTTATTCGTAATTGACAATAAAAGGCACTGTTTCGATAAATATGCAATTTCGAAATTAAATTGTCGTAATTGTTACTAAATAACGTTCGCGCGGACTTCGGTATATCCAAACCCGTTTTGTAGATAAACGTCTTAAACACTACATAATTTAAGCTGAAGATTTCATGTTCAAGAATAAAAAAAAACTGGTCATTGAAGTCAAATTACCGAGTCTAATCTTAAATACATGACACAAAAAACTGTATTTTATAGACTTAAAAAAAATCTGCCGAAATGTAGTTCCCACTAATCATGAATGCTTAGAATATCTTTTGCATAGAGAATCTTGTGTCATGTAGTGCACGTGCAGCAGGCGTGTATTGATTTGATAGTTTTAACATATGAATTCATATCCCTATTCATATATCTTGTGACGAGCCAAGATTTACATAATTCAATCGATAAAAGTGAGAAAGCAATGTTTCCTTAGTTTGTATTTAAAGTTTCACGGTTACATAGGAACTCGCATGACATTGTTGATCAAGTTCATTACGTTTTTATGTACATCCATTCTATGTTATTTAATGCAAGCGATTAAAAGACCCAGTAACGCTTGTCTGAAATCTTAGGAAATTGACATGATCACGTGATAGTTTAGAACTCATTAATGATTGAGAGAGATGTGTGGATTTCTAGAGTCGTTAAAATGTTTTAAATTGTCGAGTCGTCCAGACCCTGTCAATAATAAATCAGTTACTGTTAATGACCCAAAGTTAAAGATACGTCAGGCGTGTATGACGTTTGAAGAAAAGTTAATTGGCGTTACGGTAGGATGGCTTTCGACCCCCAATACGAATGATCGCGAGTGCAATGGGCTTTGGTGCTGTCCCGAAATCAATACACCAACACTACTTCAGGAATTGTCATAATGAATCATACATTCTCACGAGACGGAACAACTAATTTTGTTGTAATATTTATGTAAATTGGAGCTCGTGCATTTGCTAACCAATCATAGAAACACCGGGAATGGTTTGTTTTAGTATTAGTTCTGCAACTTAAAACATTATTAACCTTAGTGGAGTCAGGAAAGCGCTAGCTTATAGATTGTCGATTATAGATTATAGATTGAGAGAAGGGCTTGATTGACCTCTCTGAGTGATAGGAAGCCCGACAAAGTTTGCGAAGAGAAATTGCGATAATCAATGTCGCAGAGGTCAAATTTGTTAAAACCTTCTGACGTATCTTCAAGATCACATGGGTATATTTGATAAAGCATTCAAATGACTTATTTTGGATTATCCCAACGGCAGTAATAGAACCATGATTTTTAGGTTACTGGGTTCTGAGATAGAGTCTGTTAAATCTTGGTATAGGAAATAATTTAAATCCTGTATTGGAGGTAACAGGTCACCATTTATTGAAGCACTCGGAAGCTTCTCCAGCTCATAAATTACAAATATTGATTAAAATTTCCCATTGATTGTCAGACAAATAATGTTTACCTTGCTGTGAAAGCATGCTGGTTTCAAAGTTGATTTAAATAGTCTTTATATAGGCCTACTTTGAATAAATAAGAGACCGCGGTGACCAAGCGTTTAAGGCCTCTGACCGTCTTTATCTCTACCCCTCCACCTCTGGGTCGCTGGTTCGTGGGGAAAGAAGAAGGGGGGGGGGGGGGGATCGCCAGGTACATGGCCGCAGATCGGTGGTTTTTCTCTGGGAACTCCGGCTTTCCTCAACCACCCAAATCTGACATGCTCTTTACTGATCCTTACTGATAATAGGACGTAAACCAACAATAAAACCAATCTTTGAGTGACAATGATATATGATGTCGCCAAGTCATTTTCTTGTGAGGTGTGCGATGCAGGACCACATGGCCTTTTGCTTTTTAAAACTTCATGTAGGTTGTACAAATTGTACTAATGATGCGTGCGGGACCGTGTATATCTTGTTTTGACCACATAAAGTCCAGCCTGAAGGCTAAGGGTCCGACCTCTTTGCTAACAAGTCAAGTAGAAGAGATGTTTTTTCTCGGATTCGCTTGCCCAGTGTGTATATTTCGGGACTAAATAATTTGTCGAAACATAGTTACATTTGTAACGGAGGTTAAATACAATGCCTGGAGCTCTGATAGATAAAAAAACAACGGTCTTTATTTGGTTCATCTTCAGAGTGTTACGGGCAGCGATATGCGAGGTTAAATATCAACCGGATGTTTCTAAAATAACTCTACCTATGATGCCGGTGTTTTGGACGTGAACACGCTTGAATTGTCGAGCACTTTACATCCCAATTAACTTCACTTAAACTTTACGCCCATTTAAATCTCAAACGACCCTGACACAATAGGAACCGGTGTTTACATAGCGGATGGGTCGTACTGGTCAGTTTACGCTAAATTGTATGTAGTGGTCACACATACATAATTATATACTTATCTCTTACATCTTACACCTTATTATGGCAGACTTGATGGACAGCTAAGCAGGCCGCGATGTGTATCTCTCTGGCCACTCGCGATAGCCGGACAAAAGGTTAAACTGACCCTTCGGGGAGGAGAAATCGAGACAAGGGGGTGCACTGACCTTCTCAAATACCAACGCACAATTAAATAAACCTCGCTACACGTGAATATCTTTAGTTATTCTTTTGTGTATGGCGGAATGGTATATATAATGTATTGACGAACAGCGATATGTAGTTTCGGGAAAATGATACTGTGATAATGGATGAAGTCAATATTTGCATTAATATTGTATTTATAAAGTATCGGTGTTAATTCTGGATCATTAACGAAGTATAGACGGTACGGTAAGTGATTCTCTATATATTTTTATCAGTTAACACCTCAACAGTTTCCTCAGGTCTGGTCAGTCATTTGAAACTTAATTAAAATATATATAGATGATTTATTCTAGAAATTCTTCTTAAATTAAAAGCACATATTTCATCATAAACTTTTTGTGGAAAGCAACCTAGAAATTAAAATAATATTAGAATAATTAAAAAAAGTGGAAAGAAAGAAAAGGGAATGTAGCATGATTAACACTGCAGTATTTATAAACTTCCGTTGTAATACGATCGTACTATAATCCAGACGAGAACTTCCGTTATAGTCCGATCGTACTATGATTCAGAAGAGAACTTCCGTTATAGATGGATCATACTATAATTCAGACGAGAACTTCCGTTATAGAAGGATCATACTATAATTCAGACGAGAACTTCCGTTATAGAAGGATCGTCCTATCATCCACACGAGAACTTCCGTTATAGTACGATCGTACTATAATTCAGATGAGAACTTCCGTTATAGAAGGATCGTCCTATCATCCACACGAGAACTTCCGTTATAGTACGATCGTACTATAATTCAGACGAGAACTTCCGTTATAGAAGGATCGTCCTATCATCCACACGAGAACTTCCGTTATAGTACGATCGTACTATAATTCAGACGAGAACTTCCGTTATAGAAGGATCGTCCTATCATCCACACGAGAACTTCCGTTATAGTACGACCATCCTATAATGCAGTTGAGAAACGAAGATAGAAATACGAATGATTAAAAAAACAAAAAAACCGGTCAGAGTAAAGATGGTCATGGTACGTAGCGACTTGACTCACATTGTCCGTACACAGCTGGGCGGGTCAGTAGATTTAATGTACCCGGAAGACGATTTATTACAAACCAATGGTAATTACAGGTAAATACCTGTGATTTGTATGTGTGCCACGTTCACATTGTCCTTATCTGTATATTGTCCCTAAACCACATGGTTTACATATCCACGCATTGATGTGCAGTTATACGGGTCATTATTGAATGAGCCCGTTTCTTTGATTCATTTTAAATGAAGATTTCACACTGTTTATAGTCGAATTGAGGGTGATTTATAGGCTCGCCAAGGCTGCTGGGCCACGGAGGAAGAAGAGTTGGGTGGTCCGAATCTAATATCTACATAAAGGTACATATTTTAGACGAGAAAATGTTACTGTTTATGATATAACGTTCATTGCTTACTAAATCTGGTTTTTATTCAATAAGGAAATAAGTTTAAACAGGACTTCTTTTTGCAGATACAGAAATACATTATCGCCGGAAACCCATGAGACTCTGCTCTGTCGTCGGGGAATCCGACGACGATGACAAATACATGTGCACTACATAAAAAAAATGAAAATTTGTATTGTATAAATCTACATTTCGATTTTGTATTTGATAAACAGAAACTGATTTATGTGCAAAATATTTGAAGTATCACGTGACATCGGAATAAATTTGACTATATAATTGATGATAGATTTAAACAGTGGATGATATTACCTGCGCATCGATCTGGATACAGACCGATTTATCGTTCAAACCCGTTCAAGATGCAACGGAAATGTTGTCATCGCAAAATAGATTAATTGTTTGTATATATAGATGTGATATATTTTAAAATTAATCCTCAATGAACGTGAATTACATATGAATTTCCTTTAACATAAATTTCGTTATTGAGATAAATCTTACCTGTAGTAAAATATAAGACAAAAGTTTGAAGGGAAGGGGGAGAGAGGCTAGTGATATCGTCAATGTTACTTGTTTCTTAAATAGAAATACTTGGAAATTATCAGAATTACGTTGTTGGTAAAACATCCTGTTATACAGTTGAAAAACATCCCAGTAATAAATATCTATTTATATCTGTATTGTCTCATAAGGGTCCGGTTACATGTTTGGTCGTATAACCGGATACACTGGGTAGTTTTTAGGATTCTCAGGGTAGTTTCATTGGAAAATGATTGACATCTTCCTCAATGCTAACAATGGCGTTACCAAGATGAACACGAGAAGTTATATGACACCTTACATTGCATTGTCATGTGTATTATTGGCGTGTCATACCAAAAGTAGAATGTTAAATCAATGAATTAGACTGAAATATAATATACACGTAGCTTTCTTTGTGGATTTTCAATTATTATATAATTTAAATTTTCTAAAGAGAGATCTTTTAACGATGTACACACTGTACCATGTACTACATCATATTTTACCATGTCACCATGTACCACATCACATTGTACCATGTCACTATGTACTACATGACATTGTACCATGTCACTATGTACTACGTCACATTGTACCATGTCACTATGTACTACATCACATTGTACCATGTCACCATGTACCACATCACATTGTACCATGTACTACATCACATTGTACCATGTACCACATCACATTGTACCATGTCACTATGTACTACATGACATTGTACCATGTCACTATGTACTACGTCACATTGTACCATGTCACTATGTACTACATCACATTGTACCATGTCACCATGTACCACATCACATTGTACCATGTACTACATCACATTGTACCATGTACCACATCACATTGTACCATGTACTACATCACATTGTACCATGTCACAATGTATTACATCACGAGATACCATGTCACTATGTACCACATCACATTGTACCATGTCACCATGTACCACATCACATTGTACCATGTACTACATCACATTGTACCATGTACCACATCACATTGTACCATGTACATCATACCACATCACATTGTACCATGTAACATACATGTCACCATGTACCACATCACATTGTACCATGTCACCATGTACTACATAACATTATACCATATAATCACATTGTACCATGTACCACATCACATTGTACCATGTCACCATGTACCACATCACATTGTACCATGTCATACCATCACATTATACCATACACATCACATTGTACATTGTACCATGTCACCATGTACTACATTACATTATACCATATAATACATCACATTGTACCATGTCACCATGTACTACATCACAAGATACCATGTACTACCTCACATTGTACCATGTACCATATCACATTGTACCATGTACCACATCACATTGTACCACATCACATTGTACCATGTACCACATCACATTGTACCATGTCACCATGTACCACATCACATTGTACCATGTACTACATCACATTGTACCATGTACCACATCACATTGTACCATGTCACCATGTACCACATCACATTGTACCATGTACCACATCACATTGTACCATGTCACCATGTACCACATCACATTGTACCATGTATTACATCACAAGATACCATGTACCACATCACATTGTACCATGTATTACATCACATTGTACCATGTATTACATCACAAGATACCATGTTCCACATTACATTGTACCATGTACCACATCACATTGTACCATGTACCACATCACATTGTACCATGTACCACATCACGTTGTACCATGTATTACATCACAAGATACCATGTACCACATCACATTGTATCATGTACCACTTCACATTGTACCATGTACTACATCACATTGTACCATGTACTACATCAAATTGTACCATGTCACCATGTACCACATCACATTGTACCATGTATTACATCACAAGATACCATGTACCACATCACATTGTATCATGTACCACTTCACATTGTACCATGTACCACATTACATTGTACCATGTACCACATCACATTGTACCATGTACCACATCACATTGTACCATGTACCACATCACATTGTACCATGTATTACATCACAAGATACCATGTACCACATCACATTGTATCATGTACCACTTCACATTGTACCATGTACCACATCACATTGTACCATGTACCACATCACATTGTACCATGTATTACATCACAAGATACCATGTACCACATCACATTGTATCATGTACCACTTCACATTGTACCATGTACTACATCACATTGTACCATGTACTACATCAAATTGTACCATGTCACCATGTACCACATCACATTGTACCCTGTATTACATCACAAGATACCATGTACCACATCACATTGTACCATGTATTACATCACATTGTACCATGTATTACATCACAAGATACCATGTACCACATCACATTGTACCATGTACCACATCACATTGTACCATGTACCACATCACATTGTACCATGTACTACATCACATTGTACCATGTACTACATCAAATTGTACCATGTCACCATGTACTACATCACAAGATACCATATGCATGTAAAAAATATAATTGTTATATGTTACAGTGACTAGAAGACAATTCAGATTTACACTTGGCTACTTAAGAAATAATATACCCCAGCAAGTGGACTATGACAGAAAGATTTAGCATTAAGTCTGACCGTGTTAAGGTTTAATCTTATGGACCTTTTGACCTTTAATCTGACCCCTCCCTTTATCGTACGCCCAGACACCCCAATTCCATTATCTGTTATGAGATTTGTACTTTGTGTGTTTTACACGTAACACGTCAGAGTGGTCAGTCTTTACGGACTAATGTAAATAAAAGCAATAAACATCACCAGTGTATTTATATAAACACGAGTCCAGGCTCGCGGTGAGCGCGTGTCAAATGTCGGTCTGTAATTAGGAGGTATTAAATGTAGATACAAACTGGTATTTGATGATACATGCAACCAAAGTTGAATACGTTAGTGACGCCTACACGCGCAACATTCATTCTTGGGTATTCATATCGGCATCATTGGAAAGTTATTGTCGAGCTGTGGGACTAATTGTCAGTTTACTTAGTATTTAGAGTTAATAGATATATTCCACTTATTAAGAACGACTAGAGTTAGCGTGAGATTTTAGCGAGATTTTAACGAGATTTTAATTAAATTTTAGGAACATTGATCTCCGTGACCAGTGCCCAATGATACAAGCCACGCCCCCTGTATATTTACGATTTCCGGACTTTGCAAACTCGATATAAAACCACGGATACGTTTCTTCCGTGTTACACCGTACCAGGATGCTTCGGGGACAATGAAATGTAAGTATCTAGATGTACTCTGTTAACTAAGATAAAGTACTTGTTAAAAATTTCGAGAAATTACGGGGGGGGGGGGGGAGAATTTCATTTATCATGATATAATTAATGATTTCTTGTCGCACACATTTCAGTGACGACAAATTTGAAATAACAACTCGAGATTGATATTACAAAATTATCGAATTTCAATAGTGAAAAAAAAAATCGGTTACTTTGTCTATACACCTTGGTTTTATTGTTCAAAGGTATCACGAGTACAGTTGTGCATTTCGAAATCGTATCATGGTTTTATTTAAAATTTGTGTATTTTGCAAAATGTTTTACATAAACAGAAAGCAAGGTGAATTTTTTATGCATGATGGAATCTATTTGTACAACATACCAAACTATTAATGGAGAGTGTTATAGTGCATGCATTTACTGTGTTACTTGAAGTTAAAATGAAATAGCTGGTTTTGATTTTAAATTTGATATTCAATGCTTACGTATAAAACAAACAATGATATGGAAATTTTGTTTATTATAAAGGTATGTTTTGTGTGGTATAGGTTTTCCGTCCGCTTTCGCAAACGTCTCTGATACAATGTGCTTCTGTCTGCAGAAGGACTTACGCGCTTTAGATATTATTCACAAATAGCACGCCGACCAGCCATTTCAGCATTATCTATATTGTTCGATATGAAATTTAAGTTTCTTATCTCATTACTGACAATGTCTTCCATGAAAGCGTGGATAATACTATTAATTGCTAACGCTGGAAGTAAAATTTAAAGATAACGAAAGTTTGATAAAATATACGTTATAATCAAGTCATGCTTTTTAATTACCATTACTCCCGGAAGTTGTGTTCCGTTTTATCACAATTACTGACCTCTCATCTTTCCGGAAGGATGAAGTCATATGCTTGATGAATGGTATTCGTCACAGCGTCATGAATTGTCATATGATATAGATGTAATGAAGAAAACAAAGACAATTTTTTTTGTGTCTCAAAAAGTTACACATTTGAGTAAGGGATACAGGTATAGCACAGAAATACGATCTCTTAGCAGATATGAGTTACGAAACCGCAGGAAGAAGTGTGTCGCCATACCCTCAGACTGCTGCGTATCCGTTTGTGTTTAAGGAGGACAGAGGTCAAGTGATTCGATCCTTTCCTATTTCTGTGAAACGTAAACTAATGACATTTATTGGACATAATTTTTTATTGAAAAGCAGCATAAAATAGTATGGAAATCTATGTCCTGTTTTTTGGACAAATTGCAGTATACGAAATGTAACTTGCATATATCTTTGCTATAATTTCAATAATTTTGTTCAGTTTGAAGGTAAGTGATCGCGGTACTTCAATTAAACGGTAGGTTGCCTATAATTACATTTTATTGAATATTATAGTAATATTCATCACGAGACCGAAGACGACTAAGCAAAATACACTATTAGGGTGCTTTATTTAACCTTTGACTTCCGGTGTTCTGTAAATTGGGGTCCGTCACTTCCGCCATCTTAACGGAAACCATCTCATCAATTCATCATCGGCAAGTCTCTGTTTACTTCCTGTGACGTCAGAAATCATGTAACTAAGTGTATAGGCCAGACTTTCCGCGTGATTGGAGATAGTACGGAGGACTTTTAAATACGCAATCGACTTAACGATGTAACTTCATACAAGGCGAGATAATACAGATTACAGGGGTCCGAAGGTATCTGAACACGTTTGGCGTTATACAGAAGTGTGAACAAGACGATACTTTACAAACAGTTTATGCACATGACCTGGAATAATTGTTTATTAACTGTTAGTTCATTCGTGAAAGTGACATCAATAACATGAGGTCTGTTCTAGTAACATTTGTATGGAAATCAACAGACGGCTCCGTCATTTAATTTTCCCCTCCTTTAAGTCGAGATTAGATGATGTTAGCTGGGCCAAAGCATGCATTTAAACACTGATAACTATTGATTTAAATGTATGTAAACACATAGAGTATCATTTTAAAGATTCACACGGGGATAAATGAACTGATGTTTCATCCTTGAAATTGCTAGAAGATCACTACGGTATGAATTTCAAAAATAAAATATCCTAATGTTCCTTATATATTTTTATAGCATTTCATTTTCAACATTTTTGACTTTTTACACTTTGGATTAATTCAGATATGCTCATACCAGTTAATGTATGATAAGAAACATGTTCTAAACACAACACTATCGGTGAATTTGTAAATACCCGAAGTTCAACGGAAAGAGCCGATCATCATATTCTCACAGTGCACTGTTACGTTTTGTCAGTGCAACTTGTCAGACCCGCTTAAACTTACGATATGACGTCCGTAACCGTTTGCCAGCGTTTGTATGCTGTGTATATATAAATCTCTCTACACGTGCAGTAATTATGACATTTTATACAAGGTTCTTGCACCACAAATAAATCTCGTACGGAGATAACTTAAACATCGCTAGGCCTGGTGCCGACCCCAGCACAAGCGTTTTTCAGTTGCTGGCATCCGTTGGACTATCTAACACAAGAAATCGCTTTCTGTATTGACCTCATTGTAAATCATGTGAACGTGTATCACCTCGGGCACGCGCTACACATAAGAACTTGTGTATGCGATATAATGTCAAGTACAGTAGTCACTTATAGTTAACATTTTGATGATCTTGTGCTACAAAATATGTCCATTTTACAGAACAGTTGTTACAAAGGCCACACCAATGTTTTGACCTTTGTTCACAGAGTCGTGAATTATAAGACCTTTTCTGTATATAGTACACTGGGTCATAATTGCCCTCAAGGTCATGTTGACGGAGCAAGTTCGGTATAGGAAAAAGCTTTCTTCTTTAGCGTTGTCCCATGAATTCAACCTCAGTGTGGGAAAATTGCTTTCTTTTTAGCGTTGTCCCATGAATTCAACCTCAGTATGGGAAAATTGCTTTCTTCTTTTGAGATGTCTTGTGAATTCAACCTCTGTGTGGGAATCATTGTTTTTATTGTGAGTTTTCCCATGAATTCCACCTCAGTATGGGGAACATTGCTACCGTCTGTTCTGTCTTCCCATCAATTCGACCTCAGAATGGAAAAAATGCTTTCTTCTTTAGAGCGGTCTAATGAATTCACCTCCGTGTGGGAAAATCGCTGTCTTTTTTGCGTTGTCTAATGAATTCAGTCTCAGTGTGGGGAAATTGCTGTCTTTTTTGCGTTGTCTAATAAATTCAGTCTCAGTATGGGAAAATTGCTGTCTTTTTTGCGTTGTCTAATGAATTCACCTCCGTGTGGGAAAATTGCTGTCTTTTTTGCGTTGTCTAATGAATTCAACCTCCAAGTGGGGAAATTGCTGTCTTTTTTGCGTTGTCTAATGAATTCAACCTCCGTGTGGGAAAATTGCTGTCTTTTTTGCGTTGTCTAATGAATTCAACCTCAGTGTGGGAAAATTGCTGTCTTTTTTGCGTTGTCTAATGAATTCAACCTCAGTGTGGGAAAATCGCTGTCTTTTTTGCGTTGTCTAATGAATTCAGTCTCAGTGTGGGGAAATTGCTGTCTTTTTTGCGTTGTCTAATGAATTCAGTCTCAGTATGGGAAAATTGCTGCCTTTTTTGCGTTGTCTAATGAATTCACCTCCAGGTGGGAAAATTGCTGTCTTTTTTGCGTTGTCTAATGAATTCAACCTCCGTGTGGGAAAATTGCTGGCTTTTTTGCGTTGTCTAATGAATTCAGTCTCGGTGTGGGAAAATTGCTGTCTTTTTTGCGTTGTCTAATGAATTCAACCTCAGTGTGGGAAAATTGCTGTCTTTTTTGCGTTGTCTAATGAATTCAGTCTCAGTGTGGGGAAATTGCTGTCTTTTTTGCGTTGTCTAATAAATTCAACCTCCGTGTGGGAAAATTGCTGTTTTTTTGCGTTGTCTAATGAATTCAACCTCCATGTGGGAAAATTGCTGTCTTTTTTGAGGTGTGGGAAAATTGCTGTCTTTTTTGCGTTGTCTAATGAATTCAGTCTCAGTGTGGGAAAATTGCTGTCTTTTTTGCGTTGTCTAATGAATTCAGTCTCAGTATGGGAAAATTGCTGTCTTTTTTGCGTTGTCTAATGAATTCAACCTCCGTGTGGGAAAATTGCTGTCTTTTTTGCGTTGTCTAATGAATTCAGCCTCCGTGTGGGAAATTTTGTGTCTTTTTTGCGTTGTCTAATGAATTCAGTCTCAGTGTGGGGAAATTGCTGTCTTTTTTGCGTTGTCTAATGAATTCAACCTCCGTGTGGGAAATTTGCTGTCTTTTTTGCGTTGTCTAATGAATTCATTCTCAGTGTGGGGAAATTGCTTTCTCCGTTTGCGTTGTCCCATAAATTCAACCTATCACAATAGATGATTACGTTTAACCCTTCGTAAATTGTTTTCATTATAGAAATCGATAGAATGGTATAAAACTATATAGACTCGTTAAGGCCTCGTAAACAGTCAATACTGTAGACAAAGCAAATTGAAATTTGAGAAATAAGACATGAATGTTGGTATTGCTTGTACTGTACAAATTACGCGGTATCTCTCCCGGGATTTTGTCGCTATGTCTATGCAATATGCATAGAAGCAGTGATATTGTGAACACTCGTTTCCAGAAAAAAAGTAGTTAGGTTCGTGACAACACAAGACAATACGAGTACTATAAGTAAAGTAGGATAGAAGTACCCTCTTATCTCTGTAGATACACAGACAGTAGCTCTGTTATCTGCTGTTCGCTGTAACTAGCATCTGTAAGTCGTACGTGTGGCTAGCCGTACCAGTTTGCTCACGCGCGCGTGCCCGTCAGCTGATCATTTTGCCCCCTCCCCATTTGTAAAACTAGGGATCCCAGCAAAGTTAAAACGTAGCAAGGTGTAAATGGAAAGAAAGATGGCATCGCATTTCTCCCGCCTTCTTGTTACAGCTACACGGACGGGTTAGCGGAATATAGTTCAATCTGTCCTCAGCTGACGGGGTGCGTAGTTTCAACTACATCCCTGACTCTAATGAATGGGCTCGGCAACAAGCGAGATCCAGGACAGGAAATACATTCTGTAGTTGTGCTCCAACGTGGAACGGGATGCACCAAAAAGTAAACACCATACTGCGCATGCGTGTGTATACAAACAGAGAAACAGTTATCCATGGCAGGCTTCAATCTACTGCACGGTATGTACCCTAGATATTACAAGTTTTGTTTTATCTACCCACTCTCTTTCATGTACACAGGTTTGTCTTGTCAAACTTTGTCGTGTTTATAATAAAATTAGTTTCATTTCTATGTCTTTTCAGTTGAGCGACCATGTTGGATGACTGACAAGAATTTCGTTTTTCCATTGCCAACACTTCGTCTGAAATTGTGCTCCAGGGTTCCCAGGGAGGGAGAAAACTTTCTGATATTGTGAAAAAAAGGAAACACCGTTTCTTAATTGGTGAACGACAAGAATAAAATCGGAGTTGTAACGAAATATCTTTTGTTAAACAACAAAAGAGACTCAATTTCGTTAAATACGTCATCAGTTTGCCACCACTATCGTAACTACGAGCTGTCTTGTTGTATAACTGTCAAGGATTGATTTTCGGATTTTATAATAAAACAAAATGCCAAATAAAATCAACGTCGATGAGGATTATTTCCTATTGGAAGCTGTAAAGGCGGGAAAAGAGAGTCAAGTTCGCTCCATTTTGTCTAATAGCTGTTACCGAAACATAGACTATGTTGATTGTAGAGGACGCACTGCTCTTCATTGGGCAACGGAATATGGATATAAAAACATTATACGCTTGTTGTTGGACTCTAAATGGAGTGCTGATCTACCGGACAACAAAGGTCAAACGCCATTACATATAGCGTGCAACCATCATAAAACAGATATAGCGACTTGGCTAATCGGGATGGGATGTGACGTCAACGCGAAAGATGACGCGGGAAATGCTGTACTACAGCGGGCCATTCACAACAACTTAGAATCTGTTGTACATCTTTTATGTAAACTAGACGTCGGAATCAACTCAAAGAACAAAAATGACTGGTCACCACTACACGAAGCCATTCGGATAGGGAACAAGGATATTGTAAGACTACTGATAAGTAAGGGTGCTGACGTAAACGCATTGACACAGTACAAAGCCACGCCATTTTCAACAGCCATTTTTTATTATCGAATCGCACAGAAGAACTCGTACGGTTCCTTGGATTCAATCGGCCGGACGCTTGTTCTGAATGGTGGGCGTCTGAGTGAGTCGGATGGTCAGTGGTCTCCCCTTCTATCATGTATCTCGATAGGCAACAGTTATATCGCCGGTATGTTATTGTATCACGGGTGTCGAGTGGACAAGCAGGGCCAGCACGGTCGTAGTCTTCTCGTAGACGCCTTCACGAGATGTGACACAAATGTGGTCAAGCTGTTGGTAACCTGTGGCTATCGGCTGACCATTGAAGAGGTCGAACAGTGTACACGTCGCATCCCAACATTCTCTAGATCATTCAGGAGACTAGCATTCTCAGGTCACGCCACGGGAACAAATGGTGTCAAAATGATTGTGTGGCTTCGAGAGCGGGTACACAACTGTTTCTCGTTACAGGAACTAGCGCGCATGACCATCCGGAAGTCATTGAATGAAGGATCCGGTGACAGATCAATTTTGGACAATATTCCGAAACTGATACTTCCTAGAGTGATCAAAGAATACATTGCAATAGACGAAATTGAAAATGTATATTAAATAACTATTATATATAGTGAAAACCTGTTAACCTCTTATGAGGTGGATACTCATTATGGCTAACCTCCAGGAAACATTCTATATATAAACTCATTTAGTTATCTAAACCAATTAAATGCCAGTTACTTGTGTTATTCCACACCAGATATGGATGGAATGGATACGTGTTGTCTCGATATTGAGATGTTTCGTTTCGTAATTTGGTAAGAAAATTTTATCAAATTTATATCAGGTGCTCAAGTTTGGGTTGTGCAGTGCCACCGCTTCAACATTGCTCACACTTGAGTGTAGATAACGTGTACCGACACTAATTTTTTTTATAAATATTGAGGTCATGTTAACGAATCTAATATCTGGGTCTTTTGAACCGGAAATGAACTACACTGGAAATCGATAAGAACATCCTCCGATATGTACTTCAGGCGATGTGTGACGTATTCTAATAGCAACGTAGGTCTCTCGTGGTGTGATTCCATGATATCGCGTTGCCAAGGTTACATCTCCCGTAGGTCTGTAAATTATAAAAACAAAATATTACAACATGCTTTACGAGGGTATTTCACTGGGCCAACAAGATAAAAAAACGCTCATTGTGAATGTTTAATATAGAGGATGGCGGCGGAAGCTATGAAAATAGACACAGTATGTCAGTTTCCGAAGTAGGTTAACTAGAGATCTCATTAAATACACCAGAAGTGTTTTAGATCTCATGTTTGAAAGAAAAAAAAGTTGAAACCCATGTCCAAAAAGCGCGTGTGATGCAGGTGCTTTACGTGTTGGTAATTAGTGTATGCATGTGTATGTTTTTGTGTCTGTTAAGGATCCACAGGCATGTTGAAATTCCAATCAATGTAAAATGTGTTTATGTTTCAGTAACTTATTTATTTCTTATGCATTAAAAAAAAAAAAAACCTTGTCTTCCAAACCAAACTGAAGGACTGAAAAATACCCATGTTCCAATATCTTGCAGCAGCATTGCTCGGCCTTAAATAAACTTCACAAGAATTTTACAACCTCGTGTTACATTTTATTGGTATATTCACTGTATCTATGTACGGGCGATGTAGACCCAGAGGAACCGAGATGAAATTGACTAAGACTGCACGCGCAATGGTTCAGTGGCAGTTACAGCACGCGCTAGACTTGATCTGGCAGTACACGCTAACCACACACGTGTTTTAACATGTACTTATGTTCACGATGACGATGTATGTTTTAGAAAGTAGACAGTTACAAGTTTAAGGCATTTGGTGTATGTGTGTATTTAAAACATGTTACCATTTATCTGTTTCAAGCGAATTTCTCATTTTAATTCCAACGACAAAGCTAGCTATTTCTTAATTGTCGATTTATGATGAGATGAATGCCAACCGAAAGGAGTAATGTGTTTATAACTGGACACATTTTACCACACCCACATACACAAAGTCAGTATTACTAACTGTAGAGCCAAGGTTTAATAAAATATACATTGTACAATATACGTATACAATTTGCGACGCTTTACAAAATATGATAGGTGCTGTGATGATTCAACCAATATAATGTAAAGTATCAACCAATGTGATGTAAAGTATCAAACAATGTAATGTAAAGTATCAAACAATATAATGTAAAGTATCAACCAATATAACGTAAAGTAACAACCAATGTGATGTAAAGTATCAACCAATGTGATGTAAAGTATCAACCAATGTCACGTAAAGTATCAAACAATGCAATGTAAAGTATCAAACAATATAATGTAAAGTATCAACCAATATAACGTAAAGTATCAACCAATGTGATGTAAAGTATGAACCAATGTAATGTAAAGTATCAAACAATGCAATGTAAAGTATCAAACAATGTAATGTAAAGTATCAAACAATGGAATGTAAAGTATCAAACAATGGAATGTAAAGTATCAACCAGTGTAATGTAAAGTATCTACCAATGTAATGTAAAGTATCAAACAATGGAATGTAAAGTATCAAACAATGGAATGTAAAGTATGAACCAATGTAATGTAAAGTATCAAACAATGTAATGTAAAGTATCAACCAATGTAATGTAAAGTATCAACCAATGTAATGTAAAGTATCAAACAATGTAAAGTATCAAACAATAAAGTAAAGTATCAAACAATGTAATGTAAAGTATCAAACAATGTAATGTAAAGTATCAAACAATGTAATGTAAAGTATCAAACAATGTAATGTAAAGTATCAAACAATGTAATGTAAAGTATCAAACAATGTAATGTAAAGTATCAAACAATGTAATGTAAAGTATCAAACAATGTAATGTAAAGTATCAAACAATGTAAAGTATCAAACAATGTAATGTAAAGTATCAAACAATGTAATGTAAAGTATCAAACAATGTAATGTAAAGTATCAAACAATGTAATGTAAAGTATCAAACAATGTAATGTAAAGTATCAAACAATGTAATGTAAAGTATCAAACAATGTAAAGTAAAGTATCAAACAATGGAATGTAAAGTATCAAACAATGTAAAGTATCAAACAATGTAATGTAAAGTATCAAACAATGTAATGTAAAGTATCAAACAATGTAATGTAAAGTATCAAACAATGTAATGTAAAGTATCAAACAATGTAATGTAAAGTATCAAACAATGTAATGTAAAGTATCAAACAATGTAATGTAAAGTATCAAACAATGTAATGTAAAGTATCAAACAATGTAATGTAAAGTATCAAACAATGTAATGTAAAGTATCAAACAATGTAATGTAAAGTATCAAACAATGTAATGTAAAGTATCAAACAATGTAATGTAAAGTATCAAACAATGTAATGTAAAGTATCAACCAATGTAATGTAAAGTATCAAACAATGTAATGTAAAGTATGAACCAATGTAATGTAAAGTATCAAACAATGTAATGTAAAGTATCAAACAATGTAATGTAAAGTAAAGTATCAAACAATGTAATGTAAAGTATCAACCAATGTAATGTATCAAGTAATGATCATGAACAATGTAATGTAAACAATGTAATGTAAAGTATCAAACAATGTAATGTAAAGTATCAAACAATGTAATGTAAAGTATCAAACAATGTAATGTAATGTAAAGTATCAAACAATGTAATGTAAAGTATCAATGTAATGTAAAGTATCAAACAATGTAATGTAAAGTATCAAACAATGTAATGTAAAGTATCAAACAATGGAATGTAAAGTATCAAACAATGCAATGTAAAGTATAAACCAATGTAATGTAAAGTATCAAACAATGGAATGTAAAGTATCAAACAATGTAATGTAAAGTATCAACCAATGTAATGTAAAGTATCAACCAATGTAATGTAAAGTATGAACCAATGTAATGTAAAGTATCAAACAATGTAATGTAAAGTATCAACCAATGTAATGTAAAGTATCAAACAATGTAATGTAAAGTATCAACCAATGTAATGTAAAGTATCAAAGTATCAAACAATGTAATGTAAAGTATCAAACAATGTAATGTAAAGTATCAAACAATGTAATGTAAAAGTATCAAACAATGTAAAGTAAATGTAAAGTATCAAACAATGTAATGTAAAGTATCAAACAATGTAATGTAAAGTATCAACAATGTAATGTAATGTAATGTAAAGTATGAACCAATGTAATGTAAAGTATCAAACAATGTAATGTAAAGTATGAACCAATGTAATGTAAAGTATCAAACAATGTAATGTAAAGTATCAACCAATGTAATTTAAAGTATCAACCAATATAATGTAAAGTATCATCCAATGTAATGTAGTATCAAACAATGTAATGTAAAGTATCAAACAATGTAATGTAAAGTATCAAACAATGTAAAGTAAAGTATCAAACAATATAAAGTAAAGTATCAAACAATGTAAAGTAAAGTATCAAACAATGTAATGTAAAGTATCAAACAATGTAATGTAAAGTATCAACCAATGTAATGTAAAGTATCAAACAATGTGATGTATAGTAAGTAATTTTAACCAGTAAATGTAATTATCAAAAGTATCTGCCAATGTAATGAATGTAAACAATGAACCAATGTAATGTAAAGTATCAAACAATGTATCAAAGACGTGGTACACGCTATCAGATATCAAAGACGTGGTACACGCGCCATACTTTTACGAGCTTTTCGGCTTTCACAAACTCAGACTTATCAACAGATTAAGTATAATTTTCATGAGTGCTCTACACGAGGAAAGAGGTGTGGGACATGCAGTTCTCACCTCGTACGGTAGGTCACGTTTAATGACGCGGTTTCACTTTGGCATTCATTTGGCATATGGATACGAGGTATCAAGCAATTTCAAAGCTTTATGAAGATTTGTCATTTATTCAAGACCGTGCTTGTAAGAGTTATCGGACTTCTTTCTGTTACAATTTTCACAACTCGGTCACTTCCATGTTGACATTTCTTACGGTGATAGATATGAAAAAAAGAGAGAGAAAAACATACACACACACACACACACACACACACACACACACACACACACCAATCTGAATCAAAATTTGAAATAGAAAAACTGATGTAATATTTTATTGTAGTTCTCTTTTCATCAATTCTGATTTTTAGACAGGTGAAAATGTTTAAAGTAATATTAGGAATTATTAGATATGGTACTGAACAGATCAAATTATCTAAACCAGATCCCACTTTGGATTTCCGTACTTTTTTCGTTTAATGGACTTGAGAGAGCGAGAGCGTTGTTAGATTACCGAATACACTATTGATCTCATTTGACTTATCAGAACAAGATCGATTGATAAATACTTACACCGTATACCTATACAACAAGTTTGATCTAACAAGATCTTTATTTGCATCTATAATTTTCTATCTATATATACAAATTGTATATCTCTAGTTACATGACCTATATATCTGTAGTTCCCTGACCTGTCTGATTTAACACTTCTATCACCTTTATCTCTAGTTACATGACCTATATAGCTGTAGTTCCCTGACCTTTCTGATTTACACCTCATGACCTTTATCTCTAGTTACATGACCTATATATCTGTAGTTCCCTGACCTGTCTGGTTTAACACCTCCATGACCTTTATCTCTAGTTACTTGACCTATATATCTGTAATTCCCTGACCTGTCTGATTCAACACTTCTATCACCTTTATCTCTAGTTACCTGACCTATATATCTGTAGTTAGCTGACCTGTCTGGTTTAACACTTCCATGACCTTTATCTCTAGTTACATGACCTATATATCTGTAGTTCCCTGACCTGTCTGATTTAACAACTCCATAACCTTTATCTCTAGTTACATGACCTATATATCTATAGTTCCCTGACCTGTCTGATTTAACACCTCCATAACCTTTATCTCTAGTTACATGACCTATATATCTGTAATTACCTGACCTGTCTGATTTAACACCTCCATCACCTTTATTTCTACCTTTATATCTAGTTACATGACCTATATATCTGTACATGACCTTATATCCTGACCTGTCTGGTTTAACACCTCCATGACCTTTATCTCTAGTTACTTGACCTATATATCTGTAATTCCCTGACCTGTCTGGTTTAACACCTCCATTACCTTTATCTCTAGGTACATGACCTATATATCTGTAGTTCCCTGACCTGTCTGATTCAACACTTCTATCACCTTTATCTCTAGTTACATGACCTATATAGCAGTAATTCCTTGACCTGTCTGGTTTAACACCTCCATCACCTTTATCTCTAGTTACATGACCTATATAGCAGTAATTCCTTGACCTGTCTGGTTTAACACCTCCATCACCTTTATCTCTAGTTACATGACCTATATATCTGTAGTTCCCAGACCTGTCTATTTTAACACCTCCGTCACCTTTATCTCTAGTTAAATGACCTATATATCTGTAGTTCCTGGACCTGTCTGATTTAACACTTACATCACCTTTATCTCTAGGTACATGACCTATATATCTGTAAATCCCTGACCTGTCTGATTTAACAACTCCATCACCTTTATCTCTAGTTACATGACCTATATATCGGTAGGTCCCTGACCTGTCTGATTTAACACCTCCATCACCTTTATCTCTAGTTACATGACCTATATATCGGTAGTTCCCTGACCTGTCTGATTTAACACCTCCATCACCTTTATCTCTAGTTACATGTCTGTATGACCTATATATCTGTAGTTCCCTGACCTGTCTGATTTAACACCTCCATCACCTTTATCTCTAGTTACATGACCTATATATCTGTAGTTCCCTGACCTGTCTGATTTAACACCTCCATCACCTTTATCTCTAGTTACATGACCTATATATCTGTAGTTCCCTGACCTGTCTGATTTAACACCTCCATCACCTTTATCTCTAGTTACATGACCTATATATCTGTAATTCCCTGACCTGTCTGACTTAACACCTCCATCACCTTTTTTTCTAGGTATATGACCTATATATCTGTAGTTCCCTGCCCTGTCTGATTTAACACCTCCGTCACCTTTATCTCTAGTTAAATGACCTATATATCTGTAGTTCCTGGACCTGTCTGATTTAACACTTACATCACCTTTATCTCTAGGTACATGACCTATATATCTGTAAATCCCTGACCTGTCTGATTTAACACCTCCATCACCTTTATCTCTAGTTACATAACCTATAGAGCAGTAATTCCCTGACCTGTCTGATTTAACACCTCCATTACCTTTATCTCTAGGTACATGACCTATATATCTGTAGTTACCTGACCTGTCTGATTTAACACCTCCATCACCTTTATTTCTAGTTACATGACCTATATATCTGTAGTTCCCAGTTCTGTCTGATTTAACACCTCCATCACCTTTATCTCTAGTTACATGACCTATATATCTGTAGTTCCCTGTCCTGTCTGATTTAACACTTACATCACCTTTATCTCTAGGTACATGACCTATATATCTGTAAATCCCTGACCTGTCTGATTTAACACCTCCATCACCTTTATCTCTAGTTACATGACCTATAGAGCAGTAATTCCCTGACCTGTCTGATTTAACACCTCCATTACCTTTATCTCTAGGTACATGACCTATATATCTATAGTTACCTGACCTGTCTGATTTAACACCCCCATCACCTTTATTTCTAGTTACATGACCTATATATCTGTAGTTCCCAGTTCTGTCTGATTTAACACCTCCATCACCTTTATCTCTAGTTACATGACCTATATATCTGTAGTTCCCTGACCTGTCCGATTTAACACTTACATCACCTTTATCTCTAGTAACATGACCTATATATCTGTAGTTCCCTGACCTGTCTGGTTTAACACCTCCATCACCTTTATCTCTAGTTACTTGACCTATATATCTGTAGTTCCCTGACCTGTCCGATTTAACACTTACATCACCTTTATCTCTAGTAACATGACCTATATATCTGTAGTTCCCTGACCTGTCTGGTTTAACACCTCCATCACCTTTATCTCTAGTTACTTAACCTATATATCTGTAGTTCCCTGACCTGTCTGATTTAACACCTCCATAACCTTTATCTCTAGTTACATGACCTATATATCTGTAGTTCCCTGACCTGTCTGATTTAACACCTTCATCACCTTTATCTTTAGTTACAAGTTCTATATATATCTTATTACTCGGCGTATCTTGTTCTATGACCTACAAGTAATACAATGCTTTACATTTTTGTAGTAACATTAACATAAATATTGTATTTACATGACCTAAAGTCATAGTAAGTCATATGACCTATATCTTCTGTTCTTTACCATTTCTCACTAGTCGAATGAGTGGAGCGTACTAGCACTGACGCACTTAGTGTACAGAATCGACCAACTTTTTCGGCTGCGCTATAATCCTATGTACACTAAGGTCGACAATAGTGTAACGAGATGGTAAACGGATTATAGACAAAAAATAATCAGATAGTAACAATGTATTGTAGTTAATTCGGCTTCACTTTTTAACACTGGGTCATAAATGTGCGAGAGTCTGTGGACCCCCTCGTCCCTATTAAGTACTGGCCCGCTGTGGCGAATCCAGATGGCTGCCTTAACCAACCGCCTGAAATGGTTGTTTTCCCTGTCGATCATTTTCATACACTGCTTACACCAGTGCTAGTATGCTTCACACTGGTCATTTGTCTGGTGAAGGTGACCGTGTTTCATGAAATTCCAGAGTTGGAATGCAGATTTTCCAGAAGTGCATCTTTCAAATGTATCGACTACAGTTATATTAAGAGATAGTTTTATTACATTTCCTTCCAACATTATGGGCATTATGAATTAATTATCTAAATATATTGAAAAACAAAAATCTCTCTTACACCATGGAGTAAATCCATTGATAGGAACAGCCGAAGCATGGAATGTCTGACAGAAGAGTACTGTGACGTCACAATACAGCGGAGCCGGTTTCTATTATAGTATAATTATTACATTTGCCGTCAAGTACTTTTGTAATAGGACGGCGGCGGGCAATGTAAATATAACTATAATATTGTGATGCTGGAAATGTTACAGACGACACTAACAAAATAGACAAATTACACTATATTTTAAACTTAAATAATCATCTCGTGGTATCTTTTATCTTACCACAGTTTAATGTGATATTATTGATGTATTAGATTAACAGTATCGATGCACACGTAAACATGTATAAACAGCACACGCCCATATTATCTTAATATAGTATTCGATTGGAAAATAAAGAAAATTAAACATAATGTTCCGTCTTAATGCCAACGGTGAATAAACAACCTTTATAAATAATAATAAAAAAATATCAAGAGAATAGATATGAAGCGGATGTATGAGGTTCTTTATCATATCACGAATATTCTAAATCGAGTGTTTAAGTAGAGTCAGATGGCTACGCTGAAAACAGAAAGGTGTTTGACTGCCAACGTTTATTCTCTCACCGTGACGAGCTTGTAGACTCGCCCAAAGTATTCTTTAGTTAATAAAACAAATAAAAAAATAACAGTATTTACTCCAAATTACGATAAGATTTACCACACAAAACTTTTTTATTATCAATTTTTATTTCACTTATGGAATAAATGGGTCTATTCTGATCACTTTTTACACAATAGCAGGTTTGGAATGCATCAGCTTTCCTTTTTATCCCAGTTTGATTTAGTCTACAATCAAGAACTTGTTGACAAACAATATATTTCACCTTTACCATTTTTTCTTAATGTTTGACAGTCTGAAAGACTGTTTATTTTAAACGCCTAAATCGGTTTCGGTTTTTCACATTCGTATCTATATTTAAAACAGATGCACTAGAAGAAAGTGAAATGTATTCATCACGGCAGAAGCACCAAAGATTTGTTTTGATATGTTTACACAGATGTAATGGTCATCTTTTTTTCAGACGAAGATAAAAAAAAATGATGAAAACAAAGATTTATCTCATACATGTAATTGCATGGAAAAGTCTCTCTCACAAAAATGGATTGAGTGAAGCCAAAGATGTAAACAAAACGAATTGGACAAATAGTATTTGTCAAAATTGCATATGTAACAATGCCTTAGCCGTTCAATTTGAACAGATGTATCTATTCACCGTCATGTCTGGCTTTCGTTAACTTTCAAATGATTATCAATTTTGGACGTTGTTTAAAACATTTCATTTCTTTTTGAAATTATTTTTGACAAGAGTGTATTTTTTAAACGTCAGTGTACAGCGCATCAAAGTTTGCATCATTATGTAATTTATAGTAATCTGTTTTACTACTGGGCCCTGATCGAGGTTTGAAAGTCACGGGGTCATTTAAAGACTTCTTTGTAACACTTTTTGTAATAAATTACTCAATCATTAATTAGTGTAATAATTAATACATTAAGTTTATAACAAATACGCGTCGCTTGCTGTAATAATTTCTTAGTACTTAGTACTAAAAGGTTAACCTCCATGTTATAAGTAATTATAATATAAAATTCATAACAATATGTGTTGAAACAAGACTTGGCAACGAGATATTTACACCTGCAACTTACTGAACACGTTTTGCATATGTTGCCTTATGGAACTTAATGTACTAGTTTTATTTTGTGCGGGGTTTAACGTCCTCTTAGAAGGCAGGATTATTACATGTGAAGACGGGTGTCAAGATTGGTGGTGAACAAGATTGGTGGTGAACAAGATTTATGGTGAACAAGATTGGTGTTGAACAAGACACAGAAAGGAATACCAGGTTCAGGAAGGAAAGTGTCCATCTTTTACGAACATGCAGTTGAATGTGGTAAACCCTTTTTTGACGTCTAGATGTCCCTCAGATAGAAGACATTGGAAAACTCCACCCCGATCTACAAGTCCCCCCCCTCGCCCTCCCCCACCCAACACAGGCACAATGGGAGACAGCAGGTATATTTTTTTCCTCGTCACCTTCACGAGTCTAGACAAATTTCTTATTGGCTAAAATTATTGAAAACTAATTGTTTCTACCTTATTAGGTTAATAGAAACAGTAATAATAGAAAGAAAAAACTATTATTGCCTAAATGGAATGTGGCATCATAGGTCATTTGGATTGAATGCTGAGTGAGTTTGACTTACAATATAAAAAAGCTGATGTTGGAAGGACCGTTACAGAGAACAGTGGCATACATTGTATAACGAGCTAATATTAATGGCCATTTCCTCATCCTTATCAACACTTTCCAACACTTATCAGAGGAAAATGGAATGAAGTTTTGACCGATAAACTGATAATTCCAGCATGTAAGCTTTTTACACGAATGACAAGATTTCGAATCTGATTTCCGATGAAGAACCTGCGGCTCGAGCGAATACTTTGTTAAGGCTGATTATTATCATGACAGTTTGGAGATATCTTTCTGCATTTTGATTGGTCAAGCAGTGTCTGATTGACATATGCGCAATAGATATTGCTTGTACCATTGTCTTATCATTTCAGTACCTTGATACTGACCAGTTAGTGTCACCGTCTGTCGTCTGCCAGATCCGCAATTTTCTTTCCAAGATGAATCTTCTTGCCGCCGTCGTAGTTGCCGTTGTGCTAGAAGTATGTTGTGCCCACTTGTGCATGATTAGTCCCCCACAACGAGGTTCAATGGCCAATCTTAACAAACCGGCTTCCAGTGACTGCGTTTTGACCACTCCAAGGTGTGGAGGCCGAATGCGGGGCAAGCCAGTTATGGGACTCCGAAGGGGACAAAACTTCACCGTGTCATTCCAGAAAAACCTTGACCATTATGTGAAGGCAACTCCAGGAAGCTTCACCGTTTCAATAGGTTCTGAGAGAGGAGGCACCAGACTGAATGTGCTGGCCACCATCCCTGATGCCGGGGAACCCTCCCTAACAGTATATTCTGTCAATGTCACCATTCCTATGTCACTTTCTCCGAAAACAGAATATATCATGCATTCTGCCTACCTAACCAACAACCCACAGGCACCACCCGAGTTCTTCCAGTGTGCTGATATTATGATCAACGAATAAAGAAACTGTAAATGACATTGGTGTGACTTTAGTTCTGAACTTACAAATTGACGCTGGTGAATTTATCTCTTTAAATGTGTTTGGCAAAGGCTGGATTTCTGTTTTGTACGAAAATTGTGATTTTGATCAATTAAAAACGATTAGAAATGTAAGTACGTATTTTTGTATTATTTCAGGCGCAGTATACTTTTGCCGGAAGAAATGATTAAAAGAGATATTTTAAATAAAGACAATGGATAGGGAAAGCAACACTACAAATATAACAGTAAACGGATGATCATATATGATTGAATCTTGGAATACTTCGTGTGATTAGGGAAATCATGATCTTTTTTAACAAGAAAAGCATATTACCGTTTACAACAGGGTACCTCTACTGTTAGAGATGGTATGTGTACCCCTCAGAGTATCCCATATCTACTTGCAGGGACTGTTTATGTACCAATCAGGGCTCCCCACATCTGCTGGCAGGGACTTTTAAAGTACCCTTTAGGGTACCTCACATCTACTGACAGGGATTATTACTGTACCCCTCACTGCACTGCGCATATACTGACATGACTGTTAGTCTACCCCTAAGGGTACCTCACATATACTGACATGACTGTTAGTGTACCCCTAAGGGTACCCTACATATACTGACATGACTGTTATTATACCCCTAAGGGTACTCCATATATACTGACATGACTGTTAGTGTACCCCTAAGGGTACCCCACATCTACTGATATGACTGTTAGTGTGTCCCTCACTGCAACCCGCATCAATTAACTTGACTGTTAATAATTATACCCCTGAGGCATCTACATCTACTATCATTGACTGTTAATGCACCCCCTGGGTACCCGCAGATCTACTGACAAGGACCGTTACTGTACCCCCGGGGTACCCACATATCTACTGAAAAGGACCGTTACTACACCCCTTGGATACCCGCAGATCTACTGACAAGGTCCGTTACTGCACCCCCTGGGTACCCTACATCTACTGACAAGGACCGCACCTGTACCCCCTGGGTAACCACAGATCTACTGACAAGGACCGTTACTACACCCCCTTGGTATCCGCAGATCTACTGACAAGGACCATTACTGTACCCCCTGGGTACCCACAGATCTACTGACAAGGACCGTTACTGTACCCCCTGGGTACAGACAGATCTACTGACAAGGACCGTTACTGTACCTCCTGGGTACTCACAGATCTACTGACAAGGACCTTTACTGCACCCCTTCCCATCCACTTATTACCAGCGACAACAGCACTGTACACGTCATGGTACGCAACATCTATCTACAAAACAAGACACTGCACCCGTCGGTATACGCAACATGTATTGACAGGGACTATATCTACATATCTACTGACTGGGAATGTTACCGTACCCCGTCTAGGTACCCCACATCTACTGACAGGGACTTTATATGCACCCATCTCGGTACCCCGCATCAACTGACAGGGACTTGAACTGTACACATCTAAGTTCCCCACATCTACTGATTGGGACTGTTACCGGACCCCGTCAGGGTACCTCTCATCTGTTGACAAGAACTTTGCATATATCCTTCGGGGTACCTCACGCCCTTCGTTTTTCCACAAAGTAATCTAAATGGGGAAAAAAATTAACTATTGCCTTCTCTAACAGATGTTTGTGTTTTGTACTGCCAATAAACTGAGGCCACTGTCCTCGTCAAAGATACAGCAGCTGATGTGTCCCGGTACAGTGAGGAGGTAGATACAGGTGACGTAATCGAACAAATGACGACGATAATATGATGGAGCCCAGACACCAAAATACAATATATACACAGACACTGGCCTCGTCTGTCAATACACTTATACACTATTAGTGTCAGACGAGGCTGGTATATGTGATGTTTACATAAGTACATGACAAAAGTCAGAAATTTTTACATCAGTGTGATATTTTTCTTTCCTGTTTCTTCGCTCCGCATTTCATTTTAATCCTTCGTTGTAACTTTCTATCAGTTAATAAATTACAACCGGAAATAAATGCAAATATATATGAATATATATATATATAGATATACTAATCAAATTGCCGTAGATTATGTCATTCTTTTAAAGTGACGTCATTGTCGACTCTATCGTTCAAGTTCAAGACATTATTGGGAGTCTACACGTGGAAGATGAGACCGACACATTGCGAATCGCAAATTAAACATGGCTATTTGTCAGCCATCTTAGTTTTGGACTTTTTCCTGAAATGATGGACTGAGGTATATGGAATTTGAGAAGTACTCTTCGAAGCATTCTGATTACAAAAGTTAAAACAGTAACTTTGGGAATGACCACCCGTCAGCTGTCTTATTCCTAATAAAAGCATATTTAACACTAACAAGAATCCAAAACGTACGTGTCAAAGAGAACCGACACATGAAGTCTGACTATATTATCAGCCATCTTTAATCCTAAATATAACCACTATCGGCAATGTCATGTTCATCAGGTTACGGTACAGAAGTATTATCACAAAACCAGGTGTCACTTTAGGAAAAACGGGGTCAGAAAGTCATAGATGTATCTCGTCTTGATGTGATTTCAGAGAGGTTTTCTATCTTATCAAATGCTTTACCTCCTGACAACAGACAAGAAGTAGATATCCTATATTCATGAAAATAAATCAATATAAAATTGAAAAAAACAAAGCTCCGTAAATTTTCAAACATCATTTCCAGACACTGAATGCTGTGATTACAGATACCATAATTATATCAGCTTTAGATAAGCTTTGTATACTGTAAATCACTTATATTTACGCGAGAAGAGTCAATTGCGAATTCAAACCCCTCGCTATCATTTGTTCTAAAATAACTCCATGTTGATTTGGTAACCGATATCAGAGGCTTGAAAAGTCCATGTCTTAAATAACTCACCTTTCGCAAATTTTAAGTCATTTCTAGATAAGCGTACGCGAATAAATGTATTCACAAATATATGTCTGACGAGGGAAGTTCGCGAAATCAAGTATTCGCTGAATTTAAGTAATCTACAGAATGTGTATTGTGTATGTACTTTGCTTCAAACAGAGGGATGTTTTATCATCCCTTGAAAGGGTCAAATACATGCATTAGCCGATAACCTTATTCCACACTGCTCTCTGAACTGTCTTAAACTGTCTGAAAACGATCGGAACATTTCTGTGGTTTACCCTTTACTGACATACGACAGAAATAGAACGTACGACTTGTCTGAGCGTTGCGAACGACTGACCTTGTTGCGATAAGGCTTCTTATGTAAGGTGTCTCAACGATTAATATCTGTGAAGGTCACTTCCAGCGAACCAGCTTTTCGTTTGGCTTGTTTCAATACGAACCAGTGTACAATCAAAACCGTCATCCTTCAGCTCGAAAAGGCACATTATTGAAAGCATGAAGTGCCTGGCCGTTGTCATCATTGCCATAGTGCTGGAAGTCTGCAATGCCCATTTGTGTATGCTGAGTCCTCCCCAGAGGGGTTCTATGGTTGGTATTAACAAGGCTGGAGCCACAGACTGTATACTGACCACTGCGCGATGTGGCGGACGGCCAGCGGAAAAGCCTATCATGGGATTGAAAATGGGTAGCAATTTTACCGTGACATTCCAGAAGAATCTGGATCACTATGACAAGGCCACCCCCGGGGCTTTCCATGTGGCTATCGGTCAGGAGAGACAGGGAACACAGATGACCAATCTGGTCAGTATTCCGGATGCTGGCGAGCCATCATTGACCCTATATTCTGTCAACGTTACCATTCCAACAGGACTCGTCTCCAGACAACTTTACGTCCTGCAGACGGCTTACGTCACAAACAACAAAGATGCGCCCGCTGTTTTCTACCAATGTGCTGACATCATCATTGAGGGATAATCAGGACACTGGAAATCATCTTCTTGCCTTCTTCACTTTGCAGTGGGTGGAGGAAGTTCTGATCTGCTCTCGAAAGAACTTTGTTATCTAACTTTGCGAGGTATATCATGTTTTTGCTACCTATTGCCGATCATTTCTCCTTTTTCACAGACGGACCGATGTAAACCATTTTCTATTTGTTGTAAAACCCAGATGTTGTAATTAAATTTCGACTATTTATTGAACAATGATTCTTTTATATTTACCACATGTTCGCTCCATCTCATTCGTAACACCGACTTTCATTTTTATTGATTTTGGTTTATCGTTGAAAACTGCAAGAGATGTGTAATGCAAGGCCAAAATATTGCCGTTAGAAAGAAGAGGAAGAAAAAAATACATGGGTAAAGTTAACGCTTTGACAAGAAAAATCATGAGATGAACAATTTATCATACCGAAAATAAAATAAATTTATTTACACTTAAATCTTCCTCAGGAAGCTAATAAGCACTCTATGCGAACTCTTTGTGTCCATTGGAAAGACATTGTATCCGGACTACTCGGAACGACATGCGACGGGCCTCCCACATGTTGTTCAGTGAAAAATATACACCAGCCATTACAAAGATATTCCATCTCAAAATTACCCTCAGCTACTCATGTTGTGAATCTACGTCCCCTTCATCTCTATTAAAAACTGACATGCTACGGTGTATTGAGGCTTTATTCTCCTTCTATCGGTCAATCACTCTGTAATAATACCACTCGATAACATGCTTCCTGGCATGCTAACCGTTCGGTCGTTCTTTTATGTTACGTTTGTGAAATTCATGATAAAGAACATTAAGTAGATGTGTTTCAAAAACGGTAATAACTGCTCGAATCATGCATATTATTGATAACTACGAAGATATTTTTAGAAACCCAACTTATATTTTTGTAATACCTGTGAAAAGCTATGGTCGTGACCTGATCGTAGACATCAAGTCTATTTCATAATCGATACTAACAATTTAATCCATTTCTTATCAGTTTACAACTGTTTTGCCCGGCAGTGGCTGGGAATGTGTTCTTCTTTATGATGATAAGTCACTAGGACTCATGAATATTCATAAGGAGCGTGCATTAGTATTTGCGAATTTTATTTGCCTTTTTAAGATTTAGAAGGTCGAATAAAAAATACTCTGGTCAAGACGCTTGTTTGTCGTAATACAAAACTGACAAATCCTTCACCATTAATCATATTTATTAACAAGGGGAGGTCATGTACTGTTGTCTGCAGTTCTTGGCACAGAAACAAAAATAAGATCTATAACTCAACAGTGTGTTAAAAATACGTTCTAGAACTAAAACGATAGTTACGGAATAACAATCTATGTATCACGGATGGTGCCTGATGCGGGATGACTGTGCGAATTTGACAGTGTGGGATATTTGTTAACCTGACAGTTCTTTCACTTTGCGTACCAGATGGCTAAACCTGACAGTGTGGGAAGGTTGTTAATGCGGGATGACTGGGTGACTTTGACAGTGTGGAATATTTGTTTACCAGACAGTTCCCTCACTGGGTATACCGGAATAACTAAACCTGACAGTGTGGGAAGGTTGTTAATGCGGGATGCCTATGCGACTTTGACAGTGTGGGATATTTGTTTACCAGACAGTTCCCTTACTGGGTATACCGGAATAACTAAACATGACAGTGTGGGAAGGTCTGTAGATCTAGCAGTAGGAACTTGAGAGTGAAGGATTGCTACTCACAGGGAAGTAGCGTCACGGCTATGAACTAGCAGTGCAATATTGTGGTAAACTTGGCTGCGATGTTATGGTGGTTGTGAACATGACAGTGCAGGATGAGTGTAACTCCAGCCGTTTGGAATGGGTGTGAACCTGACAGTGCAGGATGACTATAAATCCAGCGGTTTTGCATGACCGTGAACCTGACAGTGGAGGATGAATGTAAACTCAGCGGTTTGGGACGGTTGTGAACCTGACAGTGGAGGATGACTGTTAACCTACCGGTTCTTGATGGCTGTGAACCAGACAATACATTGACTGTAATCCTAGCGGTTTTTGGACGGTTGTGAACCTAACAGTGCAGGGTGACTGTGAACCTAGCGGTTTGGGATGGTTGTGAACCTAACAGTGCAGGGTGACTGTAAACCTAGCGGTTTGGGATGGTTGTGAACCTAACAGTTCAGGGTGACTGTGAACCCAGCGGTTTGGATGGTTGTGAACCTAACAGTTCAGGGTGACTGTGAACCCAGCGGTTTGGATGGTTGTGAACCTAACAGTGCAGGAGGGTTGAAACCCTAGCGGTTTGGGATGGTTGTGAACCTAGCGGCGCTGTGAAAGCCTTGAAGCTGGAAGCACAAGATGGCTGTGCGGAATAGTTGTGAATCTGTTGTTATGGGATGGCTGTGGACCTGACGGTCTGGAATAGTTGCGAACCTGTCGGTATGGAATTGCTTGAAACCTATCGGTGCGGAATGTTTGTGAATCTGATATTATGGGATGACTGTGAACCTGACGGTGCGGGAAAAGTTGTGAACCTATCGGTGCGGAATAGTTGTGAACCTGATGGTGTCGTATTGCTGGGAACCTATCGGTGCGGAATGTTTGTGAATCTGATGTTATGGGATGGCTGTGAACCTGGCGGTGCAGAATAAATGTGAACCTATCGGTGCGGAATAGTTGTGAATCTGATGTTATGGGATGGCTGTGGACCTGACGGTGCGAAATAGTTGTGAACCTGTCGGTGTGGAATTGCTGGGAACCTATCGGTGCGGAATGTTTGTGGATCTGATATTATGGGATGACTGTGAACCTATCGGTGCGGAATAGTTGTGAATCTGATGTTATGGGATGGCTGTGGACCTGATGGTGATGGATGGTTGTGAAGCTCACATCATTTAATGGTTGTAAAGCTGGTGGCATGGAATGGATCTAATCATTGCGATATTGGATTAGGATGATGGTGCTTCAAGAATATTTTCTGTTCTCCGTCTATGAATCAGACACTACGGTATTAACGTCCATGAATCAGACACTACGGAATCTCGGTCTATGAATAATACACCACGGAATATCTGTCTATGAATCAAACATTACGGAATCTCTGTATGTGAATCAGACACTACAGATCACCGTCTATGAATCAGACATTACGGAATCTCCTACTATGAATTAAGACACTATGGAATCTCCGTCTATGAATCAGACACCACGGAATCTTCGTCTATTAATCAGACACTGGAATGATGACAGTTTCATCTCCCGTCCTGACCTCGGGGGATATGTCCGACTCCGGATAGCATATGGTGCTATTCTCATGCTGGAAGTGCTCCATCAGAAGAACGTCTTGTCTATTAACGTTGGCCGTCTGGAAATTCTGATTTTCTGTTTGGACAGTCGGAACATCATTTCCCTGGGAGCTTTCCTCCTGGAAATTCTGAATGTTATGTCCTTTTAAGTAATCTAACTTCATATTCTGAATGTCATGTGAGTTGTCCGACTTAAGGATGTACAAGTTCTGGCCAGAAATACGTTCCCATTGTAGAGTCTGAATGGTCTCTCCCTGAAGATTCAGAACACCAGGTTCCTGTAACGGAGCCGTTTGGATGGACTGAAAGGCAGGTTCCTTTGAGGGAGATGTTTGGATGGTTTGAATGCCAAGTTCCTGTAAGGGAGCTGTTTGGATGGTCTGAACGCCAGTTTCCTGTAAGGGAGCTGTTTGGATGATCTCAACACTAGGTTCCTGTAAGGGAGTTGTTTGGATGGTCTGAACACCAGGATCCTGTAAGGAAGCCGTTTGGATGGTTTGAACACCTGGATCCTGTAAGGAAGCCGTTTGGATGGTTTGAACACCAGGATCCTGTAAGGAAGTCGTTTGGATGGTTTGAACACCAGGATCCTGTGAGGAAGCCGTTTGGATTGTCTGAACACCAGGATCCTGTAAGGAAGCCGTTTGGATGGTCTGAACACCAGGATCCTGTAAGGAAGCCGTTTGGATGGTCTGAACACCAGGATCCTGTAAGGAAGCCGTTTGGATGGTTTGAACACCAGGATACTGTAAGGCAGTTAAATGGAAGGTCTGAACACCAGGATCCTGTAAAGGATCTGTCTGGAAGTTCTGAACGCCAGGTTCTGTTAAAGAAGCTGTTTGGGGGTATTGAACGCCAGTTTTCCGAAAGGCAGCAATTTGGAGATGCTGAACGCCATTTACCTGTAATGGAGCTGTCTGAAGGGTCTGAGAGCCATTTGCCAAAACTTGTATTGTTAATGGAGATGCCACGGGCTGTACAAGGTTTCCTTGAACATACAGCTTCCCGTCCACATTTGTCATGACTTGAAAATTTGTGTCCTGTTTTGCGACGTCTAAGTTTTGACTCAAAGCAACTTTCTGTGTAGAACATATCTTCAATGGTATAGGAAAGGACTGGGAAGAATCATTCGGCACAGTTATAGGGAACTGGAAAACGCCCGTTTGGCTCTGTAATGGTAAGGTCTGCAATATATTTCTTGGATACAACTTTTTCACACGTTTCAATGGAAGCTTCATTGGCTGGCACTGTGTATTACCTTGTGTACAGAAGGCGGTCGCCTGTGTGCCAAATTGCTCTTCTTCTTTTGAAGCGGAAACATAAATTTCATCCTGGTTCTGTGAACATTTTGTCTGAAAACCAAGCAAGTATTTCTTTTATTTGCTACACTCGTACAAAAGGGCGAGGAACGGAACGACTAGAAATTTTGTGGCACCTTAGGCCAGATACAAAAATTAATGTGATTTTTGACATATGCTTGAAAAAAATAGAGTGGATGGGTAAGTACGTATAGGTACTGTAGGAAAAGTAAATATAATAGGGTTTTTTATTCGGTTTATAATGGGTAGAAGAAAGATCTTGACTTTAACAGTGTTTCTTTGGAAATATTATTAAAAAGTTTAGTGAAGGTGCAAAATATCAGGATAGGTACAGAAGGGTAACCAGAAACAGGATTTTGTTTATTTGTTGTTGTTTTTTTTTAAGAAGAAGAAGACTCTCCTGTGTCCAACAAGATTCACGTTTTAAAAGTTACTGTAGAGTAACCCCCTTTCGGGACCAGGAGATACTATTTTAATGTCAAAAATGTACAGAATGAGAGTAAATAAAACAGATAACCATTATCGTCCATTACTTGGTCTATCAATAGTATTTCAGTCCTGAAATAACACACTCTTTAACAAATTTACAGGATGATATCTTTATAATACACCCGCCAAGATAATAAGTTATGGATTGCGATTTTCTGAATGAACAAAAATCATATGTATTTTTCCTACCCTCATTGATGGGTAACTGATAAAATAGTATATATCGATCCTGAAAATGAAACTGAGTTGATTATAAATCTACTATTCTGTATTTTAACGTTCGACTCAATTCGGTAATCTTTCAGTAGGTATACAAGTATAGCTTGCTTGTAGTATGCTTTTTTTCTTCTCAAATTTAGCTGTTACGTACAACTATTAATCCGTGCGAAAAAAAAAATTAAAGTCGAGTCATTTCTGTGACTTGTAATGTACAAACTAATACTTAGCACTAAAAATTTTATTCATGTAAAATTAAAGGTAATAATTCTTGGAAAATTTCAGTGGAAATTTTTATTCTAGAATACTTTTTTTTTTCTACGGTAGTATTTTATTACCGATACTTACCAAAATAAAATCGACCCTAATATATTGTCTATATTATAAAACGACATATGATATCAATATAACAATTTTGTTATTTATAAACTTACGTTAGACAGGGATTCTTGGGTCTGATATCGGGAAAGGTTGCTGCTGGCAATTTGGTCTTCATCGTCGTCCTTTGATCGCCGCTGGACGTTGTTCAGAAGTTCAGGATGACCTTTCCGGAAGAAGTTATGACGGTACTCCAGTAGGTCAGGCCAGTGTTTCCGAGATATTCCCGCAAACGGACGTCTTTGAACTTTTTGAAAACCATACAAATTTAACTGACGTACCAGACTGTTTATGTTTTGAGTCTTGAATGTATTCCGTTTTCTACTTAAAAACTCTGTCTGAAATATTCTCCTATTTATGATGAAAGAGTTTCCGTCGATGCTCCATGAAATCGCTCCACTATCACAACTATTCAGGAGTTGCCAAAGCTTCAATGGGAAACGTATTTGCAACAAATGTGGCATTGACAGCTTATCCAAAATGTTTTCCTCGATTCCCTCCATCGTTAGTTCTTATTTACCAGGAAATCGCGAGTGATTTTGTTCTCGAACACAGGCACGTCCAACTTGGTTAAATGACCATGTGCACATTTTGCTGCGTCGTTATTTATATTATGATGACGTCACCACTTACTGTGTAGCGCAATATGATTACCTCCCTTATATTCCTCGCTCGGCAGGCAACGCTCTTTGAAGAAGATATTTCATTTGTGTCAAATTTATACTATGGGATTGGGTACAGATTTACCAACTTATTTTTAGTTTACATGTACATTATATATATTTTGTGTATATATTGATTGAGTCTAGGATGCACTAATTATTCTTAATTACGTTCTTTAGATAATTAATTCCTTAAAAAAGAGTTTACCGAGATTTTGGAAATATCACAAAACTACTAGACAATTAGACATTTCTCAATATTTTCATATAATGTATTATACATTGACCCGGTTTGGAAACCTGATTGGGTTTTGTTTATAATGAGTTGTCTATTAAAAAGTTGCAATGTATTTAAATATTGAACAAGTGACAAGTCTCGCCTATTTATATCGTCTCATCTAAAAAAAAGTCTGTAGTTAGTTTCACTATAAAATGTTGCTTTCCTTTTCTACGTCCTTGTGACAATATTCCCAACAGTTGTGTTTTATCCATGCGCAATTACGTCAGAAAAAAGTTCACGTGTCAAGAGTCAAAACGTACGTGCGTCCTCTGCGTGTCGGTTAGTCAGGTGAAATGAGTGCATACAACGGACCTTGTGGATCACGTGCGTGCTTTCTACAGTTTGGATATCAGCACTTAAAAAAGGCGAAAAAAATATTGCAAAAAAGTTCGAGGAACCATACATAGAAAACAGAAGGTGTTTTTCCCTCGGACAGTGGATTTCCATCAAAGAACTTCATCTAACCGAAATTCCCGGGTCCTTTCGGGTAGCATCTGCTCTTGAAATATCAAGGTAAATATCTGTGACACAAATACTATATGTCATGATCAGACAATAGATTTTCTAATCGTGAAAGTTAGATTATCGAACATATTATTCTCTCCCCCCCTCCCCCTCCCCCTCCCCCCCTCCCCCCTACTCCTTTTTTTCGACTGAGAAACAGTTCATCAAATAATATTAGATCTTAACTTATTTCTCAAAGGCATTCTCGTCGGCAGCCTCTATCACAAAATCAAGTTCTCTTTACTTCAAATCTAGAGAAAGAAATAGATTCCGAACATAACACGCAAGGAAATCACTCCAATGATTCAGATCTTCAGCGAAATCGACTGTTTTATACCTATCCTTTCAGAGCGGGAAGCCGATATCATTTTCTTTTTATGTTTTAAATAGGCATATGAACGAAATGCTCTTGAATTGGAATTTATATTCAATTTTATGTGAGGTTACATTGGACTCAAAGTACTGTTTTAACACGTGGAATTTACCGCACGAGAAAAGCCAGAGATGTATCATAGCCTTGTTCCCGCTGTCCGATTGAAGGGAAGTAACTCAATGAAAAGTTCTTAACTCTTCCCCGCTTGTTCTTAATGTTAATGTTAATGTTTTGATACAATAAAACCTGTCTTTAAAACCTATCTATAACAACCACCTGATCTGTAAATATCCCGCTTGTTTGGCGCTGATTTAAGTCGTCACTTTTTCAATGCTTTAGCACTGACAACGCAAACATCTCCAAGGAATGATAATAACTCACTTTTAAAAGAATTGTGCACCCCTTCTAACCGGAAATCCTGTATCATGATTATCTTACCTGGGCAGATATTCTTCACTCCTCTGTCTGTGTGGGATACTCGTGTTCAATGTGGAACGCCCATGTCGGATAATAGATATTCTACCCTCGGGTATAGAGCGTGGGTTCAGAACATCGGTTCCGACACAAATTCTGATCCCGTTAAGAATTTTTAGGTGCTGAAGTAAACCTGCCCAGACAGACCATCTCAAACAAATACCTGCCTCTGAAGACCGCTAGTTTGGGGTCCATTTAGGTCAATTATCTATGCTTAAGTAGTGGCCCTTAAAGACAAATATTACTGTTATAATTTTATAAAGTTAAGCTGAAAGTAATACTCTCCATAGAAAGAGAAATGACTCTTACACTGGACAAGTAAATCTACGCTTTTAACCGATACAAGATTTCCTTGTCTCGCCCGCGCGTTTGCTAACTTGATTATACCTCCCTACGGATTAAAATTCCCATATCTCATCTCCGAGATAGTAAATTATTCTATAAATCACCTGTCCAAGGGTTGAAATATTCTTTAAGCTCACATGGGTGCACTAAGCGACCTTCGTCATCATGACCTCACAAAAAGTTGATAAGATTATTTCACAATCATAAGACGGTCATAACATTGCTTGTCTGTTCATGACGATCTTGCCGTCCGCAACCGACAACATCTCGTGAAAAGAACGAATTATTATACAACCTCTTAATGAAGAGACTAATGCAATGTTCTTCAAATCTGAGGTACACTTTTTAAGAGGTGCAAGAGGTGGGTGAAAAATAGTGAACCATATTAATGGATGTAGGATAATGGTTATTCTACCTTTGGAAATAGAACATTAGGGTTCAGAGCCTCATCAAAGCCTCGATCTGATCCAAATTCTATACCATATCCTACATAAATATGTATACAACCAAATTGTACCTACATGCAATACTCTATCAGTCAACGCTATATTAGCGCGAGTGACGTCACAATAAATAAATAAATAAATACCAATTCCCTACTGTCACATCGGCAGTTCCTGGACGCTTTCGTATTTATGACGTCACCTCCAGGTGTAGACCCAGGATAGCAGGTCAAGGAGAGTGTACATTTAAAAAAAATTGAAATATAACTTCTTCATATTGTGTCTGGCCTCGCCCTATTTCTCAGTTTTCGCGTTGTTCCGTGTTGTGAATGGCAATGACCGCCGCTCTAAGTGTTATGTTGTGACTTCAATCCTCTACGACTATTTTGGTGTAGCTCCAATGTATATTCCAAAGTCTTATTTCAATCGTATTACTTTGGAGAAAGACAATACACCTCAACAATCGGGCGACCAACCAATACAAAATAGTCTGAAATTAACTTTGGTCGTGGCTACTAGGAGTTAATTTGGAGAAAAATGTCGAACTTTAAACATTTCAGGTAGCCCAGCACTATAGAACTTCACATAGAATGACCTTTTGTTCTAAGGATTGTTGTTACTCCAGTCATCTGAGGTCATTTCCGTGTGCCTTTTTTCTGCCAGTTTATATTTCTTTCATTTTGGAGAAAAGAAAGATTATTTTCAACCGTTTCAGGTGACTCACCAACATAGAGCATTGCATGCAATGAAATTTGACCGTGGTTCTAACGGTTTCGCCTTCCCAAGGTTCAAGATCCATAGCGCAGTTCGATTGATGCAAGTTTAAACAGCTATGCCGAAATTATACAATATAATACTATCACAATTGAAACCAAGCCCCCATTCCTGTAATCAATGCACTTTAATTTAGAAGAAAATATATCAAACAAGTACGTTTTGTCAAAAGAAATCAAGGACCATACATTAAGTAGGGTACAAGACTCCCATAAGTGTTAACAAATACATGTAGTAACAAGATAAATATGTTCTGGAATATTATATTGTATACATCCCGTCATCCAGCGAGCTAACAAGTAAGTACACTCCGTATTAAAAGGTATGTACAAAATATGTTCTACATTCTGGCGGTAATTGTGCCCGTTATGGAATCCTTGACGAGTTGCGCTGCCTCCACAGCCGTGCCCCAGCTCAACGTTACACCGCTAGCACCGTGACCGTAGTTATGAACGATCTGGAAAAAAAACATGTATTTTGTTATTCAGTATGTATTGAACGCCAATAGCAAAGTTCTTCCACTTACTATCTTGTTTTCAAACTTAAAAGTTTTGAAATGAATTTACTATAAGTTTTACAATAAAATTCCTAGTTATGTTTCCGAGAACTAGAAATTTCGCTAGCCTCACCTTCATTTCTCCTTGTGGCAGCCTTAAAGTCTCCTTCTCCAACCTGAGCGGATATCGAGTTGGTCTTAAACCCACCCATTCGTCCACGATCTTGGCCCCCTGGTATAACAAATCCATATATTAGAATGTTATTTCAATAACCTTCAACATTCGGAACACAACAATGTCTTGTCACTATGACTAATTAACATCGGTGACTGATCTGAAAAGTGTTTAAATATAATCATTGAAAATTGAAGAGAAAATATTGGTGCAAGTGGTTTTGGTGGTACAATGATATGAGTGCAGATAAATGCAGGTTTAAGGTATTTTGATATTATTTTTTTTCTGTGCAGTTAAGATACGGTATAGGGTGATATGAGTCATGTACCATCTCTGTCGAAACCTTACAATGATATTAACATAGATATCTGTGAGCGGATACGTTATGCATTTTCAAAATAAAAAAAAAGTTTTCACTGCCCTTCGTGCTCTTGAAACTCCTGTTAAATCAGCATTTTTATTTATTCAGGAAAGTGAAAGAGTATAAATGAAGTTGAGACAGAACTGAGGGACTTCCAAATAATACAGTCATTAAGAAGTTTGTCACCTGTCTATTTTTACCTGTAAGGAAGGCCATAGCTTATGACACCGCTCAAGAATGCCTGCCCTGTCTCGATGGTCAAACTCCAGACTATAATTATCCTTCTGTCTCATCCCACCGAGGACCACGTAGTCACCACTACAAACAAGGAATACTGGAGGGTACTGGATTTGTAAGCATATGCCAAGAGACTATCGTATTTAAAATAATAAAAACATATAAAAACAAGAAAACACTAACATGTCAACATACTCATAATCCAAACTGAAATTCGATAAAACTAGGAAAAATATTAACAAAAGAAAGATTTACACGGAAACTCCTGAAAACATATCTCTCGGTTCCAAGTCATGTTGAACTAAACTTTTTATGTACAACGCATGCCACAGAGATATACCTGATTAATTGTCGAATTTGCCGGGAAGGGAGGGGGACGACGAAAACTCGTAATTCAAGATGAATGATATTTACTGTTGCCATCAGTGAAGCAGAGGAACAGATCTTATATCATCATACATGTGTGACGTTTAAATAAGATAGCTTGGTTGCATTGCATTATCTTAAAGTTATATTAAAAAATTAATAAAAAAAAATATCATAAATCGTTTGAATCAACCTTTTTTTTCAAATTTACATTGTTTTGACCGGACTATACATTTTCAGGTAGCAAACCATTGTATTAATTCCGGTTGCGGTAGATACCGACTAATAAAATAAACAACCGGTGTAAGATATTTTTTCGTCCTTAATTAAACTTACTTTGTAACAAAATAGGTGTCATCGTCTGTGTATACCCATTGTTTTATCCACGGGGCTCTTACCTGTTAACGACAAATATTACAGGTCGTAGATAGTTTCAAAGTTCTGCTTAATGATGATTCAGACATTCAAATATAGACATTGCGCCAATTGATGAAATTAAACCTATTACACATAAATTTTGCAACGTTACTAGGAATAAATATTCAAGATTTTAAATATTTTACAAAAAGACTAAGAGATGAGCAGTATGATTGAAATAAAATTTTACAGATAGATAAAGTTGAATGCTTTGATCTGCATCATACAACTGTTTCGTCTTTACAGGACTCGTCAGTGATGATAAGAGGGAAAGTCAAACTGGAATATTAATGGAACTTGTGCGTCTTTACAAGAAAATCAAACAGTACGCATAATACACGATATTTAATGAACCGAACACGACGTGAAAAATTCTCTGAGCAACACAATGATATTTAATAATATTATACCCGAATGAGATGTCCGCGGACAGGGAATATTTCTTTGTCACCAAGGAGCTCTCTGCTTCCTAGACCGGTACAGTTGACCACGACGTCAAACTGACCATACAGCTGGGGGGAAATAGATATTACACCGTTTAAATAATATAACAGAAGCCATATATCTTATATTTTAAATTAAACACTCAGAGAAGGTAGACATTTTACTTTCGTCATGCTAAGATTGTGGTCCTTTAGCACTATTACATACATAAAAACATATTAAAGTAAATAAAGGCCAAACCAGTGTAAATATTTGTTATATTTGGAAAGGACAAGGTCCTATGAAAGTATATAAAGGCCAAACCAATTTAAATATCTGTTATATTGTGAAAGATCAAGAAACAAATTCAGTAACAGTTACAGTATAGACCGAACAATGAATAAAACTACATCATATATTTTATCTTCTTTGGACTCAGCAACGACGTTAGGGACCTATTTTCAAAATCACTCTTGATTCTAAAACATTTAATCCTGATAAAAAAATATTTTATAAAATTATTCTATCAAGCTAATGATATACAAAACATCAACAACAAAAACTTTGTTAAGAAATGCCTCGTAGATATCAGGTATGCTGTCTTGTTCCGAACGTAATTAAGATAATTAAATTGAATAATTTTCCCATACCTCTGATAAGTTTTGAATTTTCCTTTTCTCAACTTTCCCACCATTTTCTTTGAATCTGAAAAAAATGAGACAAGACTCAGTGTTATATAGCATACACTAATGTTAAACTTATGTAAGTTTAACTGAAATACTTTACTAAAGTTATTATTGATGTAAATAACATGTTCCTTTCTTCCTGTCAGAATATGTGTAAGCTGCATACTTTACTAGAAGTGTCCTGTTATCTAAAGTAAAAAACACTGAAAACAATACTTAAGATGATAAGATGAATAGATGAAAAGAAAAAAAATACAGGTGAAAAGTAAATTTGATTTCATAACTTACAGTTAAGTTTGCTTTGGTTGGCCTTATCAACCTACAAGTCTACTGTTAATGTCTACGCTTTGTTTATTCGGGAAAGAGAAAGGCGAAGATTAAAAAATACCCAAAAAAGCAACACCAATGTAATTTGAAGTCAATATAACCAGTTGAAGATAGGAACAATGAGATGGTTTACACCGAGATCCTCTAAAACGCACGAGGAGAATAAGACCATGTTATCACTATATATTTTCGGCTCCAAACATTCATGCAAATATGTTATAAAATGATTATTACGGTCATCTGAAAGGCAACATCGACTGTTCATATGCTAGCCTGGTGTTCGTTTTACTGGTCATTAGGATATGTTCAACCATCTGTCGCAATAAAAGAATGAAAGCTTCCGTAAACTTATGTTCTTTGTTCATATGTTTGCGACATTAGATAAAGTTTACGGTATCTTGTAAGTTAAAAGCAGACCTACTATAGTGTCGTGCTAACATGATGAAAATGACGGTATTGATCACATGACACTTACTTATTCATTAGCCAAGGCATATACTTTCGCATCTCCGTCAAAACCGTTGTGATGTGGTACCCGTACCTGTAAAGGAATTTAAAAAATCAAATAGACAAATTTACGCGAGTGTTTAACACGATCATTAGCGAAGTTCGCCGTCCATTTATTTTCCATGTTTTCTTTAACTTTGATTAAGTTACATAGATAATCATTTTTTCTAACCACATCAGACAGAAATATCCACACTTCCGCTGAGGGTAAATTATCTCTATCCAAAGAACATAAACACGTGCTAAACCGGAAGTTGTTAATTTGAGACGTTAGAGACGTGACTGATTGCTAAGGACAACTTAAGTTAAATTTGTAAGACAGTGTCTGATCATGTATGTTTATATAAATCAATTTTAGATGCATTATGACATTGGTGTATCACCACGATTGTCTTTGTACAGTGTATAATGTAGATTACAAATCGGTAAAAATAAATGTCGTTATTTGCCTGATTTTGTTTTAATATTTGTCTCGTTGTTCTATTTATAGTATGTTGACGATATGAGGTAGATAAAATCTCTACCCTCGGAGGGTACGCCCGACAGTCGCACCCTCGGCAAAGCCTCGAGTTAGACAGAGTTTTCACTGTCCAACCCAGAAGCCAGGGAAAGAACCTATTATTCTCAGCAAATAATGGTGACGTCATATTGCCTATGACATATCCCAACTCAAATGTAGATAATTCTACGGAAAAAAAAGAAATCTTATTGGTAAGGAAGCGTACTCGAAATTTCTGGTTAATATCTCAAAATTTCGGATTACTAACTCAAATTTTCGGATTACTAACTCGATATTTCGAGTTACTATCTCGAAATTTCGAGTAAAAATAAAAACACAACCTGGCCGGAATACGCTTCCGTACATTGCCCTACGATATTGCACCAAATAAAGAACCGGATCTCATCACCGCTACGATACTACAACGAAAAGCTGAGTGTATATTACAGACATGTATGTTCTAACTCGTTAATACAAAACAAGATAGTAAACACTGCTAGTCGGATACGAGTGATTCATACACGTAAGGACATCCTTCCCCAGGAATTGCTCTCGTCCTAATAAACCAAGCAAAATCCAGGAAACTCTATGTATTAATTTCACTCACAATAAGCTTTTTGTCAGAAAACGTTTAACATATCCTTTCTGATATATACGATTTACAACGGTAAATACGCTGTAATGTGTACTAAAATTCCGGTATTCTAAATCAGACCTTTTACACCTTATAAATATAGGCATGTACTCAAACAGAACAACATCATTCATTGCGGTATTCTGAGCTCATATTTTAGTAGAATATCCGTAAATGGTCGGGTTATTACGTTATTAGGTAGAAGTTTCTCCCTTTCAAGTCTGAATTAGATTTCCTGTCAGGATCGACATCGACTTCCATGAAACTGTCAACACATTTATTTCCGCAGATCTGGATCTTCCACGGTCGCCTATTAAATTTCAACTAGATAAACCCTTAGCTACACTGCCGAGCCCTTGAAGGATGAATTTGCTGTATGATGCAGAATCACTGACGAGTCCTAGAAGGACGAAACATCTGTATGATGGAGTTTAATTCAATATTTGACTCTATATTACTGTAAATATGCACGGCTTGAGAACTCCTACTTACCGGTATTGTGTTATACCGAGACTGGTTAATTCAGCTATTGACATCTCCCTACAGCTGAACACAATACTTTCGTATATCGGGTCCTGTCAAAATAAATTAAATGTTAATGTTCAGCATATATTCAATAACTTATCTTAAAAGCTGACAAGTCATCAGCTATCATAAGACAGTCGAGATTAATCATATACTTGACATTTGGAGTAATTGAAATCGGATATTTGGTTTTTTGAGAATCAAGAAGAAGTGTTTGGATGTAACAGTGAACTGACCTTCCTACGTCATCACTGTTCTTCCACGATCTTACACCTACCACGATCTTACAGGTAACACGATCTTACAGTCACCATAGCCTTACACTTACCACGACATCACACTTACCCAATATCACACCAACCACGATCTCACACGTACCACGATCTTACACCAACCACGATCTCACACCTACCACGATATTACTGATAACACGATCTTATAGTCACCAAAGTCTTACACCTACCACGATCTTACACCTACCACGATCTTACAGGTAACACGATCTTACAGTCACCATAGTCTTACACTTACCACGATATCACACTTACCACAATATCACAACAACCACGATCTCACACGTACCACGATCTTACACCAACCACGATCTCACACTACAATGATCTTACACCAACCACCATCTTACACCTACCACAATATTACACAAACCACGATCTCACACTTACCACGATCTTGTATTCACCACGATCTCACACTTACCACGATCTTGCATTCACCACTATCTTTACACTTACCACGATCCCACACTTACCACGATCTTACACATACACCGACCTTATACTTACCACGATCTTACATTCGCCATATTCTTACACTTACCAGGATCTTGCATTCACCACGATCTTTACACTCACCACGATCTTTTCTCTACTGAAGATGTAACCTGACGAAACACTATGTCCAGTCTCGCACGCCATGTCCGAGGTCGCCATCTTTGAGTAAAACTTCCATGTCTCATTTGCCCATCTCCTATAAACGGATAAAAGACCAATATTGTTGTATCTATCTTAAGCGTAACTTTCGGAGATAAGTTTGATGAAAGAAGACGCCTATGTTCTGTATGATAATGGAACTAGTATGGAAATAAGAAGGTTATCTTATATGCCATAGAAAATGAAAAAAAAACTACTGAAATATAATTATTTGATGCACGAGATTTAATCGTCACCATAGTGATCATATTGATTCATATTCTATTTGTTTGAGCGATATGAAACTGGACGTGTTGATGCACGTGTGATTGTCCGTTGTATACCTTGTTTTTATTTGATAACGTGTCATTAATACTTGGATTGACCAAGGTTGACATCGCGGGTGTTTGTTCTTCCGGAACACCTGGTCTTGTTCTCCTTGTCTCTGTGAAGATTTTTCTTTGTTCCCATTATGCCCTAGTTTTATGGAATTTGGGTTTGTATATATTATGATTATGTTGACATTCTTTGCATCGATTAGGACATTATTTTACTAGAGTGTCGCTCAGTGTTGTTTGGTCGGACTTGTGCTTAAATGTATATACACACCGACTGTCACTGTTTTGTATTCTGTTTGCTTGTCTCACGATTTACACCATGTTTGTTTGTTTCGTGTGTGAATTGATAATAAATCCCCACCCAGAAAACAAGAAACCCTAACCCAAAACATAAGAAAGCAATATTGTTCAGGTTTAGACAATTGCGTGTCACGCATCATTTCATATAAACGCAAATAATGAAAATTATGCAAATTTATTTTTCGCCTTTTAGAATAACACACTTTGAGCCAGTATCAAAATTCATTTGTTCAGTTAAATCATTTGGCTGATATATTACACATCTAATTCTTATTTTTTAAATCTAAACATGATATACATTGTGTGCCTATTGTACGTTCCGTTGGGAAATATTCAACTTGAAGGATTATCTACGTCACCACAGGATTTTGCGTTTTTGCCAATCCTTACTTTTAAATACTGTAACTATAAAAATATGTTCAATGGTGTGTCTTTGTATAATCTTTGTCTGTATTCGACTGTTGCCCCAATTCGAACCTCTAGGAATCGTAGGTGGTGCTAGAATTGAAACCAAGATGTCGAGTCACCAGAACAGTGATACAACCATTCTTAGGTAAAATAGGATGTACTCGGATGTATTAAGACATTTATACCGCTCCTTAAGCAACAATCTTCTTCAGTAAAAAAAAAACATTAGCACGGATGCTGTTTTCGTGTGTGTAATAGACACCGTGATGGAGTTTATATATATACACAACAGATGTGTTAATACAGGACGTAATGAATATATTGAATTCTAACTTAACTATTATTGACTGTGATCAGTTTGTCGAAAACGTCGAGGATTTTTATTTAACATACTTAAGATTTGGTTAAATATTGTACTGTTTTTAGATATTGTAATTTCACGGATAAAGTTAAACCTAATTCATAGTAGTGATTTTAAGAAAGTTAGGTTGTCCCTACATGTAAGCTCAAAGCTGAACATGTACATAATATAGTATGTGTCACACACAATACATCCGGAAAGTATCCAGCATAATGTATAAAACATGAATCATTGAACACTTAAATATCGTTATGGTTATTCTGTGTGTGTGTGTGTGTGGTGGGGATATAATGTAATTCGAGTGCTGAGTGTTAGATGAATATTGTTAATCCTTGTGTGTACGTGCTGAGTGTTAGATGAATATTGTTAATCCTTGTGTGTAAGTGCTGAGTGTTAGATGAATATTGTTAATCCTTGTATGTAAGTGCTGAGTGTGAGATGAATATTGTAAATCCTTGTGTAAGTGCTGAATGTTACCTGAATATTGTTTATCCTTGTAAGTGCTGAGTGTGAGATGAATATTGTTAATTATTGTGTGTAAGTGCTGAGTGTGAGATGAATATTGTTAATCCTTGTGTGTACGTGCTGAGTGTGAGATGAATATTGTTAATCTTTGTATGTAAGTGCTGAGTGTCAGATGAATATTGTTAATCCTTGTTAGTGCTGAGTGTTAGATGAATATTGTTACTCCTTGTAAGTGCTGAGTGTCAGATGTTAATCCTTGTGTTTATGTGCTGAGTGTTAGATGAATATTGTTAATCCTTGTTAGTGCTGAGTGTTAGATGAATATTGTTAATCCTTGTGTGTACGTGCTGAGATGTGAATCCTTGTGTGTATGAATGAATATTGTTAATCCTTGTGTGTAAGTGCTGTGTGTGAGATGAATATTGTTAATCCTTGTGTGTAAGTGCTGTGTGTGAGATGATTATTGTTAATCCTTGTAAGTGCTAAGTGTGAGATGAATATTGTTAATCCTTGTGTGTAAGTGCTGAATGTGAGATGGATATTGTTAATCCTTGTATGTAAGTGCTGAGTGTGAGATGAATATTGTTAATCCTTGTGTGTAAGTGCTGAGTGTTAGATGAATATTGTTAATCCTTGTGTGTAGTGTGCTGAGTGTGAGATGAATATTGTTAATCCTTGTGTGTACGTGCTGAGTGTGAGATGAATATTGTTAATCCTTGTGTGTACGTGCTGAGTCTGAGATGAATATTGTTAATCCTTGTGTGTACGTGCTGAGTGTGAGATGAATATTGTTAATCCTTGTGTGTACGTGCTGAGTGTGAGATGAATATTGTTAATCCTTGTGTGTAAGTGCTGTGTGTGAGATGAATATTGTTAATCCTTGTAAGTCCTAAGTGTGAGATGAATATTGTTAATCCTTATAAGTGCTGAGTGTGAGATGAATATTGTTAATCCTTGTATGTAAGTGCTGAGTGTGAGATGAATATTGTTAATCCTGGTGTGTAAGATGAATATTGTTAATCCTTGTGTGTAAGTGAGATGAATATTGTTAATCCTTGTGTGTAAGTGCTGAATGTGAGATGAATATTGTTAATCCTTGTGTGTAAGTGCTGAGTGTGAGATGAATATTGTTAATCCTTGTGTGTACGTGCTGAGTGTGAGATGAATATTGTTAATCCTTGTGTCTACGTGCTGAGTGTTAGATGAATATTGTTAATCCTTGTGTGTACGTGCTGAGTGTGAGATGAATATTGTTAATCCTTGTGTGTACGTGCTGAGTGTGAGATGAATATTGTTAATCCTTGTAAGTGCTGAGTGCGAGATGAATATTGTTAATCCTTGTGTGTAATTTCTGAGTGTGAGATGAATATTGTTAATCCTTGTGTGTAATTTCTGAGTGTGAGATGAATATTGTTAATCCTTGTTAGTGCCGAGTGTGATATGAATATTGTTAATCCCTGTGTGTAAGTGCTGAGTGTGAGATGAATATTGTTAATCCTTGTGTGTAAGTGCTGAGTGTGAATATTGAATCCTTGTGTGTAAGTGCTGAGTGTGAGATGAATATTGTTAATCCTTGTGTGTAAGTGCTGAGTGTGAGATGATTTTTGTTAATCCTTGTGTGTAAGTGCTGAGTGTGAGATGAATATTGTTAATCCTTGTAAGTGCTGAGTGTGAGATGAATATTGTTAATCCTTGTGTGTAAGTGCTGAGTGTGAGATGAATATTGTTAATCCTTGTGTGTAAGTGCTGTGTGTGAGATGAATATTGTTAATCCTTGTGTGTAAGTGCTGAGTGTGAGATGAATATTGTTAATCCTTGTAAGTGCTGAGTGAGAGATGAATATTGTTAATCCTTGTGTGTAAGTGCTGAATGTGAGATGAATATTGTTAATCCTTGTATGTAAGTGCTGAGTGTGAGATGAATATTGTTAATCCTTGTAAGTGCTGAGTGTGAGATGAATATTGTTAATCCTTGTGTGTAAGTGCTGAGTGTGAGATGAATATTGTTAATCCTTGTGTGTAAGTGCTGAGTGTGAGATGAATATTGTTAATCCTTGTAAGTGCTGAGTTCGAGATGAATATTGTTAATCCTTGTGTGTAAGTGCTGAATGTGAGATGAATATTGTTAATCCTTGTATGTAAGTGCTGAGTGTGAGATGAATATTGTTAATCCTGGTTAGTGCTGAGTGTGAGATGAATATTGTTAATCCTTGTGTGTACGTGCTGAGTGTGAGATGAATATTGTTAATCCTTGTGTGTACGTGCTGAGTGTGAGATGAATATTGTTAATCTTTGTATGTAAGTGCTGAGTGTCAGATGAATATTGTTAATCCTTGTGTGTATTGTTAATCCTTGTGTGTAGTGCTGAGTGTGAGATGAATATTGTTAATCCTTGTGTGTGTGAGTGTGAATGTGTTAATCCTGGTGTGAGATGAATATTGTTAATCCTTGTGTGTACGTGCTGAGTGTGAGATGAATATTGTTAATCCTTGTGTGTACGTGCTGAGTGTGAGATGAATATTGCTTAACCTTGTGTGTAAGTGCTGAGTGTGAGATGAATATTGTTAATCCTTGTGTGTAAGTGCTGAGTGTGAGATGAATATTGTTAATCCTTGTGTGTAAGTGCTGAGTGTTAGATGAATATTGTTAATCCTTGTGTGTAAGTGCTGAGTGTGAGATGAATATTGTTAATCCTTGTGTGTACGTGCTGAGTGTGAGATGAATATTGTTAATCCTTGTGTGTAAGTGCTGAGTGTGAGATGAATATTGTTAATCCTTGTGTGTAAGTGCTGAGTGTGAGATGAATATTGTTAATCCTGGTTAGTGCTGAGTGTGAGATGAATATTGTTAATCCTTGTGTGTACGTGCTGAGTGTGAGATGAATATTGTTAATCCTTGTTAGTGCTGAGTGTGAGATGAATATTGTTAATCCTTGTGTGTACGTGCTGAATGTGAGATGAATATTGTTAATCCTTGTGTGTACGTGCTGAGTCTGAGATGAATATTGTTAATCCTTGTGTGTACGTGCTGAGTCTGAGATGAATATTGTTAATCCTTGTTAGTGCTGAGTGTGATATGAATATTGTTAATCCTTGTTAGTGCTGAGTGTTAGATGAATATTGTTAATCCTTGTGTGTACGTGCTGAGTCTGAGATGAATATTGTTAATCCTTGTGTGTACGTGCTGAGTGTGAGATGAATATTGTTAATCCTTGTAAGTGCTGAGTGCGTTAATCCTTGTTGTCTGCTATGTGAGATGAATATTGTTGAATGGTGTGTAAGTGCTGGTGTGAGATGAATATTGTTAATCCTTGTGTGTAAGTGCTGTGTGTGAGATGAATATTGTTAATCCTTGTGTGTACTACACCAGCTCCTATCACACATACACGTGCCATTCTCCCAACGACACATAGGTGGACTGACCTACAACGTCAATGTACATGTGTAGCTAAAGAACTGATATCAGACAGGACCAACTTACTTACCGGTGTTACTCATAAACGCAATGAAATAGCAAATCAATAGAGCTGTGTGATCGCACATCGTTATACCGTGTGCGATGTGCTGATGATAAATGCACGAAAGGACAATTGGGCGAAATAAGCTATCGTATATTTGTGCTCACGTTGTGTGGTTCTATCGCACTAGATAAGCGATTCTATCATGTTTGATATAATTAAAGAAATTACTTATAATCTAATTAAACCATTCATATATAGGTTGGCTACTTGTAGATACACTCGTAATTTTAAGTGTTTTGTTTACAAAGCGTCACACATGACTAGCTTTAGTGTACAGGTACAAATTATATATTATATAAAATATGTAAACATGAATTTGACGTCTCTTTACGTCACAGCAATGATTATACCGTCAGAAAGGAAATTTAATTTTCATTACTTCTGGATTACTCATACATTTTTTAAATTCATTTTGTAAACAGAGAATATACGCTCAGGTAAGTATTCAGTGTAGTGTTACACGTGCGACCAAGTCGGTACTGATCCGGTTACTTGGTAAACTTTTGTTGCCCGAGGCACCACTACTCGCCACTTTCTGAGATATGAAACTATATACAACAAGACTAATTAATGCAGGTCAAGTATTATTTCGAGAACTGTCAAATTAAAAATGACTTTTTTATAATCACCTATCAGTTTTAATGTTCGTGTGATCGCTAGTTAGTAATAACTGCAAGCATTTTCCGTTTAATTTTCGATCTGTAATATTAGCCAACCATTTTTACCAAAACCGCACAAAAAGTGCGATCCTATCGCACAGTTGTGCGCACGATACTGTATCGTGCGTGTGTGCGCAGACGAAGTTTTTTGTGAGTTGTGCGCTACCACAACTGCAGAATATCAAAAGTCTCATAAGGGTTTACTGGCTGATGAGTGTTTTAAAAATGTACTGTGAACGTAAAAATTAACATATTGTACTTCATATTCGTCATAGTTATAAAAATAATGCTAAATCGACTATTTCGTACTGAAAATTGAAAACTTTTAAAAACGTTCTGCCCATCTGGAATTTGATCGGAGAGATTTTCATGTGTTTTTTAAAATTCAAAACTAGTAGCCCTTCATTTCCAAAAGGAGAGCAGTATTGAGTAGTTTCCGTGAAGTTCACCCCTATCCTGATCATTAAAGGGGTAATCCACTCAAAATGCAAACTTTCTGATTTTTTTCTTAAGATTTCTGTCTGATGAATTTTAAAACTATTGTTATCATCAAAATATCTCTCCTGTAGTCACTTTGGAATGGCGACATTGGCGGAAATACTCCCAGCCAAACTGTCTAAATGTAGAGCACCAGGAAATCCGGAACCTAAAGGTCACTATATCATAGATGTCTTGTTTGTATGCTGTTCTGTAAAATTTTGCTGGAGTTACAATTTTATCACTTCATCAGGCCTATACCAATGTAAACCTGTTATGGCGCAATCAGGACCGCACGACCGTTTGTAAATCGATCTAGCTATATCTAAAACAATTTCTACATATTAAATATCGTATGGATGCATAATGATGTAAGAAAATTAATAAGGGATCGAAAACGATTACACCGAAAAGCTAAAGGTACCCAAAATCCGTATCACTGGCAGAAATTTAGTAAATGTATTGACGCTATAAGGAAAGCAAAAAATGAATATGTTCTAAAGTTAACCGGTAAGATAAAATGTATGTCTACATCAACAAGTGACTGGTGGAAGTTGATTAACAATTTTACAAATTTTCCAACCAAAACTTCTCATATACCAACGTTAATGCAAAATGATATATATTATAGTGATAGTAAACAAAAAGCAGATCTTTTTAACAATTACTTTATTAGCCAGTCTACTATCGACGACTCTAATGTAACACTACCAAATATGGTAGCTACTAATAATACACTTGAAAATATTGATATCACTGAACAAGATGTTGAAGATGCAATAAATAAGTTAGATACTTCTAAAGCTTCTGGTCCGGATAAAATGAGTCCAAGAATTATTAAGGAAGCAAAGACAGGGTCTATTATTTCAATTCTTTCTAAATTGTTTAACAAATCTATCGACTGTGGTATATATCCTTCTATATGGAAAGTCGCTAATGTTACACCAGTTTTTAAAAAAGGTGACAAATCCGTTGTTTCAAACTATAGACCTATATCTTTGATAAGTATCGTTGGCAAACTAATGGAAAGGTGTATTTTTAAACATCTTTACAATTTTTTTAGAGATACAAATTATTTTACAAATTGTCAATCGGGCTTCACACCTGGGGATTCTGCAACAAATCAATTATTAGACATTACAAATGATATTGGGAGGGCTTTAGACGCGGGTAAAGAAATCATTGCCGTATTCTGTGATATAAGTAAAGCGTTTGATAGGGTTTGGCACAGGGGTCTTATACATAAATTGGAAAAATCTGGCGTTTCTGGTAAATTGCTATCTTGGTGCAAAAATTATTTAACTGACAGAAGTCAAAGGGTTGTTATAAATGGTATTTTCTCTGAAACCCAAAATATCAAAGCAGGTGTACCTCAAGGTTCAATATTAGGTCCTCTCTTCTTTTTAGTATATATTAATGATATAGTGAATGATATTAGTTGTAAAATAAAGTTATTTGCTGATGACACAGCCTTGTATATCATAGTTGAAAATCCCACGATTGCTATTAATACCATCAATAATGATCTTTCAAAAATACATGTATGGGCAAATAAGTGGTTAGTAAAATTTAATCCAGACAAGACAGAATCTCTATTAATTAGCCGAAAAACTATACCAGGAATTTATGATCCTATCACTATGGACAATGTCAATGTAACTAATGTAAAATCTCATAAGCATTTAGGGGTGTTATTTTCTGATGATGGTACATGGAAAAATCATACTGATTACATATTAAAGAAAGTGTCACCAAGACTAGCGGTTTTAAGAAATTTAAAAAACATACTTGATAGGAATTCTCTCCAAACAATATATTTTGCTTTTATCAGACCTATTTTGGAATATTCTGACGTAGTTTGGGATAATTTACCCAATTATTTATGTCAAAATTTAGAAAACATCCAAATAGAAGCTGCAAGAATAGTTACAGGTGCTACTAAATTGTCAAGTGTTAGTTTATTGTATAAAGATGTGGGTTGGGAAAAACTTTCTAAAAGACGGGAAAATCATAAACTCTTGCAGTTTCATAAAATGTATCATAAGAAAACTCCATTTTATCTATCCAGTCTAATTCCAAGTAAGGTATCAGATACCCACAGACATAATACTAGAAATTCAAACAATTTACTATTAATTAATTGCAGGACTCAGTTTTATAAAACATCTTTTTTAAATTCTTCAGTACATTTATGGAATTCTTTACCAATCGACATTCGCGAAAATCCGTCTGTCAGGATTATCAAAAGATTTTTACAAAAAGAAAATGTAATGATTCCACACTATTTTAATATTGGAAGTAGAAACCTTCAAATTTTACATACACGATTGAGACTTAAATGCAGTAATCTCAAACAACATTTATACTTAAGAAATCTGGAAGAAAGTCCATTTTGTTCATGCGGGTTAGTAGAAAGTACCCACCATTTTTTATTGTCTTGTGCTAATTATAACATAATTCGACAAAATACTTTACTTCAACTAGATATTACTCTAACTGAAAAAACTCTATTATGGGGAAACGACACTTACTCTAAACAGAAAAATGAACAAATATTCTTGACCGTGCAAAATTATATCAAGCTTAGTAAACGTTTTACCTAATATTTTTTGTCCTTTAATTCTTATTATAAAACTGTACATTATGTATTGTTTCATAGATCTGAATGGAGCTTTGAAAGGTAACCTTTTTTTACATACCAATAAATTAAGGCGCCACTACTTAAGTTGTAAATTACATTTTGTAATTCTATCCACCACATGTGCGTATACGTAAGTTAATATGTTTTATTGTTATGTCCAAATATTACTTTTTCATCCAATGTCGATGTTAGGTGTTCCATTTCCGATTTATATTTGTCTTTGTATGTACATGGGAAAGGAATTAATATAAGCTTTAAGCTTGTTTTCCCATCCCATAAGATTATGCGTACCTGTCTGTAATTAAATGCTTATTACTGAATAAAATATTGTTTAAACTAACTAAATATCGTATGTTGGTTTAAATGGTTAATTGAAAGGTACGAATTTCATAAGAACTTCAGCAGATGATGTTTTACAGTTTTCTTTAAAAACATCTCATGAAATCCTGTCTAGTGCGGAACGTTTCTTTAATACTTCAAATGATTCGGTACCAATATTGTGATGTATGAAACGCGTCAATGATGTTGAGGATATAGCAGATACGTTTAGAAAACAAGTCGTGTGTGAAGAGGGTCAAAATATTAATGTCTGTATATACATTTTATGACACACATGCATGCGCCTCTCAACCACGTATTTACCTCGGAAATGTGTATACCTTTGTGTCTGATGGTCCAGTCTCTTACCTAAGGTGCCTCCACCTGTTAAACACATCCTTAGAAAAGCATTTCTTTTCGAAATACAGATCAAAACAATGTATTTTTGATTATATAGATCTAATGATAGCTATTAGTATATGTTTTTTAGATGGGTGTAATTCAACTCGCATGTTATCAATTCGTCATAAGAACGCTTTCATGAACAACACAAATATCCACTCGTAGATTACACTCTAAATCCTAAATGATTGGCTGACAAGGTGAACTTTGACCGTCATGGACCATTCATGCATTTTTGGGAAAAGAGATGCGGGATTTTTGTGACTTTTTGATTTTCATATGGATGTCTTTCAATTAATTGGTTTTTTTTTTAAAAGATAATAAGCCCTTCAATTATATTTGTTATGATTCGTAGTAGACAATATTTCCAAATATTTCTCTCAAAGTGTCAGCTTTGCATATTAATTACCGATATGTCATTACGGGTTCTGTTTTTACGCCCAAATTGATATCGTAAACGAAAGACACGTGGAATTATTCCGACGATGAATTGTCCCGTTCTCGATCTTTTTCTGGGGTAGATACAGTTCACACAAACTCCTTCGCTCTGCTTACACCTATTTCAGAAGTTACAAAAACGCCCGCAAAAGTTTCTGTTGCATGATAACTAACTCCAGTAAAAGAAAAAAAATATATACAACAACCTCTACTTTTGATCTTACCACGCATGTCATTAGATAACATCAATTTCAATGAAAATAAATAAACAAATAAATAACGTATCGATCGTTTTACCCTCATATCAACAACTTTCTACACCACAGAAATGCCAGCACATAAGAGTATTATGAGTTAATAAAACATTATTTTCCTATCTTGTACTGATTCTGTCATTAACTGTAGATATTTCATTTCAACATGAATGCAATTTCGAAATACCAAATTAATAAATTCAAACATTATTTTATGAGAATGAGACACATGGTTTCAAAGAAGAAGATTTGTTATAACATTAAACATATAGTATTGCTATATACAAGTAGAAAGTAAAATGGTTAGGCACGAGTTACATTTACACCATGACCAAGCGTCCCATATGAAGGTAGTTTATGCATAAGCCATATAAAACATATAAACCATATGCAGAAACACGCATCTCAAATATACGATATGAATAACTTATACAAGTACATGTATTTTCAAAGTAATGATGCATTTATCGTCTTTATATACTATATTAATTTATACTTCATAGATGTTAAGGAAATTAAAACAAGATTTATTGACGCAATCAAAACACATATCACTTTCAATCATTTCCAGTATGATTTTTCCGTAAATGTAACGATGGAAACGAATTGAACGAATAACTTATTCTATTACATATCACTGTAATATCCTTATTTTTTGCCACTATTAATTCCATAAGTTAAAATGCCACTATACCTTCCTAACTTATTGATGCCACTATTACTTCCCTAACATATTGGTGCCACTATAGCTTCCTAACTTATTGATGCCACTATTACTTCCCTAACATATTGGTGCCACTATACCTTCCTAACTTATTGATGCCACTATTACTTCTCTAACATATTGGTGCCACTATACCTTCCTAACTTATTGATGCCACTATTACTTCTCTAACGTATTGGTGCCACTATACCTTGCTAACTTATTGATGCCACTATTACTTCTCTAACGTATTAGTGCCACTATACCTTCCTAACTTATTGATGCCACTATTACTTCCCTAACGTATTTGTGCCACTATACCTTCCTAACTTATTGATGCCACTATTACTTCCCTAACATATTGGTGCCACTATTACTTCCTAACTTATTGATGCCACTATTACTTCCCTAACATATTGGTGCCACTCTACCTTCCTAACTTATTGATGCCACTATTACTTCCCTAACATATTGGTGCCACTATACCTTCCTAACTTATTGATGCCACTATACATTTCAGGCACGTACGAAATAAGCTTATTTTACTGGATTAAAAGCATATTGACGAAGATAATATAAATACATTTCTCGTTGATACGAAATGATTACATGAAAGGGACTTCAATCTACACAAACCATCTATACATGATTTTTAACCCTCATAATACACAAGTGTTTATCTACGATGTTTTCAGAATGACAGATTATGTAAATATCGCATACAAGCAACAGTTGTGTTTGTAACATTCTGCGTCATCAGCCAGGTAATGTTGGTAATGATAGTTGTTATCTCATAAACGAATCTGTGACGATAATGATAAAAGTCACAAGAGAAGAAGGTCGACATGACCAGGACATTGCAAAGTAGAGAAATGGTTAAGGTTGATTCTTGTAATAGAAAAAAAATCCATTAAGGGTATACAAAACTGGAAAAAACAAAATCCTATATGGCCATGTAGCTTTTATCTTAAACCCTTTTTTAGTTTTCCGAGGAAACTTCCGTAATTTCATGTCGTAGACGATATTTCTAACATACAAATGACAACGATCCTAACGTCTAAACGTTGTTTATACCTGTATCTACATGGGGCCTGTAGATTTTACCTTACGATGCCGTTGGTATGTTTACCTAAACTGATGTTGGTAAATTATAGAGTTTGTTTACCTGACGATGGCGTTAGTAAATGGTTGGAATTAAAATGCTTTCAATAGTGGCGCGGTTAAGGATGTAGTAGTTAAGGTTTTAGCATCACTGACGAGTCCTAGAAGGACGAAACAGCCGTATGAAGTAACATGACTGTTGAGTTTTAGAAGGACGAAACGGCTGTATGAAGTAACATTACTGTCGAGTCTTAGAAGGACGAAACAGCTGTATGGTGTAACATTACTGATGAGTCCTAGAGGGGCGAAACAGCTGTATGATGTAAAATCACTGGCTCCTTGTTGCCTGTCCCTTCGGTAACATTTTCCAGAATGAGAACACTTTATCTGCATAGATTCTAAACAGAGCGTCACACTTGACTTCAGATGATAAGTAAAGATAACAAGATGTATAGGTTAAGATTTATATACAATACCTTCCATATTATAAAATACATACGGAAGGTGTATATAAACTGGAGGTCATTGTATACCCATACATAAACAGATAGCAAATATTGCATAGTATTTAAAGTATTACCGTACGTAAAATTCAAAATTATCGTTAACATCTTAACGTCAACTGTAAAACTTAAGTCAACAAGACTTGGATATAAGAAACAAATCAAAACCTCATTTTATTATTATTATTTTTAATTTCATGTCGATGTACTTTGTAATTACGTATAACCTTATATGTCGTCATCAATTTATCAGTAATTATATGTAACCTTTAATATATTCATCAGTTCATCAGTCCAATTCGCTGAACGTTTTTCAATGGTTACCGTAAAAGCTGTTCCATTGTTAATATGTTTGACATTGTGGAATTGATTCTGAGTTCTTTCAATCCCTTGACACCTTAAAGATAGAATTACCCTTCATTGAATCTACTGTGACATGTAAACAATGTTGGGGAATGAAGTTTGTTGCTACCTAGGAACGGAAAAGAAACTGGGAAATTGAAAGCTGTCCTGTGTTGTAAATCAAGATTAGAAAAAGCAGCTGATATAGGAGATTTTATTGTATTGTGATCTTTATTTAAAGTTTCGAAGGATATGTTCAATGAAAATGGCCGGTAACTTTCTCAGTGAGCGGAACACCAGCACCATACGTAATGATATGGTATAGAAGTAACATGTATTCCTCTGAGCGTAATCAATATTGAGATGTAAATTGTCTATTCGAACGGTATTGTAAAATGTAACAGACCACTTGTTATATAGATACAAGGGATGATATAAAACCTTAATTTGATGTCTTTAAATATTTTCATACTATGTAGAAAAAATCCGTTCAGACTAGACAAAAGACAAGACAAGACATGAGAGACATTGTTTAATAATTAAAACTTGGGAACAGTGGTTGAATTAAACTCCAATATGCTATTCTAGGATTCGTCAGTGATGAAGTGTTGACATCTAGGAGACAACTGAAGAAAGTTCAATGTTGAATTTTTTCAATGTTGATTTTTTTTCAAAAAGAATCCAGTTCAAGTATATATTCTGAACGATGCTACTACATATCCATATATCTAAAGGCGCGAACACTGGGACTGAGAATTCCACCAGCAGGAGACTAGACCCCTACCACAAACTTAGTCTTCAGATATGCCAAAATAAAATATTCTTTAATATGTAATTTGTACAATGTATAACAAAAATATATAACATACATTGATTTTAGTTTCCATTAAAAAAATAAAATGACATTCAGTTATCTTTTATTTCTTTATTATCATTATTGCAATCAATATTTGTTTTTCTTTTTTCGTGGCTTTTGATTTCTTATCATCGAACAGAAACTTAGATGTGCTGTCAATTCGAAATAAGGAGGAAAATTAAAAAACGAAATTACAAATACAAAAATGATAACATTTCACTTTTTTCTAAGATATCCGTCCGTGGGAAACGATGAAAACATCTTCATATTAAAGGCGAAACAATACTATTTCATTAAAATGTCTTGCAAATAACATTAGTTTTTCTTTGTCAACATCAATGACATTTTCTAAATTTACGCAACACAAACAAAACATTAGAGTTTGTGTAGTGGTATTTCTGATAAAAAATCCTTCACCATTTCAGTGGCTTCCACAGCTGTTCCCCAGCTCAGTGTCACGCCATTGGCTCCATGACCGTAGTTATGAACAACCTGTAGTAATACAAGAAGATTGACATGTTTGAAGAGGATGGTAACCTTTCTTCTGTTTCCAATTCATTTACGAACCATATACACACATTTCCTTTTTCACAGTGTTTTCTCACAATACATTTACATGTATGTTATGTGTATACAGTACCTTCAACATTCCCTCAGGTAGCCGAACTATCTCCTTCTCAAGTCTGATTGGGGTCCGCATCGGTCTCAGGCCTACCCAATCCCCGATTACATTTGCGCCCTATAAAATGATATATGTAAAAAGATGCACATGTTCAATTTAATATAACTACATTTAGGCATGTCTAAGTTCATCATAAATAATCTTTACTTCACGCATCGTATGTTTTATTACTGATAAGGTACACAAAAGTTACTTCCCTTGGTCCAATATATCAGTTACCTCTGCCATCGTGGAAAGTGGGAGCAAGTATTTCATTTTAAACTTTCGAGGAGGATAAAATAAAGCAAATAAATGGGGCTATACAGATGTGTTGTACTCAGGCCTCAGATGTCTAATTAACGAATAAGGTTCCATCTGAAAGATACTGCGATTTAATTGTTTATGAATAAGTTCAGTTTATAATTGCAGTGTAAAATTCAGACTTTTATTATAACCATTAAACAGTGACGTAGAAAAATTCTTTCTCTAGATCAATGTGAAGGTCAGAGCACTAAATCTTTCCAATAGAAAGAATACCTTTGAATTTGTGAAAATTTTTTTATCTTGAATGTATGTGTAAATATCTTATGTTAATTCATTTGAGGCACGTGGTGGTTGTGCTAATTACCGGTAATTTTTTGGGGGAAAATGCGACAGGACGCTGTTCTAATTATGTAATAACAGTCAAGAATGCCAACCCATACAACAGTTTCGATTAATTGATAAGGTTCAGCATAACGATAATAAAAACTGTGACTGTGAGATGTCATAGGTTAAAACAAAGCATACACAAGGTATGTAAGAGAGTGGAAAGAACAAGGTAATTGAGAGATAAGATAAATATGGATTTCATTGACTTTTGAACAAACTTCGTCTCATATGATCGGTGTATGGTCCCTGTCAATATCAATTTTAAATTAGATACAATATAGCCACTTATGAATTAAACTTCATCGTGCAGCAGGTTCGTCCTTTTATGAGTCGTCACCGTTGCTATGGCTTAACATGTAAGGAGGCAACTGAGGAAAATCTAGAGTAGCTGAAATTAATGCTAAAATATAGATTGAAAGATGAATATACCTCCAAATTATATTAAAATGCTGGATAACGGATAGTTTCAAACAAAATTTCAAATACATCTGTATATTCTGGATTGTGCCACTATTTAGATCAATTAAAGTGATATGGGTGTTACATAAGGGTGTAAAGTTGTTCTATAACAGAGTGTACGTTTACCTTTAACGCTGGCCATAATTGGAGACACCTGTCCAGAATTCCTTGTCGAACGGAAGGATCTGGAGTCATGGACCAGTTGTCTTTATCCTTAACACCTCCGAGCACAGTATAGTCATCACTGTAACAACCAGTAGGTAAGACATACATGTAAATTCATAACTGTGATATTATTTTATAAATTTTGTTCACATCGGTATGTTTGTTTCCAGTTATGTAATACGGAGTCCATCTTTGACAAGCGGTGTTTTAAAGACTGCATATTGTATTTAGTTATCATATTTGACTAAGTTCAATTTCAGGACAGCCAAGAAAAAATGTTTCCTGAGGTTCTTTTAACTTTACTTTTACTTTTTACTTATTTTTGAATAAGAATGATTACAATATCTGTTCTAGTATTACATTTTTGTCACATTTTCATTTGTATTGAAGAACACATTGAGCAATGAACCTTATTATTCTATTTTGTGTAATTCTCTATACATTCTTATAACTTAGTAGGTTATTGACATTAAAATGAAAATGAAGATCATGAGGTACTTTCCAGCTCATTGTAGGTTCAGCTTGAATAGATCTACAAAATGATATGAAACCAGATCTTTTGTACGAAAATGAAAAATAATAAAACAATATTTAATGTGAGTTAATGTATCAAGGTAATTTTTTGTCATTTGCTATAGATCTGAAAACATAAGCTCAAGGTACAATAATTAAATGGCTGTATGAACTGTATTTGGACCATTTTCATAAATGGCATTGGCACGCTATTTTCTATGCGTATCAAATATATGAAAAGGAAATTTTTACCCAAACGTGATGAAACAGTATTGATGCATTCCGGAAATGCGCTTTTAACCAGATATCAGGAAAGGACGAAAGAAATACCTGTTGTTAAAAGGTGTGTACTTTGGATGATGTCCTTGTAATTTACCTCGGTAGTATGTGGGTCGACGCGTCTGTATCAATCCAGTCCCGCACCCAGGGAGCCTTTACCTGTAAAATGATCTCTACAATAGGATAATTTTCTTGTATTTTACAAAATGAAGAAACTCAATATCTTTTACCAAAATCAAGTTATCTCATAATTAGGCGTAGAAGTTCTCTTTTAAAATGTAATTCTTACCGATACATGTATAACGTAAAATATGTCTTTTATTTTGATAATCATGAACTTTTAACTGTAATTCCTAGGCCGAATCCGGCTGAACATAATTATGTTTGGCAATATTTTAATGTGTTTTATTGTTAACTAGGATGTCTGACAAAATGATAAAATATTATTGTATTGTATTGTTGCTAAAATAGAAAATATTGGATACATTTGTTCAAAACTTCAAGGCAAAGTAGAATCTGAACATACGGATTTGTTCCGAATACAGAACAATCGGCTGCATCTAGGTTACGATTTCACTATAAAAAGAATGGAGTGAAGTTTATCAAATTGCTTTGATGCCGTCTCTAACATGTAATGGAAGATTTTCTGTACAGCCAATTATCCCAATGATAATTTGTCTCCTCTTCGTTCCATATGGTAATATATCTAGTATCTATACCAAACACATACCAATTAGAACAGTACTTCATTCATTTAACATAGATTTTCAATGGGACATTTTTCTTAAAATCACCAGTAAATCATACTGTTTTAGTGTTGATCATATCAAACCCTCATATTTAATTGCTTTTTATAAGTAACTCATTATTTTTGTAGCGTAATAAAATATTCCTCAGCAGTAGTAATCTTATTAAGAAAGAAATATAACGATTGAACTTCCAACCTGTTTGAAAATAAAAACGCTTACCATGTACTACATCTGCAATGGATTTGAAGCATAACTAGTACCATTTTGTAAATATAATTCAGAAGTAAAATGTTTAAAGTTCTTCATCTTTGCATGCTACAGAAGTTCATTCGTTTTAATTAAGAAGAAAATGTTTGTCACTTAATTACTTAATTAGAATATATCCGTTACCTTTAAGAGTTGACCACGAACTGGATATATCAGCTTGTCTCCAAATAGCTGGCGACTGCCAAGACCGGAACAGTTGACCACCACGTCACAACGGCCATACAACTGTAAAAGTATACAAAGTGTCTTCAGAGCAAAAAGGAGGACCATACGAGTAAATTTCAACTGAATGTTGTGAATGTAATTTTATCTGATAGCTTTCCACACTATTCTTACGTTGCATATGAAAGCATGGTAATTACGTGTAATTAAACAAAGCGCACGTGTAAAAGAAAACTTATGGCGTCTTCTCTGATTTGAAATGAACGGATTAATAAAAAGTAGGTTTTACAAAATAAAAACGAATAAACATACTTTACTTAAGCTTTCTATTTTCCTTTTTTCTACCACACCACCATTCTCTGTGAACCTGGAAAAATGTTCACAGATGCATACTATAGAATGATGGCTATCATTGAAGCATGACTACAACTAACGTACGGCGACCTTTGAAACATTACTACAAATGACCCATTAAGATTAAGAAGACAAGTAAGATATATAAAAAACATTTTTGTCAGTCAAAATTCAGTGAAATTGGAATTACTTTGAGGAAAGAGTGGAATGGTTTGATTATTGATCCAAAAAAGCTATTTTGACTTGCTAATGTCTTTCCTTTGACAGATCTTCGTTAACGAATCTTAATCCTTGAAAGTCGAAATGAATGTTCACAACAAATGATTTCAGAGCTCTAGCCTTCAGATTATTCCAGTCGATTAATAAAGTTCAATTAAGTCTTCACCAAAAATGTGAGAGGGTGTAACTTACTGCGTCATCAGCCAGGATAGATATTTCCTCATGTTGGTAATGATAGTTGTTATCTCATATCCATATCTGCATTAAAAATAATTCATAAATAATTTAGAATCATGTCATAGAAACACATGTTGTTCCAGCGACATAAGGTTGTCACGAGCAATCATTCTCCGTGTATACAATTTATCACAGGAAATCATTTAAAATCACCATACACATGGTTATAGATGTCGCATGAAAGAAATGCAGTTTCATACAACAGTCAAGGAATGACACTAATTGTCAGTGGAGTGATGGGTGGAAAAGGTTTAATTTTTATGTGGATCGAAAACTAATATTGGAAAAGCAAAGTTTGCCAAATGTATTAATAGCTCAAGTTACCAGTGACTTCAATATATAAATATAAACTTAATCTGTTTTATAACAATTGCGAAACAAGTTTAAAGCTTATGTTAGTTGCTTTTGTAGACCTGTATGGAAGCAGGTCTTCCTGAGTGAAGAAACGGGGGTATCTGGGGAAAACCCACGTGGTAAGGCAGGTAACCCACATACTTTTTCACGTCCGTGCCGGGAATCGAACCCTTGGCACCATGGAAATGACGAGTGTGTTACCACTTCGCCACGCGACCACCCAATGACAACAGTGAAAACATGATAGACATGAAAGGTAGATAATCGAAAATTAAATGAAACACACACTATATAATACGAAGTATGGTAAAAAATATCTCACTAAATAATTATTCAATTTAATTGCTTCCGTACAGAACAAAAAATATTGAATTAAAGAGCAACGAAAAGAAAACATCGACCAAATTATGTATATAATTGCAAGTCATTATGTAATATTTTTCATGTCATGACAAAATAAAAATGATAACGTTTTATATTTCACCTACTTTGTTATAGTGTGCATATTATGTTAAGCTAAAACTGGATGTTTGCTATATTTGTTTTATTCAAGGTGCTTTTAAATGAGGAGTGTTATCTACAGACAGCCACGGTAAACGGATATTATTTGTTGCATTCAGGTGGTGTGGATATATGGTGGATGCGTTATCCTGAGCTGGTGTGAGTAGTAAATAACCGTGTTTGTTTACCTGAAGGTGGTGTGGGTGTCGGTATGGGTTTAGTTTAGTTGGTGTTGGTAAATGGTCGATTTGCTTTACTTGAGATGGTGCTGATCTGTATATAAGTATTTGTCTACCAGAAGGTGTTGTAGGTAAGTTTTTGACTTACTTAAATTTGGTGTCAACTCCTAGTCGCTTGAGTTCTTCCGATAGCATTTGTCGGAATGAGAACACAATATCTGCATACAAGGGTATCTGTAGATGTAATGCATCATATTTTTATAGCTTTGAACAATATAACATCACAAAACAGCTAATAGACATTCCTACAGAATTAACATACAACTTGAATATAGCTGTTCTTTTAGAGGGACTCTTTAGAGAAATGTGTATCGTACCTCGGTCTTAGTTGTATGAAACAGGAATCCATGTGACACTGTGTGTCCGGTACTACTGGCAAGGTCGGAAGTTGCCATCCGGGAGTAAGCTTTCCAAGACGTTTCACTCCATCGTCTGCAATAAATAATTCATCAGCAATGAAAATTAACATTTGTATAGCTTGATGGCCAAATTTTCACCCCTATATCGTTGAAATCAATGGTTTTCATAGCACCTCTAAAAACACAAATCATTAAAACATTACCACATAAGACAGAATTTATTTCAACTAAAATGTCGTCTTTTGAACGTTAAATGTTCAAACGTTGTGAATCGAATTACTTGAGTGTTTCAAAAGGTATCCCTGGGGTGTTTGTTGTGGTAGGCTCGAAAATTCCTCCCGCTCCATAGCTTGTGGTTTCGTCATAGAACTTGTCGGCCACCACCTTCACTGTCGCCCCTGGCAAGGCCCGCTGGATAGAGACCGCTGACGATAGCCCTACAACCCCGGCACCAATCACAATGATGTTTACCATTATGTACGGATTTTAAGCAGAGCGTTACTCTTGACTTATAAAGATCATAGGTGAAAAGATCATGCAAAGGTACATGTGCATATCAGCCTAAAGTACATAGATTTGATAACAATATTGAACAATCTCTGGTACATTATCGGCTGAGATAACGCCACCTCGCGGCGCTTATAGGCTTTAAATATCATGAACAAGCATGAAATCATGATAATGGCGAGGAAAACACTCATCAATACAGTTGCAAATATAAAAAGAAAGCAACATTGCAGGCAGGATTTAGAACTTGCATTTCCAGATATTCAAATAGATATATTTTATTGCTGTCATTTCACATCGAGATAATTCTGAAAATTCACAGGCTGAAAATCGGAATGAATATTCTTATATAAATATGTATTTGAAAATTCATGTTATTAGTCTCAGTTTAAGTTAAGTACTTTCGTCCAGAGAATGAGATGTCGCTTGACGACTCCCACCCGTAAAGGTGAACGTTTTATCACTTCACAAGTGAAATAAACTCGATTCCAATGGAGCAATTATGTCCGCTATGCAGCTTGTGATAAGCTAGGGAGCTTGTACAACACGTCACGCCACAAGTCGAGAAAATTATATCCAAGGAAAATTTATCTGTCTATTTAGACCATTTCCGCAGAGATATCTAGAATACCGATTTCCGAGAAAAAACTTCAATTTCTTCAAACTGTAACCAGGTGTTCATAAACAGTACTACTGTACTATAACTTCACATTCAAATCATCGCATGTCACGCCAGTAGTTGGAATGTGATTGGAATGTATGTATGCATGTACGTAGGTGTGTATGTGCGCGTGCCGCACGGACCACTCGTCCATGTCGCAATCACCGCCCTTTCCCAACTTCAATCTTACTCTCTCTCTCGATGGTTACACATGGAGAGAGACATATTCCAGTCACCATCACAAATTCATTACTCTGGAAGTTCCTGGTAAGTGTCTTGATTGTTTGTTTTAAATTTTATAATCTTAAATATAACAATCATTCATTATATTTTACCATAGTATGTCCATTATTTCATTGTATAAGCGATGTGTGAGTGATTAAGTATATTTATTATTTCATAGGTTTATCTGTCTACGACAGTGAAATAAACGTATTTTAAAACACTGAACTGCGATGTGAAGTCTTATGAACCTACGCTACAGTTGGGTCCCTACAGAGGTTGTTATTTATTTCAATGCCTCCGCTAGGAATCTAACCCGGAACCCCGGCTTACTAGTCCCACAGGGACACGGGAATAATACCACTGTTACACAGACATCGTTGTAACCTCTGGAAACTTGAGGATGAAAGGGGAGTGGGGAGGGGGTTGTTATGACACTCCGGTAAAACACTAGCTGCAATATACCAAGCTCGATCGATCAGACTAGTCAGCCAATAGTTTCGGGTTCGAATCCTGGTGGAGGAATTGAAATCAACAAGTATTTCCCTTACATTAGTATCACCTCGATGCGGATTGTGATTTGTGATCGGCTCAAAATGAGAACACGTTTCTACTAAGCTGTTTGATAATCGTGAGAGTTCCTTTTCCCTATTGTGAATTTTCCATTTCTGGATAGCAACACCCTACTTCCCTTACCTATCGTATCTGCATATCACAGCCGCAGAAGACGCTTATTCTTCTAGGTCACGTGATCTTATTCTCCTTGTTCTTTTCAGCAGGCTCCGTGTGCATCTTTCTTTTGTTCATGTTTTGCCCTAATTGGATTGTGAATTTCAGTTTGGATAATCATTTAAAAAGACTTGAATTTACACATTATATATTAATCATGTTGATTATACATATAATTCATCCAAAAGTATCACGCTGTTTAGAAATGACCTCTAGCGGTGCGTTCACGTGCCCTCCCTTTCAATACCTATATGGAACACTTACCTAATTTGATCAAAATCAGATATAAGCTTATCACATCCTACTCCTAAAAATAGTTTTGGAATACCTGTAAGCTTTCGCTTGTGATACAAACCACTGAAACACCTGGCTGAACAGTCGTTGCCTCATATCACAAACAAAACGCAATTGATGCTGCAGTTCGTCTAAGGTTAGAACATTATGACAGGGCATGCTACAGCATACGTCCTGTAGAAATGGGAGTATCTGATAATGATTAATATCACGAGTGCATTTTCCCAAATCTAACGAACTCAAAAAGGGGAGTGGAAAACGGTTAATTTAGTTTAAGTCAAATGATATTTCATTTACTTCCAACTGAAAATAATTCAAAGGAATATTTATGCGCTCTGGACGAATTATGGTATAGCGTTGTCTGTCCTTCCGTCGGTCCGTCGTAAACATTCATTTGTCCTCCTACAGTTTTCTACTGATCTTCTTCATACTTGATAGACTTAATTATTGACACTTGCTGTTTTCATATTGTTATCTTGAAAGAAGAGCTCCTCCCTCGGTTTACAAGCAATTGCTTTCAAACATGACAAATTAAATCACTATGACATGAAGTTATATCTTCCTGCCCGGCAGGTGGATTCTACGAGTTTTGCAGGAGCAAATGCCCTTTGGTTTTGCAGCATTTTGATTTTCTTAGATCACCTTCATCTTCTTTTTCATCATTTTTTCTGAACTTGATATCCTTTATAACATTTCATGAAACGTCGTTTTTCTTAAGCGTAATGAAATTTTACAATTTAGGAAAGAGGTACTATCCTTTTTTCATTATCGTTATCTTTATTTTATCAGATGGGCATCCATCTCTTTAAATCTTTCAATACTGAATGTCTCTATTGTGCCACACTGCGATACTCTTGTTAAATTAGGTATAAAATGTCTTCAGTAAATAGTGGCAGATGTTTTAATTGACGTCATTTATGGAAAAGAGTCCATTTGACATGGGAAAGAGTCGATAACACATGGCATAGAGTCATCTCAAAAAGTTGTCCAGTAAATGTATGTATTGTGAACAGTGTCACAATGGCTTCAAAAGTAGGCAAACTTCGGACCTAAATTCCACTTGTATATTATACCTCTACCACAAACTTGCCATAATAAGTTGGGAATAGCTGTTTGATTGCACGATAAGTGTGACCCACAGAGATGTATGATAAAACAATAAAATTTCAGAAAGCCTTAAGATATACAAAATCAAATAAAAGAGAAAACGGACAGCATTTATACATACATCGTTGTAAGTTTCAATTTGTAGCATATAGAAAGCACACGTATATTTTTGTTTATTCATTAACTTTGTATCATTATCATCTGTTTTGTCGTTGAAACGAAATTTCCATTTAGTATAAACTCGAAACCGAAATTTCGTATTAATCAAACGAAATATGAAACATGGATTTATGAAAAATAGAATGTATTGTCATAAAATCGTGTGATAAAATTCATGCAAAATGGAAATTCATTTATATTTCATACATGTAACAAAAAAGTCAGTCAAAATCAATAACAATAAACATTTTTAATTTAAAGAATACAAACAAAATATTAGAGTTTAGGAGACGGAATAGTAGATATAAGATCCTTCACCATGTCAGTGGCTTCCACAGCAGTTCCCCAACTTAGAGCTATTCCATTCGATCCATGACCGTAGTTATGAACAACCTGTAGTAATGTAAGTAGGATATATAATAAGGTATATCCTACTACTGTTCCTACTACATATACGCACCAGGTATAAATGCTTTACGTGAATCTTATGTATATTAACAATACTTATATGTGTATCATCGGTTTGTATAATTTTGTACATATACCTTCAACATTCCCTCAGGTAGTCGAACGACCTCCTTCTCAAGTCTTACAGGGTTCCTCATCGGTCTCAGGCCGACCCAATCCCCAATTACCTTTGCGCCCTATAAAGGTGAAAAAGAATAAAGAACACTTTAATAGGCGATGACAATATGACGAGTTTTCATATATTGAAAAAAACCCAACAAAAACCAAAAAGCATTACAGACACAAGATCGTGTAAACAACTTGGTAATTGAAATTGATTAATTTTCAAATGTTTCTGCGAAAGCTGAATACACACTTGTACAATATACATATCAGCAGATGTATTATCTTATTCACTACAAAATATCACAGCAATAATTAATTAATCTTCCTCTTAAAATTATTCGTCCTTCTAAGAGTCAAAGCCTAGAGTATCGTAACACAGCTTTAGAGGTGCACTACCACAAAAAAAAAAAAAAACAAAACAAAACAAAACAAAAACAAAAAACAAAAAAAATCATAATTTTCGTTACTGGAAGAATTCAACATACTGTCAATTACATGTGTTTATTCCAAATCGTGCCGCCACTATCCAGATGAATCAAAACATGGCCTGCAGGTGACAGCAATGCATTAATTACACCGATAACTTTTACCATCTGCAACGACGCTATACCTTTAACGCTGGCCACACTTGGAGACACTTGTCCATAATATCCTGTCTAACGGAAGAATCTGGAGTCATGGACCAGTTGTCTTTATCCTTAACACCTCCGATCACCGTAAAGTCATCGCTATAATAAGGAATGGAAAGGAACTACTCGTGATCATAATTATTCAAATAGGAATTATTGCCCTGTGTTATTTTTCATTTTCATACTTAAATATTTTGTCCTATTCGTCTCTGACATCCCTTGTTTCAAACTTGTGTCTTAGTGATGGTCATTCACATAAAGGTGTCAGACATTGATGAAACAAGCATAATTTGTAACAGAAAGTACACGTATCGTGATTGAACAGTTAACAGTGTGTGTCATGTAAATCAAGGTTGAACAATGCTCAAAATAGCAGATTAAAAGATAGTAAAGCCATACATCATACACTTATTCAAAGAGTTAACAGTTTTCATGCCCGAATCATAACTTTGAGAATAACCGCTGTCCAGAGCTATTTTATCATCCATCTCCTCTATTTCTTTTTGCAAATGCGGACTGTGCTCGTAAATTACAACTTGACTTTGCATGTTCGTATTTAAACCCGATGGGATTAATCCGTTTACTTCAAACATTTTGTAATTAAAACTCTGGGTGGACTAGACAGTTAATGACGAACAAGACATCATAAGGTTTAGGATCTACATGAGAGCAAATGTTACATCAAATCTGGCATTGGAACAGGAAATTAAAAAAATTAATCAAAATTTAATTCCTGAAGAATTTCATAAATAAGATGATAAATGGAAAGAAATTCGCCGTCATATGCGTACACTGCCTAAATTTCAGGATTAAAAAAAAAAACAAAAAACGAAACATTCTGATCTGATCATACTGGTTTCAGATGTATTTTTCTGTTTGTTGTGACGTTGAAGTTCCATCATGAAATTACCATGTCTGAATGGAAACTATTTAATCGAATAATGAGTTTGAAAACATTCAGCATAGGAGAGATCTGATTCAATATTTAAAACAAAAATATTCATCCTTGCTTAACGTGACAATTACTATTAGAATAATGCACCTACAATAAGATGACAATGGAAACATTCAAAATAGAATCAAAATTTATTTCCTGTCGTTTTGACAAAAACGGATAACAAATAATGAATAAATAAGAAAAAAAAAATAAAAATACGCTGAAATTCAAAATTGTGAAGATAAGCAATTTTAATGAAACAGTGATCAATGTGAGGTAAGCGTATTTTTTGTCATCCATTGTAAACATGTACATAATAACACATGAAATCCTATACTGTTTCCAATAATGTAGTGTTACGTGCACTAATACACTCTGTTGCAGACATAATTACACTTGGTATTGGCACCATATTTCATAGAAGTTCTGTTGTTTTATTTATACATACAAACACTTAACCCAAGCGGGACAAGTTATATCAGAACCTAGAAAGCACGTGTAGAAATGAGAATACATTTGAAGATTTTAATTGTGTGATTCGAAGAACGACCATGTTATTTACCTTGGTAATATATGTGCCATTGTATCTGTATAGATCCAGTCCCTTACCCAGGGAGCCTCCACCTGAAAAAATAATCATAAAAAGTAAAAATTTAGGCAACACCTGTTAAACACGCCGAAGAGTTCAACAGCGGGATATATATTTAGAAATATCTATTAGCATGTACATGTATATCAATTACCATTTCAATAAAGAAAGAATTAACATTAAACATTTTGAAGAAATGAAAGAATAAAGGCTTTAAACTCTTGATGATAATTAACTGTCTATTAACATCAGCTGCTACAGAAAGTAGAATTTAAGTGCAGCCAATTATCATCCCATTGATAGCGATAATAGGGTTAATCTTCAAATATCCGAGTTTGATCCGTTAGTAATCTTACGGTGTTTGAAAGGTGAATAGAACTTTTTTTTATAGATTTAAAATAAATGTTTAACGAAATTCATTAATTTTGGCGGCCCAATAGGTTAACACATTGTAATTCAGTAGAGAATTCTAGTTGTTGCATATCTTGATAAGCTGACCATGAACTGGGTATATCAGCTGATCCCCAAATAACTGGCGACTGCCAAGACCAGAACAGTTGACCACCACGTCACAGTGACCATACAACTGAAAATCAAAACCAAGGGTAGTTAGAGAGGACAATGGTGTCTGATTGTATTGTTGTCCGCAGGATCTAACAACATATCCACGTTTCGTCACATTTAATCATGGGAATGCCCTGTGTATAAACAAACTTCTTAAATACACAAAGCAATTATGGCATCCTTTTCTTATTTAAAATACTATTATTTAACAACACGTGTTCATATAACATAAACAAACTCTACAATCTTACTTCACTCAAACTTCCTATTTTCCTTTTCTCTACTACACCACCATTCTCTGTGAATCTGCAAAAAAAAAAATGTACATAGATTTACATATTGATACCAATGAACCATTACTGAAATAATTCACAATTACTTTAAAACAAGAGGTCAAAAGCGATCGTGAATTATTGATATGTTAAACGTTAATCATTTACTACATATATATAACAAGACTATGACAATATTAAATAGTTTTCTGTGTTCAACAGACCACAAACGAGGCTATAAGAATATTGAAACTCACTCTATTCCCTGTAGGAAATCAGTTAATAGAGAATTCATATGTGCATTTCTTTGTGCAAACCCTGCATATCATTTCTTTATTCAATTTTAAACAATGGTATGGTGCAGAACACAAAAAATGGTATGCACATTTGCTTGGCTTTCTCTTAAAAATACCCATTTTTAAAAGTAACATTCATTAAGACTTTGGGCAATGTTGATTCCCCTCAATCACCTCCTAAGTTTCAAAAGTAACATCCCTAGCATCAAAGAAGGTCGAAGCAGCTGTATGATGATATGCAGTTCATTTTAGTTCTATACTTTGTCTAATTCTCAATTATAAAAGGTGCTAATTGCTAATTTTAGTGTCTTTTGTACAATCTTATTGTAATGTAACTTGTGTTAAAGTTACCTTGTAGCTTACAGTACAAACGGGCAACAACCAATGATTTAATTGCATTAACTTCTAATTGCTCACCTTCTCAGTGGTCATGTTCTTAATAATGTAGTTTCAATTATTTTAAAATATGCATATATTGTCCCTCGGAAACTCCCTGAGTAGACGTAGTATGTTACATAATTTTTTACTGAATAAAATTCACTTCAGAAAATATTTTGAAAAGAAGGTAAAACCCTCGGAATCATTCCTGATTTGCTCTGGGTCTTCAGTTGGCAAACCATTTTGAAAGTTCTTATTTTCACTTTGAGTAATGATTCATTGGTCCGAGACGCAAAATATTTACTTTGAATGAGACAATACCTTTCATACACATGACCATTACATATGGGGAATCATGGACTTGATAATATCATCATGTTTTATATAGCGCATAAAGGGACTACTTGAAAGGCGATATGAACGTTTCCTTTTGCATACAATAAATCAGTTCATCATTGATTCCTTCAGAATTCTTTCTATCAATTGATACAATGAAATCACGTCTTCGCGAAATATTGAGGAAGGATGTGACTTACTGTGTCATCAGCCAGGACAGATATTTCCTCATGTTGGTAATGATAGTTGTTATCTCATATCCATATCTGTAATAAAAATTATAAACATCACAAATATTTGGAAGTCATTTCACTACAGTACATGTTGCTAAAGTGTATACACATCAGAACAAAGTTTCTCCTTGTACACGTTTGACCACAAGATATCTCAACATTGATCAATATTCTATTTCCTTGTGTGATATGAAGCTGGACGTGTTTGACGTATTTTGTCTGTTGATTCCATTGTTATGTTCATTCGTGACATTACTTACTCAGATTGACCAAGGTCCTCGATGAAGCAGAAGACGCTTACTCCTTCGGGACATCTGGTCTTATTCTCCTTGTACTTATTTTCAAGTGTCTTCGTGTAAATCTTTCTTTTTTCATATCTTTATTTTATAGTTTTATTGACTTTGAGACATTAGTTGATATGTTTATATTTTCGTGTTGTTTATTGTCCTTTGAGGACAAGTGTCGCATAAAAGGAACAGAATGGACAAAAACAGTCCACAAATGGTATCCTTGTGATCAAGGGTGATCAAAAGCACAGTAGGGTGGAGTAATAGTCTGAAAAATTTATTCTAGTCCATGTGATTAGAAATAAAATATTGAATGAATCGAGCTGGCAAAAGAAATCACTATGTCAGGTTACGAGTGCATACGATGAAAAAATGTTATATAGATTTGACGATGGGCATATATTCGAACTTTTTTCAGATCGAATTTTAGGAAACTTGATAAGGAGAGAGGATTTTTGAATATCTTCTTTTTGACTATCCGTAGAATATCTAACGTATTTCACAGACTATTTTTCATTAGTATCTAGCGCAAGTAAAAAGACTGAAATACTCCATCAATGTAAATCTTCAGAGGGAAACCATTGGTTGTAAATCGTGGGCAGTCCATGTGGCAATGTTATTTTTCCAAATGAGAACACGTAAACAACAGAACCAACAGTTATATGAAACATAGGCATAAGTTGAGGATGCAGGGATGTTGCTTTTCAAAAGCTGCAGTAGGAGAATTGAAATCATCACGCTTATCACACAGCTTGGTAAAAAACTGCCCATGTAGATTTCGTTGTACGAAAATATCAAGACGTTTTTATCACAAGGTCGGCTTCATTATAGTTCACAGCCAAATATGTGTACATCGCCGTTCATTTTTTTGGAAATAAAGTTTTATTAGCAAGGAAACGAGGGCATTCCTTCAGTTTTGAATGGAGTATGGTAGAAATTTTTGTTTCGAAGATGGTATTAAAAATTGGATAAAAGGTCTTCGGAGTTTTTTTTAAAATTACACATTACACTTTGTGAGTGAGAAGTATCACACTAAGACCCTAATTTGATAGTATTAAGAATGGTAGAAAGAAAGTTTGGCAGATGTTTGATTGAGCAAATAGACGAGTCAGTAAAAAGTTGTTCAAATGGATTCCTATGAAGTTAAGGAATCCATTATAAACAGGGGAGGTCCGTATCGTTATAATTAATTGGAAATCTGAATAATCGTAATACTGATCCATAATCAACCATTATTTGTTCTTTGGAAATTTTGGATACTGTAAAGGTAAGCTTTCCTCCTAAATCGAGCAAGCCAAGTTATTTTATATGTCAAACAAAGAAGAACAATGTGTGTAAATTGTATTCGTTTGTTTATCTATCTACTGTGAGTTAATGTGAGTGCTTGCTCAACTAAACTGGCGTGCGAAAATGATGTGTGATCGCCTACTCTAGCTGGTTGGAAATTTGTTGACTTACTTAAATCTGGTGTCAACTCCAAGTCGGGTGAGTTCCTCGGTTAACATTTCTCGGAACGAGAACACTATATTTGCATACAAGGGTATCTGCAGACAGAATGCATTATAACGTTACGATAATAGGGAGTTATCATGTGTGGTTATCGACTTCATGGGCTGTTTGTATATAATGACCACTGAATATATATACTGTGTATAGATTTTCCATTTAGTTTGTACCTCAGTCTTGGTTGTATGAAACAGGTATCCATGTGAGACTGTGTGCCCAGTGGTACTGGCAAGGTCGGTGGTTGCCATCCGGGAGTAAGCTTTCCAAGACGTCTCACTCCATCGCCTGCAAGAAATCATTATCGGTGAAAATTAACTTCTTTGATGGGAAAATCATCATCTTTTATATTACAATATCCACAATGATAAATACCCTCTACGGAAGACACAATGTTTTACAGCATTTCTCAAGACATGGACATGTCTCATAAAACAAATGAGATGAATTTACATTTTTTCTACATCTATCTACATTTTACATACAGTGAATAGCTGTAATACTTTAAAACATTTTCAGAAAAAACGATGGAGTATCTACATAATGCAATTTCTGCTATTGAAGTATGAACTGACAGTTTATCACAACATTAACACACATTGCAGAAATCATTTCTACTAACATTGTCTAAATAGAAAAGCTAAATTATCAAGTATTGTGACAGATTACTTGAGTGTTTCGAAAGGTACTCCGGGAATGTTTTTTAACGTAGGTAGGAAAATTCCTCCCGCTCCAATGCTTGTTGTTTCGTCATAGAACTTGTCGGCCACCACCTTCACTGTCGCCCCTGGAAAGGCCCGCTGGATAGAGACCGCTGACGATAGTCCTACCACTCCGGCACCAATCACAGTTATATGTACCATTCTGTACGTATTCTAAACAGAGCGTTACACTTGACTTAAAACGACATTGATGAAACTATCATGTGTGGGTACATATTCACGGGACATCAATTTGATAACAGTATTGCACAATCTAAGGATGTATTATCAGCGTCGTACAGATGTCACAGCTGAGGCTATCGCTTACATTCAATGACAAACAGGTGTGATCTGGCGTAAAATATACAGCATATAACATAGTCCTTACTGTCATTTGTGTATTGTATTTTTTTAAAATTTGAATATTCATGGAATCTTGGAAAGGTCAAGGAAAATAACCAAACCGGTATAATATGATAAACAAAACCAATATTGCAGACCGGATTTTGAACTTGCACGTCGATGTTTTAAAGTAGTTATTAATTTTTCTGTTGCTTCACTTCGAGATAATTCGAAACATGATTGAATGTTATTCACAAACTTTAAAATAGAGTGAATGTTAATAATGGTGTTATACTCCATTGATATTTAAGATTGTTTCGCTATTGTGAATAATATCAATGATGCAATATCATTGATGTGGCCAATGATTGTAGCAGTTAAAAAAGTACTATTCCAGTGCCAAATTAACTACGTAAACATAAGACCCATCTCACGCTTCAACCCGGGCCAACAAGAGTGATATATATTTCAAATTTATATTTACATATATATTTATTTACAAGTTCGCCTTACTTGTCTCGGGTATAGGGAATTTCACCGTTCACACGTGGTAGTGCGTCCGTCGCGTCCTTCCTGATAACGAGAGGTCGCTATTACGACATGATGAACCTAAGTTAAACGCTGTATCACTACACAAGTGATATCGGCTGCTGAATCTATACAAAATCATATTCTTTCTCACATGGGTCAGTTTATGTCCGATAGACACAGGTCAGCAAAAGTTATGTGCTGAGTCACACCAATTCGCAACGAAAATGTTCGAGGATCAACAAAATCTGAATAAGTTGTAGTTATCCAATGGTGAAAACAGAATCCGTATTGCAGGAAGACAAAATAGCAGTATCGAATTAATTAACGACACAGAGAAGCTTGCAATACCAGGTAGTACTTCTGAAGTCACCTTGAAGGTCCCTTAGCAGCTGATTCGGACGATGAGAAAATATAGGTAGTGCTATACCTACAGCTAATACAAAAGCTGCCTGTTACAAAAGCTAATACCTGACATGAGAAGGGTCTGTCAGAACAATTAACAAGTGGTGTTATCAAGGGGAGAGATATCAGGCATGTGTTTTGCGTGCGGTAAACCCAACCATTTGACATTTACGAATGGTTTGTCTCGTTATCTACAAGACATCTTCAGGGACGACTGTCGGGTGGAAAGGAATGTTTTGTAATGAACTGCATACTTGTACTGGATTGCATACGCGTACTAAGGCTGTATGATAACCAGGCGATTTGTACAAAAAGTGAGTTTTATGTTTCTGTGTAAAAAAAGACCTCAAATTATTTATTATTGTTATTTACCTGCTGGGTAGATTAAGGAGGAGATTCGATCATTGCGGACAGCAAGGTACATGTGATATAGTTCTGTTTATTATAGAAATGATAAATCCCGAGTTTGTCCAGTCAGACGTAAAAACACTTTTGTGTTTGAAACGTGCATGTTTCTAAAGTGACGTTCAGCTCAGATTTCAATCAACGTCATGTTTACAAAGTTTAAAGGTCATTTCGTTTTTCATGGGCCACAATTTCGGCTTTTTTAAGATTGTGTACCGGGGTTTTAAATCTGAGCTGATGTGAAATTTGAGTAAATCAACAAATACTAATTCTGATACTGCATAATCTCGCACATGTCCTGAAAGGCTGTTTTGACACTTAATGAGCCAATATAGGGGCTCGATTGTTGATTCTGTGGAAAAGTGACTGTCAGACTAACTGAAATTTGACAAGTTTACGATGTTTGAAAAAGTCTGATGGCTGTTTTAAGGCATGGCATACAGTGAGTCATAACATGTCAGATAAGACAGACATAGTTTGGGTTGTTGACATCAAGCTAAATCTGCATACGTTGGAGTTTAAATACGGAAATGCAAACGTAGTTCAGGCATGTTTGAAGTAGGATTTTTGTTTATCTATACTTAAGTAGGGAGAAGAGAAGCGATATCAACACTTTAAAAGATAAATGAGATAATCGTAGAGTACTGTACAATATAACAGATAATACGTAGTCAAGGTAAAGCCCTTATTTCGTGCATTAATTAGCATATCCCCCCTCCATTCACAGTTGTATAAAGGATGAAAAATGCGTTGCGATGAAAAATGACCCAATTACAAGGTTTTCTTGCCTCAGCCTAGGTTTGTGACAGCGGATGGAAGGAACCTCCTTTCGTATCTAGGGCATCATCACGTCAACGATGCGAATCTTAAGACTACAAAACATACAAATGAATGCCAACAGGGAAGGCGACATATAACATTTTACCCTTGTCTCATGCAACGACAGAGTTACAAACGCTCGGCGAACATCGTGTTTACTAACTTCATTATTTTTCATCTTAGTTCGAGATCGACTAATCAAATCCCGTCAGTGGTTGAAAAATCTATGTGTAACCTTGACAATTGTCATCCCAGTCGAACTCTAAGGTAATTGTTTGTATTAATATCAGTTTTAATGTAAGCAAACTTACCTCCCAGCGGATAGCCAACAATCCTAACTCCAACGGTATGGTTGGTTAAGCAGGAAGTTTTAATATCCGGGCAGACAACACTAAACAAGAAAATCCTAAATACGTTGAAATTCTTAAACAATACACAAGATGTTTGATAAAGGGATTTTATATCTATTTTTCTTCAATTGCTGGAATTGCAACATTATAATGTATAGAGACTCAGAAACAGTTGATATTATTTGGCTTACCACCACTGACTTCCAGGAAACAATGTCATTAGTTAGCAAGGGGCCCAAAGGACCTAAATCACTTACCAGTAATTAGCGATATATCAGCTGGAGCCGAGTCTGGCCTAGACTGCATGATCCTACATTTAAATTTGCTCTCTTATCTGGAAGCCCTTATTGAAACTATTTCAGCAGTATTGGCGACTCATGTTTCCGAATTAATAGCTTTCAAACATTAACATATTATTATCGTTATTACAATCTGAACGGCCTTTCAACACATAAAAGGTCATTAGGGCCAACAAACATTAACATATTAGTTTTCATATCAGCATTCTCATGATTGTGTTTCATCCTTTCGACTAGAACGTCCAAGTCTATCTACGGTAATCTGTTTTATTACAAAACGATAATCCGTCAACTACAAAAACTCGTACTCAATGTAATTATAACGCATGGTAACATTTATTACTTCTTACTTCCTATTAAATGCCCCCGAGCTAAGTTTATCTGTATTGTAATATCTAGATACTGATTTGGATGTTGTCAGGTGACGAATGGAGCTAGCTAGCAACTGTTACGTACATTTGTACGGTGACTATATCAATGTTATAAAGCGATACTAAATTAGACTACAAGATCAATTGATAGGCACTGCTTGTGGACTTTCAGTCCTCAAGGTTTGCCATAGCCTGCATGCCAAGTTTTAATTCATTCAAATAGTGGCACGGTTCAGAATATACACATGTACTTGACCCTATTCTAAAATTGTCGGATACATGAAAATTACAAAATTAATTTAATTATGGGGCTCATGCGCCTTCCCGTCCAAATTTTGACTTTTCCTTTGTCTATATTTCTCAGTCTTACTGTGAAGTTTGATCAAAAAGTACTATTCATCTTAGTGTCTTTTTCTACAATCTTTACCAGTCTTCATGTGTCCTCGTATTCAAATAATCAATCGCAATTAATATCATGATTATAAATTGCTCGATGTTATCATACTTCTACATTAGGTTAATATAATAATATAATATATATAATTATTTGCAGTTATTCTACAACCTTCAATGTATTTCAGTTTTGAAGAATTCCTTGCTACATGGAGAACACATTGAGTGAAGAGAGTTTATCGATGCACATCGAAGATTAACAGGATCACACCGAGTAAAATTATATCAATATAATATAAATGTAGTCTTATTTGCGTTGTGTTGGTATCAGATTGAAGGTTGAACAAACAAAACAAACACAACAACACCTCATTGGTTGACTATTTTAATAAAATAAAACATAAAATTGACATGAAATAAACTTTACCATAAAAGATAACTGAAAATACAATAGAATATTTTGTAGTCTTGAACAAATATTTGTTCTATTTAATACAAGTAAAGTTGCACTTCATGACCTTGACTGCCCCATGGTCACATTACTCTATATCAACACACTTGTTTGGAAGAAGCAAACTATTATACAATTAATAGTGTAAAATACCGTCACTTTGATATACCAATATCACCGACGTAATAGCTTGAGGAGATTCGCTCACAGCAATACAAAATTTCTTAACAAGCAGATGTTATGCAAAAAACACAGTACTAAAATAATTCTTTCCCTATAAATCGCACTATTAAAATAAAATACTAAAACCATGGCGAAAAAGTGTTTCTAAGCGTGAACGATTATTATAGACATTTCAATAATGAAAGACAAACTTGTCATAATCGTAAACAAATGGTTTATAAAATAAGGTTTTGTAGATGAACATGCAATATATATTCTGCAACTAACAAAAACAAACAAACGTATAAACACTATTTACCGAAAAAACATTAAACCATATTGACTTGTGTTTAGTTCATCTTTAATACCGGTAATAATATCACATTTTATTTGTTGGAAACTCATAACCAAAATATCTACTTACACTGTTTGTTGCAAAGTGATACATCAAACTGATACTTCACAGAAGTGAAAAATAATACTTCTTCTTCGTCTTTCGGTCAACGACGACAACACAAAGCTAATGTGCTATTGCAAATGTGTATGCACGGTATTGTACGTACATTTTCTTCATTGTGTCATTGCCATTTGATGGCCAAGAGTGAGTTTCCCAAACAAACACAGTGTTTAAGAATTTTTGTTTTCAAACATTTTCATATTATTTCAGCATAATTTCCTGACTTTTTAATTACAAATGATACATGTAAAATATCTATTTTTCACAGAAGGAAAAAATATTTTGATATTTTCACTTATGCACTTCTCAACTCTGTTGACTGAGGTAGACCTGTTAATGATCTCGTATAGAACAATAGAATAGCGTTTGTTGATGGTACTTCTTGTACACAATGAAAGTGAAAAGTTTGCGTTAGACACAGTGATCATTTCCCACAAACGTTTTCCGTGTACACCCATGTTCTTCTTATGAGAGTGAAAAGGTTGGCATTTGACACAGTGAACATTTCCAACAAACGTTATATGTCAATTATACGAACGATAATTTTCAGAGTTTAGCATGGAGAGATCCGTACACCATTTCCTTAACTAGTCTAGCAGCATCCTTACCGGTACCCCAGCTTAATGTTATACCGTGAGCACCATGGCCATAGTTGTGGACAACCTGAAATATAAACCAAGAATGCCTATTTACTGAAACAGTGCAATAAATCAAACAATATAAAAATATAGTTCCTTTTTTTACTCCATGGTACGATACATGAATAAAAAACTATAAAAAAAAAAACATGCACGCTTCTGAATTAACATGATATTACAGGTAACACTTAAGACACTGTTACCACCCTATTTAGTTATGACGTCACTCTAATATTGTTAAACCGCTCTTATAACTTTTTAAAATCTGGTAATGTTTCAGCTGATGTTCACAATCGTCAAATCATTTATTATATCTTTGAATCTGTATGTATATGCGTATATTTGAAGAATATTTAACAATTTGAACTTTCCTCCTGAAATAATAATCCAGATAAGTTTAAATGATATTTTTAAACCCCGACAAAAAAAACGTTGACATAATTATTCAGTAATAAACGATTGATTAAATTATTGTTTTCTAAATGATAATGTTATACCAAGTCTGAAAGATTCTGCTCTAAGGTCTTATCCTATTAAAGTGAAATACATGTAATGGCCGTCTGATTTTGATATGAACAATATCAATGCGAGACTTACCTTCAGGACACCGCCAGGTGACCGTATAGATTCTTTCTCTAACCTGAGTGGACTTCGTGAAGGTCTCAATCCTACCCACTCACCAATGATTTTTCCACCCTGCAAAACAATCTCAGGATATTTACTTTCATATATGAAAAAACAACGCTCTCTACCGAAACCATTGACTTATATTTGATAATATATGTCACTTTGTTAAGATGGAAGTTTCATATGAAATTTGATTCCATTTCCTCATTTTAATGTCTGTTTTCAACATATTTTGACTCATTTGATACATTAATATAGAAACGCAGAGAGTTCATGTAAAGTAAAATAAATTATTTGAACCTGACGAGAAGGAAAGTGTAAATTATTTGTCAGAGCACTTTTCAATATCCGTGTCTTGGATGTGTTTGAACAGACGTCATAATCAAATACTGCTGCCTAAAGCCACATTAGTCGCCACTCTCGATCATCACATGGATACGATAAGTAAATTGTTTAACCTGACACAAACATGCATGTATCTAGAACATAATTTTGAATTTAAACATGGAGGACTTGTAGATAATCCAAATGCAAATCCACAAATTAGCTAGTAATATATAAACCTAATATAAATACCTGATGGTATAATTGCAGATATTGCCTACCTTAAGCGGTGGCCACATTTCATAGCACCTCTCCAGGATCCCTTTTCTGTCTTCTGGATCTACTGCGAGATCAGACCTCCCGTCTTGCCTAACGCCTCCTATCGCCACGAACTCAGCACTGACAAACATGCGATAAAAATGGTACAGGTAACAGGTTCTAGAACACGGATATCTTTTTAATCGATGTAACCTTTAATTTTAAGTAATCAATTATGACTGTATCTGAACTCTTAATTGTTACTACAGTATCATAATAGAATATTAATTAAGCTGACAAGAACGAACACGATTACATTAAAATATACATTTGAATGTAAAGTAAAAAATGATGATACTCTTCTTGTGTCTTATAATACAAGGTAATGTTGACAGAGTATAACTTACTTTGGTAAAATGTATGCACCATGGTCTGTATATATCCAGAAGTTAATCCAAGGCGCATCTAACTGTAATGTAAGTGGGTATGACTCATTTAATACACGTAGTTTGTACATATCTGATTGTAAAACTTTAAATTCGACCGATTTTATTTGTGATACATAATTTCATATTGTACACTGTTAAAGCAAAGCCATTAGTTGTGATATAGAAAATATACTTTTAATTTTAGGACGTTGTATGTAATTCACGATATTATTCTTTAATGCCGTGACATTTGTCAAAGGTATGTCGATCTTTTTTTCTATATTGTTTACAGAACCAATGCATATCTTGCCTTGTCATGACCATACTCATTTAGAATATGACATATATGGCAATACATTTTTATTTCATCAATAGCGAGACATTTAACGGAATGATATTGATATGTAAGATACCTTCTGGAATATCTATCATAACGTTACACTGTATTTACAGTGACATCGAAAGCATAACAAAGTATTGGTAATTACTTACTCGGATAAGCTGCCCACGCACTGGGTGTATTTTTTCATCCTTTACTAGCTCCTGACTACCTAGTCCGGTACAGTTCACAACGACAGCATATGGTCCGCCTTGGAACTGAAATTACAAAAATCAAGAAATACCATACTATGACAGAAAAGTGTAGACAATGTAATAACACTAATCTACACTTTAAGTAAAGTCATTAGTGAAACTCATATACAAATAACAATACACAAATAATAACATACATTTATATAGTGCGCTATCTAATGAACAGAGTTGATATAACGCACTTTCCATTAAAAATATAATAATCACTCTTCTGCTATACAATGTACAGAAATGCTGATACAAATAAGAGATATAAATCTGCATTTTGCATGGAGCACATATCTAAAAGCAATCAGACAATCTTAAGTACAAACCTCTTTCAGATCGTTGACCTTCCTCTTAAGTGTCTTCCCACCATGACTTACAAACCTTGAACGAAAAAGATAAAACCGATTTTGAATTACATTTTGGACAGGTGATTGTAGTTTTTAGACTTTACGATATGATTATGTAATGTGTCCTGTGTGGTGGTGTTGACAGCTTACATTTATCTCTTATCAGTGACCTACTTTATTATATGTTCTCTGTAACAATAACCGGGTCACTACGCGTGTCATATCAACGAAAAAATATTAACCCATGGATGCAATTTTTTTCAAGGAGAAATAACACGGTAGTCATGGTAACAACAATGTCCACCATGTTGTATAAACATTTAAAATATCAGTAATATCTTAGATTATATAAAGGCAAAAAGTGGAGCATAGAAATACGCCACATGACAACATTTCATTAAATTAATGCTGTCCAGCTACCACTTCCTTTGTTAATATTTAATGAAAATTGATAAAGCACAGCCATAGGACCACTTTTGTATCAATGGATCACTGATTTTTGTTAGATATATCTCTTTCAGTAAAATCAAGTTGTTCAAAAATATATTTAACGGTAACAGATCATTATGGGTCAAATTCAATGGTAATTATTACTTTTTCTTATGTTAAATTCAAGCGTATTTATTACTTTTACTTCTTTCTTCACTCTTTTTCCTTCTGCCTTTGTTCTGGTTTTATTTTTTCTAATGTCGGAAATAAAATTAATCAACAGACAATACCAAATGCAAATGTTGTTTATGTATAATCAGCATATGCACCATGTAGTATGTTCTTTAGAATTTGTCAAATAAATTTGTCTTCACAGATAAGTATAATATAAAAACGCGAGTGATATTATATTAATATCAATTGATATAAGTATTTATTTTATACTATGACGATAATATACCATGTACACTTCTTCAGAAATTGTTGTATACAAGAGGTTTTCACGACGAGCAGAAATAAATATTAATGTTGACAGAAATGCCACTTCTAAGCGTTAAACAAACATTAAAAACGCACACAGCCAGCGGAAGATTTGAAATATGGTCACATTTCAATTTTTATTTCAACCAACATGTTATCATTGTATTATACAGATATCCGCCTTTCTCGTGAAGTGATTTGATAAGATGATAATGCAACTTACTTCTCCATCAGCCAAGGAAGGTATTTCGACATCTGTACAATTATACTAGTTAACTGGTAACCATGTCTGAAATTAAGCATGGCACATACATAAAATGACGAGTTATAAAATTTCTTATATGCTGCAAATAGGCAAAGTAATGTTATTACGGGAGTGATATATACGTCAGAATATTTATAATAAGACGAATTTTATTAATAATTATTTTCTGTCATAAGACCTAGTCATATTCTGTTCTCTCATTTCAAAGTTATACTAGATTATTTGTGAAATATTCAAGGATGAAAAAGCATCACTTCACATTTACAGTGAAAGATTGAGTTTTAAATACCACCGTTAGAGATTAACCTGAATCACTCCATGTCGTTAGTTGTCAGTTCCCATTGCTTACATGGATGTGTGTCTATTTATTAAGTTTTGTGTGTATTGCCTTTTTCACAATTTACCTGTGCCGTGACGTATCAAGTAGCGAGAACTTCCTTTGATACATCTGACATGTATTGTCCCGTATTAAATTAAGCGAGCTCCTTTTGTCACGATTGTCCTGACTTGTCCTATTAGGAGTGTTTTGTGAGCTCCATTTGTCACGATTGTCCTTAATTGTCCTATTTGGAGTGTTTTGTGAGCAGCCCTTGTCACTATTGTCCTAAATAGCCCTATTAGGGTTGTTTTTGAGCTTCTTTTGTCGCAATTCGCTTGTCATGTTTTGTGTTAAATTTTGTGTATCTGTCTTTCACGCGATTCGCCTGATTTGTCAAATGTTTAGTCGCGTGAGCTCCCTTTGATGAAACTTACCTGTATTGACCCATGTTGAGTTTTGTGAGCTCCTTTAGAGACAGCTCTCTACAGCTAAATATAATGTCTTCGTAAATGGGATTCTGTACATAAAAGAATAGAGATAATTTGATTATGTAATTATACATGTACGATATTATTCGATAAATAAAATCAAAAATAGTAAATGCATATTAGAGGCCCCACACACCAGTTAAGTCCAGGTAAGGTCCAAGCTAATGCTAAAATAGGGGAAAATGAAAGGTCCACACAAGGCCAATCACTCCAAGCAAAGTCCAGGCTATTGTTAAGTAAGATGAAAGGTCCAGTCCTGGCAAAGTCCAGCTAAAGTAAGATGAAAGGACCAAACAAGGTCCAGTCATTCCAGGCAAGGTCAAGGCTAAGATGAATGGTCTTGTCTGGACTTTCCTTGGACTGACGGGCCCCCTAATATACATCTACTGAAAATGTCACAGACAACACTAATTTATAACAATCATGATACCATTATCGCAAGAATTTGGATTTCTACTGACTATCAAATGCGTGATACATGAATCTCCAGCGAGTGTAAAATGTGTTAAATTTTAATCTCTAGTGACTTTAAATTTTGCGATATGTTAACCTCTAATGACAAATGAGCTACTCTATTCTGCAATGAATACATTACCAATGTTACAAAAATACCTTTATCGATTAGTTATTTTCGCGCTGTATAATAATCTCATGCTAGCTACATGTAATATACAAACACTTTTATATATATCATATATATATATTTGCAGTATGTTAGATGTCACCATTACGTGAAATCATTTCTCCTTTTTAATGTTCAGCAATTAATCCTATCGAAATGAATTTCATCGAGCTACTGTACATTCCATTACAATCATTTCAATCGGGTATTTGTTTCTGTCTATGTAAATTCATTACGTAGAGGCACAGTACAGAACATCTAAAACAAACTTAAGATATTACAGTTGTTATAGTGTTAAATTTGCAATATTGTGATAAACTTAGTCACAATAACTACACATGTTACACTGTCAGCGACCTACCTCTATCTTTTCTTGGCTGAATATATAACCTGGCATCACAATGTGACCGGTTGTACTACCGAGATCTGAGAGAGCAAGTTTGGAGAAAAAATCCCACGATTCCTGTGACCATCGTCTATAGAAAAAATGACATCATTTTTACAATATTAATCTTTAAATACATCATCATCATCATCATCATCATCATCATCATCATCATTCAAATCAACAAATATTAGAATGAAAAATAATTCATCTCTCATTACAAAATATTGACAATATCCTTTACAAAAAGCTGGCAAATGTGTCACACACGTGACCGATGAGTTAAGTAGTTTAAAATATAAAAATGACCAAAATCTCTTTTATATATAGTGATGAAATGCCATATTTTTTTTATATATATAATCATTTAGAGTTAATAACTTCCTGCATCTTATCAACAAAATATTTATATATTTTTGCTATGTTGATGTTAAGAAAGATTTACAAAAGACACACAAGTAATTAGCACCTAGTCCCAAAGAATGAATTATACTGCATCATACAGCTGTTTCCTGAAAACTACCTAATCGTGTCAGCAGGTACTCCAGGTATAGCTTTCTCCGTAGGTCGGAATATACCGCCGGCTCCTATGCTGGTGGTGTCGGCTTCAAATTTGTCTGCGATGATTGTGACGTCACATCCCGGTATCAAGGCTTGGATGTTGACAGCAGTCGAAAGACCTACTACTCCTGCTCCTATCACAGCTATCTTAGGTAGCATTGTGTCTAGTATTCACGTCTGTAAAAGTGATAACACAATTGCAAATCAGACCAATTCCTCTTTTACTTAATATATGAAAACATTTTTCATTAATATCAGTTCTTGTGGTTCGGCACCCCCCTTTTATTTATTTTTTTTTTTTTTTTGCTTTGTGTATATTTATTAATTCAAACAGTTATGGCTTTATGTGATATTTCACGATCATCTACTTGTACATGTATACACAAGAATAAAAAAATATTTGTGCATAATGTAAAGAAATGTTTTTGAAATTATTTGTCATATCATATAGCGTGTATCAATCTTATGAATTAAATGTGTCACAGTGTTTTCAATGATCAAAATCAAATAAATATATTGAATTCAAAATGATTGTTGTCTTATAAAAAAAAAAAAAAAACTGGCAAAATTTCGACTTTCCTATGTGGTTCCTGACCAGTACTGTAATTTCGTGTTAGTAAGAGGATGTACAATAGTCAATATATAAAGAGTATGCTGTGTGTTAGCGAATGAGAGGAAAGGATAAGATATGTTGAAAAAAATCATAAATATGTGTTTTGGCGAGTGGAGAATATTGTTTTCAAGAGGTCTCACTGACAAATTCATTGTTTCATCGATTGCAATAGTTTTGATTTTTTCATGAACTCTTCACATAGAAACAAACTCAAATTTGTTCAGTTGGTAAAGATATTGAGCGACCATAATTTTTTCTCATATTCAATCACCCCTCTGAATTGTAATATTTAAATATTCTGTGGAACCCCAAGATAAGTCGTCGTTTCATTTAAAACACGAGAGCACGTGCTGAAATTTCCTAGTATTTTGTTATCCCTATACATGATGGTGTATAGATATTTAATTTTATTCAACTGCACGTTTACGGAACACGAGGTTATATGACAAAATGGTTACTACGTAAGTGTATTGGCAACACTGTATATTATATACATTAAAATGTCTACATTAGACATATGTTTACACACGTACGAAGTTTCATCAGCATGCCTATGCAACCAAAATTATCACAAAAAGTCACTAACAGTCAAGTTATTGATTTCTTAATGCATACAAACACTTACCGAAAAATTAACAAATAAGATAACATACAGTATACAGTATACAAACTAATACTCAAAAATAAAGATGGCTCATTATATTACCTTGCTAACTCGAAGAAATTTGGTAAAAAGATTAGATATGTATGAATATACGCGTGACAGAGCACGTAACACGTATAATATATAGCTTTCTATTGCCCGGACAGTGACATTGAACTAAAGGTCATTGGAATATGGCACGTACGTACTGTGATAGTGAAAGTAAACAAAAATCAATACTGACGATAGTCAATAATTTATACAACATCGTATATACTGTATTGATGTACATACAAAAATACATAAAAATGAACTGTATATCGTATTATCGAAAAAGGTTTTTAACAAGCGTTATGCACGAGGTTTTGGTCGATAGCTTATATAAATAGAACAAGTACAAATGTGTTATAAACAAAACAGCATTGTTTACATTGTGTGTAACAGCAATTCAATGATAGCTAGTGTAAACATACCTGTTTGCTATACGACTAGATCCTGATAACGTGCAGCTGCATCTCTCTTCCCTAGATATACGTGGAAAATGGCGACATAAACAAATAATTATAATATGCATGAGCTCTGAATCAGTCATGGGAGTAGTTTTGGTGAATGGCGTTCATGACGGATAACATATAACGGTCGTCTCGGCAGAAAAAAATTATCTCGGCAAAAAAATGGTCGTCTCGGCAGAAAAAAAGTTAGCTCTCGTTGCTTAGCCAATTAGGAATTAGCTACACATAAATTTCTATTCGTCTCTCTTATAAGCTTCTCTGAACGCATCGAAGTATCTAACAATCACAGTACTAGAGCAAAGATTTATATTTAAATTAAATTAATTCTGAATTTGTGGTTGTCAGCATACGGTTCTATATTTGACTCCCTGGTCTGCTACAAAGCGTTCGCCCCCCTCCTCTCTAGTTAGTGTATACAAAGCTAGATATTTGGACGTGAATTAATGTTTGTAATGTACATGTATTAACATTTTTCAAAAATATTTATGGATATTGATATTGGAAATAAATTTATCACACTTATGGAACATCTGGTGACAAGCTGTCGTTTTCATTTATTTTGTAAATATACGCCAAGTTCATCATGGTATACACGACTGTCTGGGTAATAAATTTCTTTTAAATTACATAATCGAAATTCGAAATATCCTTTAACAACTTAAAATGCATCTAATCTAACCTTGGTAAACATTTAACGTCTGTTTACAGGGGCGTAGCTAGCCCAGCAGAAATGTGTAAGCCCAGGCGAGGGGTCTTGGGGCAGCCTGGTGGGGGGATCGCGAAGCCCCCCGACGGAAAATGAATTTTATGATTTCAAAGATGTTTTGAATCGTTTTCTGAGACAGTTTTTTTTTATCTATTTAACAACAAACTTCAACCCCTGACGAAATAAAAGCCTTTATTTTATTTGAAAAACTTGTCGATCGACGCCCGTAATCCAGAAGCCTTCTTCGTTTTGAAAATTTGCACTTTAACAACATTATAATCGGAAACGTTGATATGATAGTAAGAAGTAGAACAATATGACGTGTATATATTTCCGAAAACCAATTCACTAGGCATTGCTATTCAACAATTTTCTATTTATATTTTTTTAATTAATTAAAAATATTAGATATTTATTTTCAACCTTAGCTTTGTAATTTTGTCCGACATACTCTATGCACGGATTTTTTTAATGAGTAAGCCCGGGCTTTTTCTTTCTACGGAAGCTACGCCCCTGGTTTAGAATAACGAATAGGCAAGAGTTAAACACATGTTTACCCGGGAGTCTATAATCAGCAAAGAGCGCTTTATTTGAGAGAGTTTACCAATATAATGATTCCTTAAAATCTATGTTTAATGTACTCGTGAAGATATTGTGATCTTGATCTTCCAAAACAAGCGATGCGTATAGGGTTATCGATCCCTTGGATTTTTTTTCAGGCTTCGTGATGTTAATTCCAGGTGATATTCACAAACCGTAATTTTGTAAATATAATTTTCGATAGATTTATTCCTGTAGACACAAAAATGCTTTTCTAGACATACTTCCTAACATAGTTGTAGAGGCATAATTTATACTTTTAGGTTAAGTATGATGCTTACTTAAAAATTTATTTTCACAGAATAATTTAACAAATAGCTTTAGTCCGTTGTTGACTACAACAATATTTACATTAAGAGTTTCTTCAAGCTTATTGTCCTAAACGACAGAAGCATCCTCGTTACTCCACAGATTATGCTGAGTGTTGCTCTCTGCACCCCAGAAACATTTCCTGGACAAATCGAATGTTTCGTGTGTGACCTTGTGGATAGAGCGATAATACTAGCTTGATCCTTTGACGTACATCAAACGAACCTCGAGGTCGCACAATACGATATGTTGTACTGGCTTTGAAGTTGGGTATCTCCAATTTGGTGAAACTTAAGTAAAATGAAGACAAAAAAATTTTAACGTGGGTACCCTTAAAAAGATGCAGGGAATAAGACCATGCGTTCCAGAAGGGTAATCTAATTATTCATCATCGACAGCAATAACCACGAAGCTTTGGTAATCCCCAGAAACGAATGTCATGTCCCAAATTGAGAACAAGGTACACAACAACGCAGCCATCACGCGTACTAACGAGCATCAAACACGCCCATAAGAAAATAGAATATTTAACAATCACATCAGCATGACGACCGTAAAATTTCTCTATGGTCTTCATCAACCTGCATTTCTGGAACCCTGTGTCGTTAGTTCATCTGCCAATAGTTCACATCTTCCACGAAAATCGCACATAATTTTTCATTTGAATGTATTCGAGCGAATTAAAACTTGCATGCAGATAGCGGCATAATAATTTTATGGTTTCGTTTTTTTTATTTGTTACAAGCAACGCACATCTTTATCTTAAACTTCAGGCAGTAAAAGTTATGATGTCACTGTTTTAGTTCCTTTTGTTATCATTTTGGTGTACAAGACCCTCTTTCCAAAATATGTTATATTAAAAAGACCTGAGAGGTATTGAGAACACTGACTGTATATTGTTACAGTGCTTTCTGTAGCCCGCCTGTTAAGAATTGTACACTGTCGTTCAAGGTTTCCATGGCACTATTTGTGCATGTGTGGTCTGTTGATGGGTGTATTCTGTTTTACTGTAATTCAATTAACTATTGTTCGAACATGAAACTTCAGTTTTTCATGTCGCTGGTTTTACTTACCGGTTAGAAAGTCATAGAAATGTAGTTTTGCATTTTTCTTAAGAAAAGTAGGCCCGTAGCACATTTTTCACAAGATCATCAATTATATTCTCTAGAATTCCTGAAACAGTTGATATATTTCAACAGTTACCTAATATTGCTATGTCTATGCTGTGTTACGTCAGCCGATTTATTGGGGAGTATTTCGTTATTGTTCCTATTCAAACTTTTATAATAGGTATAACACATTACTGAACAGCATTAGCCCGCTACCTATACATCTCGTCGTGTATATATTATAGATAAAATCTAAAGAAGCTCGGAAAATATATTTCGGGGCCTTGAATAAGTTGTACATTATTATATGTATATGTATCAGATTAAACAAAATATTACAAATGCATCAAGACAAAATTTGAAGACAACTGCAGCTATTTTTAACAGTCACCAACAGACCTTTATACCTGTATATACTAACATAGCCACTGATTTTGACCTAATTACCTAATATATCACTGTTGTTGTTATACAACCTAATGCAACAATAGGACTTCTGGCTACTTAAAGGACGAAACCCGATCTAATTAACTTGAAAGTCATGTCTGTATCTTTTATAAGATTGGGACGAAACCGAAGCATGCTCATCGCAGTGTTAATTGGACACAGTGCGTAATTGTCAACTTTCAATCTTGCTATCTCGAAATGTTTCAATTTGAATAAGGTGCATCAGTAATTCGGTCAGAGAAAAATAGCGAAAGGCATTGTCACTGCCACTACAAAATGTGTTGAATCCATTCAATTAGCAGTGATAGGTACACGTTGTGTGCGTGTACAACAAAATTAGATATAGGTTATGTGCCCTTTGACCACAAATAATCTTCCGTTCAAGAAAATGTTATTGAACTGGTACATGTACAGTTTATAAGTATACACGATTTTCTATCATAGAAAGGTTAAACAATTATTGATATTTACACAACTGATTTCATCTCCAAAATCATTAGCAAATTAATATTAGATGTGACACAAACTTAACTCCTCCAAACGGTTCAGAATTCAACAGGAACTTGTACATTAAAATTATCACTTCATAAAGTGTCTGATTAATGAATCATTGACAAATTGTGACAATTATTGACAGAATCCTCCTTAATCTGAACTAGATGATGTAATGGCTAAATATGAATAATTTATTTTATAGATTTTATGGTATAGAACTTGTGTCCTTGATTTTCAATTATGTTTGGGTAATATAACATGGACATGGTCAATACAATTCTAGCTATCTAAATACAAGACGTTATCAATTTACTTCCTCTAAAATGAAATTGACAAAGTCTTTGTGACGAATTTTGGTAAGCTCTTCAATAAATTCAGCCTCGTATGAAAACAAAAACAAGTCCGCGAAATGAGGCACACTGTTTGCTCCCAAATCTAATATGTCATTAGTATGTTGAAAGATCTTACCACCAAACTCACCATGATTCCTTCCTTCGTATGCTGAATTTCTTGTTTTCATCCGTCACCTGAATGATTGAGCTTGTCAGAGGATTTCCGTCTTTAATGATTGATCGTCTGATTCAACAATTTAGAAAAAAAAATACATTCATATTCATTATATTACATGTGTGAGATAATGGTATAATTTCAATAAATCTCTATCACCCAATCGTTCTTCGTTCTATAATTAGATAATCACCGGACCAAAAATGTTTGAATCGGTTGCGCGTTCACAAGATAGAAGGGAGGTAACTCGTCTTTTATTAGAACACATACATGTTGTAAATGTCCACACAAGGGATGGAGCTTATATAGACTTTAGCCTGTTGCCTTATACTCATTAAATTGTTTCGATAAAATCTTTGTGAAAAGAAAAAAAAAGAAAAAAATCAATCACCGAGATGCGCGGAGATATTCACACAAATCTTCTTTACCATATGGGCCAACATTGTTATCATAAACATTTTAATTGTGAAGTGTCTTAGTTTAAACATTAAGACATTAAACATGTTAATAGAGTTGCATCGGATTCTGACACTGAGATGATGTCAAACATTTCCCCCCAAAATTTGAACACCTTAAACAAACTACAGAGTTGCTGTTCAATGGTATTGATTGGTTACCAAATAAAATTGAATCTAAGTCAAAGAGTACTTGTAAATTTAAACCATTTACTCTCCGAGTCAAAGAAAGTACTGCAGAGGGTTTCCGCATGGTTCACTCGGAATAAGTCATAGTTTAAAGAGCTGCACTGGTGTCTCACATACCGTGATCCTAATGTAAATAATATCACGCTTTGCTTTTTTAATCATTAAAAAGTGACTTTGTTTATAAAGGATATAAAACATGTTTAGTCAACGGCTAATCTTCCACATGGTCCTCTGGTTAGTAAAATAATGTTAGTCAAAATCTACTACGTTACATACATGAATCAAGTTTAAACTACAAACTTCATATTAAACAACAATAGGATTTAAATTAAATTAAAAAATAAACAAATATCACAGACATTAATTAAAATTATCACAGAATGCACAATTACTCATGCAAAAATATTTCATCAATTAAATGGCTGGTGCCTAATATACATACATACTAATATAGCAAACAGATAAAAATTGACATAGTTATACGCTAATATAGCATAGTCTAAAATTTAGGTCAATATGGTGGTAAAAAAGTTGAATAAGAATGTCAAATATATCACAAAGAGATCTAAGACATAAATATAAGGTGTTGAACAAGTTTTCTTTTAAAAGTGGAAAAACAGTGGACATTCTTAATATCATTGGGTAAAATATTCCATTCTTTAATACTGTCAGTAAGAAATTGTTTAGAATAAAACACAGTTCTATGTTTTGGCACTTCGAAATTGTTCTCAGAAGCATACCTAGTGTTCCTGTTGTGACCATTCCTCACTAGTGATACATTGTTTGACAAATATTCTGGAACAGTCTGGTGATAACATTTAAATAACATACACATCCTTCTAAATTTGTAATACATATTAATTGGCATCCGTCTAAGTTGCTGAAACATTGCACTGGAGGGTGTGTCAAAAGGTACATTTAAAATAATACGGACTGCCTGCTTCTGAGCTTTGAGAAGCTTTCCCATTAAATTTTTGTTGCAACCTGACCACACAGTACTACAATATAAAAAGTGTGGAAAAACACAAGAATTAAAAAAGCTAAGTTTACCTTTATTAGGTAGATATGGACTAATGCGTCGTAATAAACCAAGTCTTTGTCTAATCCTGGATACAACAGATGCAATATGACTTGACCACGTTAGCCCATCATCAACGTTTACACCAAGTTGTTTATCATTACAAACCTGTTGCGTCTTCAATTACAAATTTAAATAAGAATGACATTAAATAATAGGTTTCAGAGATTAAAAAAACTAAGTGAAGCTAATGGCCTTATGGAATTGTAAAGAGAGCTCCAACAACGAAGCGTTTGTGGTAAGAAAGAGGAGCTGGTTGATTATAATCTAAAATATGCAGATCCAACACTATTAATACTTAACCTGACCACGCGGTTTTCAGGTTCATCTAGCAAATATATTTCACTCTAAAATCACATCTTCAATTTTATATTTAGATGCGATGCTCTGTTAGAATAGTATGTGCCTTCTAAGACCTGAAATGTAGACTACACATATCTGTGAAGAAAAAAATGGCAATGTATTTTTAACATATGGCTGGTCACGCACAGTGAGACATGAATATACAGGATGTGTTATATTGTTTAACGGGACTGAGGTCCGGTAGATCAGAAACGTACAGTGTATATAAACAAACACATATGTGAAAACAAAAATAAGAACGCAATTAAGTTTGCTTTGTGTCTATTTAAAAAACAACAACACACTTTGTGTGGCTGTATATGTGACGTAAGAGAGACCTGAGCATTTTCTATATTTACATCGTAATTCGTGACGAGAGGGCGTGACCTATGAGTAAACCGGTAAACCTTCTCTTTGTATTCAGCTCGCCATGTTCGTTAAAACTCAGTCAAGGACACGAGATTGATTATAAAAACGAACTTTGTTAATTAAATGAAATCAAAAGAAAGGATAGGGTTTAAAAATCGCCGTTGTGTTGAAATGATGGCGGGAAATTGCCAATCGTAACGAGTCCACGTGGGATTGTTATTGTTGCTAAAAATAGCGTGTAAAAAATCAATCTCTCGCGCGCCATACGTCACTTCCTCACAAAACATGGCGACCTGAGGTTCGCAGGACAGCTTCCGTGTTGTGACTTTTGCACTTTAAGTGTTGCAATCCTCACCAGATTCGTCTGGCTTGGGGATTATTTTTGTGATTGATAGACACTAACGTCAGTTTGTCAAAATGGCATCCATCAACAATGTGCCTCGTGATATACAAGGTAAAAGTGACACGCCTACTAACTGATGAAGGGTTCGGTGGAAACTCCAAACCACACTTCCGTGATGTTTACATCAATATTTGCGTCTCAATTATTTGATATTAGATGTTTTTGACTTTATTTATGTTTAATACTTTGATTTTTAAATATCTGTTTACATAGTTATGAAGTCGATATTCGTGTAAATTATAAGACATAATATTGCTACTTTCAGTTCGGGGAACTCGGTGATGGTGAACCGTGTCCGCATTCAAGCATGGATGACACATTGTCATTAATTGCCTGTTTTTGTCGTTAAGCCTAGATTTGCCCATATGGCATCGTAAACCAATAGATTAATTAATTAACAGATATATAGTGTACGAATAGGTTTGTTCAATGGAGAAGAGCCTGGGGATATATCAATAAATACATCTTTTCTGGTAATCATCTTTGCTAAGTAAAAGTTATTGTGTACTCATTTATTTATGAAAGTCAGACTTTTATTATCTATGTGAATTATACATTTAGGAAATGTTTGAATTTATTTTGTAACAAACAGCAGATTGAGATCATATAAATGGTTTTAATTTGGAAATGTGAATTATGAAAAACACCCTGCTAGGGTTTGAAGTAGAGGCCATTTGGTTGCTAGCTGTCAGACAGTCTACCACTTGACTAAAAGAGAAATTTCCTCTCTTAATCTGTATACTCCTCCCATCTCCTCAAAGCCTTTGACCCAACGAACAACAGTCCAGGTTTGGTATCTCCAAGAAAGTAACCCAATCCCTTTATAGCTCTTACCTTTGGTACTCTCTGGTCTCTTCCTTGCTGTAAAACCTCTTGCATGCTTTCATCCAGGCCAACAACAGTGATTCATAGAAGCTCAAAACTTGTTTTGCAATTGTTGTAAGATAAATGAAGTTTATATATATAATGTACATATATTTTAAGTATTAACAATGGTTAATTAAAGACAGTATACTTTATTTTTTTGAAGTGATTACAAAACAGTCTTTTTTATCATTTATTAAACATTTGTGTTGGCCTGGATGGAAGAGTTTTAGGAGTCTTGATTTAATGTGGGAGGGAATTAAATAGAGTCCCTAGGAAACCCTACATGCTAAGGGAGGAGATCCTAAACCCTTTCACATTCCCCAGCCACATTTTAATCCAGTAGTACTAGTTAGACAAGAGTATAACTACTGTGCTAGCTGACCACTCATGGTTTATTGGTATAGGCCTCCATGCTTTAAATGCCAAAATGTCTTTGTCAGAAAACTTTTAATATAAGCAAAATGATTGGTTACAGTTTTTGTTTTTCATTTCAGATAGCATACGTGAAATTCTTGGGAAGAGGGTCAAGTTGTTCATTAAGCGTATGGTTAAGCAAGAGACAAAACCTGAGAAATGGGAACAAAGAGTATTGGTTAGTATATAAGCTGAATGTGCAAGCTTTTCCTGTGTGTTTGTAGTCGCGTTCTTATTTTATGACATTGTGTGTAAAAAAGTCAGCAGCTGCTTAAGTAAAATCATGTCTTTCTTGTGGTAGTTGTTGTAGAGATTATTCCGGGACAGCACATGATGCATACTGTAACTCCCAATGGGTGTGGGCACATGGAAATTAGCGGCCATTTATAACTCTCTGCTTTTCCATGTGCAAACTGTATGTAAATTTGTATACACTAAAGTTTGAATATTTGAATGCATCTTATTACATTCACTGACTTAAATTGTGAAAAGACACATGACATACCTATCAGTTGACAGTTGGACAGAATGTATAGGTGTATACTGGTGATGACATGTAGGGAATGTTGATAATGTACAGGTGTACTGGTACTGACAGGTGTATAAAATGTACAGGTGTACTTGTACTGACAGGTGTACTGGTACTGACAGGTATATATAATGTACAGGTGTACTGGTACTGACAGGTGGACTGGTACTGACAGGTATATATAATGTACAGGTGTACTGGTACTGACAGGTGTATAAAATGTACATGTGTACTGGTACTGATAGGTGTATAGAATGTACAGGTGTACTGGTACTGACAGGTGTATAGAATGTACAGGTGTACTGGTACTGACAGGTGGACTGGTACTGACATGTGTACTGGTACTGACAGATGTATAAAATGTGCAGGTGTACTGGTAATGACAGGTGTATAGAATGTACATGTGTACTGGTACTGACAGGCGTACTGGTACTGACCGGTGTATAAAATGTACAGGTGTACTGGTTCTGATAGGTGTACAGGTACTGACAGGTGTATAGAATGTACAGGTGTACTGGTACTGACAGGTATATAAAATGTACAGGTGTACAGGTGTTTACAGGTGTACAGAATGTACAGGTGTACTAATACTGACAGGTGTTTAGAATATACAGGTGTACTGGTACTGACAGGTGTATAGAATGTAAAGGTGTACTGGTACTGACAGGTGTATAGAATGTACAGGTGTACTGGTACTGACAGGTGTATAGATTGTTCAGGTGTACTGGTTGTGACAGGTGTATAGAATGTACATGTGTACTGGTACTGACAGGTATATATATTGTACAGGTGTACTGGTACTGACAGGTGTATAGAATGTACAGGTGTACTGGTACTGACAGGTGTACTGGTACTGACAAATGGACTGGTACTGACAGGTGTATAGAATGTACAGGTATACTGGTACTGACAGGTCTGACAGGTGTACTGGTACTGACAGGTGTACTGGTACTGACAAGTGGACTGGTACTGACAGGTGTATAGAATGTACAGGTATACTGGTACTGACAGGTCTGACAGGTATACTGGTACTGACAGGTATATAGAATATACAGGTGTACTAGTACTGACAGGTGTATAGAATGTACAGGTGTACTGGTACTGACAGGTGTATAAAATGTACAGGTGTACTGGTACTGACAGGTGGGCTGGTACTGACAGGTGGACTGGTACTGACAGGCGTACTGGTACTGACAGGTATATAGAATGTACAGGTGTACTGATACTTACAGGTGTACTGGTACTGACAAGTGTATAGAATGTACAGGTGTACAGGTACTGACAGGTGTATAAAATGTACAGGTGTACTGGTACTGACAGGTGTATAGAATGTACAGGTGTACAGGTACTGACAGGTGTACTGGTACTGACAGGTGTATAGAATGTACAGGTGTACAGGTACTGACAGGTGTACTGGTACTGACAGATGGACTGGTACTGACATGTGTACTGGTACTGACAGATGTATAAAATGTGCAGGTGTACTGGTAATGACAGGTGTATAGAATGTACATGTGTACTGGTACTGACAGGCGTGGTACTGGTACAGGTGACTGGTACTGGGCGTACTGGTACTGACCGGTGTATAAAATGTACAGGTGTACTGGTTCTGATAGGTGTACAGGTACTGACAGGTGTATAGAATGTACAGGTGTACTGGTACTGACAGGTATAAAAAATGTACAGGTGTACAGGTGTTTACAGGTGTACAGAATGTACAGGTGTACTAATACTGACAGGTGTTTAGAATATACAGGTGTACTGGTACTGACAGGTGTACTGGTACTGACAGGTGTATAGAATGTACTGGTAAGGTGTACTGGTACAGGTGTACTGGTACTGACAGGTGTATAGATTGTACAGGTGTACTGGTTGTGACAGGTGTATAGAATGTACATGTGTACTGGTACTGACAGGTATATATATTGTACAGGTGTACTGGTACTGACAGGTGTATAAAATGTACAGGTGTACTGGTACTGACAGATGTATAGAATGTACAGGTGTACTGGTACTGACAGGTGTATAGAATGTACAGGTGTACTGGTACTGACAGGTGGACTGGTACTGACAGGTGTACTGGTACTGACAGGTGTATAGAATGTACAGGTGTACTGGTAATGACAGGTGTACTGGTACTGACAGGCATACTGGTACTGACAGGTGTATATAATGTACAGGTGTACTGTTACTGACAGGTGTACAGGTACTGACAGGTGTATAGAATGTACAAATGTACTGGTACTGACAGGTGTATAAAATGTACAGGTGTACTGGTACTGACAGGTTGACTGGTACTGACAGGTAACTGGTACACAGGTATATAGAATGTACAGGTGTACAGACAGGTGTACTGGTACTGACAGGTGTATAAAATGTACAGGTGTACTTGTACTGACAGGTGTATAAAATGTACAGGTGTACTGGTACTGATAGGTGTATAGAATGTACAGGTGTACTGGTACTGACAGGTGTACTGGTACTGACAAGTGGACTGGTACTGACAGGTGTATAGAATGTACAGGTATACTGGTACTGACAGGTCTGACAGGTGTACTGGTACTGACAGGTATATAAAATGTACAGGTGTACAGGTGTTTACAGGTGTACAGAATGTACAGGTGTACTAATACTGACAGGTGTTTAGAATATACAGGTGTACTGGTACTGACAGGTGTATAGAATGTAAAGGTGTACTGGTACTGACAGGTGTATAGAATGTACAGGTGTACTGGTACTGACAGGTGTATAGATTGTTCAGGTGTACTGGTAGTGACAGGTGTATAGAATGTACATGTGCACTGGTACTGACAGGTATATATATTGTACAGGTGTACTGGTACTGACAGGTGTATAAAATGTACAGGTGTACTGGTACTGACAGATAGAATGTACAGGTGTACTGGTGTACTGTAATGACAGGTGACAGGTGTATAGAATGTACAGGTGTACTGGTACTGACAGGTGGACTGGTACTGACAGGTGTATAGAATGTACAGGTGTACTGTTACTGACAGGTGTACAGGTACTGACAGGTGTACAGGTACTGACAGGTGTATAGAATGTACAAATGTACTGGTACTGACAGGTGTATAAAATGTACAGGTGTACTGGTACTGACAGGTTGACTGGTACTGACAGGTGAACTGGTACTGACAGGTATATAGAATGTACAGGTGTACTGGTACTGACAGGTGTACTGGTACTGACAGGTGTATAAAATGTACAGGTGTACTTGTACTGACAGGTGTATAAAATGTACAGGTGTACTGGTACTGATAGGTGTATAGAATGTACAGGTGTACTGGTACTGACAGGTGTACTGGTACTGATAAGTGGACTGGTACTGACAGGTGTATAGAATGTACAGGTGTACAGGTACTGACAGGTGTACTGGTACTGACAGGTGTATAGAATGTACAGGTGTACAGGTACTGACAGGTGTACTGGTACTGACAGATGGACTGGTACTGACATGTGTACTGGTACTGACAGATGTATAAAATGTGCAGGTGTACTGGTAATGACAGGTGTATAGAATGTACATGTGTACTGGTACTGACAGGCGTACTGGTATATGTATAAAATGTACAGGTGTACTGGTTCTGATAGGTGTACAGGTACTGACAGGTGTATAGAATGTACAGGTGTACTGGTACTGAAAGGTATATAAAATGTACAGGTGTACAGGTGTTTACAGGTGTACAGAATGTACAGGTGTACTAATACTGACAGGTGTTTAGAATATACAGGTGTACTGGTACTGACAGGTGTATAGAATGTAAAGGTGTACTGGTACTGACAGGTGTATAGAATGTACAGGTGTACTGGTACTGACAGGTGTATAGATTGTTCAGGTGTACTGGTTGTGACAGGTGTATAGAATGTACATGTGTACTGGTACTGACAGGTATATATATTGTACAGGTGTACTGGTACTGACAGGTGTATAAAATGTACAGGTGTACTGGTACTGACAGATGTATAGAATGTACAGGTGTACTGGTACTGACAGGTGTATAGAATGTACAGGTGTACTGGTACTGACAGGTGGACTGGTACTGACAGGTGTACTGGTACTGACAGGTGTATAGAATGTACAGGTGTACTGGTAATGACAGGTGTACTGGTACTGACAGGCATACTGGTACTATATAATGTACAGGTGTACTGTTACTGACAGGTGTACAGGTACTGACAGGTGTATAGAATGTACAAATGTACTGGTACTGACAGGTGTATAAAATGTACAGGTGTACTGGTACTGACAGGCGTACTGGTACTGACAGGTATATAGAATGTACAGGTGTACTGATACTTACAGGTGTACTGGTACTGACAAGTGTATAGAATGTACAGGTGTACAGGTACTGACAGGTGTATAAAATGTACAGGTGTACTGGTACTGACAGGTGTATAGAATGTACAGGTGTACAGGTACTGACAGGTGTACTGGTACTGACAGGTGTATAACAATATCTTGCCTGTAATATATAATTGAAGTTCAGAGCATGGTCAAGTCAACTCACAAGAAGCCAATTATAGTGCACTGAGACAATAGATATATGATCACAATTAATGAATAGGATGGATTTGGAATGAAACACATGTCTGTTTTTCTGCCTAATTGTATAGCAATCACATCCTTCTATGCATGTTTGTGTCTCAGTTGTTATCTGTCAGTAATCTACACACAGTATAGCATCAAACTCTACACCTAATTATATTTTGGTTGTTGTCAATCAAAGTTAAATGTCAAGGTCACATATCACCACTTTTGAATTGAAAAGATCAGCATAGGAGCGGTCACATTTAAATGTCAAGGTCACACATCAACGTTTTTGAATTGAACACTTATATGAGTACAAGCTCAACCTCACATTTTTTATTTTGTGATAAAATTTAAATGTGTCATGTAGTTTTTTTACCTTGAAAAAGTATAAATCTTGTAATTATGACATACTAGTAATTTATATATTCAGTTTCATACCATTACACTACTGTTCAATGCATTCATATGGAAGATATTTAAACTTTAAATTGAATTAATTGTTTCTTTAAAGTTTACATGTATGAAATGTTGAACATTATTTCCTAATCGGAATATGAGTTACAAATTTATTGCCTTCATTCTTTAAAAGTAAATAAAGAGATAAATGAATTGGATACAAAATATAGCATGTTCTTTCATTTTCATTTGGTGATACATAATAACTCCAGTGGAAATGCTGCTGTTACTGACCATTTTACACATCGCATTATCAACGTTAATGTTGCTTAGTATTTTACCTTAAAAAATACACCACTTTTACTTCAAAGTCTTAATTTCATCATTGCTTACCTGAGGCAGGTCTCATACACACTGATATAGATGATACCTATTGAACCTGGTCTGGTGACGTTTTATTTCATACACACTTTGCCTTTAGTCATGTGAAAAGGATATGAAGTCACATTTAGACATAGATTTTTACCAAGTGCAACCTGTAAATGACGTTAATGTGATACAAAATTTATACAACTGGAAACAGCATTGTTTAAACTATTTAAAAAATTACTGGCTGTCTGATTTTTTAAAACTATTTGATTGAACCTCTTTCGTGTTATTCATACATGTGCTTATGAAAACTATCATAGCAACATATAAAAATTGTATGAAGTTATAGAAATCCGCTGAAATTCTTTCCAAAAAGGCACAGAAATCACAGAAATGCTGTATTGCTCATTTTTAACTATGGATTTCAAACCACGATGACGAAAAAATAAGATTTGACATATAATTATGCAACTCTTGCCAACCGATTCAAGAAAAATGCTGTGATATAAACATTGTGATGTCATCAATTCAGGCATCGACGCTTTGCAGGAATTGATGATTAAAAGTTTCCAGGAGCAACATCACATATACATGGATGAATAGGTTCACAAAGTAGCATTTCATTTGATGAGAATTTAAGTTCTCTTCTTAGACAAATAATTTCTAACAAACAATTTATTCAAGTTTTTCATTGTGAATTAAATAGACATTTTTATATCACTACCATTTTGACCGTTTTGTGTCGCATTTCAACAACAAATTGTTACACAAAACTGGCTGTGATATGAGATCATCTATAAAATATTGTTTATTTCTCTTAGAGACACAAGGAAGTACTTTGTTTACTCATATGATAGTGTTACTGTATGACAGTGCAGTTTATTTTGCCAATTCCTGATGAAATAGTTTTGTACAATAAATAGCGTTAATGAATTTTTCGATCATGAGATAAAACAGCTTATATATGACGTAGCAGTTAATTCTGGTAATACCAGATAGTTTAAGTACTCATTGTCTAAGACACACAGACAGATTAAAAACCTGTCGTCAGTATTCTAATAGGAGTATGCTATCACTATTTCATATCACTATCTTATGAGAGCCAGTGGATGGATCAAAGATGGCCACCAAGATAACAGATCTTCTTGTCCTTCACAGAATGTTAATTATTTCTTAGATATGTGTTATAATTTGTTATACAATCTCGGGTTTAAAGACCGATAAAGACAAAGTTTCTATAGAACTAGATCTTACAGTGACTTGTATGTGAGTGTGACCCCTCGCTTTCCTCGGATGTTATAATATCTGGTGACAGGGTCTAAGTAGGTGTTGTTTCTAGTCCTGTACCATAATACTTTGAAGGCGTTGGCTCTTTATCTTGATTTTATGCTAGGCAGGGGTCCCAGGAGGGAGGTGATGGCACCCATGGTGTCCTATGACGTCATGTCACATTGCTTGCTGTCATGAATCAATTTCATCGATGGAGAACCTCACAACAGATTTGGTTCATATCTACTCCATGTTACCATATCATCAAGTTCTACCCCTCTCCCCGATCAGATTCTTGTTTGCATGGAGCAGCAGCATTCATATGTCTCACAGTTGTTTTTTTTTTTTTTTGTTACCTAATTTATTTTAAGGCTATTGTATTACAGCTTCATGTGTCTTTGTTAAGTAGGAATGTTTACAGAATTTTCATGAGTCATTGACAATGGACTGACTTTATATGGGCAGTATTCATGACTCCAGGCCATACCTGTACATCACAGGATCTAAAGTTCAATAGCTGAAATTTCCATGTGTGAAATTTTAGTAACAGGAAGTAAGAGGTCTGCTACCACCCTGATCAGGAACCTACAGAGATTGAAAAAATTGTCTCTGTCAACCATGATAATTAACTAGGCCACATGCTGGGTGATATGTAGATATGTAGATAATAGACTGCGTTGTTAGAGGCGACAATCACTGATGTAGTGGGTAAATTGGTACACTGCATGTGCACTTCGCAGTGTAGTAACTGGCATCTACAACAACAGGCTTTATTCCTCCAGTGCAGTCGTGCAATTTTCATTATCAGAGAACTCTTCAAGGCTCGTTACCAGGAGAGTTCTCTATTGATAGTGCTTGAAGCTACTACTTCACATAACGGGGTCTCATAAGATACAGTTTACCACAAAGCTGTAAAGATCAGACACAAGTCTGTAGATGGGTTATAGTCATCATTGAAAACATCGTGAAAAGCAGTTTCTGGTCAGTTAAACTTTGGCTCTGTGCTGGCATTGATGTTGTATGTTGATTTTTTTTTCCAGAAAAAAAAACTGTTATTGACATCATGTATCAAAAAGTTTAGAACCTTGACATTAGATAAGGCTGGTCATATAGATATTAATTATCTACATGCTGATAAAAAATTGACAGTGTTAGACATTCAATTAACTTTTGTCTGTAAATAAGATATAATGGACATATATAATGTTGATTGCAATCGCACATCCTTTCAAAATGAAAGAAAGTTAGTTTTAAAATCTGAAGAAGATACATGAAGTAATTTGTATGTTAAATTTGTCCTGTGGTTAGCACAGAGGGCCAAGACATTAATAACATCGCATAGTCAGATTGAGGAAGCGGGCTTTTCACAGGGTAATTGTGAATTAGCTTGTATTTGAATTGAACTTTGAAACATGTGCTATACGGTTTGGCTTATTACCAGGTTTGCAGGGCTTATAGCAGAATGAATATGGTTTAGTTTAGCCGAACTACAATTTATCTATGCAGGTTATGATTTTGAAAATGATTAGTTTTGAAAATTTTTTCCACACAAATAATTTTCCAAATAAAATTCTACATGTCTGTATACAGAATATGCATTCATTATCTTGGTCCACAATTATCAGATGGTGGGCTATTCAAGACATGTAGCATCTGTGGTCCTTCATCTGTTGGTAAACAATTCTTGTTGTCACCATTGTTTCAGGAATGCACTGGATGGATCTCTCAGAAAAAAAAAGAAGTAAAAATAGATTATTTGACAGTCTAAAATCATTATTATTGTATCACTATTTCTTAGAAGCATTTTTTCAAATTTCTTATAATTAAGAACAAAAACTTTTAAAGAACAAATAAAAAGCAGACAATAGTGGGTACCCAGATTTATTTGGAGTCTTTTGTTTTTGAATGCAGTTAGCCCAAGCTATGCTGGTGAACAAAAATTGATTACAAACTCTATACATATTCAACTGGCCTTGAAGATGAGCTTTCCTGTTGTAACACTATTGTTACTATAACTTCACTTGAAACATCAAATATACAGATTTATATATATCTGTGTACAGATGATCCTGCCTCCAAAGTAAATAAAGGTATTTATTTACACGTACCGGATGGCGACGCTTGTGGTCTGATGTAGCAGAGGACTAATTTCCGCAGGATGCGGGACATTGTACACATACAGTTACATAGCATTATACTGAATGTTCTCAAATATTTCCTGTGTGTACAGTATCTTAACAGCAAAGATACAATTTGCTGAACTGACTTAATTCAAAAATTCATATTGATGAGTGATGATTTAAATGTCTGACAAAGTTTGAGTTCCCCAATATTTTTAGGCTACGCCATATAATTACACACTGATTACTGCCTTTAGTTTAAAAGTTCTTTAAATTTTCAGCTGAAATTGGTGAATTTCCTTCAGTCTATCAATGATTTGAAAAATACGATACAAACATGACACGAGATGAAGCATTTGTATTAAATTTAGACCTGTAAGTTACACTGCATGTATGGATGTTTTTTTTGCAAAAGCAATACTTTTAATACATTGTATTGTGCATGTACTTATAGTATGGTACTGAGATTAGTGATTAAATGTGATGTGGTACATTACTGTGGATATTTTTACACTAAAGCTTGACAATTAAGATATTATGATAACAGAAACTGATTTATAAGTCTCAGCATCTCAGAAACGTATATGTGTAAAGATACGTGATTTTGGGAGATCAGATTTTCACAAACCTGACTTATTTATAACTGTGTGCTGATAAATTTGATATAGTTACTCTATTAACCTTGGATCAATCTTGACAGATTTTTCTACCAAGAAAAGGTAGGATTCCCCAAGTGGTATGTTTGCTCCTGTGCATATAAAACAAATTCTCCTTCAATTAAATATACTGAAAGCAAGGAAAAAATTCCCAGAGCAGAGAAAATTTCCCCCAAAACAGAGCTAATTAGAATAAATTTTTACTGAATGTTTTTTCAGATCATGCTATCAAGAAAAAGAAATCCAGCTTAAACATTATCCTAGTTTTATTCATGTGATCTTCATGAACATCATGATTATTTCAATGCTATTTCTCGTGAAGTTTGAAAAAGGGCTATCTGAAATTCTTCCATTTTTCAAAATAAGCCAAGAATTCCCATTCCTCCACAATGGGTAGTATTCCCCAAGTTAAAGATTGAAGATTCATTCACATAAACAAAATGTTCAGATTTTCAGTGACTGCAACAGGAAAAATACTAAAATAAGATTACCACATTTACATTTTCAATAGGTCCTTGGTATCTTATGATAGTTTACGTAAGAATCTATACACCAAGTATTCATATTCTTAAATAATTCCTGGATCAACTTCCTTCTACATGAAGTGGTGAACATAATTCATAAAAAATATAAAAAGATTAGTCAGTGTGATAAAGATATTTAAATTTTCAGGACATATTATTGGTTTGAACAAATTTATCATGTAGCATTTCTGACGATACTGCAATTTTTTTTTTTTTTTTTTTTATGAAAACCTTGATATGTAGAAATGAGCACTGTAAAACGTAGGTGATTGGGTTAATGACCATGTATTTACGATGGCTGATCTTTATGATATGTGTGACTGTGTAATTGACCTCATTTTGACCTTTGCAAGTGGACCTCCTTCACTAAATGTCCAGTACAGCTCTCAGTGTGAACTATAAGCACAGTACTAGCATGTATATACATTGTCTTAAGATCATCAAACTTTAGATCTCTGGCGACATTGATGTGTTCAGCACATGCCTTGAAGCATCATAGGTGCGCCCAGGTGTAAACGCAGTATTTACTGGATTGTCTTCAGTAATTACCTGCAGATTATATATCAGTGAAGAATACTTAACATAAGCTATTACACATACACCACCAACTCTCTGTGTATGTAATCCTGATCACTGTCTCGCTATATATGTCAGGGAAGACTTGTGGGTGTATAAACATGCACACCGATCTTTTTAGGACAATAATTGACAGAAATCGACAATACCATATATACAGCTTATCATTAGCGGAACATGATACATTCTTTCAACTACACCAAAAATGTTCTTCTTTTTAACTTGCCTCTGGAAGAGAGGGTCTCAGATCACCTGGTTTGCTATTATCCCAATCTTGGTGTCAGCAATGGTTTCCAATGAGGTTTTAAATGCAAGTGTGAAAAGGCATCAGTGAACCCCTTTATACTGGGTACTAATATTTGGTGTAGTTTGAAACGTTTTTGAATTTTTAGGTCACCCGAGACAAAGTCTCATGGTGACCTATTGCAATCCCCTTTAATTCGGCATCATTTGTCATAAACTTTTAACATTTTCAACTTCTTCTGGAAAACTCTTGAACCCATTTCAATGAAATTTTACAAAAACCTTTCATGGTTATGTGCACCAAAATTGTAAATTATATGGATCCCAAACCCCAGGAGCCTGAGGGGCAGGGGCAAAAACAAAAATCACATATTTGATCATAATTTGTTGATTTTTATTGGAACTAGTTCACATATTGATCTCGGCTGACCCCCAGGGACTGTTGAACAGGGCCAAAAATGGGTCAAATTAACTGAAGTTTCAAAGATGTTCCACTGTTGGAAGATTTTACATAGGATATTGAAATCTTGAGTGGAATTTCTTTTAATTTAAACTTGGTTAGAAGCCTCAGCATGGGACAGCAATTAATGTATACACAATTTACATTTGTATAAGTTATAAGACATTTTTAACAGAACCATTTCTATGACGTGTTACAAGAAATAGTGAGACTCAGGTGAACTTTAAGGCCCTTGGGTCTCTTGTTAGTCTTTAAAATATGATGTTGAGGCTTTGATGCAAGTGTTGAAAGGCACAGGTAAACCACTTTATAATTATACTTGGGTACTGCTTTTCTGTTGGGATAGTTTTCTGTAGAAAAAAACCCTGTGTAAAGAATCATTTTAGACATGTTGGTTTATGTCCGATTTCTTCCGGTTTTGTTGAGAGTGTTCGTGGACTTGACAATTAGTTCAAATATCAACCACCAATACAGGTTATAATGCTAAAATATCACAACATAACATACACAATTAACAATCCAAAGATATTTCATAATATATAATGTTTAGGTTTTGGTATTGACAGCTGGCGATCAATACACTCTGTTATGCTTGTACTAGGGTACCAATATTTAGTATGGAGATAGCGGGGAATGGCTGAATTTGAAGTCAGCTTTGTACTGTAGGCAGAACTCTTGTTTTTTTTGTCATAGAACATTTCAGGTTTGAAATCTAGGAGAAAGCTTGCACATTCTGAAAATTGAAAATACCTTCTTAACTGTTTTTTAAATACCCTACCTTACAAAAATGTGGTTTTGTATTGCCTGTATATACATATGTATTGATTTTATGTAATAAGGTCCTCTAGGTATAAAACTGTATTCACAGTAATGTACAGGAATTATTCAGAATCCAGGTGATTTTAAAGATCCTGTGAAAGTAGAAAGTGTCGATAGGTATAAATCGCTTAGAAACTAGATATGTGATAGCCATTTATGTAATCAATGACAAAAAAACCCCTCATTCACAAGGATTTAGAGTCTAATCCATATATACCTGTTTATTTAGTGACAGCTGTGCATTGTGTTTAAAAAGTTTTAAAAATAATATGCTGTAATATATGTATGTCCTTTGTTACTCGTTGCTTCCTCAATGGTTCTGACTGTGTTCTAATAGGGTTTCCAGATCCAGGTCTGATGAAAACTTTGGGGAATTTTTTTTTCATTATGACCTCATCAAAAGATATAACCTGTTTCCTATTGTGTTATGTTATATTGCCTCTGCTTTGATGCTAATTAGTATTAAAAATCACTTACATTTTGTGTGAGATTTATTTCTGCATAAATACGCGTGGAGAGTCAATCGCAATTCAAAATCCTTCACAACTATTTACACGCAAATAACTCTTTCATGTTGAATTTTTTTTACCGATATCGGAATCTAGGGCTCCTGGTCTCTAATAGCTCATCATTCGCAGATTTAAAGTCATTTATAGATCTGCGTTCAGGAAATATGTATTCGCAAATATGTCATAATAGGTAAATTCCAAAAATGGTGTCCTTGTTATAAGCTTGCGTTTTAGATTTTGATATTTCTACACATTGTCTCCATGTACTTTTTCAGAGGCCTCCAGGGAAGGCTTTGTTTTGTCGACGTTTTATTTTGCATTCCACCAATTTTGAGTTTGAATTACGACTATGTTAACTATATGATGGTATTTTGATGTTGTTTCAAAGACAATGATTAGCTGTGAATATTTTAAGAATTGACATGAATTTATTGAATACTGTTTCTTTTGCTATGAAACTTCAAAACCATGTCACATGCACACATTTTCATTTCATTTGAGAGTTTTGAAGCACATCTTAAAATTTTTCAACCAGATGTGTTACACTACTGAAATCATATTTTAGGCTTATTTTAGAAATGTGAAGTAAAATGGTTGCTTGACATCCTAATGAATACTCACACAATATGTAATGATTATTGCAGATTGTGCTAACATCGGTATAGACACATACAAGTACAGTAATTACATATAAACATCTGTATATTATATATACTGACGGTATTTCATTTACACCAATGAAAAAAACCCTATTCTCAGTTATGGTAAATTACAGCCATTTCCATAGTGTGCTGCAATTGTGTCGCCATTGACTATTCAGGTCAAGGACAGTCTTTCTGAAATACCAATCAGATAAGGTAAAGCCCATAATGGACAAAAACGTCATTAACATAGACATTTGAGTAAAGAATGCTTTTTCTCTCTTCTATTTAGGTTTTCTCAGGATGTCGACTATTTGTATTCATTCCAAAAACACCAGCAAGGGTAAGAATAAATTTTTTGTACAAATTTTACATTTGAAGTTTTAATATTTTTTTATTTCCATCTGTTGGTCTGTAGACATCATGTTTTTGTTTGCTTCCTTACACATCATGTTTTATGATTTTTTTCCAACTTGATAATTGAACTTTATTTCCATATTGATCTGAAAAAGTTTTTCAATGTCTTGTAATAAGCATGCCCTCTGACTTCATGATAGATTTAATATGTTGTTTATGTATGTAATGAGTATGTTGTATTGTGTAATTAAATGTTTAAGGTGAAAGAAAGTTTTATGCAGGTCACAAATTGGCATCACTAGAAAGCTAGGGTGCCATGTGCCAATCCATCTTCTCCCATCTTTGTACATTTGAGTTCAGGGTGATATTCTGTAAAGATGTTTGATAGTTCCCAGATTTGGACAAATTGTCTGTGTGTTATCCCGCTGGGTCTGTTATGATTTATAATGAGGGGGACTTCAGTGTTTGGGGAAATCGTCGGTGAAGGGGTCACACATATGGGTAGAGAATGTCTGTATATATGTTGTGTACTATACTGTAAGGCTTAACTTCTTTTTAGTTAAAGTAGTTTGGATTCTTTACCGTAGGACAGAGACACACAAACAGGTAACATGAGACAGGGGAGTTAGATGTTTTTATTGTTAATTAGTACAGGTATTTATAGAACATTCAATGTGCTAATTACATGCATGGATAGTTTTATGGGAGATAGACTGTACATGTTTACAGGAAATATTGTAAGGGTATACATACCATTAAATAAGTATGATATAATTTGATCATGTAATTAATTTATGTCCTTATTATTGATTCTGAAGATGCATCTTATTCTTGGTGGAAAGCATAAAAGCATATCTATGGAAGAAAGGATTGGGAAGATATATATATTCTACATGAAGGATATGTATTCTATAAGGAGAAAAATGTGTTTTGTAGGAGAATATTTATTCTATAAGGGGGATAAGTATTCTTTAGGGAGCATATATATTCTGCAGGAAAATATCTGTATCTGTGGGGAGGACATTTATTTAATATGGAAAATATGTATTCAATAATGAGGATATGTATTCTGTAGGATGTTGTTATTCTGTAGGAGGAAATGTATTCTATATGGAGGATATGAGTTCTGTTAGAGGATATGTATTCCATATGAAGGATGTGTATTCTTTACCAAGGTTATGTAATCTAAAAGGAGGATATGTATTCTGTAGAAGGATAGGTATTCTATAGGAAGGATATGTATTCTATAGGAAGGATATGTACTCTATAGGAAGGATATGTATTCTATAGGAAGGATATGTACTCTATATGGATGATATGTATTCTGTAGGAGGAAATGTATTCTATATGGAGGATATGAGTTCTGTTAGAGGATATGCATTCCATATGAAGGATGTGTATTCTTTACCAAGGTTATGTAATCTAAAAGGAGGATATGTATTCTATATTGATAATATGTATTCTTTATGGATGATAGGTATTCTGTAGGGGAATATGCATTCTATATGGATGATAGGTATTCTATAGTTTGGATATCTAGAAAAAACTATGTTATGATATGATAATATCATGCTATCCATTTTGGACAGTGTTTCTATGTAAGGTGTACAGTATGACTATGTAGGAAAGCTGTATTTTAGTGTGAATTGTGTTTAGAAACATATTTGTAACATAACCTGATTATTGCAGTCTGGAAGGTGACATTTCTCTGTTTGACAACTAGAGAATAACTTTTATTATCAAGACTTTTCTTTTTCACAGCTGGAGAATAACTTTAATTATCTTGACATTCAAGCAATAGAAAGTAAAAAACAGAACCAGGTATGTAATATTGTTTATCAGTCTTAATAAAATATTTATCTGTTTGTAAAAATACACAATGGAATAATTATTTTTTATTTTCACTAGTTCTCAAGGTAAATCTGCAATAAAGCGTATCTTATTGTAATGATGTGTAGACTAAAGATAAAGATGTAGACTATCGATATAGGTATAGAGTAATAGGTGTATGAATTTAATGATTAATGAAGCTATTGTGATTTTTGTTACAGTTAGCTCTAACAGTAGATGGAAAAACATACAACTTTGTGACACTGGATGTGGAGACAGAGGAGGTCAATCACATGATCACACACTTGGCAGTATCTCTATGTCACATCTTCCCCGACTTCACCATAGAGTAAGTATTGTTCAACCCAGAAAGATTTCTGCATATAAACTCCATTTCTGATAATTATGCCATAATATATATGGCTTTACAGTTTTAAAACTTTGAAAATTATAACTTGTCATGGCTTTGAGAAGGCAACCACCATCCTTGATTGATCAGGAAATTTTCTCTGTTTTATTACAGGAGATTGATTAAGAAAATAGATGTGTGCCCACCAGAACGGACAAAGATGATGACAGACATGACTAAAAACATCTCTAAGGAAACAGGACCATGTGGTGGATTTACCATGATGTATGCTTGTATGTGTGACTACCACAGCCTGCCCTTTAGGGCAGAGGTTGAATGGGTATGTATGATGTGACATCAGGACAAAGGTAGAATTCATACATAACTATGCCTATATATGTATGTCATTTTCAGACAGACCTTAAATGGTGTGGAACCATATAAATGTGTGACCTTCAGGACAGATGTTAAATGGGTACCATATTTTCTGGATTATAAGCCGCAGCATTTTCCCTTGGTGGTCAGGTGTTTGGCTTATATACCAGTGGGGCTTATATACCAGTACCAGTGGGGCTTATATACCATCACCAGTGGGGCTTATATACCAGTGGGGCTTATATATGGACAAAAAACAATCGAGAAACGAGGAAAAAAAAATGAAGCGTATCGCCTAGACATTGGTTCAGGAGCATTACATATTAAGGAAGCTATTTTACGTTGTTGAAACACATCAATAGATTAAAGGATTATCTGTGTATGATTCATTTGGAAACTTAACTTAAATGTTTCACTGAAGATCTTGATAAATTGCCTTTCGCTGTCTGTTATATCAACAAACTTTGGTCAATGGTTACCACATCGTAAGAAAGGGTGTGGCTTATATTCCGGTGCAGCTAGTATGTGGATCTAATTAAAAAAATCCTTAAAGATTGGCTCTGCAGCTTACATACTGGTGCAGTTAATAACCTGGATAATATAGTATATTGTGAGTTTAGAGAGCATGATGTTTTAATTAATCTTCAGTAATAATAACAAATTTATTTTTCATGATATGTATGTATAAGATAAGTAATTAATATTGGTAATTATCATTGCAGGATATTGATACAATATACCTTTCACAAGACTCAAGAGAACTCTGCCTTCGTGACTTCGATCACTTAGAACCAAAGTAAGTTACAGGTTTAGTGATACTTAGCATGATCCAGTGTTCAGCAGGGTAGAATTTCACTTAAGATTTTATAACTTGTTATTGTATTGTTTTGGTTATTTGATAATAAGTATCAAACTGTCTTGTTATGACATTTACAGTCATTATAAATGACAGTGCATTACCAGCAAGCATTGCATGCTTATTTTCTATGTTAACAATACTGACATTGTTAAAATGGATTTATGTATAGTTTTGTTGTTGTGTAATTGTTTTTATACTTAATATAAAGTGATATTAAGTAATATACTGACTATAGTGGTGTTGTTGTTTTATATACTGACTATAGTGGTGTTGTTGTTTTATATACTGACTATAGTGGTGTTGTTGTTTTATATACTGACTATAGTGGTGTTGTTTTATATACTGACTATAGTGGTGTTGTTGTTTTATATACTGACTATAGTGGTGTTGTTTTATATACTGACTATAGTGGTGTTGTTGTTTTATATACTGACTATAGTGGTGTTGTTGTTTTATATACTGACTATAGTGGTGTTGTTGTTTTATATACTGACTATAGTGGTGTTGTTGTTTTATATACTGACTATAGTGGTGTTGTTGTTTTATATACTGACTATAGTGGTGTTGTTGTTTTATATACTGACTATAGTGGTGTTGTTTTATATACTGACTATAGTGGTGTTGTTGTTTTATATACTGACTCTAGTGGTGTTGTTGTTTTATATACTGACTATAGTGGTGTTGTTGTTTTATATACTGACTATAGTGGTGTTGTTGTTTTATATACTGACTATAGTGGTATTGTTGTTTTATATACTGACTATAGTGTTGTTGTTTTATATACTGACTATAGTGGTGTTGTTGTTTTATATACTGACTATAGTGGTGTTGTTGTTTTATATACTGACTATAGTGGTGTTGTTCTATATACTGACTATAGTGGTGTTGTTGTTTTATATATTGACTATTGTGGTGTTGTTTTATATACTGCCTATAGTGGTGTTGTTGTTTTATATACTGACTATAGTGGTATTGTTGTTTTATATACTGCCTATAGTGGTGTTGTTGTTTTATATACTGACTATAGTGGTGTTGTTGTTTTATATACTAACTATAGTGGTGTTGTTGTTGTTTTATATACTGACTATAGTGGTGTTGTTGTTGTTTTATATACTGACTATAGTGGTGTTGTTGTTTTATATACTGACTATAGTGGTGTTGTTGTTTTATATACTGACTATAGTGGTGTTGTTGTTTTATATACTGACTATAGTGGTGTTGTTGTTTTATATACTGACTATAGTGGTGTTGTTGTTTTATATACTGACTATAGTGGTGTTGTTGTTTTATATACTGACTATAGTGGTATTGTTGTTTTATATACTGACTATAGTGGTGTTGTTGTTGTTTTATATACTGACTATAGTGGTGTTGTTGTTTTATATACTGACTATAGTGGTGTTGTTGTTGTTTTATATACTGACTATAGTGGTGTTGTTGTTGTTTTATATACTGACTATAGTGGTGTTGTTGTTTTATATACTGACTATAGTGGTGTTGTTGTTTTATATACTGACTATAGTGGTGTTGTTCTATATACTGACTATAGTGGTGTTGTTGTTTTATATATTGACTATAGTGGTGTTGTTTTATATACTGCCTATAGTGGTGTTGTTGTTTTATATACTGACTATAGTGGTGTTGTTTTATATACTGCCTATAGTGGTGTTGTTGTTTTATATACTGACTATAGTGGTGTTGTTGTTTTATATACTGACTATAGTGGTGTTGTTGTTTTATATACTGACTATAGTGGTATATACTGACTATAGTGGTTTGTTGTTTTATATACTGACTATAGTGGTGTTGTTGTTTTATATACTGACTATAGTGGTGTTGTTTTATATACTGACTATAGTGGTGTTGTTGTTTTATATACTGACTATAGTGGTGTTGTTTTATATACTGACTATAGTGGTGTTGTTGTTTTATATACTGACTATAGTGGTGTTGTTTTATATACTGACTATAGTGGTGTTGTTGTTTTATATACTGACTATAGTGGTATTGTTGTTTTATATATTGACAATATAGTGGTATTGTTGTTTTATATACTGACTATAGTGGTGTTGTTGTTTTATATACTGACTATAGTGGTATTGTTGTTTTATATACTGACTATAGTGGTGTTGTTGTTTTATATACTGACTATAGTGGTATTGTTGTTTTATATACTGACTATAGTGGTGTTGTTGTTTTATATACTGACTATAGTGGTGTTGTTGTTTTATATACTGACTATAGTGGTGTTGTTGTTTTATATACTGACTATAGTGGTATTGTTGTTTTATATACTGACTATAGTGGTGTTGTTGTTTTATATACTGACTATAGTGGTGTTGTTGTTTTATATACTGACTATAGTGTTGTTGTTGTTTTATATACTGACTATAGTGGTGTTGTTGTTTTATATACTGACTATAGTGTTGTTGTTGTTTTATATACTGACTATAGTGGTATTGTTGTTTTATATACTGACTATAGTGGTATTGTTGTTTTATATACTGACTATAGTGTTGTTGTTGTTTTATATACTGACTATAGTGGTGTTGTTGTTTTATATACTGACTATAGTGGTGTTGTTGTTTTATATACTGACTATAGTGGTGTTGTTGTTTTATATACTGACTATAGTGGTGTTGTTGTTTTATATACTGACTATAGTGGTATTGTTTTATATACTGACTATAGTGGTGTTGTTGTTTTATATACTGACTATAGTGGTGTTGTTGTTTTATATACTGACTCTAGTGGTATTGTTGTTTTATATACTGACTATAGTGGTGTTGTTGTTTTATATACTGACTATAGTGGTGTTGTTGTTTTATATACTGACTCTAGTGGTGTTGTTGTTTTATATACTGACTATAGTGGTGTTGTTGTTTTATATACTGACTATAGTGGTGTTGTTGTTTTATATACTGACTATAGTGGTGTTGTTGTTTTATATACTGACTATAGTGGTGTTGTTGTTTTATATACTGACTATAGTGGTGTTGTTGTTTTATATACTGACTATAGTGGTGTTGTTGTTTTATATACTGACTATAGTGGTGTTGTTGTTTTATATACTGACTGTAGTGGTATTGTTTTATATACTGACTATAGTGGTGTTGTTGTTTTATATACTGACTATAGTGGTGTTGTTGTTTTATATACTGACTATAGTGGTGTTGTTGTTATATATACTGACTCTAGTGGTGTTGTTGTTTTATATACTGACTATAGTGGTGTTGTTGACTATTGGTATATACTGACTATAGTGGTGTTGTTGTTTTATATACTGACTCTAGTGGTGTTGTTGTTTTATATACTGACTGTAGTGGTATTGTTTTATATACTGACTATAGTGGTGTTGTTGTTTTATATACTGACTATAGTGTTGTTGTTGTTTTATATACTGACTATAGTGGTATTGTTGTTTTATATACTGACTATAGTGGTGTTGTTTTATATACTGACTATAGTGGTGTTGTTGTTTTATATACTGACTATAGTGGTGTTGTTGTTTTATATACTGACTATAGTGGTGTTGTTGTTTTATATACTGACTATAGTGGTGTTGTTGTTTTATATACTGACTGTAGTGGTATTGTTGTTTTATATACTGACTATAGTGGTGTTGTTGTTTTATATACTGACTATAGTGGTGTTGTTTTATATACTGACTATAGTGGTGTTGTTGTTTTATATACTGACTATAGTGGTGTTGTTGTTTTCCAGAGATCTTGTGCCTATCATAGGAGCCTTAGAACACAACACATGGTTTACCAAGCTTGATGCCAACGATGTCAAACTGGTGAGTGGCTTAACATTGCTTACTACTGAAACCATTGTACAAGGATGTGAAAGTGCTTGTATTCATATAATGTACATCTCTTCCTAATATATTGTTTTCAATCATTTACAGACATTGGAAGCCCAGTTAGAAGTGTTCAAGGTGATGAGAAGGAATGCTGTGATAAACGAATTATGTCTAAGTAACTCAGGGATAAACACGTAAGTTTATATCTGATGCCACCGGGATAAATACGTAAGTTTGTAGTCTGGTGCCACCGGGATAAATACGTAAGTTTGTAGTCTGGTGCCACAGGGATAATAACATAAGTTTTAGGTATGGTACCACAAGGATAGATAGGAAAGGATATAGTCTGGTACCACAGGAATAAACATGTAAGTTAATGGTCTGGTGACTCATTGAGAGTAAATATGAAAGTTTGTGTCAGGAGGTCACCATGACCCCAGTGGAAATTTATGCCTGAGTATCGACCTTTCCGTTGCCTGATATGAAATTTTTATGGAACTAAAATTTAAGTTAGTGAATTTGATTACTCAGAACAAAGATAAAATTCTCTGGGGTTAGAAATTAAAACTGTTTGATATATAGTGATATTTAGTTTCCTATATCCTTTGCACTGTGACATGATGAAAAATCTTTTTATTGTAACAGAGATTTTGTTCAGAAGCTTTCAACAGCTCTCCTGTCCAACAGTTCTACAGCACTACATAGTATAGACCTGTCAAAAAACACACTCGATGACAAAGGTAGGTACCTGTCTTACAATTAATGTTATACATCTGTATTGTACAGACAAGTCTTTCAGTTAGTCTTACCTTTCATTCTGGAAAACTGAAATTGTTTCTTGAACGGATCTATTTTAAGCTTAATATTTTTATATGATATGAGATATTAATGAAAAAACTTCAAAATGTTGTTTATAATTAGCCATCATCCACCTGATCGGAACCCTGGGGAGTTTGTGTCGAGGTTTGATACGGTTTGACATCAGCCATGCCAAGATCACTGGAAGGGGTCTAAACAAGGTAGCAGAGACCCTCACACATAACATGGTAGTAGTGGGAAAACTTCAAAACTTAAGCCTCGCTGATAATCCAGCCAAGGGGGAGGATCTTCAGGTGAGAAAATTTCAGGTGTTCAGTCAGGTTTTATAATATAGACCAATAGATATTGAGAGTCAAGAACAGTGACTGTCATGTAACTACCTCACAAAATGGTTTCATCTATAGTTTGACAAATATTTATGCTAAATTAAAAATAGGAGAACAAACTCTCAAATTATTTCAAATAGTAGTATCTTCGGGGTTGGATACTTTACAGTATTCAATAGAGGTCCATTCTATATAATGAACATGAAACATAGAAATGAAGTCGATCTAGATGTCAACATGTTTTACCCATGATGACTTTTACAATTTTCATATGCCCTAGCTGAAGTAGAATTTTGTGACTCAAGATGGTTGTAGTTGTTACGTAAACATTGAGACGTCATGGAGACATAAGCATTTATATTGATTGAAATTTAAATCTTATATTTGATGGTCACGTGTGTATGACCTCCTGACAGCTGATTGTAACCTTGGCATAGGATAGATAATTCTGAATTTTTCACACATTTGCTTCAGGCTTGTTTGTTCCCAATATCATTCATATTATTCTGGTTTTATTTGTCAGTGACCTTTCACCTCAGTTGTTTGATATTGACCTTTCACCTCAGTTGTTTGATATTGACCTTTCACCTCAGTTGTTTGATATTGACCTTTCCCCTCAGTTGTTTGTTTGACCTTTTATGATATTTAATAGAGCTTTTACAAGACTAACTTTTTAGCCTTTGACCTTACTCAGTGACCATGAACTTTGTATTTCAGAAGCTGTACCACTTTCTCGCCAACCCAAATACCGTCACACACTTGGACCTGTCTGGTATAGACTGTGCCTTGGAAAATGTAGGTAGCTGTGCTAAAGTTGGTAACAGTGATGACGTTTGTTTGTCTTGCTGTACTCTGTTGAACTTTAGAAACAATTATGATTCATAATTATTATTGATTATACAGAAATATTACACCACATGCCCTTAGATGTTCTCTAATCTAAATAGGATAATTCTTCGTTCAATCGCTAAGTTAAAAAAAAGGAGGATTTTATCCTCGTGTTAGTGATTTCATAAAGTTGTATCAAGATTGCCTCAATATCATGTCAGCGATTCATTTGAAGTTCAACAGGAAAGAGAAAAAAAGGATCATTAAAACTATGTTTTAGGGAAGATCCGTAATAATCTTCTACCTGAGGTTGAGACCCCCTGTTATCATTTCTCAGACGAGTGAACCATTCTTTCCTTTACATCAGCCAAGCCAGCAGTGAAATCTGAAATATTTGACATCATTTGAGGTGATGGTAAACATGAGGTTTTCTTCCAGTGTTGGGGTAAACTCATGTCTGACCCCTGTTGAGCCAACACACAAGTATTCTTAATCAAGAGGCTCTGCCGTGAAAGTTTCAAAAGCAACTGATCTCATATTCAATTTGCCCAACCATTGATTACTTTACTAATTAAAACTTATTGGTATATATAATTCCAGTTTTGCAACCATGTTTTTTCTCCTTTATACAAGCGCTTAATTTCAAAAGAAGAACTTGTAAATTTACAATGTTTTTAGCCCACCATCATCAGATGGTCGGGTATTCAAATCACCCTATGTCCAGTGTCTGTGGTCTGTCTGTAAATAGTTTTTGTTATCGCTGTTTCTTGAGAAGCACTAGACGGATCTTTCTCAAATTTTATATGTGGGTTCCCCTTGGTCCCAAGTTATGCCTGTTTGATTTTAGGATTGATCAGAAAGACAAAATGGCAGACAGGTGGCCATCTTCAATTTTGAGTTTGAAAGATTGTTATTTCTTGAGAAATACTAGGTAGATCTTTCTCAGATTTTGTATGTAGGTTCTTCTTTGTCCTTAGTTGTGCTCATTTGAATTTGGCCTTGCTTAAAAAAACAAAACGGCTTCCAGGCAACCATCTTTGATTTGGCAATTAAAGATAATCATTGCTATTTCTGCAAAGGAATGTTCATATTTCTTATTATCAAGATCTAAAACATCAAAGAGAAGAGAAAAGAAGAGGAAAGAAAGATCGAACGTTTAAGGGTACCACGATCCCTCTGAGATCTCGTTGTTAATACTTTTAGCATTTAGGTAAGTGCTTTTATATTTTTTTTTCCAGCTGTGTGGGCCGTTACTACGAGGCAGTTTAGCTACTCTCACACATCTTACCTTGGCAAGGAACACTTTCTCTCACAAGAAAGTCAAAGATGTAACACCGCCATCATCCTGGAAACAGTTTTTTGCCAGTGTGTATGATCTACAACATCTGGATCTATCTGGCTGTAAACTTTTTAGTGAACCACTCAGGTAAAACACTCATTCTGAATATCCTAATATGACCCTAAGTAGGACATCTGACTGAGTTTATCGATAAATGATCCCTCAGGTAAGACGCCTGGATGTAAATGTCCTAGTGAACTCTTCAGGAAGGACAACTGACTGTAAACATCCTTAAGTAAGACTATTGATTTAGGATTCCTTGTAGACCCATGTTGTATGACAACTAGCTAAAATTTACTTATGAACGGCTCAAATAAGACACCTTGCCGTTAACTTCTTAATGAACACTTCAGATAAGACACCTTGCTATTAACTTCCTAATGAACCCTTAAGTAAGACACCTTGCTATTAACATCTTAATGAACCTCTCAGATAAGACATCATGCTGTTAACTTCCTAATGAACCCTTAAGTAAGACACCTTGCTATTAACTTCCTAATGAACACTTCAGATAAGACACCTTGCTGTTAACTTCCTAATGAACCCTTAAGTAAGACACCTTGCTATTAACATCTTAATGAACCTCTCAGATAAGACATCATGCTGTTAACTTCCTAATGAACCCTTAAGTAAGACACCTTGCTATTAACTTCCTAGTGAACCCCTCAAGTAAGACACGTCTTGATGTTAACTTCCTAATGAACCCCTCAAGTAAGACACGTCTTGATGTTAACTTCCTAATGAACTCCTCAGGTAAGACACGTCTTGCTGTTAACTTCCTAATGAACTCCTCAGGTAAGACACGTCTTGCTGTTAACTTCCTAATGAACTCCTCAGGTAAGACACGTCTTGCTGTTAACTTCCTAATGAACCCCACAGGTAAGACACGTCTTGCTGTTAACTTCCTAATGAACCCCTCAAGTAAGACACGTCTTGCTGTTAACTTCCCCTAGAGCAAGAAACGGAACATGAAAATTTTATAATGAACTACTTTTGTAACAAACTTGGAATAAGACACGTGGACCTGCTGTGAACATTTTGCAAGACCCCCATCTATGTGTGTGGTGTAAAACACTTTGTTCCTGTACAGCATGAATGCAGTCAATGAAAATACAAGTGTACTAAACTTACAATAAGACAAGGAAGTGAAATTTTTAAATGTTGAAAAAGACAAGTTGTTCTATTATTTGGAAGGTTGTTTATGGGAATGAGGATCAACAGAGGATTTACATACATGATTACAACACACTTTTTACCTGTGTTAGTTTTGTGTTTACAGAGAGCTGTTGCTAGGATTAGCCAGTAACATACATCTGAGTGGTGTACACCTCGACCTCAGCAGTAACGACCTCATGTCCCAGGGGGCCACGGTGCTTGAGAGCTGCCTCAGCAACATCAAATGTCTCAAAAGTCTTGACCTCAGTAATAACGGTAAATGATCTCATTCTGGACCTTCGTAACGATGTTGATGTATCTCAAACTCATTATACACGCGAACCCCACTCGGAGGTTACAACCTTTATAACAATGAATATGAAATTCAACCTCAACGCACCACAGCCAATTCTTGTATATATTCCCTACATCGTAACGGTTGACCGGTTTTGCATCTTTGGTGATGGCTGGGGTGTTGAGGTTTTATATCATCATATCTTATTCTCTGCATACAATCTGGCATTGGTTCCAAACTTTACTGTTTTTTATAATAATGAAGATTTAACTCAAACAAACTGAAGTGTTAGACCTTTCTCCGAAAGTTTTGAAAAAATTTTGTTTTCCATAAATATCCTAAAGTTATCTTTAATTTTGTGATTTCACAAAGAAAATATGTATATTTATATCCTATAGATTAATCAATAAACATCATTCAAGTTCCTTGATGCACAAAAATAATAAAAAAAAATTCTTTTTGCAGAAACGATTTTATAGATCATGTATTGATAATCTAACCAAAAGAGTAAGGAAAAGTTTGTAAATTACTTTGACATCATATGATATTTTGTTGTAAGTTGTTTTGGTAGATGATCGGAAGGTAAGAGAAAGTTTGGGTTCTCCTTTAGATTTTATTGGCCGGTGATAGGTTTAGTATACAGGTATTCACCATGTAACTTTGTGTGTTCAATGCCTGTGTGTTTCGTCTATATAGGTATTGACCAAAGCCTCATCAGCCTGCTCAACTGGATCAGAAACAACCGAGGAATAAAACACCTGGCTATCGGCCGTAACTTCGACCACATCAAACCAAGGTATAACCGAATCAATTACTAGATTGGTAGGTTGTGAGACAAAGAAAGAAATTTGTTGAAAAAAAAATGATTAGCATGTTACATGTTCGAATTGTTGGCATAAATTTGACAATTCAGTAGATTGTAGGCTATTTGTTCCTACCTTCTGTACTTCCTGGTTTACTTGTCAGGACAATTTGCTTTTAACAGAAATTTGTTATGAAGATTAATCTGAAAGAGTTTTTTTTTTCAAAACAAACGTTTTATCATACAAGAGTAGAATTTGATTAAATCTTACAATGTGATTTAATATATTTCAAATTTCTTTTAATGATGCATGCATGTGTGTATTTCCAGAAATTTACCAAATGTCCTTGATGCCATTGTACAGCTGATTCAAGATGAAGATTATGTAAGTACGATATTTCAAGGACATTTAACATAAAAATGGATAAAAAAGGATGCACTATTTGTATTAAGTAGTGGTATCAAAATAAAATACCTGCTGCTTAATAGATTGGCATCTATTAGTTTGCATGACTCGATCTGCACTTAAATGCTTTCATTACACTCAAAATTTATTAAAGTTAAGTGGTTTTTATCCATTAAAGTTACCGACTTAGAACCACAAGACTTGACATTTAGTTTAGCTTCAATTCTTTTTTTATCAATTTTTTGTAAATTGTAATATTTGTATCATTTACCCACTGTTTAAGGAAAAACCTATACTATGTGATATGTTTTAAAGACACCATACTAAATAAAACTAATGGAATATATTCAGTCTAGAATCACGCTCTCAACATACTTAATAAACCAACAACAACCCCACTCTCATTCTCAAAGTTCACACCCAAGGCCTTTCTTACTTTTGAAAACCGTATACCCAAGGGATACCGTTACTCCATTTAAATCCCCTTTGGCACGTCCATCCAAGCTGACGGGAGTGATTAATAACGTTTCACAAATATTGTAAAAATAAAAAGCAATTAATTAAAACCTTTACATTAGTTCTTCAAATTCCCATTGAAAGACACCCTGAAAACACTCCCTAGCTGCTGATAGTGAACTTGCTGAAAATTGCTCGTTTTTACGGTAATTAAATTAACATATTGAAAAATTGCATCTGTCTGTTTTTAAGTGAAATGAAATTCGTAGATATTTAAATAATATTAAATTGAATTTCTTACACACCTGTGAAATTTCTTATCCAAAATTCCAGAAATCAGCGATTTTTATAGGGGAAAATTTTGAGTGTTTAATTGTCTTATTTTACAGCATCTGGAGTCTCTGTCATTGGCGGATTCCAAGTTGAAGAGTCATATATCAACTATACTCAACTCACTTGGTAGTAACCTTTCTCTGTTGGAAATTGACATCAGGTATGTGGTCGATCAATTAAAGAAATTCATGTTGTGATTTAGGGTCACAGTGGCCGAGTGGTTAAGGTCTCGGAGAATCTTTATCACGAGCCCTCAACCTCTGGGTCATGGGTTCGAGGCCTATGTGGATCATGTTGCAAAGAACTGCCCGCAGGTTGGTGGTTTTTCTCTGTGAACTCCAGCTTTTCTCCACCAACCAAACCTGGCATGTCCTCAAATGACCTAGGCTGTTACAGGACTTAAAGCAACACTAAACCATATAGGGTTTTATCTTTAAAGGGAGATAATCATCTTTTGTCTGATCAATGTGATGTCATGTCACAATTAAATTACATCAATGATGCAAAACATTGGGACAACAAAAACATATACAAGTACCTAATTTAGTCAGCAGGGTAAGAGAAAAAATAATCATTCACCTCCTTACTGGTGACATAGGTGTAACTCAACCCTCGGGAAAAGATGTTTTAGTTGTAAACTGCTGGCAAGCCTCTTGTTGGCTAACTTAATCATTTTTATCTTCTGGTTGAGATCTCCCTACATCGCCTCCAAGTAGGTGAAAGATTTTATTAATCTCATTTTATAACAGTTTTTTCTGTACTGGTTTTATTATATTACAGTGGAAACCATATGGGAGACTTTGGAGCGAGGATGCTTTCCAAGGCTTTACAGATCAACACTAAGCTGCGGACTATTCTGTGGGACAAGAATTCCACAACTGTTCTAGGGTTTGAGGACATCGCTGGAGCCTTAGAAAAGTAAGATTGCCGTTACTGTATCATATCTTTTGAAAAAAAAATAGAGAAAATACCAACATAATAACAATATAATAATTAAAACTCAAATTCCCCGGTGGTAGGGCAGGTGACTCGAAGACCCAGGTGGTAGGGCAGGTGACACAGAAGACCTAGGTTGTAGGGCAGGTGACTCGAAGACCCAGGTGGTAGGGCAGGTGACTCGAAGACCCGGGCAGGTGACTCGAAGACCCAGGTGGTAGGGCAGGTGACATGGAAGACCTAGGTGGAAAATGAGTGTTACCACTGTGCCACCCAACCACAGGACTTTTTTTTCTTGATCATGTGTGTAACTTTAATTGTACATTAAGCTGGATATTTACATCTATTTAAGGAACTACACACTGAAGAAGATGCCCACCCCTATCAACGATGCTGGATCTGCTCTGAAACAACATCCAGAGAGGACAGAAGCCTCTCTACAGAAGGTACAACAAAAAAACTATGATAGGAACTGTAGGATATGCTAGATTTGCTGGACTTCTAATATGGTTGCCAGTTATAAGGAATTTTCATTTCTCAAAACATTTTTTTTTTTTGATAACTTTTAGATATAACATATTCTGGAATAAAGACATTGGGTCAAATTTCTAATCAAAATTAAGGCTTGGCTTTCATTTTGAGAAAACACACCAGAAAATAAAATGGAACCAACAAAATTATTTGTTGATGATGTTGAAAAAGATCATTTTAGTTTTGAATGTATTGAAGTCAAGTGCCTCATTCTTGTTTGGTTTTAAATAGATTGAGATGTTACTACAGCGAAACCATAGTCCACAGAAATATTCATCTGACCAGGGCTTTAGGATGCAACAGGGATTTCTGGTCAGCTCTACCCAACAGGTATGGACATCGGTCATCTTGATGTCAAAAAATATTCTGGCAATTGTTCATTTTCCCTTACCATTATTCTCTCTGTAAATGTATGTTGTATGTAGAGATCAATATATTTTGGTGAAATGCGCAAAAAATTTTGTTGACAAGATTTACTGGTGACTCAGTGAATAAACATTTAATCTTTCATCATGTCTCTTGTTCTAGAATTGTTTCTATCAGATCAAAGCATGAATAAAAATGCAGTGTTTTAGTGAAATCATATGTGAACTACATTCAGAATGTGAATCATATTTGATATGTGAATCACATTCAGAACATGTGAATCACATTTAGTATGTGTGAATCACCTTCAGTATGTGAATCACCTGCAGTATGTGAATCACCTTCAGTATGTGAATCACATTCAGTATGTGAATCACCTTCAATACGTGAATCACCTTCAGTATGTGAATCACCTTCAGTATGTGAATCACCTTCAGTATGTGAATCGCCTTCAGTATGTGAATCACCTTCAGTATGTAAATCACATTTAGTATGTGAATCACATTCAGTATGTGAATCACCTGCAGTATGTGTATCACCCTCAGTATGTGAATCACATTCAGTATGTAAATCACCTCAGTATGTGAATCACCTTCAGTATGTGAATCACCTTCAGTATGTGAATCACATTCAGTATGTGAATCACCTTCAGTATGTGAATCACCTTCAGTATGTGAATCACCTTCAGTATGTAAATCACATTTAGTATGTGAATCACATTCAGTATGTGAATCACCTTCAGTATGTGTATCACCCTCAGTATGTGAATCACCTTCATTATGTGAACACTTCCTGTGTGATGAGGTACTCTGATGACCTTTGTTTAATGTTGATGTTCACAGACAATGGACAGATTGGTAGTCCAGAACCAGGACACTGTGAATGCTCTTGACCACGGAAACACAGAAGACTTCCAGTCTGACATAAATGTGGCCAACAGTCTTATAAAGGATGCAGGCAACTCCAAACAGGTACAGGACACACACAGCTTATTTACATCACAATACACGGGCACAGGAGTCCTCCTCCAGTTAACAGCTTATTTACATCACAATAACAGATACAGGAGTCCTCCTCCAGTTAACAGCTTATTTACATCACATAACAGATACAGGAGTCCTCCTCCAGTTAACAGCTTATTTACATCACAATTACAGATACAGGACACACCTAGTTAACAGCTTATTTACATAAAAAAAATACAGATACAGGACACACCTAGTTAACAGCTTATTTACATCACAAAACACAGATACAGGAGTCCTCCTCCAGTTAACAGCTTATTTACATCACAATAACAGATACAGGAGTCCTCCTCCAGTTAACAGCTTATTTACATCACATAACAGATACAGGAGTCCTCCTCCAGTTAACAGCTTATTTACATCACATAACAGATACAGGAGTCCTCCTCCAGTTAACAGCTTATTTACATCACAATACACAGATACAGGACACACCTAGTTAACAGCTTATTTACATCACAAAACACAGGCACAGGACACATCAAGTTGCCTAGATATGTAGAATTACATTACCGAGGAAATGACTTAGATTATGTTGTGAGAAATATTGACAACCCATATCTCACAAATCATTGATAATTTAATGTGGGCGATGTAGTCGAATTCAGAAAATTTTGATACAGACAAACTTACTTAAAAAAGAATTTTTATAATATTTTGATTAATCAAAGCAAATACATGTATCCATATGTTACTAATACCTTATTGGTAAAGGGAGATAACTCTAATAATGTTTTATTCCTGCTCCAGTTGCTACCACAGCTACAAGTGATTGCCAACAAGTCACTGTCAACAGGCAACCCTGTGGAAGCATGTCTTAAAGAGATGTCGGACACACTGAGACAGGTGTTGGAGAAACATATGAAGGTATGTTGTTGCTATGTGTCTTGTTCTATTGTTGACACGTGTGTGAAAGAACCAGGAAAATACACATTCCTATCAATGGCCTGACCAGGAATCGAACCCAGGTCTCTAGCGTGATAATCAACCCTGCTCTACCAACTGAGCCAAAGAAGCATGCTCAATCAGCTGAGTGACAGAGAGAGTATTTAACACTATATACAAGCCACACCAACCCGCTCCAATTACGCATGTAAAAGTTAACTGGATATGAACATTAACCCTAAAAAGCGTCAGATATATTTTTATTCACTGCGTAGTGAAATTGGAATAGAAATTAAAAGGGGCTCCGTCTGTGTTTCTGTTTGTCAAGTAAAAAGAATTCTGTAATATATATTATTGAGACTTTGTGCTGTATGCACATTACTTGCATGAATGATGCAACGGGGGTTTTTCTACCACATTACAACACCTCTGCACAGTGTAGTACTATAAGTCACTAAATAGTGCTATCTCGTAATCTAGTTTTCTGAGCAGGTGATAATGATGATAGTTTTTTTAGCTCACCTAGTCCGAAGTTTTCAATAGGAAAATAGATATTTTTTGTGTTGTGTGCTTGGTTTTAATGAAGCAATTTCAGCCAAAAAAAACCTGGTGAGCAATACAGGCCATATGGGCCTCTTGTCTTGTAAAATTTTCCTCTGGACTGTGTCTCTGACATAAGAAAATGATTTTATTGAGAGTAAACTAACACCATGAAAAAGTTTTAATTTGAGAATCAATTGATTGTTCACAAATAAGCAAGATGCAAACAGGAATATGTTGATGAGAATTGTTTTCATTTTTGGTACAGAAAACAGTTGAAGACATGTTAGAATGTACTAGTAACCAGTGTGCTTCTGTGATGGCTGATAAGGTAAGTAAAACATCTTCTCATCGCTCTTGAATCTATAAATTTCTTTATATGTTACCATCTGATTAGTTTACAGACTTTGAAAAATTCTGTAAAACTTACATATATGAAATTATTGATCAAATTCACATAAGCTAAGAAAAAAAAGAAATGGATGACATTTTTGATTGCCTGATATTCCGTAATTTCAATTTCATCCCTCATATATCTTTCTTTCACTCTAAAGGAAGTGCAGTCTGACTTGGAGACAAATTGTGGAGAAAAAAGTTCCTTTCCTAAAGATTTCACCAAACATATCCTAGACAGTGTAGAAACAGAGATATTTAATAAACTAAGGTAGGTAACCTCAGTCATTGCCTCAAGATTTCACCAAACATATCCTAGACAGTGTAGAAACAGAGATATTTAATAAACTAAGGTAGGTAACCTCAGTCATTGCCTCAAGATTTCACCAAATACCAAACCGAGATATTTTATAGATTAAAGTATGTGATGATTGGCTTACTTTGTGTAGAATCTGTTGGAAATAGTATAAAAACAACTTGACCTACCTGTCTAATGCTGTTATTGAATTAAATATCTGCAAAAGCTAGCTACATCTTACAGCGAGCTGAATTTAGTGGTAGCTACCCACATCTGTGACAAATTTTCTAATTTTACAGCGAGCTGAATTTAGTGGTAGCTTCCCACATCTCTGACAAATTTTCTAAATTTACAGTGAGCTGAATTTAGTGGTAGCTACCCACATCTGTGACAAATTTTCTAATTTTACAGCGAGCTGAATTTAGTGGTAGCAACCCACATCTCTGACAAATTTTCTAATTTTACAGCGAGCTGAATTTAGTGGTAGCTACCCACATCTGTGACAAAATTTCTAAATTTACAGCGAGCTGAATTTAGTGGTAGCAACCCACATCTCTGACAAATTTTCTAATTTTACAGCGAGCTGAATTTAGTGGTAGCTTCCCACATCTCTGACAAATTTTCTAATTTTACAGCGAGCTGAATTTAGTGGTAGCTTCCCACGTCTCTGACAAATTTTCTAAATTTACAGTGAGCTGAATTTAGTGGTAGCTACCCACATCTGTGACAAAATTTCTAAATTTACAGCGAGCTGAATTTAGTGGTAGCTACCCACATCTGTGACAAATTTTCTAATTTTACAGCGAGCTGAATTTAGTGGTAGCTACCCACATCTGTGACAAATTTTCTAATTTTACAGCGAGCTGAATTTAGTGGTAGCTACCCACATCTGTGACAAATTTTCTAATTTTACAGCGAGCTGAATTTAGTGGTAGCTACCCACATCTGTGACAAATTTTCTAATTTTACAGCGAGCTGAATTTAGTGGTAGCTACCCACATCTCTGACAAAGTCATGGATGAAGTTATAGACAGCCTGACATCGAGTCACAAAACTCTGGTATGTATTTATGGCATAATCTGTATGATATTTAAGAGAAATGCATTCATTTAATCCATTCAGAATCAGCATTGCTTTGGATATCAGTGGTATAAATTTGGTGTCTTTTCATAAAGTTGATGTCTTTTCTAATGGTTTGATATCTTTTCTAATGGTTTGATGTCTTTTCTAATGGTTTGATGTCTTTTCTAATGGTTTGATGTCTTACTTTGCCACACAAAAGCGAAGATCATAATAATTTTTTGATGTTCAGAGATATTTTTGTATTGATGTCGACTGTTTTCAGTTTTGAGAATTTTCAAACACATCTAATTCTTGTATAATATGAAATATTCATGGTGTAGAAACATTAATTATGCTGACGGACGAGAGATCAAATAGTCGTCGCTTTGTCCGTCCATTCGTCCGTCGGTCATAATTTTGTCCAGTAGCTATAGGCAAACCAAATTTTACTTTGTACAAATAATTATTTGCAGTGATTTATATTTAATCATAATTTTCTGGGACAAACTTTGTTTGCCAAATCTAAGTACAGGGAAAGAATTTTTTATGTCAACTTGAGGATGAATTGCTTTATATAAAACATGATTTTTTTTTAATATGGTCTCTCTAATAGTACCTTGTCAATTTCTAAAGCCAGTATTTTATCTATATTTTAGAATGAGAAATGATAGAAAAATACTCTTGTCAGGGTGGAGGATGGGATATTTCACCCTCAAGGTCACAAAATATGGTAAAATCTTTCAGAAAGTCTCAGGTTTTACGATATTTTGTGACCTCTCAGGTGGAATATTCCTATCCTACATCCTGACAGATGAAAGAATCTTATAATATTAATATATTGACCTATGACCTCAGACAAACCATCTGAATGTGATGAAGAGCAGTACATCGATGAAAAGTCAGCGTGAATCTAAGAAAGAAGAGATGGAAAGCAAGGAGGAGAAAGCAGATGAAGGCAAAGAGAAACCAGACACTGATAGTCAAGAAAAAATCTCGCTCAAGGTCGACTCCTCACCAATGGTATATTTCTTTACTTGTCTCACGTTCCACAAAGTCTTCTACGAATATCTGACCCAAATCTTCTCAAAATTCACAAATACTTCATATCACCCTGTAATTACATTGTACAAAGTATTCGTGAAATAGGGTCAATGATTTTTCAATTTGATGAAGGTATTATTCACTGTTAATGCGCAGGCTTCAGTGATAATTTTAGGAATATATAGGTACCTTAAATACTGTGACGTACAATTTTCATACCGCAGTGAAATAAATATTACCTTGTCAAAGATATCGGAAATAAAACACTGTCCCTTAAATGTTTGTAATATCATCAGTTGCTCCTGTAAAAGTGATGTCCTGTATTTTGTACTGTAGCCCAGATTCTGGTGTGCGGAAACAGGTTTCAACTTGGTATAAATCAAATGCATCTAATATTTCTTTTTTCTGTTTTTTTTTTTTCCAATTCTGAAAACATTTCATTTGATATGGAAAAATGCTCATTGCATTACTAACACAACAGCTACCAACTTAAAAAAAATTGTAATAACTTCGTTTAATTTGGAGACCTGCTATATTAAAAACTAAACACAAGTCTTGGACCATTTTAAGTGTCTTCTGGCGTTGTTCTGCAGTGCTTTGCCCTTTGTCAATCCTTCTAGGTTGAACTGCTGCCATCTTTATTCAGGAAGATTTGATCTTCAAATAAATAATATGAAATTACCAATATACCATATAATTTTTAACAGGTGTACAACTAAAATGTGTTACCATTTTGTGTTAATATTCACCTGTATAGTTTTTGTTAGTGCTCTTTATATCAAGTGTGACTAATACAGAAAACAATGTTTTACTTATTTAGATATCATTGGTAACCATTCCTGTTTCTACTGCTGGGAATATGATTATGTTTTCAGGATCAGAATATTTCAGATTAAATATATTAACATGTGTTCATTTACTGCATACGTATATGGCTTTGTAGTGATTATCCTTAAAATCATATGAGCAGAACATACAATGCATGTATACTTATTGGAATTAAAAACGTATAGCTTCATGAAGCTGAAATGTCACAAAAGTTTGATATCCGCCCCCCCTCCCCATGTAATCATATCTGGACAACCTTTTATATCTCCCCCAAGATAGGAAATGATATCTGGACATCTTTGATATCTCCCCTAAGATAGGAAATGATATCTGGACATCTTTGATATCTCCCCTAAGATAGGAAATGATATCTGGACATCTTTGATATCTCCCCTCAGATAAGAAATAAAATATTCTGACATCTTTGATATCTCCCCTCAGATATATCTCCCCTCAGATAAGAAATAAAATATTCTGACATCTTTGATATCTCCCCTCAGATAAGAAATAATATCCAGAAATCTTTGATATATCCCCTCAGATAAGATATATAAATATTTATATATTTGTATATTTTGTATAGAAACTAATATATTTTTATATGTTGATATAGATAAGAAATAATATCCAGACATCTTTGATATCTCCCCTCAGATAAGAAATAAAATATTCTGACATCTTTGATATCTCCCCTCAGATAAGAAATAATATCCAGACATCTTTGATATATCCCCTCAGATAAGAAATAAAATATTCTGACATCTTATATATCTTGTTTCAGTGGAAACTAATATCAAGACATCTTTGATATTTCCTGCGTATAAACAAATCATATCTGCTCGTCTTAATAAATAAGAAATAATATCCAGACATCTTTGATATCTCTCCTCAGATAAGAAATAAAATATTCTGACATCTTTGATATCTCCCCTCAGATAGAAACTAATATCAAGACATCTTTGATATTTCCTGCGTATAAACAAATCATATCTGCTCGTCTTACCTATCTCCCCACACGACAGGAATTCATGTTTTTTAAGAGTGAAAATGTGAGAGCAAGCAAGGACCTCTATTGAGAAAAATGAACAATGAAATTGTAAAGCTCTTGAGAGTTACATATATATAGATGTTTATATATGGTGTATATTTTGTATGTATATGTATTTTTATAAGTGTTTATATAGCATGAGAAACGTGCTTTCCACACATAATTCCTCTAGTGCTTTTCGCTGGAATATTATCGGTTAAGGCTGAAATATTTAAATGATATCGAAGTAAAATAATATCAAGTATTTATATACAGCTGTGTTTGTGGAGATTGAAAAGCATAACTCATTATAACCTCCATCAGTTAACCAAAATAATACTGTCTTATCATCAGGATATCTGTCCCTCTACTCAGATATCCTCAGGATACTTATCTCTCTAGTCAGATATCATCAGGATATCTGTCCCTCTAGTCAGATATCATCAGGATATCTGTCCCTCTAGTCAGATCATCAGGATATCTGTCCCTCTAGTCAGATATCATCAGGATATCTGTCCCTCTAGTCAGATATCATCAGGATATCTGTCCCTCTAGTCAGATCATCAGGATATCTGTCCCTCTAGTCATATCATCAGGATATCCTCAGGATATCTGTCCCTCTAGTCAGATATCATCAGGATACTTGTCTCTCTAGTCAGATATCCTCAGGATACTTGTCTCTCTAGTCAGATATCATCAGGATATCTGTCCCTCTAGTCATATCATCAGGATATCTGTCCCTCTAGTCAGATATCATCAGGATATCTGTCCCTCTAGTCATATCATCAGGATATCTGTCCCTCTAGTCATATCATCAGGATATCTGTCCCTCTAGTCATATCATCAGGATATCTGTCCCTCTAGTCATATCATCAGGATATCTGTCCCTCTAGTCTTATCATCAGGATATATGTCCCTCTAGTCAGATATGATCAGGATATCTGTCCCTCTAGTCAGATATCATCAGGATATCTGTCCCTCTAGTCATATCATCAGGATATCTGTCCCTCTAGTCAGATATCATCAGGATATCTAACCTTTTAGCCATTCAAATCAGCTGTTGCACCATTTTAAATAGATGTTGACTAAATCAAATCTTCATGATCTGTTTGCCACAAATTTGTGCTTGCAGACTTGGACTATGGGAGATCTCTTCAGTGCCATTTCTTCAGTGCTAATGACTGATGAAGAGCTCTGACAACTGTTTTGCTTTGTATATTAATATATGTCCTTAACTTTTAGCCAGTATCAAAAAGACTTGAGGTTGTTACCAAGGTAACTAGCATAAACGTCCTTGGCATGTCTAGCTCATCTTCTGCATCCTCCGACGCTGGATGACCTTTGCTGCCTGTTGGTCTTGGTTTATATATATGCTTTCTAAGACATCAAGGCGGCTGCCTTTCTTGCAGGTGGCAGATTCCTGCTATTGGTGGCTGGTTTAAATGCACTTGTGTATCCATGTGTGTAACTATTATATAGATTTTAACAAGGACACTTGGACAGTGGTAGGGAAATCTTACACAGAATATAACAAGAACTCTTGGACAGCAGTAGGGAAATCTTATATAGAATATAATATGGACACTTGGACAGAGGTTACAATAAGGCAGATCTTATAAAAAATGTAATATGGACACTTTTTCCTTTAAAAAGACTGAATTCATCATTGTCAATGAAGGCTCCTTGAAATCACTTTGGTTCTGATATGTATTATTATTTTTATAATGCAATTAAGAAATACTCTTAGTGACACTAAACATCATGTCTACATAATGATGTCAGTTAAGAAATACTCTTAGTGACACTAAACATCATGTCTACATAACGATATCAATTAAGAAATACTCTTAGTGACACTAAACATCATGTCTACATAACGATATCAATTAAGAAATACTCTTAGTGACACTAAACATCATGTCTACATAATGATGTCAATTAAGAAATACTCTTAGTGACACTAAACATCATGTCTACATAATGATATCAATTAAGAAATACTCTTAGTGACACTAAACATCATGTCTACATAACGATGTGAAAACGAATGACTGAAACACAGCAGTATATGACAGATAAATATTTAAGTGTGATGAACTAACAGATATGAAAATTGATGTATCCTGTCTGTACTTGTTTCTCTCCTCTAACCTTGCATCAAATTGCAAATATTTAAACATGGCATTACACTACTCTATAATTATACAGAATGATGTAATTGTATACTGCATGTATTCAGAGTTTTATTCCCATGTGCACAAATATCTTCCTAGTCAGATTTCTTGATATTAAATCTGAATTTAAGATGTACATTTTTGTGTTGGTTGTTTAGAATGATAGTATAAGTTAGATGTTATGTGCGTTTGGAAGTAAAACATGAGTTAGATGTATTCTGTCTTTAAAGATGGAATATGTTAGATCATTTTTTTATGTGTAGTGAAATTGACAGCTTGTTTTCTTGATAATCAGCTGATACCGCGATGGCACTCACTCTTTACACAAGACTGCGTAAGTGTTTTTCATCAACTGGAAGACATCTTTTTTTTTCTGCTTTTGACCTGGCAAGACCTGATTCACACAGCTTTAGTACCTCTCATATACATATATATATATATAGATAATAAAACATTACATATTGGTATCACTGTATATTTCATATTTACATTTTTCCACTTTAAATATTCATAGATGTTTTCAGATGTGAAATATATTTTACTCTGATCATAGATACTTTTTTTCTTAGTCTTGTTTAAAGAATATACAGTATTATTTGACTTAAGACATAGATATGTACTATAGTGAGCTTCATATATTGTATACAATTTGCAATCATACCAGCATGACTTCAGAAAAAAGGTGTGTTCTGTTCTTTTGAATTAAATGTAAAAATGTATATTAGATATAAATCAAGACATTAGTTTTACACAAGATAGTGATTGCATCCCCTTAGCAATGATGGAAAAATTGATTTTTTACAATTTTTCTTAAGGGAAGATTAATAGAATTTTTCACACCACTGGGGATGAGCTAGGAGGAGATTATTAAGTTGGAAAAAACTAGGTATTTACAATTTATAATCTTCCTCCAAGTGTTGTGATCCCCTATCTCACCAACAACAGAGTGAATGGTTTTTCTTCTCTTACTATGATTGTCTTACCACGTATTGATTGATGGTATAACATTGCTTTCTAATGTTGACATGCTATTGTGATTATGAAAGGGAAATAACCCATCTCGATTATTTTGTCGTTGAGACCAGGAAATCTCACACCACTTCAAGTGTGTATAGACCACTATTTAAAAAAAGGCTACCTCTGAAAGGTGATTGCATGGTATTGAACAGAAGCTACACCCCATTGTACCAGCTACATCCAAATACACTTCACAAGTATTATCTCCCCTTGTATTGGATTGAGGTTACAGTTACCTCCCCTTGTAGATCATGGTTACATGCTGATTTAGAGTGGCATTTTTTGCACAGAGTTGCCTTTTTCTTGTTGCTTGACAGATTGGTAGAGGCAGGACCAAAGCCATGTAGATTGTAGAAAATGCATAGTTTATGCTTTTTTTAAAAATCATATTAATGCCTGTTGATTTATGAGTAATTGACATATTATGATGATTAGTGTGTCAGGATATTGTTCTTACTCTCTGAACAGTCTAATATATCATTATGTTAACTAATTTCCTTTTTGTAAAACCAATTAATGCATCTGTTTGCCTAATGGGGAAGGGCTTTATAAAGAAAAGTATTAAATTTTTAACAGATTCACATTCCCTTTCAGAATGAGACAGGAAATGACATCATCAGTTGGTAGCAACAGCTATCGTATGTAACTTGTATATATAATAGATTTTTCTATTTTCATTTTTTTTTGACAAAAACTGTTCCCATACTTTATTATGGAACTACAAAATGGCAAACTTTTTCCTATTCAATATCTGATTTTATATGCTTAGGAACTTGAGGTACATGTACTTGTTTCTGTAAAGTTCTTGGCTAATCAATGTAAACAGATTAATTGAAGCTTGATGTTAACTTTCCCGCAGCTTTGATTTTTTTCAAACAGAAGTTCTCTCGAAAAGTAGACATTTTACAAAATCAATGAAATTATTAAGACATTTTATCTTAAAAAAGGTTTTTTTTTATCTAAAAATAACTATGATGCTTTGGTTTTGATAAACATAGTAAGTACCATAATTTAGAGTCTTTAGTTATAATGTCACTGTGCCTTATTCGTCTATCCACATTTTACAGTGATATTTGTCCTGAAGGATACAAGTTACATATTAGGCATTCATCACTAATACCTAGAATTCATTGTCTTGTTCTTAATATAGTTATATTGCATCTTAGATTTTGACATACATTCCAGTTTACCGATGTGAAAGACGTTTGTGCTTTTGAAGTTAAAAATTATTTAGTATTTTATGTTTATTTTTATAAACCCTGATATGGTAAATTTGACATGGATAAGCGAACATCTTGTGGGATAAATTTGTCTTAATTAATGAAAATTTTAATTTGAAATGTTTGAAAATTGTATTTGAATACAGAAATTTTGCATATCATCAATAGACACTTAGTGTAACACTAATTAAATGTTTGGTTTGATAATTATAAAATGCAAATCTTGCCTCTGGTTTTTAATTGATAATGATAAAATCGTACAAACAATCCACGATTCACATGAGTTGCTATGCTGCATCTACAGCTCAATTTTTCTGCTTATTAGCTTGCTTAAGGATCACATGGCATTGCTTTATAAAGTCTTATTCGTCCAGTTCTAAGGCACAGGCTAATCATCCGAAATATATGTATAACACAAAGTTACTACCATAAAGTGTTAGTTACTAAGCTGTGATATTTATGTCAGATTTAAGTTTGTTTTTAGGAATTTACTAAAAGAACAATATTGCCCTTCAAATGAATGTTGCATGTAAATACCAATATTTCCTCCAAGCATCCCTATATGTGTATTTAAACAGCATTTGAGTGAACTGTTTAGGACGTAGTTACAAAAGGTTTGTCCTAAAGAAGTAACAGATTGCCCTTTTAATTTGAAACCAGGCTGCTTAGAAAAACTTGCAAATATATTCACAAAAGTGGAAAATATATTTGTTGATTCAAGAAATCAAATTATTGTAAATCGTAATTGATTGTGTTTGAGTGAATGCTTGAAATACCATTGATAAGACATACATAACTAACACTGGTGCTACATGTAACATGACAACACGGTGATCTGATGCATAAAATAAGAAAAATTTAAATGGTTATTTCATACACGATTTGTCATATTTAATATTTTGTTGCCATGGAAATGTATTTCACTGATTACTGCTATTTTGATGACCCTGTATAATAATATTTATCCATTAACTATAAATCTGAAGGGTGTTAGATAGATTTTTTTTTTTTTTGCCTTCAACAATTATCTCTTTTTTACTATAGGATTCACCGATGATCGACAGAAGAGAGAGCAAAATTAAACGAATGATTAGACCTCCAACTGTTATAGGTAAGTAACAGGAAATAGGATTCAAAACATTGAAGGTGAACCTGTTACCATTTAAAGGAGGTAAGGCTGACCTTGATGACAAAGAAATTGTCTGTTACCATGGTAACAAAGGTAAGTTTATAAAAATGCCGACCTCCGATAGTCATAGGTGGCGCTGTTGATATTACAACATTATAGATTTATAGTAACAGTGAAATAACAGTGAAAGCTGAATGTAGGGCTAGATAATATACCAAACTTACACAGGTATAGATAGATTAGTGTTACTATGGTAACATTAACACGGCCACTGGTTACTAGTAAATATGGTTCTGTGGTAACATTAACACTTACAAAGGTAACAGGTATATCTGTTACTATGGAAACAATATTAAACTATAGTTACTTTAACAAGAAAACTTGTTATAAGTAAATTATAATTGGAACAACCTGTTACTATAGTAACACCAATACCGAAACAGGTTAGTTACTATAACCTCAATATGTTACTATGACCATGATATGTTACCATGACCGCAACATCTTACATAAGTAATATTACTGTAGAAAATATAATACATGAAAATCTGTTACTATGGAAACAATCTGTTACCATAGTAACATGAATGCTGACATACTTATATCTGTTACTATGTGAGCTTCCACAATGATATCTGCAACTCTAGCTACTTAGATAAGGATTGAGATCACATGGTTTGAATTTCACATAGAAACACAGTCCAAGGTAGTAGTCTCCCCTTGTTTCTGGAAATGTTTGCTCCCGGAAAGTGTATATGTATGACGAGGGTTACGTAGATTTACTTACAATGCTTTGTCTTGGAATCTGTTTAGCAATGGAAGCATCTCGTATTAGACTTAGTTAGAAAGCTAGTATTCATTACTCCAGAACTAATTTTACATACTGATTACTAACTTTGGTGATTGTTAATTTCTCTGAATCACTGGATGGCTTTGGGATCTCAAACTTTGTAAACATTTTATCTATATGAAGTAAATTATTTCGATAAAAATCAGTTTTGTTAATTTATGATATTTGAATTTTAATTCCAGTCTGTGATATCAATAGCAGACCTAGATACCAAGGGCAAACTATTTTTTTTTAACGTCAGTAAAATAATTTGAGATCTCAATCTGCCTGGGTTTTTACAATTTATCATTTACTAAAACTCATTTTTTTTTTAAAACTCCCCAAATTGATTTAATTATCTCTGACAACAAAGTAAACAAACAAACAAAAACAACCCCTGGAGATACTATATAATTGAAGTCTATCATAAAAAAAGTCCATATCAAATTTGTAAACTTTGATCATGACATAATTTTTTCTTAAAAAAATACTTAAATATATTAATTTATGACCAAATATTTCTTGTCAAATGTGAAAATTTTCAACAGGAAGAAAGATGTCAGGAAGAGGTAAAGGTCTGTAACTGTATGAAGTTACTGTAATATCTGTATGGTATATTCTTCAAATATATATATTGTGAATCTTAACTTAGAACATCAAACTCTTTTAATTAATTTTTGGTGTAAAGATATTTATATTAGTTGTCTTTCTGAAATCAAAAAATAGAATTTGAAATAGAAACATACTAATTGAAAACATATATCTGAAAATTAAAAAAAAAAAATCAAAATGCCAGGATGATGAGAATGCAAAATTGAATATAGATCTAAATTTTAGGTGAAAGCGTAATTTGCATGATTCATGTATTCTATAGTTTATTAACAGTCGATAGGATCCTGGATTGAATATGAAATAGTTAGAAACTTGGGATTAATGAGTGGCACCAAGTGAAGGAGAAATCGAACAAAGATGTATAGATCAATAACTTATAACTGAGAGCAGTCATGTCTGTTTAGATGTGTAGAAGATAAATTAGGGATTGTCAGAGTACTGATATACTTAGCAGTTATTCTGTACTATCGCCAATTAAGGCTGTCGAGAAAAAAAAATGAATTGAAAATATAGTAAAATTTCATCTGAAATGTTTTTATTCAGTGAAAACAACTCAGTCTACTTTTTTGATAAATAAATCAGTTCTGTCCCTGATTGGTTACTAATCTATAACTTCAAGATAAATCACGAATTCAGTTGCAAGAGATATTCACATGGAATTCCTAACTGAAATTTCAAAAGAGTGGTTATAATGAAAATATAATAACAAGTAAAATTTCATCTGAAATGTTTTTATTTTAGTTCAGTGAAAACAACATAGACAAATACAGTACTTTTTTGATAAATAAATCAGTTCTGTCCCTGATTGGTTACTAATCTATAACTTGGCTGTCAGTGATACAGACTTTCTCCAAAAGCTACCATCCTACCATATGTACAAATATTCTTTATATATACAAATATTAGAAATACATATTATTTATACACAAAATTATAACTATATTTATAATTTATATTGTTTATAAAAATGTATCACTCTACATATAATCAATATTATATACACTGATATACAAAATATAAAAAAAATATATATCTATATAATATATCTTACAAATATTGTATGGAAGCCTTATACCAGCAGAGAATCAGTACTGAAAAGAGTTGACATATGTTGAAAACATTTCTAATGTTTGATTGATGTAAACAAGTTTATTTATTATCTTATCTGATGATATTACCTAATAAGGCCCTATTTATAAACAATTATAGCTAAAAGTTTATACTTATCTGAAGTCTATTTAGAATTCTGTTATCACTACTTCTACTGCTTCTCTGCTAAGGTCTGTCACTCTGCTGTCACAGTGTTGAGTGTCCACAGATTGTTATATCACTATATCTTTATTAGATAGAACTAGTGTTTTGCCTTATCAACCAAGACAATTTTTTCTACAATTCATCGTAATGTTTAAGTTTACTTCGTTAAAATATTCTTGTTTCTCCCTTTGAAGCTATATGATTTGATTGTGCTGCCCTCTAGTGGTTAAAGAATGTTCTATATTCATTTGAACATACAATACAATACATTGACCTCTGATTGATAAACGGAATGGATTTCAGTCCATTTAGTGGATTTCAACACTACCTTCTTAAGGTTAAAATTATTTCTTTGCTGCCTTCTTTTGGTTAAATAAGGATTACTACCTAGGTACACTGCCCTCTATTGGTAAAACGGAAAACTACACTGCCCTCTAGTGGCTCGTTTTCATTACTTTCTGCTTTTTTCTTACGGCTGTGAAGCACAGTGTTTATAAGGCATCACACTGCCCTCTAGTGGTAACCCTATGGAACTAAATCTGACCAATCAAAAGTTAAGACAGTATTTGAATGGATGGTATTATAAATGATAGCTATCCAATGGTTTATCAAAGACAATTTAGACGAACTTCTCAATGTTGACACAGGATTACCACTAGTATGGCTAAATCATCAGTCACAATATTCATTGATCTGCAAAACCAAAAACTTTACAAATTTTCAATTTTTTTGTTGGAAAATTGGACATGAAATCATTATCGGATATACATCATTGGAAATTTCGGAAGAAATTGTAAATTTAAAATTTTTTTTGTTTTGTTTCGAATTTCTAAACATGAGTTTTTGGACTACAGATGAAACCTTTATATAACTGCGTGCTTTGTAGTGTTGAGATTCTAACCATGCTTGCTTCCTTACCAGATGCTGAGCAGGTACAAAAAGCTTTACAAATGCACAACCGAAAATTGGAAAGCACTGCTGAAAATTCTCCTCCCAAAGGTGACCCTGTTGACCCTATACAAACAACCCCAAAGGTCACGCCAGTCACAACCCCTCAGACCACACCCACATTGACTCGCCCCTCCCCAGAATCCACCCCTACTTCACAAGATCCTGTTCCCAAGCCTCGGATCAAGAGAAGGTCTGTGCTGTTATCAGTCTCAGGAAAGTCTGAGAGTCAAAGTCAGGGGGTTGCCAAGCAACAGAATGAGAGTCAGAGGGTTACCAAGCCTCTGGCCAACCCTCTAATCACAGGTAAAAAAGGTGTTGTGATATGCAAGATTAGCTGAAGTATTTTAGCACTTAAAAAGTCCTTCGATTTATATCATGCCATTGTAGTTACAAAAAAAATTATTATGGTAATTACTTGATCAAGGCAGGTTTATGAGAAAGGAGGTATATAAAAAAAACTAATCTATTTGCTGCTTATCAATCTGTTTCAGATGCCAGAAGAATTTCTTCCTTTTTTTTCATTTTCCTTGCCAATTGTGAGAAAATTAATTAGAAATAGACACTGTAATATTCATATTCAGATCCTGATAAGATAGTCTGTCACACTAGCTCTGAGTTAGTCCTTTCACCATGTTTTACTTTGTATATGGACGACTGATCATGTGATTTGCCCATTGAACTTAATGTATTTATTAATTTGCCCATTGAACTTAATGCATTTTTTAATTTGCCCATTGAACTTGATGTAACTATAGTTGCATAAATTATAAATAGACATATATTGAATTTACATCATCTCTTCAAAAATAGTCACTCATGAAAATGTTGCCCACTATGTAATCGAGGAAAACTGCAGGTGTCTGTTTTAATGGAATCTGAAGAGCAGATTTTATTCTGTATCTGTGACTGTTTTACGTAGTGGGATCTACAGAAGACCTTGCCAATAACATTCAGCTAAGCAAGACTGAAGCCATTGCTGAAGAGCCGTCCAGCTCCATGACATCTTCTGTCACATCAGGTAACTATCAATAATCGTTATTATACCCTTCACTGAAATAAAAGGGGTAAATAGTAATAAATTTGTTTGTCAGTCTGTCTGTCCATCTGTCCGTCCATATGTCTATGCATCTGTGATATTCTTGTGTAGAAGATCTCATGAACCCAAGGACAGATTTAGTTCATTCCCACCATAGCATCACTCCTGTCACGTTCTACACCAGGTCAGGTTTTGGTGGTCAACAGTGAAGGTTGAAGGTTAAAGGTCCAAGGTCACCCTGACTTTTTTTAAAGTGAGAACTTTGTGTACAGAATATCTGGTGAACCCCTTATACAGCCAAAGTCAAAAGTCTTTCCCCAAAATGGCGGCCGTGAGCTGCAAACTTTTTAGTCTGGGAGTATGTTTCTCTTTGATATTTATAAAACAAAACATGCCACTTACCTGAGAATTTAAATATTTTCAAACAGGCCCATTTATCCTCAGAACAATGAGGTAAAGTGACCTTATGTATGGCCTAGTAAGGTTTGCCCTCAGAACAAGTCATATTGGCTTTGGTAATGAGTCATATAGTGACCTTATGTATGATCTAGTAAGGTTTGCCCTCAGAACAATTCATATTGGCTTTGGTAATGAGTCATATAGTGACCTTATGTATGGCCTAGTAAGGTTTGCCCTCAGAACAAGTCCTATTGGCTTGTTTTTTTCAACAACTACAGTACATAGATTTTCCTCCAATATGTTGACGTAATTCTTTGTGTTGACACTTCCATCTACTGGAACTAACATTCCCACACCATGTTTTTGGAAAGACTTTTGACCTTAGCCCCTCATCAGATTTAGATCACAATAAAGAGGTGAGAGGTTAGGGTATATTTATGAAAGGCCCTACTCAGTGTGTTTATACCCATGTTTAACTTGGTTGCTCCACTATCAGGAATTTTCAGGACAGAGTTTCATTTCACAAATTTATATTACTTGGATATGATGTTTCCCGATCCAGTAATAGATCGAGTAAAATTTGAAGTGCATTGTCGATTTTAGGATTTTAACCATGGAGGCAGCCACCTCAAATTATCATTATCATCAGAGTTTAAATGTTAAGATCTGTAATCATCCAAGCTTTAATTATAATTTTTCTTTTTTTTTAACAATTTTGCTGCAATCACAATATTTTCTCAAGTAAATCGCATATGAAAGAATGTTATCTTACAGTAGATCTAAATAAATATTAATTCAGACTGATTTGATATTCTGTTTCTCATCGTATGTAGTTTGTTGTCTGACAAAGACTACAGATACCATGGTTAGTAGACTAGCCAGTAATTAGTACTAAGTATAACAGTGAAGATATCAGTCTGAGAGAGTTATAAACACAGTAACGCTGGTGTACAAAATCTTCCTGATGCTTATTGCTGATGCTATTTGCCAATGTGTGTTCATTCATGGTGAAATGCACTTTTTGAAACTTACCAAACTATCCGAAGACTTACTGTAGAAATATGTGTTCTTTATGTCAAACACCAAACCATAGTGGATTTTGTTATTGTAACCAGTGATTCTAAGATATCAGTAACGTTTGAAAGTTTTAATAGAAAATTTTGGTTTAATTTATCAGACACCATTGATCTGGATAACCTTGGGGAGACTGGTCCGAAGCTGTTTAATCCAAATAAGGGCCGCGCCAAGAGACAAAAGAACCACCAGTCACGACGACCAGGCGCTTCGACAAAGTTAGCCACAAATGAACCACTCCAAGCAGATGAAGGTCTTGACACATTCTTCAACAGACAGACAGTAAGGGAGCACACTGTTACAGCTCAAGCTACAGAGGTCCCAAGCACCCAGTTAAGGTCAGTAACAGGTCTTTTTACAGGTTTGTTGACTGCTGTTTTATGTTCCTGTTAATATCTTTTAGGTACCTGTTTATATCACAAGAGAGGTAGCCAGCTGTTATTCCGTTAATATCACAGTAGAGGAAATTGGCTGCTTTATGTTCCTGTTTTTATCTCAGGAAGAAAGCTAACTTTAAGGTTCCTGTTTATATCACAAGGGAGATAGCCAGCTGTTATTCCTGTTAACATCACAGTAGAAGAAATTGGCTGCTTTATGTTTCTGTTTTTATCACAGGAAGAAAGCTAACTTTTAGGTTCCTGTTTATATCACAAGAGAGGTAGCCAGCTGTTATTCCTGTTAATATCACAGTAGAGGAAATTGGCTGCTTTATGTTCCTGTTTTTATCTTAACTTTTAGGTTCCTGTTTATATCACAAGGGAGATAGCCAGCTGTTATTCCTGTTAATATCACAGTAGAAGAAATTGGCTGCTTTATGTTTCTGTTTTTATCACAGGAAGAAAGCTAACTTTTAGGTTCCTGTTTATATCACAAGGGAGATAGCCAGCTGTTATTCCTGTTAATATCACAGTAGAGGAAATAGGCTGCTTTATGTTCCTGTTTTTATCACAGGAAGAAAGCTAACTTTTAGGTTCCTGTTTATATCACAAGGGAGGTAGCTAGCTATTATTCCTGTTAATATCACAGTAGAAGTAATTGGCTGCTTTAGGTTCTTGTTTATGTCAATATAATGGAATCTGCATAATTTTATTTATGCCTATTTTTCTTAACATTGTTCAACACAATATAGGAAAATTGTCTACCATAATTGTTAAATTGTTCATAATTTCACACACATATCAGATGTATTTATGTATTAAAGATACAAAGATTCTCAAAACGAAAGAGTAATTCATATCAGTGAGATGCTAGAATTGAACTGACATAGTCCAAACTGAATTAAAAGAAACACTTCCGTAAATATTATTCTCCTCATTGTTCAATTGGGATCATCTACTTAAGTACCCATGTAAAGATATGTTTCTTAATGAATTCAGACACATGAAAGAAGATTTGATAATGTGGGGCTTCGATATTTCTGTCGGTTCGCCTACTTAACCTTAATGAAGTCTCAGGTGTGAAGATTGATGCTCATTACCCATGATGGTTTGGGGTCCTCAGAAAACCAAGAAATGGCTGTGTCAGTCTGTTTTAATGTAGTTGTGTCCTTGTGCATAGCACTGTACTGTACTTTTCCTGTATGGTGTTTGATGGACCTCCTGTCTGTTGTTCATTGAGGTAACAACCAGCTACTACAAAATGACCTAGGCTCTACATGGGGCATAAACTCAAGTGATAATGATGATGTGGTCAAACAGCAACAAACAGCAGTTTCTGAAGAGCTCTTAAGTCTGATGATTATATGCGTATATTTATGTTCACAGCAAGTCCATATCAGATGCGAAAATCAAAAAAGATAAGAATCCGAAGGAGAAAGAAAAGGAGCCAGAAAAGAAAAAAGGGTAATTATCTCAGAGGTCTGTTGATAATAGGGTAAATATGCTCCCGGAGGTCTGTTGATAATAGGGTAAATATCCTCCCAGAGGTCTGTTGATAATAGGGTAAAAATCCTCCCAGATGTCTGTTGATATTAGGGTAAATATCCTCCCAGAGGTCTGTTGAAATTAGGGTAAATATTCTCCCAGAGATCTGTTGATAATAGGGTTAATATCCTCCCAGATGTCTGTGGATAATAGGGTAAATATCCTCCCAGAGATCTGTTGATAATAGGGTAAATATCTTCCCAAAGGCCTGTTGATATTAGGGTAAATATTCTCCCAGAGATCTGTTGATAATAGGGTAAATATCCTCCCAGAGGTCTGTTGATAATAGGGTAAATATCCACCCAGAGGTCTGTTGAAATTAGTGTAAATATTCTCCCAGAGATCTGTTGATAATAGGGTAAATATCCTCCCAGATGTCTGTGGATAATAGGGTAAATATCCTCCCAGATATCTGTTGATAATAGGGTAAATATTCTCCCAAAGGCCTGTTGATATTAGGGTAAATATTCTCCCAGAGATCTGTTGAAATTAGGGTAAATATTCTCCCAGATATCTGTTGATAATAGGGTTAATATCCTCCCAGATGTCTGTGGATAATAGGGTAAATATCCTCCCAGAGATCTGTTGATAATAGGGTAAATATCTTCCCAAAGGCCTGTTGATATTAGGGTAAATATTCTCCCAGAGATCTGTTGATAATAGGGTAAATATCCTCCCAGAGGTCTTTTGATAATAGGGTAAATATCCTCCCAGAGGTCTGTTGAAATTAGGGTAAATATTCTCCCAGAGATCTGTTGATAATAGGGTAAATATCCTCCCAGATGTCTGTGGATAATAGGGTAAATATCCTCCCAGAGATCTGTTGATAATAGGGTAAATATCTTCCCAAAGGCCTGTTGATATTAGGGTAAATATCCTCCCAGAGGTCTGTTGAAATTAGGGTAAATATTCTCCCAGAGATCTGTTGATAATAGGGTAAATATCCTCCCAGAGGTCTGTTGATAATAGGGTAAATATCCTCCCAGAGGTCTGTTGAAATTAGGGTAAATATTCTCCCAGAGATCTGTTGATAATAGGGTAAATATCCTCCCAGAGGTCTGTTGATAATAGGGTAGGTTCGGGCAGAGGCTTGCCAGTTTTATCTTTCTACACCCTCTCCAAAATACAGCCTATAATTGAGAGATTTTGTTTTTAATTAAGTTAATTCTATTTCTCTAAAATAGTTTTTTTTTGTATATTTAACATAATATCAGATTCTGTTCACCAATTAACCATCAATGAGTTTCTAAAAGGCTTTGAAAACACAGGTTTTAATCTCATTTATGCATTGTTTTCAAACAGATTTGCAGGTTTTTTCAAAAAAAAGAAAACATCTACTGATGAATCTGCTAAAGCAGATAAATCTCCAGATCGGGGTAAGAAAAAAGGATCCTCACCAGAACGATCAGGTTCATCTAGCAAGGGTGGAGGACTGTTTGACAGGAACTCCAAAGTGAGATTGTCCCCTTTCAAGAATAAAAAGGATAAAAAGGGAGACAAATCTCCAGAAAGGAATGGAAAGGAGGAGAGTAAAGCAGAGAAGGCAACAGGTGAGATGTATGTCTAGTGAACAGAGAAAGCAACAGGTGAGATGTATGTCTAGTGAACAGAGAAAGCAACAGATGAGATGTATGTCTAGTGAACAGAGAAAGCAACAGGTGAGATGTATGTCTAGTGAACAGAGAAAGCAACAGATGAGATGTATGTCTAGTGAACAGAGAAAGTAACAGATGAGATGTATGTCTAGTGAACAGAGAAACCAACAGGTGAGATGTATGTCTAGTGAACAGAGTAACCAACAGGTGAGATGTATGTCTAGTGAACAGAGAAAGCAACAGGTGAGATGTATGTCTAGTGAACAGAGAAAGCAACAGATGAGATGTATGCCTAGAGAACAGAGAAAGCAACAGGTGAGATGTATGTCTAGTGAACAGAGAAAGCAACAGGTGAGATGTATGTCTAGTGAACAGAGAAAGCAACAGATGAGATGTATGTCTAGTGAACAGAGAAAGCAACAGGTGAGATGTATGTCTAGAGAACAGAGAAAGCTACAGGTGAGATGTATGTCTAGTGAACAGAGAAAGCAACAGGTGAGATGTATGTCTAGAGAACAGAGAAAGCAACAGGTGAGATGTATGTCTAGTGAACAGAGAAAGCAACAGATGAGATGTATGTCTAGTGAACAGTGTGAACAGAGAAAGCAACAGATGAGATGTATGTCTAGTGAACAGAAAACAAACAGGTGAGATTTTCTAGTGAACAGAGAAAGCAACAGATGAGAATGTCTAGTGAACAGAGAAAGTAACAGATGAGATGTATGTCTAGTGAACAGAGAAATGTCTAGTGAACAGAGTAACCAACAGGTGAGATGTATGTCTAGTGAACAGAGAAAGCAACAGATGAGATGTATGCCTAGAGAACAGAGAAAGCAACAGGTGAGATGTATGTTTGAACAGAGAAAGCCAAAGTGAGATGTATGTCTAGTGAACAGAGAAAGCAACAGATGAGATGTATGTCTAGTGCAGAGAAAAAAGGATAAAAAGAGAAAGATGTATGTATGTCTAGTGAACAGAGAAAGCAACAGGTGAGATGTATGTCTAGAGAAGGAAAGCAACAGAAGATGTATGTCTAGTGAACAGAGAAAGCAACAGGTGAGATGTATGTCTAGTGAACAGAGAAAGCAACAGGTGAGATGTATGTCTAGTGAACAGAGAAACAAACAGGTGAGATGTATGTCTAGTGAACAGAGAAAGCAACAGATGAGATGTATGTCTAGTGAACAGAGAAAGCAACAGGTGAGATGTATGTCTAGTGAACAGAGAAAGCAACAGGTGAGATGTATGTCTAGTGAACAGAGAAAGCAACAGGTGAGATGTATGTCTAGTGAACAGAGAAAGCAACAGGTGAGATGTATGTCTAGTGAACAGAGAAAGCAACAGGTGAGATGTATGTCTAGTGAACAGAGAAAGCAACAGGTGAGATGTATGTCTAGTGAACAGAGAAAGCAACAGATGAGATGTATGCCTAGAGAACAGAGAAAGCAACAGGTGAGATGTATGTCTAGTGAACAGAGAAACCAACAGGTGAGATGTATGTCTAGTGAACAGAGAAAGCAACAGGTGAGATGTATGTCTAGAGAACAGAGAAAGCTACAGGTGAGATGTATGTCTAGTGAACAGAGAAACAAACAGGTGAGATGTATGTCTAGTGAACAGAGAAAGCAACAGATGAGATGTATGTCTAGTGAACAGAGAAAGCAACAGATGAGATGTATGTCTAGTGAACAGAGAAAGCTACAGGTGAGATGTATGTCTAGTGAACAAAGAAAGCAACAGGTGAGATGTATGTCTAGTGAACAGAGAAAGCAACAGATGAGATGTATGTCTAGTGAACAGAGAAAGCAACAGGTGAGATGTTTGACTAGTGAACAGAGAAAGCAACAGGTGAGATGTATGTCTAGAGAACAGAGAAAGCAACAGGTGAGATGTATGTCTAGTGAACAGAGAAACCAAAAGGTGAGATGTATGTCTAGTGAACAGAGAAAGCAACAGGCGAGATGTATGTCTAGAGAACAGAGGAAGCAACAGGTAAAATATGACTTCTTGCGATCACCTTTTTTTTCTGGTGCTTTGTGTTTTGCGTCACAAACAATTTCTAATTTCTAATTTTTCTTTTTAGCCAAATGGCCCAGAGTACTGATATTGTTTTTTTAGCCCACCATCTATTCAAATAGATGGTGGGTTATTCAAATCGCCCTGCGTCCGTGGTCCGTGGTCCGTCCGTCCGTAAACAATTCTTGTTACCGCTATTTCTGGAAAAGTACTGGATGGATCTTTCTCAAATTTCATATGCAGGTTCCCCTTGGTCCCTAGTTGTGCATTGTACCTTTTTTTTTAACTGATTCGCATTCAAGATGGCAGGTGGCCATCTTGGATTTTGGAAGTAAAAGTTTGTTACCGCTATTTCTGGAAAAGTACTGGATGGATCTTTCTCAAATTTCATATGCAGTTTCCCCTTGGTCCCTAGCTGTGCATTGTACCTTTTTTGGACTGATTCGAATTCAAGATGGCCGACAGGTGGCCATCTTGGATTTTGAATGTAAAAGTTTGTTACTGCTATATCTGAGGAAGTCCAGGATGGATCCTTCTGATATTTCATAGATATTGATTTCCCTTGGTCCCTAGTTGTGCATTGTACCTTTTTTGGACTGATTTAAAATCAAGGTGGCCCACAGGCAGCCATCTTGGATGTCGACAGTAATACAGCACAAGCATATTGTCCATTATCCACCTGTAACTGACTGCTATCTAATAATACTTTGGGATCTTTTTCAAATGATATTTGCTAATAGGTGCTTAATAAAAATATCTTGTGCCATCATTGAGTACATTCAATGAAGACCAGTTCAGGAACATTTACAACACCTGTAACAAACAAAAAAAAATCTTCAAGAACTGAAAACAGATCCTCAAATGGTGGGCGCCAAGATCCCTCTGGGATCTCTTGTTAATGAATGACCTTGACCCACTTTCAAAGTCACAGGGGTTAAATGTGTTGAAATGACTTCTTCTGAATAAACAAATAGCACAGAATGCTTATATTGAGCCAGTGGTATCCTGGGATGCTGTGCTATCACATCTTCTCATATTATTGACCTTGACCTACTTTCAAAGTCACAGGTACCAAATATGTCAAACTCGTTAATTGACTTCTTCCAAGTAACCAAAAGACCAATATTGATTATATTTGGCCTGTAACATGGTGATATGAAGGGCTACCAAGTGTGTTTATATTATCGACTATTTATTGACTTCTATGAATCAAACTTTGATTGTTCAAATTACTCAATACTTTTGTTGATGTTTTCATAGGCCACTTAAGATGAATATGTTGATAAACTTACGGACCATATAAAAAAAACCCACCTAGTTGACTGTTACTTGTCTGGGCTGTTGCAGAAGCTGAGAAAAAGCCTGCTGAGACAGTGAAGGAGGTGGCAAGGGAACCAACACCTGAACCACAGGTCAAACATGAACCTTCTCCTGAACTTCAGACTGAACCCAAGGCTGAACCAAAGCCAGACCCTGAACCAGAGGAGCCAAGGCAGCCTAAACAAGCCTTGAAACCCAAGTATGGCTTAGGAAGAGGCAAACCTATGGGATTCGGGGAGAGCATGATGCAACAGATGCTGCAGACCAAACGATTCTCTGGGGTATGTCGTTAATTTTACTGAGGATAGCATTAAGTTTGCTTTTATGAATGAAGGAAGCAAGAAAGAACATTCAGGAGAAGTTGTAGTCACAGTAAGTTTGAATTTATTTTGTAATATTTTCCTTTCCTAATTTAGAATATTTTGGATGAAGATGATTCTCCAACAGCCACGTCGCCAGGGGCAGGATCTACAGCTAGTTCCCCTTCACCTCAACCCAATGGATCTTCAAGGCCTCCATCAATAGCATCAAAACCCAAACCTGCACCACGTAATCGTCGCTCAGATGTAGAGGAAGTGGTAGGGAATGCCGGAACAGGAGACAGAAAGTCTGGAGGTAGGTATTATAGGATATGTGAAGGATGTGATATTTCACCCTCGGGATTCACAAAATGTGGTAGAACCCTCGGCAAAGCCTCTTGTTAAACAACATTTTGTGACCTCGCGTGTGGAAATATCCCTGTGATACCCCCCAACATTTGTCAATTAAATCCCCAACAACAAAAGTCAGGAAGAAAGGATTGGGTTATTTTGCTGGAATCAGAGGATCACCTTCTTCTTGTCTGAAATTTTCCATGTGTTATATTTCTTACTTTCTCAATTTCTTTGATCAGACTTGATCTTCAAGACCTGTACCAAAAGTTGTCTTCTTTTAAAACACCATTTCAAATTTTGCTGGTATGTATACACTCTTTACATATCAGTAATTATTGTGGATGCATTGTGCTAATTTGCTTATTGTCACTTTCTGGTTAATATCACCTTTTCTTGAAAAAACACTTTCCCCCCTACATGTCCTATTTATCAGCTGTCAGGATGAAGCCCTTAATATGGAGGTCTCAGAAGACAAAGTTGAATTAATGTAGAAATTATCCAGTGAATAAGAGATTGCCGTACTGTACTGTGCCGTAGGTTTATTTTTCATGACTGTTTTTCTAAATGTGTTGTTTGCACGAAGACAGAGACCAGCAACAGCAATGCTAGTTTGAAAAGAAATCAATGAGATCTACGACATTTCTACAAAACTGTTTAATAGAGCTTTCAGCATCACTGACTATTCTATCGGTTTTATATTATTTCAGACGTGAAGAAACCTCCACCTCCGCTGTTGAAGCCACGCCCACCAAAACCTCCAAACAAACCGGGCAGCTCACCACGCACCAGTTCCAATCAGAGCTCTACCAGTGATGGTAAGAGTGAAATCAACCTGCTGATTTGGTTTTAAAGCAATGTGTGAGATATTTAATACCTGAAAGTTTGATACATGTACAAATGTACTCGTATATCACATTTTTTTAAAAGAATTTTGTGACAGCTATGAAATAGCCATCCTCGATAGTCTTGGGGTTTCGCTTATTTTCGCTCTCTGCTTCCCAGGAATGTTTCATAGTAAAACTAAAGACACAAGCAAAGTTATTTGATTGGTCTAGAGCAGGGTTACAGGAGAAAAAAAATTGACCAAACACAGACAAATACCCTTCTTTAAAGATTACAGAGGAGTGACACCAAACTTCCACGCAGGTACACCATAGTGTTATGCGACCTTGAGATTTTTTTTTATTTCTTTCAAAGAATCAAACTAGACTATTCATTTTATCCATAAGGTGTCACACAGTGCCTTCAATTTTGTCATGACATGTTCTAGGGGTGCAGAGAGTGATAGTGAGCGTAACCCCTATTGTATCAAGGATGTGATATGTAACAGTAACATATAACTCCCTTTTTGTCCATGTATTTACTTTTGTTATGTAAACTATTTGAGCAGAGTCCTTTGATGGTGAGAAGTCAGCAGATGGTAAGAAGACGGAGGAAGGTGTAGTAGTGGACTCAAAGACCTTACGGCTGTCTGTGGAAGACAAAATAAAGAAAATGGGGCTGGACATGAGCGCTCCACCACCAGAGTTAAAGAAAAAGAGCAGCTCCCTACCCAGAGATCAGTCCTTACCTAATATAAGTAAAGGTATTTATGGTTTAAAATTTTGAATGGTGTAACACATCACTGACTTATTTTCAACTATACCAGTACAAGAGATTTTGAAAAAGAAAAAATGAAATCACTTTTCACTGTATCAATAGTTTTTTATGATTTTTTCTGCTCCCCAAATATTTTTGGGGGGAGCAGATAGTTGCTGCCTTGTCTGTCTGTCCATCTTTCCATTCATTTTTTCGTGTCTGAAGCATGACTTTGCCCAAAGTAAAAGCAACAATCATGAACTTTAGTGTATACATTGGTCATACTAAGATAATATGTAGTTACCAAATTCAGGGACCACAAATCCTTTATTACAGAGTTATTGCCCTTTTGTTTAAATTTTGTTAATAATTTGGCCTGCGTTTAAATATGATAATGAAATATGATATATACATTAAGTATACAAAAGCAATGTGCCATGGATCAAATTCTTGACCCTTGACCCCTTAATTACAGAGTTATTGTCCTTTGATTTAATTTTCAGTCCAGAACATAACTCTGAGGTCATTTAAGCTAGGGTAATGAATCTTGATGTATACATTAGTCATAATAAGAAGATATGCTGTGTACCAAATTCAAACTGAATAATTACAGAGTTAGTGCCCTTTCTTAAAATTTTATATCCATAGCTTTACTTGGCTTTCAAGTAAACTGGGATAAGGAAACTTTGTGTATGCATTGATCATACTGAGACACCGAAAGGTAGTACAAGCAGTGTACCACAATCCAGTGCCTTAAACCTCATAATTACAGAGTTATTGCCCTTTGTTATATAATCCAATCAATTCATTCATATGTTTTTTGCTTTTTTTTCTCAGAAAAAGAAAACTCTTTGGAATGGAAACATCGATCAGTTCATGATCCCATGAACGTGTCCACAACCTCAGAAGAGTTATCTCCCGTTTCAGTGTCCTCTGACAAAAAGGCAGATTCAACTGAGAAATTATCTGTGAATGGGGACAAAGATAGAGACAATAGCAAAGATGCAGACAAGGAAGATAGCAATGGCAACAAGGGGGAGACAACTCCCCCTGATACAGAAGAAAATACTGGAAGTGCTGATGATGTAATCATGGTTTAACAGGAGCAAGATTCTTTAAAATTCATTGACTTTGAAATTTTATTTCCACACTTAGCCAGAACTGTTTTCCCCTTGTTACAAATAATGACCAAAAGTGGAAAATTTGATTGGAATGAAACGCACAGTTTATGTTAAGTGTTTTATCTTTGATTGGTGAGAAAGCATAGCTTGTGAAGACACTTGACAAGGCAGGGGTGTAAATATTGATAAAAGTTGAATGTGAGAAATAATGTTAATGTTGTGTATCATAATACTGCTGGTTTCACCATGTCTTCCAGACATACTGTGGCATAGCTCCCTTACAAATCTAGATAAGTTTCACACAACCCCCTCCCAACCCCAAAAACAAACAAAGAGCAAAAATACTAAATCCTACGGAGCCCCTAAATACCTAGTCAGTGTTTGCTGGTAAATCTTTTATGAGTACCACCAGCTGTTGTACATATGATACATATGTATGTATTTTTTGTAAAAATTCTCAATGATATCTAGAATATGTGCTTGGATTTATGAACTGGCAGGAAAGAATGAATTGCATTCAAAATAGACGCAATTAGGAAATTTATTGAGGAATTCTCTTCCTCTGAATGGGACACAAGTTGGTTGGAAACATATGAATTGACAAAGACGTCATTTAGCTTTCATTTTCAATGGTGTTTAGAGAAATTCTTAAGATCATATAACAATTAAAAAAGATTAATTCATTTCTCAGAACTAAAAGCTGATAAATGTTTAGTTTGTTTGGTATATGTCTTCAGATGTCACAAATTTCAGGCTCAATACTTTTTTGGTGATTATCAAATTGAATTTTAAAATGCATGAAGAAAATAATTGGTTTATTAATTTTTGTCTAAACTTTTTAAAAAGTTGCATAAAAATGGTGTCTTTTTGTGTGATATCCATCGTTAATTTAGTAACTCTGCTTTATACTTTCCTGACCAAATCACTATAGATGTGCTGTTCTGGTAGAAGGTGTGTGGATATTATTAGCTGTTAGGTCAGTTTTCAATAGGTCAATTTTCATTTTATGTTCATGATTGCAAATATCAAAGTAGAAACCTGTGTTAGAACTGTAACAGTATAAATATCTATAGTGATCAAGTGCCTTTCCTCTTAGTACAAGTAGTGCTACCTTTTGTTCAAAACAAAATGTCACGTTATTGAAATATTTAGTATTAAGATTAGAAATAATGAGGTTTTTTTTTAATTTCAGATGTAGTCTGTCATGGTTTTTCAACATGTACAAATATTTTACCAAAAGTAATGAAAATCCTTTTTTCTTTCTTTCTTTTTCCTTCCTTTTTCTTTCTATTTTCTTCTTCCTTTTTTCTTTATTTTTCTTTCTTTCTTTCTATCTTTCTTTCATTTTTCTTCTTTTGCAAGATTTTACAACTTATAGATGCAAAATCTGAAATAAATGAGAATTTTTCATTATATATTTCAAATGAAGTTGGGTAACTCTTGCCCGACTTAATGAGATATTCTCTTGTCTGTTGTAACGACTTCATTGTATTACTGTTATGATTTATTATAAAATATTACCGATATGGTTTGTTGATGAAATTTTTGATGTGGTTAATCTTGTTATTTGATTTTCAGTGCTTTGCTAGACAGATATATCAGATTATAGTTAAATTTGTGTAGGTACCAGTTAATATTACTTTTAAAAAAGATGCTTTTGAAGTCATATTACTGAAATGTGAAGTTTAGACATCAAATGAAGGTTTTGATAAGAGACGATCTTGATTGTGGTAATTCTAATTTAATAATTTTCTTCACTCCAGAGACAGCTGAAGCCAAAGATTTGTTTCGATGTACTAGTGAGACTTAAACTGTAAATTTCATGTGCGAATTGTTTTCACATCAATATGCAAAGAAACCATTGCAGATTAAAATCTCTTGCTACAATTCGTATAAAAACAACTCAGGATAGCATCAATTTTGACTTCGTAGCCGACATTGGAGTCTCACAGTTTCATATCTCTGATAGCTGATCATTCGCATATTAAAATATCAGCTTTTGCGAAAAAAAGTATTCAGGGAATCTTAAGTAATTTACAGTATATCATGTCTAATGTTCTATTTACCATGCTCTGGATTAAGATAAGCTAGCCATCTAATATGTATGTATGCTTTAATTCTTAACTTTAACTTTGATTGATTGGTAGGAAGGATGGCTAAATTTGAGGGATGTAATTTAAAATTATTTTATCGCAAATAGGGCAAGAAAAATTGTAAAATGATACTGGTATATTCTGAATAGGAAACTTATCTGATACAAGCTGTGTGTTTGAATTTTAGTTCTATCTAATGCTGAGTAACACAAATGTTAACAGACAGATTTGTTACATCATGTTATTAACAGCACATTAACTGTATAAAGCTGATTGTTTTACACTAGACTTGAGTATTCTAATATCGTAAGTACAATGTGTCTCTATACCTGGTATGTGTTACAGCTTATACTGTATACAGCACCTCTGTCACACCCTCAGGGTAGGAGAACATTATATTATTAATTAGAGAAAGTAGAAAAATTTTGAGACTAAGCAAAAGATTCCTTTTACCTCGAAATAACTGAAGTAGGATTTCCCTTACATCAGTTGTAGGAAGAATTGTATGGTTACATGTCACAACCTAGGAAGAAGTACAAAAACAGTTCTCTTTACTTAGCGAGTCTGTATGACAGCACTTTATCAGTCATTCTGGATATGGTAAATGGTGGTTAGAAAACATTTCCTATATCCATGCCTTGCCTTGCTAATTCATGCCTTGGTCAACATGTTATTCATGGTTTTGATTTTTTTGTTTTGTTTTTTTTTTAACTTTTCCATCCAGATTAATTATACATTGATTACACCTTAGTGTTATTACTGTCGACCCCAGTTCTGTTACTAAAGCTGACTTTTTCATTAAACCAGTTATAAAGTTATTTGTGAGACAGGCTTGTCAACATTTACTTTTTGTATTAAAGTTTTTTGTGACATATTGGTACAAAATTTCAAAATTGTCTTGAACTGTAAAGTTAGAAAATTTGGTGTTACTGTATGGAGAATTTTTAATGGGGATATTATTGAATACTTTACATAGTCAATACATGTATTTTGTAATTTGATATAAATATATAGGATTGATTTTTTTTTGTATGTAATAGTAATTCATGATTTTATCAATATTTAACATTTATTGGTGATCAATATTTAAAATCTAATGGTGATCAGAATTATTTAAAATACACATGATTTATAATGGGAGAATATTATCCTTCACTGGAGTAGCACTAGTACTATATTGAGTATTTAATTATATTTAGATATTTATACAGGACATAATGTATGGTAGATTGTTGTAGAAATAAAAACTAATTCACAGCTGTGGGAATAAACCAAAAGTGGGCAGATTAAAGATCAATAAATGTAAATGTTCTGCCACTCTAAAAAAAAAGGATTTTTAAAAAAAAATTAGATATGTGAGTAGAACCTGAATGAATATTTACTTAGTTATGGTGTTGTAGGGTAAACATTTGGGGTGAATATTTGCCGATTAGGTTTGCTATGGTAAGATAAACACTTGGGTGAATATTTACTGATGAGTGAGTGAATATTTACTGATGATTGAGATATTTACTGATTAGGTTTGTCGTGGTAGAGTAAACACTACCTCTCCTAGCAGATCATTAATTTGAGTTTGAATTGTCTATCGCAATTTTCTATCCGCTTAAACTTTAACATATAAATTATTGCTTCTACCTGCCTTGTGTACCTTTCTAGTATGCAAGTAACTACTGTAAATGACAAATCAACTAAGATATACTGTAGAACTCTTTAACTATAAGGTAGGGTGACTCCTTAAGTCAAACCTATAGCAGTAAACTGGAGCAAATCTCGAACATCCTTGCTGGGATTCTTGTTATTTGATAAGCCTTTGTTGATTGAATTGTCTCATCATGATTTATTTTGTGAAATTCATTTTGTTTTAGTCTATACCTGATTAAAGTTTGTAAACTTGATGCTAAAGCAAGAATATTGTTGAATGATATTTATCAGTGTAATAATAAGATAAAAATTTTTGGGAAGGTGCTTTGAATTTTGTTTATGTACATGTATTGGAAAGTCAGATAATTATATTCACATCCATCATTTATTTCAATTTTGAATATGTATGTTTTTTGCAGACTTATCAATATTAATATATATATATATATGAAAAAAGTGAAACAAAAATGTAACCTAACCAGTCACTTTCACTAAATCTAGTGCATTATTTGTTGACAGTAAACTTTTACTTCCACTAGAAAGCTGGTTCAAGACTTTTCAATCTTTGTGTATTTTTCTTAGTGGAGGTTGGTATACTGTTGTAAAATTTTGGTGTACTGTTCATTACCCTAAGGGCTTAGGTTGGCCCCTAAATGGAAAATTGGCCAATATTTCAAATTTTCTGTATCTTAAAATCAAATCTTGTTGATGGATGGAAGGAAGGATTTATTGTAGGATGTTCTTTATAAATTACCGTTTATCCATTCTCTGTCATGGAAGACGAGGTAAAGTCAACTTTATATCCTTAGGTACATTCTTTAGAACTTGTCCGGATGTGAGAATTCTATACTAGGCCAATTCACTTGATACGTACCTCTCATTTTACGGCTTGTCACACTTCTGGCACTCAGACCATGTGACTGTATGCCCTTATAATGGCTTATTACACCAATTTTTAATAGATAATCTTCAAAGTTTTCTCTACTTTACCATTCAGTGTCATTATTTCTGATGAAAGAGTACAGGTGCCAAATACACAGTTAGCAAAGAATTGTGTTCAAATGCTGCAGTGCGGTTTAACTCTCTTTTCTACATGTATATTCAAATCACTGCTTTATGGGATATTCATGTGACTGATTTTTCATTATTTACGCAATATCTAGATTATATACATAGTTAGAAGCTTGTAAGCAGAATTTTCCATTTGTTTGATGTTTTTTTTTATATATATAAAAATGTGTAATAGATGAAATGTACATGTATGTATATATGTCTATACCGGTATAAACATGTATGTTGATATCATCAATTTACTTGTCTTTCTTAAGAATATTTTTGTTTACACTAATTTGTGTATGCTTTTCTCAAAATGTCATAATTTGATTCTTGTACATAGTTGAAATTGATCTGTGCTAATACTCTAGTGTGAGAGACTTTTTTTACGTGTATGGATGTGTAGTGTGTTTCAATAATATAGGTCTTGGTATCATAAGAGTTGTGTCCCTTCGTTTGTGACCCGACCAAGACCTTTTTAAAGGGGAAACTTAATTTTTTGCCTTATTTGTGATCTTTGCTTCTTTGAACAATGATTGAGATAAAAAAATTACATTGATCTAATGCATTCCTACATGCTGAAGTTTATTCCTTACACTGATTATTTTGTTACAAGTTTAGGATTCCTTGCTGCTACTTTCCACATCTTACTGTTAACTCTTGTTATAAGTTATCTCCCTTGGTAACTGTTTGCGTTGATTTTATCAAAATATGCATTCTTGTGAAATGTTGTATTTGTCATCAATTTAATGACTATATAATGACATTTCAATTATACACTTTGTTACAGCTTTATGACTACGGAACTCTTTTGGAAAGGAGTTACATAATGTATATGATGACAAGGTAGCATACATCCTTAACTTGTCCTTAACATTGTTGTGGTGATCTAAATATGCAGTTACATATGACTGGTAATTAGTAGTAAATTACACAGAGGATCACAAATTAAGGAGTCATAGTTACCATAGATTTTAGAATTGTTGAAGAATTAAGTCTAAAAAGAGATACATATTTAGATTCCAAAAATTCTTACGTGTTGTTCTCAACCATTTGATAAAGTATTAAATTAACATATAAAAAGCATTACACATAAATGGCATTACATTGATAGCATTGATGAAGTGCCTTGAAATTTCCTTTCTGTTACCTATATAGACACATTTGCCTGCAGTATATTTCAAAAAAATTATCTTGTGAGCTAAAATATCAAGATTCTGGGATGGATTGCTTTGATTTTTATTGATTTGTCGTGTTTATGATAAAATATTGATTAGAATTGTCGCTGACAAAGAGAATGAAATGCTGCTGCTGCTTTAGAATTTCATGTAGTATTAAACTGTAATCATAAGTTTCAAATGCTATTCTTCACAATTATTTCAACAGATTAAAAAAAAACTCTTTCGATTAGGGCTGACTTAATCACCATTGAAGATTTTTTTTTCTCGGTTTCCACCTTAGTTCATAGTGGTAAAAGTATAGTGGAGTTAGAACAATAGATTTTTTAAGACAACATTATAATGGTGTGTGCGATTACTACTGTTTGATGAGATGTACATGTACAATACTGAAGATTTTATAATCTACCTGGTATATGGTTGATATTCCATGTAGCAGTCTTAACAACCATTCCTACGTAAGGTAAATAGTTACAAATTGTTGACAATTTTTTTTCACTTTTCAATCATGCTGATACTTCATACTAAATAATAACAAATAAATTTTACAAAATGTTTTTAATTATGGGATATTTGATTTTTGTACCAGTGCTTTTTGTTACCCATGAAAAATCCAGAAAATTTGGTACATGGATTGTTCAATTTTGGAATTCTGAATCAAGTCTTATTAAAAAAAAATGTGTTCCAAGAAATGACACGCTGTGAAATCTGTATGATAAGGATAGGCTTAACACTGAGCCTTGGCTTATCTTCAGTACAAGCAAGAATGTCGACTACAAAGCTATTTCCTGAACTCAAGATGTGCAGCTTTATATAGGCAGAGAAACATATGATGGTGTTGTGTATGTACAGAGATGTTTCATCTGTAACATGATTGAATTTGAAAAAAAAAAAAGAAAAAAACAGCTAGATTTTATCATTTTATATGTTATCAATGATATTGGATTATATATATTTTTTAAAGCCACCCAAATTTCTCAAACATGTATATATACAGCTGCCATGATCGTAATATTTGTTTCTCATGTCCAGCTATTTGATGATTTGGGAACTGGTGTCTTCCAAATTTCCAAAATTGTGCCATTGTGTGATCTTTTATTATGGTCAAAGAATTTTTGAAGTGGACACCATACTAATCCAGCTCCGTATGTACCATCGTAGTTCGGATGTTAAAGAATGTCTTAATATTATCATGTAGTGAAGAGTTATTTCTTAACCCACTGTAGGAGACTTTCTTATGGTGTTTTTCAAGTAGTTAAAATCATCAGTTGAAGAGCTAAATTGACAAGTCAAGACTCCAGAATCATCAATATAAGTTTCAAAGAAGCTGTTCTCTCTGTACTCTGACATCTTGCTAGTACACAGTAAGTCACAGGATGACACAGGAAGCCATGTGGCCATTTCTGTTGAACAGGGATCAAATGGTATGATCTGATGTTTAGTTACAAAGCAGACCTTATGACCTGGTTTTGTTTTCTGACAAGCTTTGACAAAATCTTTTTAAATAAAATGAAATAATGTTATATTTAAATTTGTGCAGATGAACAGGTTTATCTGCAAAACAAACAGTGAAGAAAACAGAAAGTTTATAATTTACTCTACCATATGGTTTGGTAAACAGAAAGTTGATAATTTCTTGCACCATATGACATCTGGTAAACAGGATGTTGACAATTTCTTGCACCATATGGCATCTGGTAAACAGGATGTTGACAATTTCTTGCACCATATGGCATCTGTTAAACAGGAAGTTAACAATTTCCTGCACCATATTGCATCTGGTAAATGGGAAGTTGACAATTATCTGCACCATATGGCATCTGGTAAACAGGAAGTGAACTATTTCCTGCACCATTTGGCATCTGGTTAACAGGAAGTTGCCAATTCCTGCAACATATGGCATCTGGTAAACAGGAAGTTGATAATTTATTGCACCATGGCATCTGGTAAACAGGAAGTTGTCAATTTCCTGCTCCATTTGGCATCAGGTAAACAAAGTCTTTCATATCCATAATACATTGTAGCTAAAGCTTGTTCAGTGTATTGGATGACTGAATCCTTGATCTAGAAATGTAAATCTTTTTCTGGGAAGGAACATACCATCCTGGTAAGCTTGTCAACAAATGCAGCTAAGCAGGCATATGAAACAAGAAAATAACTTTTGTCATTCTCTTTACAACTTTTGTAAGTTCTTAACTGTTGATAATACATTAAATTTTTTTATGGTTCTTAACTTGTAGTATTACATTAAAACTTCCAAAGGATGGGTGTTTTATAAACAATTTATTTCTGTGTTTTAGAATCGTCTTCCTAGATGGTACACTCCACGCCTACAACAGCATCACTCTGTCTATACTATGCAATACCTACTGTTAACACTCTTTATGCCCGACTTTTGTAAATCAATGGCTTTAACCTTTGACCTATTCATATAATGTTTGAAATGATTTTTTTAAGTAAACTCTGAATATTTGACTTTGGTGATAATCATCATGACTGTTAATATTTAGTCAGTTTGACATACATGTTTATGCCATGAATAAGATATACAATATTTATATAAGAAAATTATATTACTTGGCAAGTTGTTGACTCGATGACCTTGAAGGTCATGCTAAAGGTCACACAATATGGGATTCTAGCACAGATCACAAACTTGTCATACAACTTTAGTATGTGGCATCTTGTACAAGTAACTCATTGTGTCACGATAATAACTTTACCAATACTTTGTAATGAATAATGTTTATGGCGATAAGGAAGAGTGAAAACTTTCTTTTGTATTCATTTAAGATAACAGATAATTTGCAATAAAATGTCATTCATAATGATATATAATGAATTGACTTCTTTTTTGTTGTTGTTTTGTTGACAAGAAAATGGAATTTTTTATCAGCAGACCAGACCATGGAGTTGTTTGTTGTTGTTTTTGCTGACCAGACCATGGAGTTGTTTGTTGTTGTTTTTGTTGACCAGACCATGGAGTTGTTATGTCAGCCGACCAGACCGTGGAGTTGTTGTTTGTTGTTGTATCAGCTGACCAGATCATGGAGTTGTTGTTTGGTATTGTGTTTGCTGACCAGACCATGGAGTTGTTGTTTGTTGTTGTTTTTGCTGACCAGACCATGGAGTTGTTGTTTCAGATGACCAGACCATGGAGTTGTTGTGTCAGCTGACCAGACCATGGAGTTGTTGTTTGCTGTTGTTTTTGCTGACCAGACCATGAAGTTGTTGTTTGCTGTTGTTTTTGCCATGGAGTTGTTGTTTGTTGTTGTTTGAGCTGACCAGACCATGGAGCTGTTGTTTGTTGTTGTTTCAGCTGACCAGAACATGGAGTCGTTTGTTGTGTTAGTTTGTCAGGTCTACAGACCCTGAGAGGGTTAAAATCTGACCAGACCATGGAGTTGTTGTTTGTTGTTGTTTTTGCTGACCAGACCATGGAGCTGTTGTTTCAGATGGAGTTGTTGTTTGTTGTTTCAGCTGACCAGACCATGGAGTTGTTGTTTGTTGTTGTTTTTGCTGACCAGACCATGGAGCTGTTGTTTCAGCTGACCAGACCATGGAGTTGTTGTTTGCTGTTGTTTTTGCTGACCAGACCATGGAGTTGTTGTTTGCTGTTGATTTTGCTGACCAGACCATGGAGTTGTTTGTTGTTGTTTTTGTTGACCAGACCATGGAGCTGTTGTTTCAGATGACCAGACCATGGAGTTGTTGTTTGTTGTTGTTTCAGCTGACCAGACCTTGAAGTTGTTGTTTGCTGTTGTTTTTGCTGACCAGACCATGGAGTTGTTGTTTCAGCTGACCAGACCATGGAGTTGTTGTTTGTTGTTGTTTCAGCTGACCAGACCATGGAGCTGTTGATTGTTGTTGTTTCAGCTGACCAGACCATGGAGTTGTTGTTTGCTGTTGTTTTTGCTGACCAGACCATGGAGTTGTTGTTTGTTGTTGTTTTTGCTGACCAGACCATGGAGTTGTTGTTTGTTGTTGTTTCAGCTGACCAGACCATGGAGTTGTTGTTTGTTGTTGCTTTTCTGACCAGACCATGGAGTTGTTGTCTCAGCTGACCAGACCATGGAGTTGTTGTCAGCTGACCAGACCATGGAGTTGTTGTCTCAGCTGACCAGACCATGGAGTTGTTGTCAGCCGACCAGACCATGGAGTTGTTGTCAGCTGACCAGACCATGGAGATGTTGTTTGTTGTTGTTTCAGCTGACCAGAACATGGAGTCGTTGTTTGTTGTGTTAGTTTGTCAGGTCTACAGGCCCTGAGAGGGTTAAAATCTGTTGTCAAATAATATTGTCAACTGGAACATCTATTGAGAATGACTGAAGGGACTTTAACTATGGTATGGAGCAGCCCATTCAAGCAGAGGCCTTTTTACAATAGCTGTCTTGTACAAGTAGCCCCACTGTGATGAATTTCAATAAGGACAGAATGTATGTTCAGATCTTGTGTGATGCAAAATATTCCTGGTTCATACAGATTGGAATATTGTACGGACAATGAATGAAAGAGAGGTGGACCATACACGCGCGCCCTAATTTATATCCCCACAATTCCTGTCATGAACTATTTAAAAACTAACTGTACTTTGGTCGTCCTCAACTAAACGTTCTACATTGTCGCTTGAAGAATTGGAGGAAGTATCATCTATACAATCCATTCCTTATTGTGTTAAAACTGTGATCAGCGTAAAGAGATTTAACTGACCATTTGTACATCTGTTTTGATAGTGTTTCTTTCGCTTTTCTCGATAATGCAATGTCAATTCCCGTTTCAAACTCAATAATAAAACACGGCGTATTTCCACAGCCAAGACAGTAATTCCTGCCGTGGACGTTATCAAGTTTACAACATATTTTCCCACAAAATTTTGAAATGTCTTTCTTAAAAAAATATCTTTCTTTTCATGATTAATCCTTTCGAAATCGACTTTGAAAATCAATTCAATATTAGTACATTTATATCTATTTTTTGTGACAGGTAAGTAATAACTTCGATTAACTTGTATTTATACAACGAACGAATGTTAAACTTAAAAAGAATTTCGGATACGAGTCAAAATTAGCTATGCACTGCCACTTTTTTTACTAACCGGAAAGATGTACGATTTGAGATCCAATATATGCCATCAAGCGCGTGGCCTTTATGGCGTCATTATTATGGACAAAGAAACGTCGACGGTGTGCCGTCACAATAGCTATTTCACTAGACTGGTGTATCTGTGTTTGATTCGGACCAAGGACGTCTATTGTAGATTTTAGTCCCTAATTTTAATTCGACATCACGACTTGACTTTTCTCTAGCGGATTCTTGAACATATCAACAATTCATATTAATTTCTCTGGATAATCTGCATTAAAATCATGTGTGAAAATATTTAATAAAATACGCAATTCTGTAACAAAGGGTAACACTTTCTGGTTAAATAAGACCAGGTGGAAACCTTAATCCGGTCCACATATTCGAAACTGTGGGTGTCGAGGGTGTGATAACGTACAACGCATTAAAAAACGTCGTGTACACATCGTCCGTACACACTCAGTGTACAAGATCTGGTAGTCGTGCACACATCGTCCGCACACACTCACTGTACAGGATCTGGTAGTCGTGCACACATCGTCCGCACACACTCACTGTACAAGATCTGGTAGTCGTGCACACATCGTCCGCACACTCACTGTACAAGATCTGGTAGTCGTGCACACATCGTCCGCACACACACACTGTACAGGATCTGGTAGTCGTGCACACATCGTCCGCACACACCCACTGTACAAGATCTGGTAGTCGTGCACACATCGTCCGTACACACTCACTGTACAAGATCTGGTACGCAACTGTGCGATAGGATCTCACATCATGTGTGGTTTCGTAAAAATGGTAGGTTAATATTACGGATTGAAAATTAAACGGAAAAAATAGTGTAGTATGACTAAATAGTGATCACAGGCGTATTAAAATTGGTCGGTGATTATGAGAGTCAATTTAATAACTGGACCATGCATTAAAATAGTCTTTCAATCGTACAGTTTCAGAGAGTGGCGAGTGGTATGTCTCGCGGAAACAAAATTTACCTGTATCCGGATACGTACCAGCTAGTCATCCCGTGTAACAAACATAACATTTTAGGTATACTCGAATACATATTTTTTGTTGTCTACAAAATGATAGAAAAATGAGAGTAATACAGAAGTAATGAAAATAAAATTCATTTCTATTGGTATGAAATTTGAGATGATTCACCGAAGAGACAAAAAGAGACGTCCATTTATTTTTTAGAATAAACAATGTATAAATAATGAGTGATTGTACACTAAGGCTGGTCACGTGTTGCACAAAATACTTTAAATTACTAATGTTTACAACTAATCAGTCTGTATCTGATAGATATACAAGGGTTCAATCTTCAGATTTATGACTTAATCAGAAAGTGAATAAACCCTATCCAACACTTGTCAATAAGTAATTTCTAAATTTATATGAACCAGGACAGAATCTGTACACATCTGTGCAATAGAACTGTACAGCGTGCGCACTGATGTGCAAAAGTTTACTACGTCCGGTTTTTGGTTCGTTCATACATCGTGCAGACATCTGTGTACATCGTGTACAGACATCTGTGTACATCGTGTACAGATGTGCGATCCCACAACTGTACCAAGAAATCCAACGACTACACTGTGAAAGGCCACCGACAATGATATTTTGCAGGTCTTTGTATTTTGAAAAAGATATCACCTAGGTCGCACCCTGAATCAATGTTCACCTCTCGATTCGGTTGAAGTCGCCTGCGTTCAGCTACAGATGAGTTTGATTTCGTGTCAGCACTTCGTTTTTTCTTTTCTGGTAACCTTCTCGAATTTTCGGCACCCAAAATCTGTAACCTCACTCCGCCAGGCGACAGTGACCAGAAGTTTAACCATTTCTTCAATTTTCTCCAAATTAAATCAATCTTGGTTCTAGAGAACTTTTACATATATACCTAAGAGGCCGTTGACCTTGAAGCCTTATTTAAACATTTATACATAGATTCGGGGCTTGTCGATATAGAAACAAAATCGGGCAAGCGTTTGACCAGGCGCGTGTTCATGATAAGAGCTGAATACAAAATCATTAAGTTTAGAGCAAATTGATTGACATGCAGAATGTACAATTTGAACACATAATAAATATCGGCAAAGTTTATGGGTATGTCTAATGGATGTTAGTTAAGATTTTTAGCGGGTAAGTACCTTGTTAGAAGCCTGATGACATGTATCTAGGCTATTGTAAACGAATGTGGGGATTTTAGAAATCAATGAGAAATAAAAAGGGATTAAAAAAAAATAATAAAAAAAACCCAAAAGATTTCAGAAAAATGTAACGTTAACAATATCAATGGAGTTATCGTTTGTGACGTATAAAGTCAATGAAACATTATGACGTCATAGTCATTGTTATGATTGCATTTCGGGATCGCGTAAATCTAGCCTAGCTACGAGCCATGCCAAATGCATACAACTGCTAGCTGCTAAATAATCATCATATTACGATGGGTTGTAAGTTCACGAAGGTCAGGGATGGGCGTTCCCGTGATGACGACGGGAAGATTTCGGAAGTGATTAGCCAAAGTTCTAGTTTTACGGACCCAAAGAAAGATTTGGAGTGCCACAATGCGCCAGTCACAAGAGAAATTGTAGAGAAATGTCAACTGGCAATATCGGAGATCAATTCAGAGGAGGACGAAGTGTTAAGTCCACATATGTACCCTCCCTTTTACATGGACGGAAATTCAGATTCAGGGACCGTTGCCACAGAAAGTGAAATGGACATAAATTTCTTCGAGGGAGAGGAAAGCAGGCCGGGGACATCATTTAGTGATGTATCATCCTTGTCAGTGCAAAGTCACTATCCTTCCACCATTTCATCAAGGCTTTCCAACTTCTTTCAAATGGGGAAACGGAGTAGGGTTCCTACTCATGGCGATGTGTCAGTGGATGAGGACAATGGAGGTGGAGATGGAAATGAAGAGGATACATCAAGCGGATGTGAGAGGTCGCCTACACCTAGGCACACGGATACGAGGTCAAACAGTGTCCTGTTACAAAGAGACAACACCACACTGCCTAACCGATCCAAAATGGCTGCATATCGGAGAGGAGGTCATGGACACCAAACCACTGACAACATCTTAGAAAAAGATGAAATGCCAGATCTCGATATAGAAGACGATGGAAGGCCATCCTCCTCCAGCAGCGAAGATTCCGTTTTGCCTCCACAAATCAACTGCCGTGTTGTAGTCAGGTCTAACGCCGCAAGAGGAACAAGAAATGTTGTCCAAGCGGCACCAGATCCGGCCGAGATTGCTCACCATATTGTAGAATTCGAAGCAGAAGTTGAGCAACTTATTGGGTCACATGCTGTAGCGACAAGAGATTACAGAAACAGACAGCTTCGACCAAGGGTAAGATTTATTTACAAATTAACATCGTCTCGCTATCTTATGGAACTTTCACACATTTCTATAATTCAAAGAGTTATGAAAGACGCTTTAATGAACAAACCTAATATCTATATGTATATATAGGGTTTTCATTCACTGTTGTTTAAATATGGCAATATTATCTTTTAGGGTGCACGTGGGCCCCGTTTGCCGTCATTTAGCCTCCAGTTCCAGAATCCTAGATCAAACTCCAGGACTATGGTGGAAAGTGAGAGGAGGTATAGCAAACATTTTGCCGAAAGTGTGAGTCGCCCCCAACTGACTGTGCGAGGTTTGACCGCAACAAACGACTGTCTCACTCAATGGATGGTCAGCCAATAGAGGAGGGATTCCGAACGTTTATAGGCAGAAGATAATAAATGTAAAATATCGCACAGGTATAAAAAGGTGTGCAAAATCAAGGACAGGTACAGAGAGAAGCCATTTGATGTGAAATCACGTACGGGTATAGAGAGAAGGTAATTAGTATAAAGTATCGGACGGGTGTAGAGAGAAAGTAATTAGTGGAACATCTCGGACGGATATCTAAAGAGAAGGTATATTTAAAGTAAAATCTCGGACGGATGTAGAGAGAAGGTAATTAGTGGAACATCTCGGACGGGTATCCGTAGAGAAGGTATATTTAGAGTAAAATCTCGGACGGATGTAGAGAGAAGGTAATAAGTGGAACATCTCGGACGGGTATCCGTAGAGAAGGTATATTTAGAGCAAAATCTCGGACGGATGTAGAGAGAAGGTAATTAGTGGAACATCTCGGACGGGTACTTATAGAGAAGGTATATTTAGAGTAAAATCTCGGACGGATGTAGAGAGAAGGTAATTAGTATAAAATATCAGATGTCAATACAATTAATTATTTTCAAACCCCCGACAGGTATAGAAAGAAGGTATATTTAGTGTTAAATCTCGGGTGGATGAAGAGAGAAAGTAAAGTTTGTGTTAAGGATACCACGTGATCATTTTCCATGGTAGAAACACAGATATAGTAGGTTTATCCCTAAGGTTTACGATACATACAGACAATTTTATCTTATTGTCCTCATAGGTACAGTTAAATACTAGAGTAATAATGCTACCTGTGTTACATTGTTGCAGCAATGTCATTTCATCATATTACTTTGATAATTTCACTTGATGTACTTTTATGCTTTTAACACGGAAGTATAATACAGATATTTGTTTTACGTACCTGCAGTTTTTAATGAAACCCTTCCTTCTTTCATTCAGGGATCAAAGCCATCTTGTAGAAAGGAAGTCACGTCACCATGGTAGAACGGCACATGGATGTTAAAACAACGTTCACAGTAAAAGTGAATGAACATTCATGGTGTATATCGAATACGTCGCCAAACAAACCAGGTGTTGATGAAACTCTTCGTGGCGAGTTCCATTCCTGTGGAAGTACCGTTTGTTGTGGACATTTGGTCTTGGTTTAAGGATCATACGCTACATATCAACGGTCCTCTATATGCAGTTATAAGGTAGCTGATATAGGCTATGTCGCTCCGCATAACAATGGCTTTCTACAGAGACTGGATGAAGATAGCAAAAGCATGAAGTCAGTGTTTAGAGAACTGATCATATCGCTGTAATATTTCTCATCGACAGAACCAAATAATGAACTATAAAGTCACTACTCAGCAAACCGATATAGAGGTAGTTCGATCAGGTTATCTTATCTATCGTTCTCGCAACACGCGTAGTGAAATAATGATCATCGTTCTGTCATTACTATTCAGCACTTGTAAATGAGAGGGTGAAATAACAATATAGGGTAGAAATATCGATGATATATTATTATTGTGACCCCTGGAACGGCAAAATTCAGAATAACATTTCGTCATAGTGAAGCAACGAAAAACCTCGTTCTGTCGCCGCAGTGCGGCTGCAAAATGACGGTGTAATTGATGTTATCATTTTTTCGCCTCAAACGGCGGCGAAACCAAGTCATTCGTAATTTCTAAGAAACGGAATGATGAATACCGTAATTGGATCGTATATTTCACATTAAACATATTTTATATAAGTGTATATATATATATGTCAATACCATACGTTGTGCATAATTGAACTAGTGCCAAGCGACATAATACCTGTACCTTTTATTGTTTAGTCAGAGAAGCAATCACTTCGCCTGTTATACATATATTTATATTGTATGATTTAAAATGTTACACGTGATGAAAATAAACTATTTTCAATCAGAATATTAGCATTTCAAGTTATTCTTTGCAACGGTCGACACGGAAGTTTTTAGTGGAAAATGTTGTATGTTGTCAAAGGATTAGTTATATCATTTTACGGTGAAGGTAACCTACAGTTAATACATGGTAACCGTAATTACCGACAGTTGTAAAACGGTACCCTACTGTAAACACATGGCTACCGTAATTACCGACAGCTGTAAAACGGTACCCTACTGTAAACACATGGTAACCGTAATTACCGACAGTTGTAAAATGGTAACCTGCTGTAAACACATGGTTACCGTAATTATCAACCCTGCAAATCAGTTCACATAGGTGAATATTGACCCCGAAAATCACTCCAGAGAGATGACAGGTGACCTCGGAAATCAGTTCACATTGGTGACAATTGACCCCAATAATCAGTCAAGAGAGGTCATAATTTACCCTGGAAATCAGTCGAGTGCGGTGACAATTTTTCACGGAAATCAGTCACGAGAGGCGACAAGTGACCCAAGAAATCAGTAAAGAGAGGTGACAGGTGACCCCGGAATCAGTCTAGAGAGGTGACAGGTGATCCCGGAATCAGTCTAGAGAGGTGACAGGTGACCCCGGGATCAGTCTAGAGGGGTGGTCATATATCACGGAAATCGAGATGACGTTAGTCCAGGGAATTAGGTCAAGCCAGATGAACATTATCCCCACATATCACTCAACAAAAGTGGCCACAATACATAGTACAATAATCAGTCCATAGTTGGGATCATATACCTGGGGAATCAGTCCATAGTTGTGACATTACACAACGGAAATCAGTCCACAGTGGTGACCATGCACCACGGAAAACAGACTACAGTGGTGACCATATACCACGGAAATCAGTCCACAGTGGTGACCATATACCACGGAAAACAGTCCACCACAGTGGTGACCATGCACCATCGAAATCCGTTCAGTGAGATGACCACAGCCGACTGAAGTCCAGAGATGACGATAGCTCACGGAATTTAGTTCAGGGATGACAATTGCTCACGGCATTAAGACCAGACATGACGATAGCTCACGGAATTAAGTCAGAGATGACGATAGCTCACGGAATTAAGTTCAGGGATGGCAATATCTCACGGCATTAAGACCAGAGATAACAATATCTCACGACATTAAGACCAGAGATAACAATAGCTCATGGCATTAAGACCAGAGATGACGATAGCCTACGAAATTAAGTTTAGGGATGACAATAGTCCACGGATTTAAGTCCAGAGAGATAACCGCTGTTCCCAGCAATTAGTCCCTGGAGTATTCATTGGTGTGCATATCGTGTATCGGTAGTCTAGTGTCACCATGATCTTAAGCTGGAATACAGATTGATACATGTTGTATAACTTTCCATTAGCGTTACTTCCCTTCCATAACATCACGAAACGTTTTCACGACGTCGTCTCACCTTTCAACTATTCTGAAAAAAAAAAAATTACGTTTCGCTTTTGCAGCTGCACTAATCTAAATCATTCACAAACGTCTATGTGTACTCGCACGTCCGAAACAGATAATCCCTCGGATTTTTACTCAAAATGCAGATTTATTTGCCTTTTTGGGCGTATAAAAAAATAAATCTTGTATGTAAAACCGAGATAATCCGGACACTCTCCTCCTGAAAAACCGAGAAATTCAGGACACCGCTTTGTTTAAATCCATAAAACCGAATATAATAACATAGCCGTTCTTGATAAAAAAATTCTAGGGTGTATGCGGTTGGTTTTACGAATTACCAAAATAACGTCTGTTGAAGAAATGAGTCCATTAATTCCGAGATTCGGCGAATCTTTGTATGTAAAACTTCTTCAGTGTCGTCAGTAAATAAATAAATAACATTAGTAATATAGCAAGTTACATATAGAGAATACATGACCAGTGTCTCATAATCAAAGACAAAGGTGGCGAGTCTCGGATTGATATAACAGCTATTTTAAGAGTTTCCGTAAGTAAACTTCTTCATTATATCATACAAGATTGATTATTTCATCATTTATTTATATTTTCGAACGCGATATTTAAATTAATTCTGAAAGTAACTCTATCGAATTAATGCACGTGCTTAAATACGGCTGTTTTTTTCCATTGCCGGATACAGCAAAAACATATATGGCAGGTGTATTCCGATAATGGCAGTGCCAGTATGATAGAAATTATTGATGTCTGCAACACCAGGGAATAAATAATTCGTGACGTAATAGTCATTGAAACATTATGACGTCATAATCATTGTTATGATTGCATTTCGGGATCGCCCAACTCTAGCCTAGCTACGAGCCATGCTAAATGCATACAACTGCTAGCTGCTAAATAATCATCATATTACGATGGGTTGTAAGTTCACGAAGGTCAGGGATCAGCGTTCCCGTGATGACGACGGGAAGATTTCGGAAGTGATTAGCCAAAGTTCTAGTTTTACGGACTCAAAGAAAGATTTGGAGTGTCACAATGCGCCAGTCACAAGAGAAATTGTAGAGAAATGTCAACTGGCAATATCGGATACCTATTCAGAGGAGGACGAAGTGTTAAGTCCACATATGTACCCTCCCTTTTACATGGACGGAAATTCAGATTCAGGGACCGTTGCCACAGAAAGTGAAATGGACATAAATTTCTTCGAGGGAGAGGAAAGCAGGCCAGGGACATCATTTAGTGATGTAGCATCTTTGTCAGTGCAAAGTCACTATCCTTCCACCATTTCATCAAGCCTTTCCAACTTCTTTCAAATGGGGAAACGGAGTAGGGTTCCTACTCATGGCGATGTGTCAGTGGATGAGGACAATGGAGGTGGAGATGGAAATGAAGAGGATACATCATCAAGCGGATGTGAGAGGTCGCCTACACCTCGGCACACGGATACGAGGTCAATCACTGTCCTGTTACAAAGAGACAACACCACTGACAACATCTTAGAAAAAGATGAAATGCCAGATCTCGATATAGAAGACGATGGAAGGTCATCCTCCTCCAGCAGCGAAGATTCCGTTTTGCCTCCACAAATCAACTGCCGTGTTGTAGTCAGGTCTAACGCCGCAAGAAGAACAAGAAATGTTGTCCAAGCGGCACCAGATCCGGCCGAGATTGCTCACCATATTGTAGAATTCGAAGCAGAAGTTGAGCAACTTATTGGGTCACATGCTGTAGCGACAAGAGATTACAGAAACAGACAGCTTCGACCAAGGGTAAGATTTATTTACAAATTAACATCGTCTCGCTATCTTATGGAACTTTCACACATTTCTATAATTCAAAGAGTTATGAAAGACGCTTGAATGAACAAAACTAATATTTATATGTATATATAGGGTTTTCATTCACTGTTGTTTAAATATGGCAATATTATCTTTTAGGGTGCACGTGGGCCCCGTTTGCCGTCATTTAGCCTCCAGTTCCAGAATCCTAGATCAAACTCCAGGACTATGGTGGAAAGTGAGAGGAGGTATAGCAAACATTTTGCCGATAGTGTGAGTCGCCCCCAACTGACTGTGCGAGGTTTGACCGCAACAAACGACTGTCTCACTCAATGGATGGTCAGCCAACAGAGGAGGGATTAATAAAGTAGTAAGTGTAAAATATCGCACAGGTATAAAAAGGTGTGCAAAATCAAGGACAGGTACAGAGAGAAGCCATTTGATGTGAAATCACGTACGGGTATAGAGAGAAGGTAATTAGTATAAAGTATCGGACGGGTGTAGAGAGAAAGTAATTAGTGGAACATCTCGGACGGATATCTAAAGAGAAGGTATATTTAGAGTAAAATCTCGGACGGATGTAGAGAGAAGGTAATTACTGGAACATCTAGGACGGATATCTATAGAGAAGGTTTATTTAGAGTAAAATCTCGGACGGATGTAGAGAGAAGGTAATTACTGGAACATCTCGGACGGATATACAGAGAAGGTTTATTTAGAGTAAAATCTCGGACGGATGTAGAGAGAAGGTAATTACTGGAACATCTCGGACGGATATCTATAGAGAAGGTATATTTAGAGTAAAATCTCGGACGGATGTAGAGAGAAGGTAATTAGTGTGAAATATCGGATGTCAATACAATTAATTATTTTAAAACCCCCGACAGGTATAGAAAGAAGGTATATTTAGTGTTAAATGGATGAAGAGAGAAAGTCAAGTTTGTGTTAAGGATACCACGTGATCATTTTCCATGGTAGAAACAGATATAGTAGGTTTATGCATACAGACATTTTTATCTTGTTGTCCTCATAGGTACAGTTAAATACTAGAGTAATAATGCTACCTGTGTTACATCGTTGCAGCAATGTCATTTCATCATATTACTTTGATAATTTCACTTGATGTACTTTTATGCTTTTAACACGGAAGTATAATACAGATATTTGTTTTACGTACCTGCAGTTTTTAATGAAACCCTTCCTTCTTTCATTCAAGGATCAAAGCCATCTTGTAGAAAGGAAGTGACGCCACCATGATAGAACGGCACATGGATGTTAAAACAACGTTCACAGTAAAAGTGAATGAACATTCCTGGCGTATATCAAATACGTCGCCAAACAAACCAGGTGTTGATGAAACTCTTCGTGGCGAGTTCCATTCCTGTGGAAGTACCGTTTGTTGTGGACATTTTGTCTTGGTTTAAGGATGATACGCTACATATCAACGACCCTCTATATGTAGTTATAAGGTAGCTGATATACGCTATGTCGCTCCGTATAACAATGGCTTATAACAGTGACTGGATGAAGATAACAAAAGCATGAAATCAGTATTTAGAGAACTGATCATATCGCTGTACTACTTCTTATCGAGAGAACGAAATAATAAACTACAAAGTCACTACTCAGCAAACCAATATAGAGGTAGTTCGCTCGGGTTATCTTTATCTATCGTTCTCGTACCACGCGAAGTGAAATAATGATGATCATCGTTCTGTCATTACTATTCAGTACTTGTAAATGACAGGGTGAAATAACGATCTCGGGTCGAAATATCGATGATGTTTTATCATTCTGACCCCCGGGACGGCAAAATAAAGAATAATATTTCGTCAAAGTGAAGCAGCGAAAAACCTCGTTCTGTCGCCGCAGTGCAGACGCAAAATGACGGTGTAATTGATGTTATCGTTTTTTTCGACTCAAACGGCGGCGAAGCCGAGACATTCGTAATTTCTCAGAAACGGAATAATGGATACCGTAATTGGATCCTATATAACATATTAAAACATATCTTATATAAGTATATATATATATATATGTCAATACCATACGTTGTGCATAATTGAACTAGTGCCAAGCGACATAATACCTGTACCTTTTATTGTTTAGTCAGAGAAGCAATCACTTCGCCTGTTATACATATATTTTTATATTGTATGATTTAAAATGTTACACGTGATGAAAATAAACTATTTTCAATCAGAATATTGGCATTTCAGGTTATTCTTTGCAGCGGTCGACACGGAAGTTTTCAATGGAAAATGTTGTATGTTGTCAAAGGATTAGTAATGATATTTTTAAGGTAAAGGTAACCTACATACTACACATGGTAACCATAGTTACCGACAGTTGTAAAACGGTAACCTACAGAAAACACATGGTAACCATAATTACCGACAGTTGTAAAACGGTAACCTACTGTAAACACATGGTAACAGTAATTATCGACAGTTGTAAAACGGTAACCTACCTTAAAGACATGGTTACCGTAATTACCGACAGTTGTAAAACGGTAACCTACTGTAAACACATGGTTACCGTAATTACTTACAGTTGTAAAACGGTAACCTTCAGAAAACACATGGTAACCGTAATTACCGACAGTTGTAAAACGGTAACCTACTGTAAACACATGGTTACCGTAATTACCGACAGTTGTAAAACGATAACCTATTGTAAACTCATGGTAACCGTAATTACCGACAGTTGTAAAACGGTAACCCACAGTAAACACACGGTAACAGTAATTATCGACCCCGGAAATCAGTTCACATGAGTGGTAACTGATCCCGAAAATCACTCCAGAGAGATGACAGGTGACCACGGAAATCAGTCAACATCGGTAATAACTAGTCCCGAAAATAACTCCAGAGAGATGACAGATGACCCCGGAAATCAGTCCACATTGATGACAATTGACCCCAATAATCAGTCAAGAGAGGTCACAATTTACCCTGGAAATCGGTCGAGTGCGGCGACAATTTTTCACGGAAATCAGTCCTGAGAGGTGACAAGTGACCCAAGAAATCAGTAAAGAGATGTGAAAAGTAACCCCGGAAATAGGTCTAGAGAGGTGGCAGGTGATCCCGGAATCAGTCTAGAGAGGTGGCAGGTGATCCCGGAATCAGTCTAGAGAGGTGGCAGGTGATCCCGGAATCAGTCTAGAGAGGTGGCAGGTGATCCCGGAATCAGTCTAGAGAGGTGACAGGTGACCCCGGGATCAGTCTAGAGAGGTTGTCATATACAACGGAAATCAATCCAGCGAGATGACCGTAGTCCAGGGAATTAGGTCAAGCCAGATGATCATTATCCCCACATATCAGTCAACAAAAGTGACCATATACCGCGGAAATCAGTCCACAGTGGTCACCATATACCGCGGAAATCAGTCCACAGTGGTGACCATATACCAAGGAAATCAGCCCACAGTGGTCACCATATACCACGGAAATCAGCCCACAGTGGTGACCATATACCACGGAAATCAGCCCACAGTGGTGACCATACAGCAGGGAAACCCGTTCAGCAAGATGACCATAACCCACGTAAGTCCAGGGATGACAATAGCCCACGGATTTAAGTTCAGGGATGACAATAGCTCACGGAATTAAGAGCAGAGATGACGATAGCCCACGGAATTAAATTCAGCGATGACAATAGCTCACGGATTTAAGTTCAGGGATGACAATAGCTCACGGAATTAAGTTCAGGGATAACAATGGCTCACGGAATGAAGTTCAGGGATGACGATAGCCCACGGAATTAAGTTCAGGGATGACAATAGCTCACGGAATTAAGTTCAGGGATGACAATAGCTCACGGAATTAAGAGCAGAGATGACAATAGCTCACCGAATAAAGATCAGGGATGACAATAGCTCACGGAATTAAGTTCAGGGATGACGATAACTCACGGAATGAAGTTCAGGGATGACGATAGCCCACGGAATTAAGTTCAGGGATGACAATAGCTCACGGAATTAAGTTCAGGGATGACAATAGCTCACGGAATTAAGTTCAGGGATGACAATAGCCCACGGAATGAAGTTCAGGGATGACAAAAGCTCACGGAATTAAGTTCAGGGATGACAATAGCTCACGGAATTAAGTTCAGGGATGACAATAGCTCACGGAATTAAGTTCAGGGATGACAATTGCTCACGGAATTAAGTTCAGGGATGACAATAGCTCACGGAATGAAGTTCAGGGATGACGATAGCTCACGGAATTAAGTTCAGGGATGACAATAGCTCACGGAATTAAGTTCAGGGATGACGATAGCTCACGGAATTAAGTTCAGGGATGACAATAGCTCACGGAATGAAGTTCAGGGATGACAAAAGCTCACGGAATTAAGTTCAGGGATGACAATTGCTCACAGAATTAAGTTCAGGGATGACAATAGCTCACGGAATAAAGTTCAGGGATGACAAAAGCTCACGGAATTAAGTTCAGAGATGACAATAGCTCACGGAATTAAGACCAGGGATGACGATAGCTCACGGTATTAAGAGCAGAGATGACAATAGCTCACGGAATTAAGTTCAGGGATGACAATAGCTCACGGAATGAAGTTCAGGGATGACGATAGCCCACGGAATGAAGTTCAGGGATGACAATAGCTCACGGAATTAAGTTCAGGGATGACAATTGCTCACGGAATTAAGTTAAGGGATGACAATAGCTCACGGAATTAAGTTCAGGGATGATAAAAGCCCACGACATTAAGACCAGAGATAACAATATCTCACGGAATTAAGATCAGAGATGACAATTGCTCACGGAATTAAGTTCAGAGATAACAATAGCCTACAAAATTAAGTTCAGGGATGACAATAGTCCACGGATTTAAGTCTAAAGAGATAATCGCTGTTCCCAGAAATCAGTTCCTGAAGTTTTCATTGGCGTGCATGTTTAGACATATCGTGTATCGGTAGTCTAGTGTCACCATGATCTAAAACTGGAATAGAGATTGATACATCATAGATAACTTTCCATTAGAGTTACTTCCCATCCATAAGATCACGAAACGTTTTCACGACGTCGTCTCACCTTTCGATTTTCTGAAAAAAATTACGTTTCGCTTTTGCAGCTGCACTTATCTAAATCATTCACAAACGTCTATGTGTACTCGCACGTCCGAAACAGATAATCCCTCGGATTTTTACTCAAAATGCAGATTTATTTGCCTTTTTTGGCGTATGAAAAAAATAAATCTTGTATGTAAAACCGAGACAATCCGGACACTCTCCTCCTGAAAAACCGAGAAATTCAGGACATCGCTTTGTTTAAATCCATAAAATCTGAATATAATAACATAACCGTTCTTGATAAAAAAAATTCTACGGTGCATGCGGTTGGATTTACGAATTACCGAAATAACGTCTGTTGAAGAAATGAGTCCATTAACTCCGAGATTCGGCGAATCTTTGTATGTAAAACTTCTTCAGTGTCGTCAGTAAATAAATAAATGACACTTGTTAAATAGCAAGTTACATATTGAGAATACATGACCAGTGTCTCATAATCAAAGGCAAAGGTGGCGAGTCTCGGATTGATATAACAGCTATTTTAAGAGTTTCCGTAAGTAAACTTCTTCATTATATCATACAAAATTGATTATTTCATCATTTATTTATATTTTCTAACACGATATTTAAATTAATTCAGAAAGTAACTCTATCGAATTAATGCACGTGCTTAAATACAGCTGTTTTTATCCATTGCCGAATACAGAAAAACATATATGGCAGGTGTATTCCGATAATGGCAGTGCCAGTAGGAAAGAAAACATTTGACGTCTGCAACACCAGAGAATAAATAACTCGTGACGTAATGGTCATTGAAACATTATGACGTCATAGTCATTGTTATGATTGCATTTCGGGATCGCGTAACTCTAGCCTAGCTACGAGCCATGCTAAATGCATACAACTGCTAGCTGCTAAATAATCATCATATTACGATGGGTTGTAAGTTCACGAAGGTCAGGGATCAGCGTTCCTGTGATGACGACGGGAAGATTTCGGAAGTGATTAGCCAAAGTTCTAGTTTTACGGACTCAAAGAAAGATTTGGAGTGTCACAATGCGCCAGTCACAAGAGAAATTGTAGAGAAATGTCAACTGGCAATATCGGAGACCAATTCAGAGGAGGACAAAGTGTTAAGTTTACACATGTGCCCTCCCTTTCACATGGACGGAAATTCAGATTCAGGGACCGTTGCCACAGAAAGTGAAATGGACATAAACTTCTTCGAGGGAGAGGAACGCATGGACCGTAGGCCAGGGACATCATATAGTGATGTATCATCCTTGTCAGTGCAAAGTCGGTATCCTTCCACCATTTCATCACGACTTTCCAACTTCTTTCGAATGGGGAAACGGAGTAGGATTCCTACACATGGCGATGTGTCAGTGGATGAGGACAATGGAGAAGATGGAAATGAAGACGATATATCATCAAGCGGATGCGAGGGGTCGCCTTCACCTAGGCACACGGATACGATGTCAAACAGTGTCCTGTTACAAAGAGACAACACCACACTGCCTAACCGATCCAAAATGGCTGCCTCATGGAGAGATCATGGACACCAAACCACGGACAACATCTTAGAAAAAGATGAAATGCCAGATCTCGATATAGAAGACGATGGAAGGCCATCCTCCTCTAGCAGCGAAGATTCCGTTTTGCCTCCACAAAGCAACTGCCGCGTTGTAGCCAGGCCTAACGCCGCAATAGGAACAAGAAGTGTTGTCCAAGCGGCACCAGATCCGGCCGAGATTGCTCACCATATTGTAGAGTTCGAAGCAGAAGTTGAGCAACTTACTGGTTCACATGCTGTAGCGACAAGAGATTACAGAAACAGACAACTTCGACCAAGGGTAAGATTCATTTACAAATTAGCATCGTCTCGCTATCGTGTGGGTCTATCACGTATTTCTATAATTGATAGAATTATGAAAGATACTTGAATGAACAAAACTAGTATTCATATGCATGTGTAGGGTTGTCCATTCACTGTTGTTTAAATAGGGCAATATTATGTTTTAGGGTGCACGTGGGCCCCGTTTGCCGTCATTTAGCCTTCATTTCCAGAATCCGAGATCAAACTCCAGGACTATGGTGGAAAGTGAGAGGAGGTATAGCAAACATTTTGCCGATAGTGTGAGTCGCCCCCAACTGACTGTGCGAGGTTTGACCGCAACAAACGACTGTCTCACTCAATGGATGGTCAGCCAACAGAGGAGGGATCCCGAACATTTATAGAAAGAAGGTAATTAGTGTAAAATCTCGAAACGTTTTTAGAGAAGGTATTTGGCGTGAAATCTCGGACGGTTGCAGAGAAAAGGTATTTAGGGTATAATCTCGGACAGAAATGAAGAGAAGGTAATTGGTATGAAATCTCGGACGATTATAGAAAAAAGGTATATAGAGAAAAATCTCAGAACTTATATAGAGAAGGTATTTAGGGTAAAATCTCGGAACAGATAGAAGGTAATTTGTATAAACATAATGTTGTGTCGAGATTAAGTACTTATATTGTGACGTCACGCCATGGTTACCGGTTGTGATTCAGGAAGATCCTTAGGCATTGGGGTAATTTTCTTAGATATTTACTGTTTTCGACAGTAAACATAACAAAAGAAACATGGGATTGATGTAAGTTACTACAAAAAAAGTTGGTTACGTGTCTTGGAGTGAATAACGTTGATAGATTTTATGGAAAATGACAAAAAGTAAAGCCGGAAGTGGTACTATTGGAGCCGTTGCCAGAGCCAGATCAGTGTCTTCGTCTACAGAAGTCAGGATGGATACCCTGAACGTCATCCAATCTGGGTGTAAGTTGTGTTCAAAGGTGTATGTTGATAAGACAACCAAAATGCTTAAATGCAACAGATGCTGGGAATATTTTTGTATTGGATGTATTGACATGGATGTACGTACCTACGAAGTTTTGTGCCGATCAGATAGTATGTGGTTTTGTCCTCCGTGTAGAGTGACAGTTGAGAAAAGTATACTGACCGATTGGAAAATTGAGGAAAGGTGTCGCGAGATAATGGAAACATTCGAGAAAAGACTGGAGGATTTGGAATATCTGATGTCGAATGCATATTGAAATAGGAAATGGAAATGGTTATGAAACAGATGAAAACGCCTCAGTGTTCGGATGAAATATTCTCCGAGGTAAAGGATCGGCAAAGCAGGGAGAACAACATGGTCATTTTTGGAGTTCCTGAAAAGCCCGATGACGATGGAAATAAAAGAATGAGAGCTGATGTTCGGGTAGTGGAGAGGATCATTGAAACGTGTTGAAATGCTCAGGGAGAACCCCAGAAGGTCATTAGACTGGGAAAACGCCCGGATTCAAGTACAGCGTCAAGTGAAATAGGGGCAACCAATGCTTGTAAAATTTGACTCTCTGATACATAAAAGAAATATTTTCAAAAATATTGAAAGGCTACGCAGCTGCGAACAATTTTCTTCTACACAAATCAGGAATGATCTGACCAAATTGGAACGAGAAAGGGAAAGTAAATTAATTATATAAAGAGGCAAAAAGAAAAAACTAGAATCTGAAGCCTACATCTATCGGGTTCGGGGACCACCATGGAACAGAAAAGTTGTTGGCATCAGCAGAAAATGAGACATTTAAGCCAGGAATGCCATGCCATATTAAGCACTGAATTATAAAAAGACCTATATCTCAATCTTACATGATGAACAAAACCGCAAATTGCTAAGTCACTATGTAACGATTTATTTCCTCCTACATTGTATGATATATCAATTCCATTGTAAATCAAATTTAGATATGGACATAGAGGCATTGTTTGCCTGCTTCCATTATTAACTTAACTTATATTTTCTCTCTCCCCCATTTTTCTTTCTTTTTTTTTTCTTTTTTTTTAAAGACACAAAAACACAGTAGTGTCGAGAGATGGATCCCTAAAATTTATATGGTCTGATAGTATCCTGATTTTACAAATACATTTAAATAGAATAATACTGCCTCTTGTTTTAACAATCATCTTCTCTTAATGAATTTCCACTTGGTAAAAATACTGCTGTTGTTTTCTAATGCAGCTTTTGCTCAATCTGTTATATAGGTAAACCAAAGCCAACTTGTGGGAAGGAAGTGACGTCACTGTGATAGAATAACGTGCATGTTGACCAAGCACTATTCAATTGCAATGTATGTGAAAACAGCCTCCGTACCCGAAGTGAATGTCGAAGATTATAAGTGGTGTAGCATTTTGCATGGTACACACAGGATAGAGGTCATACTCTCCGTGACGGGTTCCTCTCGTGTCGTTTTGTATGGACGACTAAACTTTGTTTAAACATACCTATATTGATATATGGTCATGCGATTTAAGTAGGACCGGACGCAAGTTATCAGCGCCTGTACACGTGCTTATAAGTTATTATTAAGGCTGGTCAAGTATATACAATTTCGCTCCTGCACTTATTTGCTTCGCTCAACGCCGTTTCTCTGTGAAATTGGACGAAGAAGTCAATTTTAGTACGGAACTCATATGTGTCACAAGAATATTTTGTTTTGCTTCTTGTGGAATAGGTGAAATGACTCTATTTATTAACCCAGCCATAGAGATAACGAAAAAACGATGCCGCAAGTTTTGTGTCGACCACAGGGGGGACTCAGCGAATATTATCATTCTGTCGCTGCAAAACAAGATAATAGTTCTGCAACTGCGCAGGTGCAAAATAATATGTAAATAATTATTGCTGTTTGGCCACATAGGACGACAGACGGAGAATCATAGTAATTCCGTAAGAACAGCACAGCGGATACCGCTATTTCGTCCCATACTTACTATTTAGTATATTTTATATTAATATATTTATATCATTATATTTAATTTACATAAATTTAAGCCAAAAGTCGTGTATATTGTGACTGTGCTGTTGAGGCAAACTGACATTTTATCACGTGATACTTAAATATTGTTTATATCTCATCATTTGAAATAATAAACAAGTATTCTCAATGAAATAATTTGAATTCAGTAGTATTTGCATCGCAAATTATTATTTGCATCGATCAAAAGATAATCAACAGTGACGTATGATAAACAGTGATAAGAAACTAGGCCCGGTGACGTCACAGCGTTTATGTTCATCGAGCCGTGAAGTCTCCTTTCCTTACCCCCAACCCTCTCACTCCCACAAGAGTAGGCGTATAGGGATAGTATCAAGACGATACAATTACTTTAAAGATTTTAGACGGACTTGTCTTCTAAGACTAGTATAATCAAGTGAACAGCTACAGACGGTTCCATCCCAATGTGGGGAATACAGGTCGCCCCATCACGTCGACAGAACACTGACGTTCGTCGGTGAGACGATACCCGAATATAGGAGGAGTCATGGGGCCAAAAACCTGTCAATCAACCAACCAACCAACCAACCATTCTTGGTCCCCGTCGGCTGTTAAGTCTCCTCTTCTTACCGCTGTTGCCTGACCTCTTCTGCTTCTCTCTCGGCTGCCAAGGTTATACTGAGAGAGTGAAACAAAGGGCAATAACTCTTGGAGATCAATGAATTAATTCAAGGGACCATCTTAATAGTTACAAAAATCTATAAAGTTATTAATAGTTAAAACATGCATACAATTATCAAACGAAATCATTTGTTAAAAAAATAAGCACAATCAATTTGAAAATTATTTATAAGATTTAACTAATTTAAACTACTATTTATTTTAGTTAAAGGTTAGTTGATATGTACTTTTAGAGAATAATGGTTCAGAAAAACAGCAAGGCCAGTTAACTCATATTTCTTCACTATATCTTTACAAAGGGATATTCATATTTACCGTAATGATCAACTGCATCTGTTGTAAAATATCAATTATCTATTACAAAATCATATTTACCATAATGATCTAAACTTACTATTAAACGGTAGCCTACAGTAAAACATATTTACTGTAACATCGACATTTGTAAATCGGTAAATACAGTATTTACCATTATGTTTGACTGTTGTAAAAAGTTATTTACAACATGAACATCAGCTAAAAATAACTCTATGGTCGTGTGCATTCTCAGCCCCTATTGGTTGACAAGTTTATCGTTATCCTGATATTGAAAACGAAGGGCATTAACTCTGGGAAATAAGAATGGGTAGAAAGGTGGGTACACTTGTACCAAAGTCTATGGCCCCCCTCATCCATGTTTAGAACGTCAAGGTAAAGCAGCAAACACTTTATTACCCTTATAATCAACAGTTTTCTAATGATGACTTCCAGTGAAGATATTTAGTAACAAAATAAAATTTCTAGATACTTTTTTTTCTGACTCCTGTATAAACATACACCAGTTACATCCATATTCAACATTAAGTCAAGATGAATTAACAAATCGAATGTTATCACAAAAAGTAAATAGTAAAATCAAAACAAAGTTATAATTTAACAACAAAATAAAAAATAAACAAAACAAATAAACATAAATATGCACAAGCAATTTGTGAAGTTCAACAAATGACATGGATTCCTGCTGTACATGTACTTCAAATAATTTATATGCAAAACAAAATGTTGGTGAGAAATACATTCTGACACTAATCACATACGTAATTGGCTTTAGGTGAAAAACAATCAGCTCTCAAAAACAATTTTTTTGTTGCAACAGATGGGAGAACATCAAGGACTTAAAACAACTTCACTTGCCTTTCCTCCTAAATTATTCATGATGGACTTTTAACACTGGAAAATAGTAAGACAATTCCAGTTTCAGCAGAAATAAAACATTGTTGTCGCTCTCTATAACGAAGGTAAATTGATTTCAGGGTGTTCTGAAGACTTTAAGATCTTTTCTTCATTGACAGAATGTATCTTAAATTACATTATAAATTTCTTATAAACAGCCAACCTGCCAGAAAACATGTGTACATATGTCACACTCATTTCATTTCCCTTTGAATCTGATGTCAGATGGATGGTAATTAAGTGAAGATCGTGCTAAGATTTCTATCTACACTCAGGAGCCTGTAACAATAATTCTAGGGAAGGGGGCTTGTTTATTATACAATTATTTGATACAAAAGATGTGAAAATTTAATAGTTTTTTCTTGCCAAATACTATCGACTTTTCTGAGGCTCATTAATTTTATCTTTGGCATTATGTTATTTTTCTTTACTAATCATGATGCACTCCACAACCCTGTCCTCCCCCCTCTCCCCCCTCTTCCAGAAATATTGCAACAAGTACATGTTATTGTGCATCTACATCTGTTTGTGGTCAATGGAGGATTTATCATTAAAAATTAAAAATAGCTGTCAGAGATGGGTTATGCTTCCCAATTAGAACGAAATCTAAGTTTGAAAAATAACAAAGGGTAGTAAGAGAGTTATGATTCTTGTGCAGTGTCCTCCTACTTGTTGAGCCCTATCTACCTAGGAAGTGATGTGTTAATACCTCTTACAGTTTTAGTGTAATGCTCTGGACAAAATATAAGCATGAAAAATCGTTAATGGGCAATAACTCCTAAATTATGAAAAATGCTCTCTTACTAGTTAAAGTTTTATGTTAACACCTCTTATAGTTTTAGAGTAATGCTCAACACAAAATTTAACTATGTAAATTAACAAAGGGCAATAACTCCTAAATTATGCATAAGAGAGTATTGGATCTTGTGCACTGCTCTCTTACTAGTCGAGATCTCCCTACCTAGGAAGTTTTATGTTAACACCTCTTATAGTTTTAGAGTAATGCTCAACACAAAATTTAACTATGTAAATTAACAAAGGGCAATAACTCCTAAATTATGCAAAAGAGAGTGACGGTTCATAAGTACTGCACTTCTCCTTGCTGTGATTTATCTACCTATGAAGTTCTATGTTTATACCTCTTATAGTTTTAGTGTAATACTCTGGACAATATTATGACGGATGGACAGTCAAAGCAGTGACCTTATGCTCTCTCTTTGGGGAGCATAACAAATATTAAACTGTATAATATTATGATTTTTTTTTATCTCTTCCAACACATGTACAGATACTGACATTGTCAAATTGATAGATAATCCAGACATTATTAATACAAAATTAATAGCTTATAAAAATTTTATAAGTTTATGTGTTAAGACATAAAGTCTTTCGTACTTCTTACATAGAGTGGGACGAGTTCATGAAAAAGACTTGATAATCGATAAGGCTGAATCTTTTTGATGCCAGCATTCATTAATAAGAGTCAATCTCTTTGAAAATTTGTTTGCCGGACATGCATGTAAATATTCCAAAACGGTGAAATAAGAGACCCTGACATTGATAAAGTCATCCTTCATATGTCTTACGTATGACTAAAACATTCTTAATAATATTTTATTTCTTTTCAACTCTTTAAAGTTTAAAGGCTCCAATCTGTTTAGACCTCAGAAACTTTATTTTCATAAATTTGACTTGATCTTAAATGTTTACCAATTATGTATATATGTTTTTAAAAATGAATTCAATCATATCACTATGTAGAAATGTATTTGTATATTGCATATTGGCATGTTTTAGCTACTTTGTGTGTGGCCTTACATTTGGAGAAAAACATGGAAAGGCCACTGTGATGGCTGGCTCGGTCACTGTATAGTAGAAGTACTATATGATGTCATGAAAAATGTACAAGGGCAGAGTATAAACTTTGGAATCAGAGTATTTTACAAACTGGATATTATGGAATAATCTACTCAGTTAATGAACCAAACACATTATTTGAGAGAAAAAAATACACTGTAATAGGTTTTATTTTCAAAATCTTCCGCTTGGATTTAGCCTTAACAAATTTACTGAAACTTAAGGGCTGTAAGAGACAGGTAATGCTTCCCGATTGGGACAACATTTAAGTCTAATAAACTGAAGCCTTCAATTAAAACCTGGAAATGTGACAGGTAAGTGGTCACAATATTAAGGTTTTTTTTTAACAAATGCAATTTAATATTTATTTAGATTTAATTCAAACTCCTGCAACTTCATCCAGTTTAGTTTTTGGTTCTCTGTTGAGCATATCTAGTTCTAAAGAAAGACGCATTAAAGAGAGAGAGAGAGAGAGAGAGAGAGAGAGACAGAAAAGAAAAAAACAACTCAGACTTAATTATATTGAATTATGACTTACCATTTATTTTTTATACACCACATATACAGAAATGAAGGAGAAAATATGAGACAGTGAAGAAACATTCAATGAAATGCAAATATAATGACGCAAGTAATTTAAAAGACTACTAAATAGAATTAATTCCATGAAAATATTGGCTTTCCACAATAAGTTGTTCAAAACTAGATCATCTTTCATACAATATATAGAAAACATAATAATACTTTCAACATAATAATAGCATTATTTTACATATTCAAAAAGTCCAAAAGCAAAATTAATGTGTGTATATATATATATACAAATGATCAATCACAATCAACGAATTAAAAAAAAAAAAAAAAAATTCAGGTACCAATTTTTTAACACAGGAAATATATGAAATTTATATAAATGACCCCAATGTTACAAAACTTTTTCATTTTTCATTTTTTTTTTTTTTTTTTAATAAAGTGTTTGGATGAACAAGTTTGTCATAACACAACAAATCCATGATAAAGGACCCTTGACAATCACTTGCGAACATTAGCGATGACATCTGATGTTGTTATATTTATCTCGGACAGATCTACAGACATCCACATCAAGGTACACACAATTCTTACTTACTATGTAGACATATGTCATATACTCCATTAATGTAATGCTGACATTCATCAACTGATCACATCCACAGATTTATATCTCTTCAACTGTCAAGATTGTTCTTTACTTATACACTTAACATGCACATCAATAAAAAAACATGGCGGCGACGATATGCTCCCCAAAAAATGTTCAAGGAGCACAAAAACACACAGTATTTAACAATAAGTAGGAATAAAGGATAGGGAATAAACAAATACAACGACGTTTGGAAAAAAAAGAAAAAAAATCACCAATGGAGATCCCGTGATACCCATAGAAACATCCCACTGACCAAAGGTCAAACCTTAGGAACATCCCACTGACCAAAGGTCAAACCTTAGGAACATCCCACTGACCAAAGGTCAAACCTTAGGAACATCCCACTGACCAAAGGTCAAACCTTAGGAACATCTCAATGACCAAAGGTCAAACCTTAGGAACATCCCATTGACCAAAGGTCGAACTTTTAGGAACATCCCACTGATCAAAGGTTAAACTTTTAGGAACATCCAATCTGATGAAAGGTTGAACTTTTAGGAACATCCCACTGATGAAAGGTCAAACTTTAAGACCATCCAACTGCCCAAAGGTCAAACCTTGGGAATGAGGAAAGGCTAAGAAATTTGTGACAACAAATATTGTTTACTTATAAAGTAAATGGGTAGTTGGTTTGGGAGTGTTTGTAAGAGAAGGACTATATCAACACACCAAATATTTCAACAAATTAATCCTTTTCCATGCAGAATTTTTACAATAAATAATGATGCCAAATTAACATATTAAACTAATTCAATTCTTTACAAACACTCCACATTACTTCAATATTTCATTACTTGCTTTAATTCCAATTACCGTATAAGGAATACAACTGGAAACTTAAAATCAGTATGTGTGTAAATTTTACAATATACATACTTTTTTACATAACAAATGGTGTAGCATATTTCTTTGTGAATCACCATTCAACACATCCTACAGACATCATCTCTGCAAAAATAATACCCTTTACATAGTTTCTACGGATATTATTAAAAAGTTACAGTAAACACTAATCAGAGAAATATTAGTCAATGCTAATTGGACTTTTAAAAAACTTACTACATGACTAAATATTGTCACTCCTCCCCCTTCGTCCCTCAATCATTTAAAGGGGGAATAAAAAAAAAATTAATGAAATATATGCAGATCATGTCATGGATACCAAAACCAGCTAGTCAAGAGAGCTATATATAAGTTTTAACATCCACTATCTGGTTCAGTACTACATTTGTGACAAACTTATTATTGTTCTCCATGTAACTAATTATTTATTTTTTTTTTTTGGTAATGAGTGAGTTTTTGAATACTGATTTGATTATATAAATAGATATGATAATTATATACTATAACTAATTTTAGAGGTAACTTCACAAAAAAGGTACAACAAGCAGAACTGAGTAATAATGTAGGCGCTGTCAGACGATCAACATTAATATTCTCTGCATTGGTTACAAATTCAAATCCCTCCCACAAGAAAAAAAAACCAAGTTTGGTATTGTTATTCAATTCTAAAACAGAAGCATGTGACTTTGTTTCCATACAAAGACACTGAATATTTATTTCAAAATAACATAATAATTTAAACAAATTTTAAACGAAAAAGTGGGTAGCACCAGGTTTGATAAAATGATAGGAGAATTACAAGTAAACAATGTACAACACGGTACATATTTTGAATTTAGGAAGATTGCACGTGATATCAGTTTTAAATGTTTAATTCATCACACAGTTTCTTTCAAATTTGACAAGATAAAAAAGAATAAACAGGGTTGAAAAATACATGCTTGAGTTATCTTTCTTGCTTCATACTCTCCAGCTATATCCAAAATAATTTTTATACAAAATGTCATTAGCGTTCACACATTATTATCTTGCTCCTCAAATTTCCAGCACAGATGTAAACAACAACAAACAGACGTACAGGTATCACTGACGAGTAAAACCATAAACTATTTTGACTACTTTCAACAACCTAAGCTTTCTTTGCTCATTTTTGCAATTATTGATGTTGACGCAGAAGTCTGTAGGTGTCACTCATTGATGCTTTTAGATTTTCTGTGAAGGCTCAGTTTAGACTAATTATCCAGTAAAAAGAATGATGGAAATGAACTAAAAATATGTTCGTTAAGTTTTATAATGCTTTTACGTGTACTTCTGTTTCCAGCGCAGAGAGAGAGAGAGAGTGATTTTGGAATGAAATCAACACTTTTACCTATTTTTAAAGGAATACAGTCTTGTACTATTAATGTTAAAATGAAATTGTGATGAAGGACAAAAAATCATTGGTTGTTCCTCACACCTGCAGGATTTTCCAATAAAAATATGTTTACTGCACCAAGACTAGACATGTTATAATCAGGGAAATACTACAGATGTTGTGTTTCCATGGCAAAATGTTAGTCTGTATATATCAATCGTTAGGTACCAAATAGAAACGCAGGATTTTATTGAAACTATCAATATGTGTACAGATGCCTACTGACCATACAAAAGAATAATTCCTATGTGTACAGATGCCTAGTGACCTACAAAAGAATAATTCCTATGTAAACAGATGTCTACTGACCTACAAAAGAATAATTCCTATGTGTACAGATGTCTACTGACCTACAAAAGAATAATTCCTGTGTACAGATGTCTACTGACCAAACAAAAGAATAATTCTTATGTATACAGATGTCTACTGACCAAACAAAAGAATAATTCTTATGTATACAGATGTCTACTGACCTACAAAAGAATAATTCCTATGTATAGAGATGCAAATGACCACACAAAAGAATAATTCCTATGTGTACAGATGCAAATAACCACACAAAAGAATAATTCCTATGTGTACAGACGCCTACTGACCTACAAAAGAATAATTCCTATGTCTACAGATGTCTACTGACCACACAAAAGAATAATTCCTATGTGTACAGACGCCTACTGACCTACAAAAGAATAATTCCTATGTACACAGACGCCTACTGACCTACAAAAGAATAATTCCTATGTACACAGATGTCTACTGACCTACAAAAGAATAATTCCTATGTACACAGATGTCTACTGACCTACAAAAGAATAATTCCTATGTATACAGATGCAAATGACCACACAAAAGAATAATTCCTATGTATACAGATGCAAATGACCACACAAAAGAATAATTCCTATGTACACAGATGCAAATGACCACACAAAAGAATAATTCCTATGTACACAGATGTCTACTGACCTACAAAAGAATAATTCCTGTGTACAGATGTCTACTGACCAAACAAAAGAATAATTCTTATGTATACAGATGTCTACTGACCAAACAAAAGAATAATTCTTATGTATACAGATGTCTACTGACCTACAAAAGAATAATTCCTATGTATAGAGATGCAAATGACCACACAAAAGAATAATTCCTATGTGTACAGATGCAAATGACCACACAAAAGAATAATTCCTATGTGTACAGACGCCTACTGACCTACAAAAGAATAATTCCTATGTCTACAGATGTCTACTGACCACACAAAAGAATAATTCCTATGTGTACAGACGCCTACTGACCTACAAAAGAATAATTCCTATGTACACAGACGCCTACTGACCTACAAAAGAATAATTCCTATGTACACAGATGTCTACTGACCTACAAAAGAATAATTCCTATGTACACAGATGTCTACTGACCTACAAAAGAATAATTCCTATGTATACAGATGCAAATGACCACACAAAAGAATAATTCCTATGTATACAGATGCAAATGACCACACAAAAGAATAATTCCTATGTACACAGATGCAAATGACCACACAAAAGAATAATTCCTATGTACACAGATGTCTACTGACCTACAAAAGAATAATTCCTATGTGTACAGATGTGAATGACCACACAAAAGAATAATTCCTATGTGTACAGACGCTTACTGACCTACAAAAGAATAATTCCTATGTGTACAGATGTCTACAGATGTCTACTGATCACACAAAAGAATAATTCCTATGTGTACAGATGTCTACTGATCACACAAAAGAATAATTCCTATGTGTACAGATGCAAATGACCACACAAAAGAATAATTCCTATGTACACAGATGTCTACTGACCACACAAAAGAATAATTCCTATGTACACAGATGTCTACTGACCACACAAAAGAATAATTCCTATGTCTACAGATGTCTACTGACCACACAAAAGAATAATTCCTATGTACACAGATGTCTACTGACCACACAAAAGAATAATTCCTATGTGTACAGATGTCTACTGACCACACAAAAGAATAATTCCTATGTATACAGATGCAAATGACCACACAAAAGAATAATTCCTATGTACACAGATGCAAATGACCACACAAAAGAATAATTCCTATGTACACAGATGTCTACTGACCACACAAAAGAATAATTCCTATGTGTACAGATGTGAATGACCACACAAAAGAATAATTCCTATGTGTACAGATGTGAATGACCACACAAAAGAATAATTCTAATGTACACAGACGCCTACTGACCTACAAAAGAATAATTCCTATGTGTACAGATGTCTACTGACCTACAAAAGAATAATTCCTATGTGTACAGATGTCTACTGACCTACAAAAGAATAATTCCTATGTAAACAGATGTCTACTGACCTACAAAAGAATAATTCCTATGTGTACAGACGCCTACTGACCTACAAAAGAATAATTCCTATGTGTACAGATGTCTACTGACCTACAAAAGAATAATTCCTATGTACACAGACGTCTACTGACCTACAAAAGAATAATTCCTATGTACACAGACGCCTACTGACCTACAAAAGAATAATTCCTATGTACACAGACGTCTACTGACCTACAAAAGAATAATTCCTATGTACACAGATGCAAATGACCACACAAAAGAATAATTCCTATGTATACAGATGCAAATGACCACACAAAAGAATAATTCCTGTGTACAGACGCCTACTGACCTACAAAAGAATAATTCCTATGTATACAGATGCAAATGACCACACAAAAGAATAATTCCTATGTATACAGATGCAAATGACCACACAAAAGAATAATTCCTATGTACACAGACGCCTACTGACCTACAAAAGAATAATTCCTATGTATACAGATGCAAATGACCACACAAAAGAATAATTCCTGTGTACAGACGCCTACTGACCTACAAAAGAATAATTCCTATGTATACAGATGCAAATGACCACACAAAAGAATAATTCCTATGTATACAGATGCAAATGACCACACAAAAGAATAATTCCTATGTATACAGATGCAAATGACCACACAAAAGAATAATTCCTATGTATACAGATGCAAATGACCACACAAAAGAATAATTCCTATGTACACAGACGCCTACTGACCTACAAAAGAATAATTCCTATGTAAACAGACGCCTACTGACCTACAAAAGAATAATTCCTATGTATACAGATGCAAATGACCACACAAAAGAATAATTCCTATGTGTACAGATGTCTATTGACCACACAAAAGAATAATTCCTATGTATAGAGATGCAAATGACCACACAAAAGAATAATTCCTATGTGTACAGATGTCTACTGACCACACAAAAGAATAATTCCTATGTGTACAGATGTCTATTGACCACACAAAAGAATAATTCCTATGTACACAGACGCCTACTGACCTACAAAAGAATAATTCCTATGTACACAGACGCCTACTGACCTACAAAAGAATAATTCCTATGTACACAGACGCCTACTGACCTACAAAAGAATAATTCCTATGTATACAGATGCAAATGACCACACAAAAGAATAATTCCTATGTATACAGATGCAAATGACCACACAAAAGAATAATTTCTATGTGTACAGATGTCTATTGACCACACAAAAGAATAATTCCTATGTATAGAGATGCAAATGACCACACAAAAGAATAATTCCTATGTATACAGACGCCTACTGACCTACAAAAGAATAATTCCTATGTACACAGATGTCTACTGACCTACAAAAGAATAATTCCTATGTATAGAGATGTCTACTGACCACACAAAAGAATAATTCCTATGTACACAGATGTCTATTGACCTACAAAAGAATAATTCCTATGTATACAGATGCCTACTGACCATACAAAAGAATAATTCCTATGTAAACAGATGTCTACAGACCACACAAAAGAATAATTCCTATGTATACAGATGTCTACTGACCTACAAAAGAATAATTCCTATGTAAACAGATGTCTACTGACCTACAAAAGAATAATTCCTATGTAAACAGATGTCTACTGACCTACAAAAGAATAATTCCTATGTAAACAGATGTCTACTGACCTACAAAAGAATAATTCCTATGTATAGAGATGCCTACTGACCTACAAAAGAATAATTCCTATGTCTAGAGATGTCTACTGACCTACAAAAGAATAATTCCTAGGTATAGAGATGCCTACAGACTATATGATGAGATCCTATTTATACAGGAGCCTACAGACCTTGCTTTGCGATACTAACTGCTACAATTGTACAATATATACCTGGGACAGACAAATATCACAACAGAATGTCGAAATAATCTACAGTTAATGTTTGAATAAAAGAGGTAAGATATCAAATAGTTAATTCAATTGGTAAATAAATGTACAGATGCTTGGATACGAAAAAAAAAAAAATTGAGAAGGGGTGAAAAACGAGAGAAAAAAAGACTTTCTTGTAGTTTTGTTATTTTGTTACATCTTGTGTCAAACAATTTGTATACATATAATGCATAACAATCTAGCGGCAGGTGCATTACATTATAAAGAATTAACCACAATGGTTATGTCGCATTTCTCGCTGTTTTTTGTTTTTAACTTCCAAACATCTTTTTCTTTGGGATGTCATGGTAGTTTGAATTTAGATCAAGCAATCATAGAATTTCTTGATGTGAATTCAAGATCCAGACAGGTAACTAAGTTTTTTCTTTGATTACAGTTCTGTAACAATATCCAATTAACATGAGACAAAACATGTATTGAGGCTGCATTGAAATCTACGTCCTTATACCAGTTTTAAACAATATTCAAAACTGAACACAAATGCCTTAAAACTTTGACAGTAAACCTTTAAGAGACTCTGTCCTGATAGGTTTTTGATACATTAGCTAGATCTGCCTCTCCACAGACAGTTCCTAAGTGGATAATGAAATGACTTTCAATCACAAACCGCTAGTTTGTCTGTCTAGTGGTACTGGAGAACATGTAGCCATTTTTGTGTTCCTCTCTACAATTTATTTCCACTTAAGTTTGTAAATATATTCATTAGCCACTAACTTTCACAAGGAATTATATCTTACTAAAAAATTATTACTCTGTATTAAGGATGTAGGTGTTTTTAGGTAATTATACATGTATGTGTACTTTTAAACTTGTACATACTTAATGAAAAGAAGATTACCATCAACACTAAGTCAACAACATCGCTAGATACTTATCATGAATATTGAACACTTGCACTAGATACTTATCATGAATACTGAACACTTGCACTAGATACTTATCATGAATACTGAACACTTGCACTAGATACTTATCATGAATACTGAACACTTGCACTAGATACTTATCATGAATATTGAACACTTGCACTATCTTTTGATCATGAATATTGAACACTTGCACTAGATACTGATCATGAATATTGAACACTTGCACTATCTTTTGATCATGAATATTGAACACTTGCACTATCTTTTGATCATGAATATTGAACACTTGCACTATGATAAAACCTTGATTTAGACATCAATAGGAATTACATCTGACTGATAACAAAATGGTGTGTGAACATTTTGAAAAAAGAAATAATAATCATTTTAGAAATCAAAAATAATAAATATGAATTTGTTTTGAGTTTGAATTCACCCTGCTTTATCTTACTGTCTTTTTTGTTTCCTCATATACACAGCACAAATGACATGCCACTTACAAACACTACACTAACATGACCTCTGACCTTTTGCAACGACCTTGCATGCCCTTTAAGGTGCTAACCTGAGAATGGTATGTGAAAAAAATAATAAGAAAGCGTCTAGTAACATAATTCAAAATTTCAAATCATTTTTTTTTTTAATCATCAGAAATTCCAGTGTGGATAAGCATTGGAGTAAAAAATCATGAATGAGAGTGCAGACCTACGATGATCGGACATCTTTTCCTGCAACCCATGATAACTAGGTCACCGCATTTCCCAAGTAGATAGAACATGACAGAATCTACAGTAATCTATTTCTCCCACAAGTTTATACGAAGTACTTACTGTACGTTAAAGTTCAGTCTATGTACTGTATACTGACAGTTATGTACACAGTTTCTGCCGAAGTCTGGATTATGTAATTTTTCTATACTTAACACACAGTTACCTCATCACAGCAAACATATACTATTTACTTGAACTTTGCAATCCTGTGGGATTGTTAGCTTTGTGTAAGCCTGATTAATAAAATGTTTGTGACGTTTAAAAAATATTTCTGCATTGGAAGCCTTAGTGTTTTACGGATATAAAGTTGATACGATGAGATATCAGCAGAGTATCTATTTATCATGATCCTAATCTCCCGTTTGTGTATTGATTGTCACTGCATAAAGCTTCGAATGTTTTTGTTGGGGTTTTTTAACTGTCTGTGCAAGTACTTCATATCTGTATGTTCTACAACAGTTTAATTTGTAAAATTTGGAGAGAAGTTTCCTGAGTTCTCTGTAACAAAATGAATCACTCTCCCCATCACCTTAAATTGACTGCCAGCTTTCCTGCTACACTGTAAAATTATAAATTTTCATTTAGGATTTATACACAAAATTTTATATCTATGAAATGATACACAGGCATTAGATAAAATGACTGAATCATAGCATAAGTGAATTTTGTGAGCAAGATTAAATAACCGAAAAAAAAATCGAATGGCAATGAAAAAAGATATTTTGGAAAAACATGAAGTTTGAGCCCCAAGACAATATGTCATTCATGGTTATCATATGATATGGCTGTATGTATTCTGCCATTAGATGAATCCCTTACACGTAACTTTTGTTAAATTGTAATATAAACTGGATATGCATCAGAAAACCCGGATAATATCAAGCACCGCTTGAAATATTTTCTGGAAATACTCTAACCTCCGGATTACTATTACCACAATGACGATATGAAAAGATGGAGTCATGTGGTGTGTCTGCTTCTGATGCACAGAAAATCAAGTGCATCCTCATTATTTTTCTCGATTGTATAATAAAACAGTTAAGGAATTTTGATGTGGTTAATATTTGTTTTCTTCTGGTCAATATCACAGTATATTAACCACATAACATGTCTATAATTGTATTGTACCTTTCAAGTACATTTTGTACTGTTAAGATGAAGAAGTTTGAACTACAGTTTAAATATCACAATACATGTAAGGTCACCCGGTACATGCAAAACTACAACATCAACAACAATCACAGCTTACATTCGATCAAAACCATTATCAACCATGATGTAACTGGCATTCAAATATTACATTGTTTCTTCTTAAGTTCAATTGCATGTCACAAATATCTTTCAAAATCAGTCACTCTTATGAATAAAATGGGACATTGTTGACATCAAGTTAAATTTCTATATGATCTCGCCTGCAACAGCTGTTAGATTTCGCATGTTGTTTTTATGATATCGCTAGTGACATTGGTGATGACACTATACGATGTCAGTAGTGTACAAGGTCAACATGTCAGGAGTGAACAAGGTCAACATGTCAGTAGTGAACAAGGTCAACATGATGTCAGTAGTGAACAAGGTCAACATGTCAGTAGTGAACGAGGTCAACATGATGTCAGTAGTCAACAAGGTCAACATGATGTCAGTAGTGAGGTCAACATGTCAGTAGTGAACGAGGTCAACATGTCAGTAGTGAACGAGGTCAACATGATGTCAGTAGTGAACAAGGTCAACATGATGTCAGTAGTGAGGTCAACATAATGTCAGTAGTGGGGTCAACATCATGTCAGTAGTGAACAAGGTCAACATGATGTCAGTAGTCAACAAGGTCAACATGCTGTCAGTAGTCAACAAGGTCAACATGATGTCAGTAGTCAACAAGGTCAACATGATGTCAGTAGTCAACAAGGTCAACATGATGTCAGTAGTGAGGTCAACATGATGTCAGTAGTGGGGCCAACATGATGTCAGTAGTGAACAAGGTCAACATGATGTCAGTAGTGAGGTCAACATGATATCAGTAGTGAGGTCAACATGATGTCAGTAGTGAACAAGGTCAACATGATGTCAGTAGTGAACAAGGTCAACATGATGTCAGTAGTGAACAAGGTCAACATGATGTCAGTAGTCAACAAGGTCAACATGATGTCAGTAGTCAACAAGGTCAACATGATGTCAGTAGTGAACTAGAACTGTCGCCTAGATGGCTGACCAACACCCCCTGCACACTGCAACGAGTCAATGGATAAGTTAAAGTGTTCTTCTGAGAGTAATTGACATATTCTGAATGTGCCTGCATTTCTGGAAATCAGAAGGGGTGGAATACATGTTGTTCATGATCAAGAGAGTCTTGCAATACTTACATCTTTATTGAAGTAATATTTTCCACTGAAGGGCCACAGAAACAAAAAAATGGTCACTATAATAAGTGGGTACTACATCAATCTCAAACTCATCTGGCAATCGGTTGATATAGAGATGGTCCAGAAGACCACCTTTTCTGTGTGTGGGTGAATCACAGAGCTGGACATAACGATAGTATCTGAGGAGTCTTAATAGTTTGTCCTTTGATGGCCCTTGATGCCGAGAAACCGTTAAAATCTGACGATATTTAATAACTTTTTGACCAATGATGGCAAATTTGTTTAACTGAAAAAATGTCTGCCATTATGTTGTTGATCTACACTAAACACTCATGTTTGTCATGGCAACGAAACCTATTTTATAATGTTTGGCATCCCCTAATAACCCTATATACCAATTTTGGTCAATATTGACCAATATCTAAATTTTGACCAATCAGAGGCCATGATTGTGTTTCCGTGGTTACAGTTTGGGAAACGTCTAATATGTCCAATTATTGGCCTTACTGAATTACATCTTTTTACTAAGTTTGAATACAATCGGTCAAATAACTGAGGAGTTATGGACATTTATTAGAAAACTTGTTTATAGTGACCAGTTACAAAAATTTTCAAAAAAGAAAGGGGCATGCATATCTACACATGATCCTTAATATTCCTGTAAAGTTTCATCAAAATTGGTTCACAGGTTTAGGAAGAGTTAGCCGGACAAAATGTGTCTACAGACAGACGGACAGACGGCGGAACGGACAGACGGATGGACAGACGGACAACCTGATTCTAGTATACCCCCCCTAACTTCGTTGCGGGGGGTATAACAAGGTCAATATGATGTCAGTAGTGAGGTCAACATGATGTCAGTAGTGAACAAGGTCAACATGATGTCAGTATTGAACAAGGTCAACATGTCAGTAGTGAACAAGGTCAACATGATGTCAGTTGTGAACGAGGTCAACATGATATCAGTAGTGAGGTCAACATGATGTCTGTAGTGTTGACATGATGTCACCACTGATGTCAACATGATGTCAGTAGTGAGGTCAACATGATGTCAGTAGTGTTGACATGATGTCACCACTGATGTCAACATGATGTCAGTAGTGAGGTCAACATGATGTCAGTAGTGAGGTCAACATGATGTCAGTAGTAAGGTTGACATGATGTCAGTAGTGAACAAGGTCAACATGATGTCAGTAGTGATATTTGATGTACCTCACTAGTGAGGCTGCAATGATATCTTGATATCATGGCTTGATGTACTGATATTTAAAATTATTTTAAAAGTATCTGCATGTATTTGATGTAATAAGATCCCCAGTCCCTTTGTGTGTGTATCCTCTGTATTTCTTGGGAATAGCTGACCTTCATGAAACCCTCCCTGTACAATCACTTTACTCAATATATCCACACAATACGCCTCCTACATAAAAAGTATACAGTAGAATCTGTCTAAACCGGACTCCTTTGGGATCAAAGAATCTGGCCTGTTTGCAGAGAGTTCCTGATTATGGAGATTCCATTTTATAACATTGTTGGAATTGGGACTTAATAATTTGACCAGATTAGGCAGATATCTGTATTGCACAGAGTCCGGTTTAAACTTCTGTCCACTGTATCAATTTACATATCTTCTTTTTTCAATTTCAAATCCTACTTTCTATTTTCATAAGTCTCATGTAAGCATCTCCACATAATTCAAGTAGAAACTCTTTCCATATAAATTACTAAGAAAATGTTAGATTTCACTGAAATCATATTGAATATGGTAACTGAGGTTACACAGAGTCATATACTGATGTCACCCTGTTGCTATGGTGATGTCAATTATGGTGTTGATGAATTCTATCTGAACACCACTGGTCTCAATTGTACTATCCCATCATGCATTGGTTGACTCTGGATTCTCCCATCATGCATCATTCTGATTTCTCATGTCCTGGTACTGCACTTTGTTGTTCAGTATCAGCTGTAAAAAAAAAATTGTATGATGAATATTGAGTATTACAAATATCAACACACTGACTTTAACACACTGAAAAAGCATATCACCATCTATATCATAATTATGTAATTATAACAATACTATAAAGTAAAAACTTTATTTATTATATAAACATTCTTACCAAGTGATCATGCTATTTGAACTGAAAATTATCAAGTTATCAAACTCTGAAATAAATCTAAATAAATTTGTACTTCAGCAGAAATATTCAAATTTCAAAAGTTATATAATAGTTTATTATTATATATAACTTAATAGGTTGATTTTAACTTGAAGTAAAAATTATCTAGAGCAACAAAACTTTACAGAAAGAATGGTATGATTGCATAATATGTTTAAACCTTCTACTAGTGGACGTCAACTGATACAAGATGGCTGGGGACTTCTCAGAGAATGAGAACTTATTCCTAAACCATACACAAGAAATCTGATTGGTTCATGCAGTTCATACACCTAAACTTACTTGGCAAATTATTCCTGGTAAATAAAATTCTTGAGACAAAAACGAAAAGATTCCTAACAAGTTTTTACTAGAATGACCCCATGCTGACAAGACAAAAGAATGAACAGTGTATGCAGTATATTTCAAACTTCCTCCTAAAATGAAAGATTTTAACTTGACAAGTCCGTGTCGAGCAATTACATATATCACAGTCAGCTAAATTACTCGCCACTTAAATAAGCCTTACATACCACAGAGACATAACGAGCAAACCCATTTGTTTTCTGAAAGTGGACACTTCTCACTGTGGGTGTTTACAAACTGAGAACTGTGACAAATAATCAGATAGATTATACAAACAGAGCAGTTTCTCTCGTCTAATCAACTGGTGTTTATTTAGAATACTGTAAATAACTACCTATCCGTTTTTTTATAAACAAAAACATATGTCTTTCCTTACAAATTAGCTTTATGTGAGTTAATTAAAACTTTGACCCTGAGGTGAAGGTCGTATACCTTACAGTGCTGAATATATTTTACCTTCTAAGTGAGCTGTAGGTATGTGTCAAGATTCATCATTTGACAACATAGCAGTCAAAGTTCGTACATATTAAGCTAACAAGAAAATGTTTGTAAGACATGGACACATCACTTCTATATACAAACCAGAATCTGATCAGGTGTAGAACATGATGTCAGGATACCATGGAGGTAATTTCTGATTGAATCTGTTGCGGTGTTCTCAGATATGGTAACAATGCAAAATGGAATGCAATGTGCCTGCATGGATGTTGAGTGACAGGACAAGATACAACAGGAAGGATAGCTTTGGGTCACACAATATCCCCTTCCCCAAAGGTACCGGTAACAAAGTCCTGTATCTTTCTAGATTCAACAACTTATATCTAGGAGTTTAACAGCTAGTAAGCTGTGGTAAAAATCATATTTTATTAGCAGATGAAACAGTGTCATGGGTCTCTCATAATTCAAATGGGAGATAAAATATATTAGTTTAACAATGAAATGAAAAATACATGCACTTTTATTATAAACTAGAGAGCTGTGGCCCTTAACAGTTATCTGGCAATCGACGAATGGATGGACAAACCACAGAACTCGCTGATGGTGGTCTGACAAATCAGATGAATTCAAATTCTGAACATTCCTTGAAAGTATCAGAAACTCATAAATAGTAGGTTCTGTTCATGAAAAACAGTTGCATAATCATATCACAAAAGGCTACTGTAGTTACCATGTTGAAGTTTTTGATCAAACTCCAAATATTTTTCTCATTAATAAGAATGAAACTTAGAGAGAAACAGCACAGAATATTTGTTCTAGATGAGTTATGTTGGATTTTGGACCAAAAAAATAAAATTGATATCACTGCCAATTCTTGATCATGTTTCAGGCCTAATTTGGTTTAAATCTACCCACACATTAAGAAGGAGTAGCATTTTGGAGCAAAATATTTGAATTTAAAAAAATCTTAAGCCACCTTCAATAATGTTTCAAACCAAATTTGGTTAAAATCTTCTCAAGCATTAAGAAAGAATTGTGTTTTGAAGTAAAATATTGTCTAATTTCCCTTTTTGGGGCCCTGCCCCCTAAGTCCCTAGGGGCCAAATCAACATCTAGGAAATAATTGCCTACCCTAACTGATAACAGGTGGAAGCTTGTTAAAATCCATCTAGGTAGAAAGGAGGAGTAGGTTTTTAAACTAATTTCAGCATCTCCCTCTTTGGGGCACTATAGCTCGACCCTTAGGGGTCGAATCAAAATTATGAATTTATGAAATGATAACTCTCACCCAATGATGCATCAGATCAAATTTGGTTGAAATCCATCCACCTATTAAAGAAGTAGGATTTTAAAGAAAAATTTTATAAACAATGCAGTAAGCAATGCACGACGACGGAGGAACACGATGGTTATAGGTCATCTTGACCCTTCGGGCCAGATGACCTAACAACTGCATTTTTGCTTTGTTAAAAGTAGCTGCTGCATGAATTCTGTATACTGTAACAGAGACATCTGTGATGAAAGGTGAAAATATTTATGTTACAGGTGAGGGCGGGAATTTCTCACCTTTTAGTCCCAAACCCCAAAGGTGTGTAATTAATTAAGGATGGGCATGTATTAACGAAGGCTTTCTGGTGGATGGAAAGTACTAGGAGCTTTTAGTCTTGATTTACAACAGTGTGTAGAGATTTAGCTGTATTTGTGCACTACAGAAAGCAGACATGAATGATATACTGAACGTCAGTTTGTAGAAACTGCTTAGTGAAAGACAGATTACGTGTATTAACAAATATATATCAGTCCTTTGAACCACCAAAAGAACTCTAACTTCAAAGTAAACTGAATGACCCTGCTCACATGCATACAAGGATCCATGTTATTGATTGATGCCTTTGCAAAAGTTGTCAAACGTGACCTTTGACCCTTAAACCTTGACTGATGATAACCTTAATACGACAGGGTGTAGAACTTTAACCAAACCTTTTGAGAGGTTTCCAACATTGATTGTGTTATGAGATGCCAAGCAATGGGGAACAGACGCAGAACAAACAAAGATACTTATATTATAAAATGACAAAGGCATAAAATAGACAAGGTTTCACCGATTAAAGTTTTGATGGTAAATGTGTAATGAACGAAGATTTTAATCTGACAGTACTGACAGCTATGATGAGAGAGAATTTTGTCTGTTAAACATTTTACTCAAAATCAAAGTACTGAACGTACTGAAACATTAACTATAATAGTTTTATATCATCTGAATAAAACCGTGCCTTCATGATTTGTTATCATAAGGTTTATACACTGAAATCATCTAAACATTTCTTCACAGTTTTTTGTTTTTTTATCATTAAAACTTTTATTTAATTGGCAATTTTTCTCAATACATTGAACACTTGAATAATCTGTTCTTCTTTATCATTACTGTCCATTGTTGTATTCTATTTTGTGCAGAACTGCAGAGAGGTATACAATTTAACTTTTCCTGATTGGTTAAAGGAACCAGGTCACATGAGCCCATTAATAAAATGAACCATGCTTTGATAGCTTGGAAAAGGTTCAAATTCAATGTATTTCTTATCATGATTCTAGGCTTTTCATTTCATAGGAAGAAGTCATTTGAGCATTTAAACAAATTTCACTTCAGCTAAAATGTAGCAGCAGCTATTAATAGCAATACCAATAAAAGAGATGTCAAAACCAATTTATATCACCGTGTTTGCCACGTACTAGCATCCTTTGCCGTTACAATGAAAACATATTAAACCTTTCTATGTTGTTAACAAGCTCTATAACGTCAGATTAATCCTTATTTTCCAGTTATTAATTGTTGTTTGTTAAAATCTCCAAAGGTATATTCCAGCCTGTTTCTGCCATCTTGATTGTTGATCTACATCAGAGTCATCCAAGTTCTTACATTGCTTTGTTCTCTATATGTTTCAAGCGTCAAGAGTCCCGATTCGTCAAAAATAGCCATTTTTTCCTCTTGAAATCAGTAGTTTAGGATCAGGTTTCCTTATGAAGCTAAAAACAAATTTCATATTTGTAGATGCAGTTCAGTCCTCTAGGATGAACAGTGCATTCACTTTATCAGTAATTATTTAAACTGTTTACGGAATATCACAGCATTCCTATCCTCTTTTGCAGTTGAAGGTTTTTAACAATCTTCAGATTTACAATTAGAGGAAGTTAAAAGAATTACTGGGGGTAGTAGTATAATTATAACTGAAGTGTTTAAAGTCACAAAACAAAACAAAAACCCCAAAAAAACTCATAGAATTGTATACCATTTGTTTTCTCTGGTTTTTACTTTCATTTTCAGTACCGCTGCCTGCAGAGCTTTCTTTCACAAAGTCACTCTTAAATTCACCAAATACAATGTGAATCTGGTCTTTGCCTCAAAATAAACCTTGCTGTGTAACATTTCTGTTTTCTTTCCCAGAATGTGATCATATGATTTCATATACCTTACAAGCAATGATCGCTGGTAATTCTTCGAACACAAACCAAATGCCCTGTTTTTCATGTGTTTGGGGTACTTTCACATGTGCATAGTGCATAGCATTACTGTACACAACCAGTCAAACTTGTTATCCATTCATCCTTCAATGCCTTTTAATAAAATCTGTGAAGATTATTTACCATTATGTAACAGAGGTCATTTTTCATCTCAATGCCTCCGCTAGGAATCGAACCTGGGACCCCTGGCTTACTAGTCTGACGCTCAACCAATCGAGCTAAAGAGAAGTTCTCTCTCGCCGAGTAGTATATTTCGGCTAGTATTTTACCGGGGTTACAATCATACCATAGTTTAAAAACTTACCTTTAGAAATGTACGCATACAATGAAGTTCGGAATATACGCCGCAGCAGGTCAGAACTAAACTAGAATGGTTGGGGCCAGAGACTCACTCATCTATGACAGAGTGTTCAGCAAAGCATAGCGTAATTGATTACAGTACTTTGTTACCATGTTGTGTTTATTTTTTGGTCTACAATCTGTTTACTATCTCCTTCAACCTTAGTGCACAAAGGATTATAGAACAGCCAAACAAGTTTGTCGATTCCTTGTCACACTGTAGACTATCTACGTCATTGCTAATGCTCCGCAATTTATCTCATGCAGGTGACCATGTAGTTATCGAAACGTCACACCTTAATCGTCTACAGGTTGTGCTATAAGATGAAGGTGACTGTAGTTTTTGAAACTTCACACCTTAATCATCTACAGGTTGTGTTATAAAAACTTCTATTCTGTTGAAATGTATGTGGCTTCGTAACAATATGTCCAACCCCTTCTGTGTTCCTTTGCATTTCTGGAATTTTGTTTTCGTGGTTCTCCAATTAATATGCGTATGACAGAAAATATAATGCCAACAATATGTTGGATTTGTCTGCAAGTTGTTCTGCACTTGATTATTTGAATTGAGGCAACTGTTTTGTTCCGACACTCAGACAAACACTAAAAAAAAAACCAAGGCCATCCACAAGGATATTTCTGACAGTTTCTCGGGTCTGGTACATTTGTCAGTGTGTAGTCATTGTAGATTTATGGCTAACACATTTCAAAAGAAATGCCTGCAACATGTTTCTCTTGGTATTTCTTTAAAGATGAGAGAGCTTCATTCCTATTGCAGGATATGAATTCAGAAAACAATGTACAGCTATAGGTTGCAAATAAATAACTTTTCAGGCTACAAACTGATTTTAAAGAAATCTGAACTGAAAGGCCTGTCAAGAACCCTTGATTAAATCATCTCGAGGAAACCAGTTTGAATGATGGATTTCACCGTCACGCACTACCATTCAGATATTCCAGAGAAGCCAAACAATGTTGTTATTCAAGGTCAATATATTTGGAGATAAATCATGTTTTGATGATTTACAAGTCAAGGTAGAAGAAGTAGAGAGCTTAAGGTTCATTTAAAGGAAAACAAACGCTGGTTTAAAATATACATTCATCTTGAAAATATCAATAAAATTATATCTGTCTTTAAATACAGGCCAAAATAGACCATATTCACGGCCTATGTCATTTACACAATGTTCATCTCATTTTTGTGAAATTCATTGTGGTTTTGTCCAGATCTCTCTTTCAGTTTCCAACCATTTTTTTAAAACTTTATAAATATGGCATTTAAAATTCAACAAATTTTAAAGGAGTTATCGCCCTTTGATTTTTTTTGTCATTTTAACATTTGTATATTTTAGTATTGTAAGATCACCTTCATCAGTTTTCAAAAATTTCTTAATTTTTTATAGGTTTAATAACCATTATGTAAAACAGTGTTTATCTTAATGATATCTGAAAGGTTATTGCCCTTTATTTTTTTGAAACATTTAAAAAAAAACTTGCCCAGATATTTCCTTATTTTTTTCCTTTTTACATTTTGACAATAATTTTTTACTATAATTCCCATTTTTTATATTTGTACTCTTTTTGATACAATAAATCTTGAACATTTCTTTGGAATGGGACAGGTGTATGTTGTTTCACTCCAAGGAGCTCTAGATTTTCAGAGATTTTTTCATTGGAAAACCTTTTTGCATACTGCTTTGATTGACATCATGTTGAAAAATTCCTAACTATGTTTACCCAAGCCACCAGTAAAAGTGATCCAAATTTTGGATCTAAAATGTATTAGCCATATTATACCATTCTCTCTATGATTCACTAAATATTGTTAACAGATGTATTTGACCCTGCCAAAAAATGCAAGTCGGTTGAGCTTATCCATACTCAATATTCACCAGTTATCATAATTGTACCCTTTGTCTCTATCTTAACCAAGGATTGCCTTGTTTACTGGACAGAAGAAGTTTAAATAATATCTCTATTTTAATCTAGAATTAAAGCAAATCATTTGGAGAAATTTGAAAACCGGAATTATCTAAGTACAATGTTGTTCAAACGTCATAAGTACAGGTTTATATTTACTTTCAAGCTATTCAAAGACCTGCTAACATTTGAATCCTGCAAACTTAAAAGTAGGTCAAGGTCATTCCATAGGACAAACATAGTCCTTTTTCGCAGCATTCTGCTTGCCAATCATCATGAGCTTAAGCCTCAATTTTTATTAAAAAGTCATTTCAAGACTGAAAGCTGATGTTTGATGATGGGTTACATGCCACTGCTTTGCCTCTACAGATAAGAGGAATGGTGAAAGAAGAATCAAATGCCAGTCAGGAGAGGAGGTGGGTTTGAATTGAGTTTATAAAATGACAGTCCTGTAGGGAAATTAAAAAGTCAGAGAATCTCTGCAAGAGTATAGCATAGTTTAAACAGAAAGTCTACAGTTTCATATCAGGATTTGTGACTAATGACTGTAGAATTTGTATAGGACATCTTTAGTCTAATTTTGACTACAGATTCATGCTAAATAGTTTCAGGATTAAATCTTTTGATGGATGGTATGAGCTGACATCAAGAATACGTACCAGATTCTTGTTGAGCATGAGGTAGTACTTCATGTTCTTCGTCGGAGTTCTCGTCGTCACTCTCTGGTAAATCATCTACTGTGTCCATACAGCACAGGCTGTAGCAGACGACACTAATCACAGTGGTAGGGAGGCCAAACATCAGAAGGAATAGCCATCGCGAGGACTGCCAGACTCCCTAGTATCAAATTCAGCAAATACGAGACACTGATTTAAGAGTTATAGGAGGTGTTTCCATAAATAGAATGGTCAATCTATATGATACTGTAAAATTATATATTTTTTGTGGAGCTAAATTTTTGTGGCTTTTTAAAAAATATTTTTTGTGGACAGTTGATTTTGTGGATAAATATACCTTAATAATACATTTATACTAATTAAAAGTTGTGTAAAGAAAGAAGAGGATCCTAACAGTTCATTAACACATGAATCAAAGACGTACATTCATGGTTTAACAGTGCCCATGAAATCAACAAAAATCCCCCCAAAAATTATTGATTTCACAGTAAGTGGTCAGTACTGAGGTCCGGTGGTCAGTTTTAGAATTTGGTGTTCAATCTTAGTGTTTGGTGGTCAGTTTAAAGGTTGGGTCACAGGTCAATCTTAGTGTTTGGTGGTCAGTTTTTGGTGGTCAGTTTTAAGGTAAAATGGTCAAACTTAGAGATGCTTTCTCTGTCCTAATGATAGTTCCTCAGTCTTTGTGTTTAATGGACATTGATGTTTTTGGAGAGGTCAGCTGATCAAGCGCACAATTTAAAAAGAAAAGTTTTAGGATTTGAAAATTTTCTCAGCTTCAGGTTACGATAATTCAAAGATATACAGTTCTTGAATTTTATCATTATCCAGGGACACTATCTAGTAATAAACCAATAGCAAGCCAACATTATGTTAGGAGCAGCTTAACATCTTACCTTTAAAGGGGCCTGAATCTGACTTATAGGAAACCTTTTGCTGACACAAAAATGATGACAAATATGAGAAATTAAGGACTTACCACCACCATAACAATAAGGTCGTAGAAGATTCTCTTCAGTCTTTGGAAAAAACCTGTTCCTCCAAGAGCCTACAAAGAAATATAAAACAACAATACAAATATATATATATATATATATATATATATATGTATATATTTAGAAACATCCCCCTCCCCTCACCACCTTTATATCTCATTGAAATTGATAACTTTCTGTTGGCCTTTTGTTACAACTGACCTCAAGGGCTATAAATCCATTGCACAAAAGGTCTTTTTAAACAAACAATTTTCAGCAAGATAACACTATATTTGTATCATCATTAAGATTAAAATATATACAAGTACATTTTAAATACCAGAAATCAACCACTTGTTAGCCTGTTAGTCAGAAACTATATATATTTTTTTTCATTGTCTGCATTTTAAAATTCAATATTTCATTTCTAAATCCATTAAATGAAAATTAAAAATATGTATTGATAGATTATTTTTCCGTGAAATGTAATAATCAGCAAAATTTAGTAGGAAGAAGATATGTTGACAAGAGGCCTAGAGGGCCTGTATCGCTCAATTGGATATTTAAGTCAATGATGCAAAAATTTTCATTTCTTTAGAAGAAAATATTTCCCCTGATGAGCCTCATCCCACAAATACAGCTTTAAATTCCTTAGGGGTGGTGACAGAGATCAGTTGCTAATCTCAGTTGTTAATCTCTTGATGTCCAGCGATGCTATTAAGTTCTTGGATGGTAATCACCTGGCTTTAAAGATATAATCTGTCCTGGGGTGGGACCAGACCCCAGGACAAATCATCAGTTATGATTGTATCTATCTCCTGATGCTCAGCAATGTATAGTTATTCAGTGGGGATCACAACTGGTTCAATGAAACAAAGATCCAAATGAATTGTTGCTGTTTATGATGATGCAAAGCAATGATATGAAAATTAGCTAAATCTACTTAGGGGTTAGATTTTTTACACAAAATTGGTTACTCATTCCCCAAGGATGCTTCAGACCAAATTTGATTAAAATCTGCTTAGTCATTCATGATTAGTTGCAATATATATTAAAAGTTGACAAACGACGGATGATGGATGAACCATGGTTTTTCTTCAGGTTAGATGAGCTAAAAATTATCAGTTTTATTTATTTCAATGTAATTTTGTCTACAAATATAAGAAGAAAATATATTTGCCATCTCTGTATTACCATATACCAGGGTATTATTCGCAGATATTTTGTCAGCAGCATCTAAATAAAATTTTGCAGTCTTTCTAAAGTGGTACGTACTTAATTCTATCTAAGTAAGTGAAATAGAGAGCTGAAGAAAAGACTAATAAATCCTCAATTTTATTTAACAATTCTTTATCTATTACAATATTTTGTTTTCAGTATTTCAAAATGGCTATATACAACAGAAAACATGAATACTGTATGATGCCTGAACTGAGAACATGGGGATATTTAATCAGTATAAGTAAAACAGTTAAAGTACAGACCAATTAAACACATTGTCAGTTTTATCTGACAGCTGGGAAAGTTCTGATACAACCAAATTCCCAATCTATTCTAAATAAATTTTTTTTCTGCGTTTTGAAATGGCTGTAAACAATCAAGATATGTATATCTGAAATCTGAAGAAGGCTAAGGGATGTTCAATTAATTCAAAGAAAATAAGTAAAACCACACATTTATGGGATTATTATCCATTATTTCTACACAAGCAGACTATCAGGGAGGAACTCGTTACACAAAAAGTGTTTAATGTTTGAGATACTGAGACAGAAAACCTAAGATATAGTTATAACTCCACTTTTATGAAACTGCTTGATGCAACATGCTCTAAAAATGAAATTAAACAGCAAAAGTGTGTTAGAGGTCATTGTATAAAAGAATCGACACATGTGGATGCAATCGTACTCTATGCGGAATGCATCAGATTTTAAGTTGTAAATTGCATATAACATTACATAACATATGGCAGTAGAGCAAATAGACACCTTTTTAAAGGAATTTTGATTTCCACTACAAAATTTTGATACGAAGGTAACTCTATCTGGTTCATGTTAGAAAATTAACCAATCACATTACCAAATATGACGTTTTTTTTTTTTTCTAGCCCATCTGAAAGTAATTAACTGAACTTTACATCACATATGTTAATAAACACACATATTTTAAATATATTATACACTGCATGATACATTTCAGATTAAATGCATACGTGATGTATATCATATTGCAAATTGCACTCTCACAATAGCAAGTAAAGAATGGCATTTATATTTCTTGATGAACATCGTAATTACCGTACTTTTACAGTTAGTGAAAACATCTAGTATTTTTCGTGATATAATTTGCTGCAGAATTTAACCTACTACACTTTAAAAATGAAAAAAAAAAATTTTCCAATATATGAAAAAAATTTTTTTTCAAATAAATGAAAAAATATGACGCCATATCATGTAATTCATATAAAGCATTGGAAATTTTCTACAAGATATAAAACTTAATCTGTACGTATTCAATGTTTTGTTTTAAATCAAATTTATAACAGCTACCCTTATTTTTACCCTTCCTTAATCAACATTTTCTAAAATTCACTATAAAACTTCTTAGTTCCACTTAACTGACATAAGGAATCATGCAACTTAATTTGTGTTGACAGACAAAGACATAGAGTTGTTTACAATTTTTAGGATGGAATTTAGATAACTAGTTATGTGTTGTGGTTGACCAGTAATAGATTTATGGCAGACTTAGGTATGTAAACACCTGATACAGCAGAACTTCCTGCTCTGGGATGGTCTACTGACATTCTAGAATAAGGGACCCAGTATTTCTACCAGGAAATTTGGAAATCAAGGCAACACCTGGTAGTCAGATATGAAACCCAACCTATATCATCACATACAGTCAAACATCTATCAATGTTAGATCTGGTTTACTTGAAGGCTGATGTAGTTCATCTGTCAGTGTAATGTTAGTACATCTGTCAGAGTAATGTTAGTACATCTGTCAGTGTAATGTTAGTACATCTGTCAGTGTAATGTTAGTACATCTGTCAGTGTAATGTTAGTACATCTGTCAGTGTAATGTTAGTACATCTGTCAGTGTAATGTTAGTACATCTGTCAGTGTAATGTTAGTACATCTGTCATTGATACTCCATGTTAGTACATCTGTCAGTGTAATGTTAGTACATCTGTCAGTGATACTCCATGTTAGTACATCTGTCAGTGTAATGTTAGTACATCTGTCAGTGTAATGTTAGTACATCTGTCAGTGATATTCCATGTTAGTACATCTGTCAGTGTAATGTTAGTACATCTGTCAGTGATATTCCATGTTAGTACATCTGTCAGTGTAATGTTAGTACATCTGTCATTGATACTCCATGTTAGTACATCTGTCAGTGTAATGTTAGTACATCTGTCATTGATACTCCATGTTAGTACATCTGTCAGTGTAATGTTAGTACATCTGTCATTGATACTCCATGTTAGTACATCTGTCAGTGATACTCCATGTTAGTACATCTGTAGGTGTAATGTTAGTACTTCTGTCATTGATACTCCATTTTAGTACATCTGTCATTGATACTTCATGTTAGTACATCTGTCAGTGATACTCCATGTTAGTACATCTGTCTGTGATACTCCATGTTAGTACATCTGTCAGTGATACTCCATGTTAGTACATCTGTCAGTGATACTCCATGTTAGTACATCTGTCAGTGATACTCCATGTTAGTACATCTGTCAGTGTAATGTTAGTACATCTGTCATTGATACTCCATGTTAGTACATCTGTCAGTGATACTCCATGTTAGTACATCTGTCTGTGATACTCCATGTTAGTACATCTGTCAGTGATACTCCATGTTAGTACATCTGTCAGTGATACTCCATGTTAGTACATCTGTCATTGATACTCCATGTTAGTACATCTGTCAGTGTAATGTTAGTACATCTGTCATTGATACTCCATGTTAGTACATCTGTCAGTGTAATGTTAGTACATCTGTCATTGATACTCCATGTTAGTACATCTGTCATTGATACTCCATGTTAGTACATCTGTCAGTGTAATGTTAGTACATCTGTCATTGATACTCCATGTTAGTACATCTGTCAGTGTAATGTTAGTACATCTGTCATTGATACTCCATGTTAGTACATCTGTCAGTGTAATGTTAGTACATCTGTCATTGATACTCCATGTTAGTACATCTGTCAGTGTAATGTTAGTACATCTGTCATTGATACTCCATGTTAGTACATCTGTCATTGATACTCCATGTTAGTACATCTGTCAGTGTAATGTTAGTACATCTGTCATTGATACTCCATGTTAGTACATCTGTCATTGATACTCCATGTTAGTACATCTGTCAGTGATACTCCATGTTAGTACATCTGTCATTGATACTCCATGTTAGTACATCTGTCAGTGTAATGTTAGTACATCTGTCAGTGTAATGTTAGTACATCTGTCATTGATACTCCATGTTAGTACATCTGTCAGTGATACTCCATGTTAGTACATCTGTCAGTGTAATGTTAGTACATCTGTCATTGATACTCCATGTTAGTACATCTGTCAGTGATACTCCATGTTAGTACATCTGTCAGTGTAATGTTAGTACATCTGTCATTGATACTCCATGTTAGTACATCTGTCATTGATACTCCATGTTAGTACATCTGTCAGTGATACTCCATGTTAGTACATCTGTCAGTGTAATGTTAGTACATCTGTCATTGATACTCCATGTTAGTACATCTGTCAGTGATACACCATGTTAGTACATCTGTCAGTGATACTCCATGTTAGTACATCTGTCTGTGATACTCCATGTTAGTACATCTGTCAGTGTAATGTTAGTACATCTGTCAGTGATACTCCATGTTAGTACATCTGTCATTGATACTCCATGTTAGTACATCTGTCAGTGATACTCCATGTTAGTACATCTGTCAGTGATACTCCATGTTAGTACATCTGTCAGTGATTCCCCATGTTAGTACATCTGTCAGTGATACTCCATGTTAGTACATCTGTCAGTGATACTCCATGTTAGTACATCTGTCAGTGTAATGTTAGTACATCTGTCAGTGATACTTCATGTTAGTGATGTTTTGTTCATCCTGAAAAAGCTATGATTGACACCAGACACTGTAGCAAGGATGGATGGATAGACGGAACGTAGACATCTTGGCATGGCTCAATCTCACTGGTCATTTGGACCAGATAAGGTAAAAGCTTAATTTAAAACCATTTACATTCACAACTTTATATAAGGATATCAACATAAGGGACATAACTCCAAGAAAAAATAATCACAATGAAAAATATGTCTCCCCAGTCCTGTTTTATTAGCATGGTAATTTTAAAGCAAAATGTAAAATATACTGAAATTCATGTCTTCCCTTCCCCAATACAAATTTCCAAGCTTATTTTCCTACATATGTAAGCACCAAATATATATTGTTGTCATATTTCTATATTTACAAAAGAAGAACAGAAAACCAAGAGATATACAAGTTATGTCACATCATTAAAACTTGTGGTTCTGTCTGTCAATGCTTTGGTTTTTTTTTAATTTGTGGTTTTGTCTGTCAATGCTTTGTTTTTTAAAATTTGTGGTTCTATTTGTCAATGCCACATCATTAAAATTTGTGGTTCTATCTGTCAATGCCACATCATTAAAATTTGTGGTTCTATCTGTCACTCCACTACATTCCATCCTACATACATTGTACAACCTATAGATCTCAGATGGAATGTGTATCACGTTTACTTTGGATTAAAATCAACCATATTGGAACATCCACCTTAAAGTGTGATAGAAACAAACATGGGGGATATCACAGAACCAGGTCACATTTATGAACTAATCACTTACTTGGCAGAAATGAAACAAACCCAGTACAGTAAAGATACCCACTGAGGGAGAATCCAAATGAAGAGAAAAAACATGCTAACAGAAATTTATCTTGTGCAAATGTAATATCATTAAACAATATATGGATTTTTTTATCTAACAAACAATGAAATTTTAAATAGCATGATATACAACAGAAGTTTTGTAACAAAATATATGTAGGCATTGGGCTATCTGCCATTGGCAATTGTTTATGTTTACTACTTTTCTATGACATCACGATATAAAATAAACAACATTCTTAGTATTTCATGAGCGACATTCTTGTGTAAAGTGCTCATCACAATTTTGAAAAAACAAAAAAATTTCTTTAAAAAAGTGTGTATTATATGCTCGTATTGACAAGAGGTATAAAGGGCCTGTATCAATCATCTTGTTTTGTTTTAATCAAGATTGGTTTTCCAAACAGATAGAAAAACATTTTCAAAGTAAACATCTTTTTTCCTTATTTGGCATCACCACTCTCTCCCAAGAAGCACTACTCCTTATCACCAGGGAGCAGTACCCCTCTCCCCGCAGGAGCACTACTCCTCTTCCTCCACGAGCATTACCCTTCTCTCCCCACGAGCACTACCCTTCTCTCCCCAGGAGCACTACCCCTCTCCCCGCAGGAGCACTACCCTTCTCTCCCCAGAAGCATTACCCTTCTCTCCCCACGAGCACTACCCTTTTCTCCCCAGGAGCAATACCCCTCTCCCCGCAGGAGCACTACCCTTCTCTTCCCAGGAGCACTACCCTTTTCTCCCCAGGAGCACTACCCTTTTCTCCCCAGGAGCATTACCCTTCTCTCCCCACGAGCACTACCCTACTCTCCCCAGGAGCATTACCCTTCTCTCCCCACGAGCACTACCCCTCTCCCCGCAGGAGCACTACCCTTCTCTCCCCAGGAGCACTACCCTTCTCTCCCCAGGAGCACTACCCTTCTCTCCCCAGGAGCATTACCCTTCTCTCCCCACGAGCACTACCCTTCTCTCCCCCCAGGAGCATTACCCTTCTCTCCCCATGAGCACTACCCTTCTCTCCCCAGGAGCACTACCCTTTTCTCCCCAGGAGCAATACCCCTCTCCCCACGAGCACTACCCTTCTCTCCCCAGGAGCATTACCCTTCTCTCCCCACGAGCACTACCCCTCTCCCCACAGCAGCACTACCCCTCTCTCCCCACAGGAGCACTACCCCTCTCCCCGCAGCAGCACTACCCCTCTCTCCCCACAGGAGCACTACCCCTCTCCTTGAAGCAGCACGACCCCTCTCTCCCCACAGGAGCACTACCCCTTTCTCCCCAGGAATTTCAATGACCTTGACACAGTAAAGAAACACTGACAAAAGTTTAAACTTCACACAACAATGTGACCTTGACTTACAGGAACTTTTTCGTCGCGGACATCCTCCAGGTACTGCATGAGTTCCTGTACAGTGATCTCCGCTACGGGAGTTGAAGGAATGTAGTAGTAATGAGTGGTAGGATTCAGCATCATCAACACTGGACCCTTCATAAAGGACATGGCAATACTGTTAACAGTCTCAATGTCAGACATCCACAGGAATTGGAATCCCCTGTAACATTAAAGACATTCATATGTTATCATCAGCTTATGTAACGAGTGACCCGTGTTAATGAATATGTATAATGTATATTTGTTGAAGTTATATACACATAGATTGTTTTAGTAACAGGTGAAATTAACGTGTGCGCTTCTATAACAGGACAACAAATTAACATTTTTTGCTAACATTGCCTAACAGCAATAGATATAGGTGGGCTTATTACAGGGCTGATATTTTGTCTGATGAAGATAGTATCAACAATTTACTTCAATTTTATCTCTGATTTAATCACATGTAAAGAAGTAGTACTCCTGTTATGACAAAAGTTATATGTCAAATAGTGATACAGTGAAAACTGCTTGATATCATGTTCCAATTGTCAGGGGAAAATGTGATAATAAGTGAAAACTGCTTAATATCATGTTCCATTTGTCAGGGGGAAATGTGATAATAAGTGAAAACTACTTACTATCATGTTCCAATTGTCAATGGAGAATGTGATAATAAGTGAAAACTGCTTAATATCATGTTCCAATTATCAGGGGGAAATGTGATAATAAGTGAAAACTGCTTAATTTCATGTTCCAATTGTCAGGGGAAAATGTAATAATATGTAGAATGTGACATTAACAGCTGTCACATTTTTGTAAGATATCTATGATATAGTATAAAAGGGGAACATTATAGATAGAATGACAAAGAGAATACAAAGAAAATTGAAATGACAGACAGAATTCAGAGGATGACGAACATAAAATCCTCAGTCCCCTTCGTTAGTGTTAAAGGAAGTGTGGCTTGTATACACAGTGTTAAATACAGCTTGTCATCTCTTTGAAAACTGAACAGATATGGTTCATGTTTACACTATGCTAAATCATCAAGTTCTACACCTGATCAGATTCCAGTCTGTTTAGAAGCTGGGGGGGTTTAATATCTTAAAACTTTTCCTAGTTTTAATTAAAATTTCGTTGACATGGAGGCAATCAGAAGAGTTATCAGACATTTTAACTAATACTGTAATGCATTTTAAAACACCAGACCATTGTTGAATAGTTTCTGACAGCTAAATTTAGCACAACTTTTCTTCACGAGGATTATCACTAAACAAACCCAAATTAACATACAACTGATGGCAATCCATCAATATTCTTCATCTAGAAACATTTAAAATTTTATCGTATTTGTGTTCAGTCTAACACCACAAAAAAAACCCCTTTAATGTGAAATAAAACCGCCTATACCTTCCCAGCTAAACCCCAGAAGAAAAAAGATGTCAAGCAACTTATCAGACTTTCATCAAACGCCAAGGGAGATCACTCCATCAAAATCTAGTTTCTTATCTTCCCCTGCAGAGAAATGGAGGATTGAGTTTCCCTTTATTGTTAACTACAATCAACATTTAAAACCTTGTATAAGAGGAAAGCAAATTGGCAATGGGAAGATAAAGATCCAATGAAGCTGAACACAGAAGGATGTGCCAGAAATTAGTCCTCTCCTGAATTGGCCATTGTATTCTTCTCCTTTCTACCCTGTTAAGGGGATATAATCATATAAGTATACCCCAACCACTTAAGATTGATCAAAACTATGATAAACAAGATGGCGATTTTAGTACCCATTTTTACGTTTTATAGTCCTGTCTATCAGACACTTTATCTTGATATTTTAGATTCCAAAAGAAGAATTTCATACCGTGCTCCAAATATTGTCTAATAACATATCAACCTGAAGTCAAGGAAGAGTATCAGAGAAGCTGATGACTGTTCAATGAAAATGACTTTATGGCACACAAAAATCAATCAAAGAACAATAATTTTGCAGTTAAGAAGTTGCAGGCCCTGAATTTGGTATACGGCACATTCTCTTAATATGATCAATGTATTCACCAAGTTTCAATAACCCCTAAATTATGCATAAGAGAGTTATGGTTCTTGTACACTGCACTTCTCCTTATCGAGATCTATCTACCTATGAAGTTTCATGTTGATACATCTTATAGTTTTTGTGATATGCTCCAGCAAATATTATGAAGGACGGCAGGACGGTCAAACGGACAGACAAATGGACAAACGGCAATGATGTGCTCTCCCTTCAAGGAGCATAAACATACCAAGTCTGAAAAAAGTGATTACTGACTGAAAGAAAAAATTGACCTGTTTAAGTACATTGTTCAGCAAAGGTTACTAATACATACTAAAATCTAAATCTACCTGAATGTTTTCGAAGGGATAAACACTGGAAAAACCGAATCCAGATCCGTGGGAACTCTTCAATACAAATATTTAACTAGATTACGTCTCCTATTTTGATTTTTTTTCTTTCTCACAGCAATAATTAAACACCGTAGGCAGGAACACTGTTTGTAAAGAATACTTTTGTTCGCTGGGTTCATTGCCATGATCAACCAGGGTCATTTTGAGGCAGGTTCTCCAGGACATTACAGTAAATGGTGTCTGTATATGTAACCTCACTGAACAACATACCGGAGGTCCATCACATGTCATCAAGAACAATAAAGAGTCTTGCCCAAGGACACAACTATGACAGCAGAGACTGATAAGTTTTTTTAGCTTCCTGAGAAACACAAATTGCCAGAAGTAAGGATCTCTGACCAATGCCCCTCAGATATTGGCCAACAGTCATTCTACCTACTGCGCCATTTTGCAAGTTATACAATGAACAGCTGTATAGGTGTGACCAAATCATCCGATGTCATTTTCGTTAGAATGTATATTTTTATTAACATACATTTTATCATCAGACAAAAAATAAAAAATTTAACATCAATATTCAAAGAAAAAATCAAGATTTTTCTGACAATGAGAGGCTTCAGAAATTATAACTGTGTAAATTAAAAAAAAATTTAATCAAATAAATATATTTCACTTTTTACAACAAACAAAACAAGTAGTATAATATTAAATGCAATATGAATATTTAACATCTTGAAATTTTTCATTTACTTTTCATGAACCAACAAACAAAGAAGGAATCTGCGTGTTACTTTTATACTGAAGAAAAAACAAAAATATTAATGCTGACACAAGGAATGAAGACAATTGACCTTGACCTCATCGGTGTCCTTGACCTTTGTGGAGGGAGAATATTTTGATATCAGAAACATCATCGAAAGATTTTATAAATAAACTAAAAATTTTATAAATAAACCTGGGGGTGTATCAAAATTAAGTCATCTGAATATCAAACTTACGGACCGCCAATCTACAACAATCAATCTCTAAGGAGAATTTCAATCTGCAGTTTTATAAAAATGTGGAAGCATGTTTACTGCTGTGTAATGGTGTGATAGATGAGAATTTTAGGAGATTTTAAGGATGTTTCCGATTAGATAGTACCTCAATACAGCTTTGATACTGTTCTAACAGTTTCGCCAAACACTTGTTCTGCTCTGTCACACATCCATAAAATGATACGGCTGATTAAAAATCGGTGCTGTTAACAGAAAGAATTTTCACGATAAAAAGCTTTTATCGAGTTTTATTTTTTTTTTTTTTTTTTTGATGACTAAAATGTTTGGTTTTGCAAATGCAGCATTTTGTTATGTTTCTGTTATGAAGTTTACTTTTTTGTGATGTAACAGAAGTCCTTGAAATCTCTTTTATCATTTATCTTTGATTTCCAGACACCAGTTATATATCATATCTATTTTTCTTATCCTGGAATCTAGTTTCATTTTGATTGCGAAATCTGTCTGTCGAATGGACTCATTCTTAACCGCTAAATCTGTCCGTCCAATTGACTGTCATTCTATGTTGATAAATCTGTCCGTCCAATTGACTGTCATTCTATGTCGATAAATCTGTCTGTCCAATGGACTCATTCTTAACCGCTAAATCTGTCCGTCCAATTGACTGTCATTCTATGTTGATAAATCTGTCCGTCCAATTGACTGTCATTCTATGTTGATAAATCTGTCTGTCGAATGGACTCTGTAATTTCCGACCTGTCTGTCCCATGCACTGTATCATTCTGACCTACTAAATCTGTCTGTCCAATTGTCCAAATGACTTGTGAATGCTGGTTTACCTGTGTGCTGTGGGCAAGCTATGGAATCTGGTATCCTTGTATTTGGGTTTTTTATGTTAAATCTGTGTTAGCTGTGGAATCTGTGTAACCTCTAGAATCTGTCCTACCGGACCAATCTGTCCTACCTGTGGAATCTGTCTTATCTTTAGAATCTGTCCTACTTGTGGAATCTGTCTTATCTTTAGAATCTGTCCTACCAGCAGAATCTGTCTTATCTTTAGAATCTGTACTACCAGTGGGATCTGTCCTACTTGTGGAATCTGTCCTACCAGACCAATCTGTCCTACCAGACCAATCTGTCCTACCAGTGGAATCTGTCCTACTTGTGGAATCTGTCCTACCAGACCAATCTGTCCTACCTGTGGAATCTGTCCTTACTGTGGAATCTTTCTTACCTGTGGAATCTGTCCTACCTGTGGAATCTGTCCTACCAGACCAATCTGTCCTACCAGACCAATCTGTCCTACTTGTGGAATCTGTCCTACCTGTGGAATCTGTCCTTACTGTGGAATCTTTCTTACCTGTGGAATCTGTTCTAACAGTGGAATCTGTTCTACCTGTAGATTTTGGTTTCCTAAAAATCTCAAGGGTGTTGCCTGCAAAATCTGATTTTCTTTTACTTCCTCCTATCCATGGAACTGATGTTACTGTGAATACTGTCTTACCTGTGAAATCTGTCCTTGTGTTGTGTAGCCAATAACTTCAACATGTCTTTGATTCTGAAACAAACAAAACAAGTAATTGTGAAAGAATTCAAAAGGCACAGATAACCATTAAAAATCATTTCTTTTTACGCAAAATCTAAGTTTCCTTTCAGGACTTAAAGAACAGCCTTTATTCATTTGGTGAAAAAAATTCTTCATGTTATATGAAAATCAATGTTCCTTTTTATAGAAACATACCTTGACCTTTGACCTTTGAACCTGAAAAGCACTTCAAAGAGTGTTTTCAGTTACTTAGAGGCACTATATAGATTTGGGTATTCGTAATGAAATCATTTATCAAAATAAGATTGTTTCAGAAATACACAATGTGGTTGTGAGAACAAACTCAAGTATAGAGCATTTTAATAATGCATGCAAGCCAGATAAAACTGTTCAGTGTATCCAGAACTTCAGGATACACCAAAATGCTGAATCTGCATGACATTATGTTGCTAGTGGCACTTACAAGGGATTAATAAACAGCAGAAGATGTAAACAACTTAATTTTATCTGTCTGTTGTATAAAACCTGACAGATTTAGCTTTAGGCCAAATCTACTGTTATACATCTTGTGGTTTTCAAGCAGACTATGATACATGGCATTATCACAATTTAACAAATTTAATTTATATCTGGGCTGTTTTCTTGTTATATTCAGCTAATTAATTTGTAGATAATATTATAAACTAGAAAACGCCTCAGAAATGAATTCTCCATGTCTGTGCTTTCTATATTGAAAGTAAAGTGACCTTGACCTTTGAACCATGATACACAAACCACTCTCACCATGCCCCTGGTGTAAAAAAAAAAAATCACAACTGAAGTCAATAAAGAAGTAAAGTTACTATAAGCATTGACACTAAATTTGTCAGTGATTTTTTATAAACAACAATAGTGACCTTGACCTTCCAACTCATAAACATAAACTCATTCAAGGCTATTCTCAAACTTGATTTTTCAAACAACTCCAATCAAAATGAAGTCACTAGTGTAGATAAACCTGATAAAAAAAGTCTGATTTTCAGTGATGACCATTTCTATCGGTTTTGTTTCTGTATTGACAATTAAATAAAAAACCACCATCTTAACATGTATCTATTTATCCAATTAAAAAAAAACCTTTTTTGACATATCTGAAATTTTTCCATTGGCTCCTTTTGTACGGTTGAATGTTGTAGATTAAATAAAGACTAGACATAAGGATTTAACTGTGGTGAACATCAAGCTGGCAGATTTTTTCCTGTTGTGATACAATTTGTTAATTAAAAGGTCATTCGAACACTACCTTTTATTTGCTGCATAATAGCGTATATTGTATAGCAATTTGTGTTTTTATCAGAAAAAGTTTCCTTAAGATATTCCAAAAGTATCTTTGAAGGTAATTTAAAACACAGGACATTAACATTGTCCTCACAAAGGGTCAAATCAAAGAGAAAAATTTGATATCTCTTTCTACATGGTTGCACCATACCATCCAAAAAGATCCCACATAATCTCTAATTTTCTTTTCTTTTTTTATTTTGAAGATTTTCAAATAGTTTTTAATATGCAATATATGAGTGTTGAGACACAGAGACCTCTTATCATCCAGATATAGAAATTGTTTAAATCTGATTGCATCATTTTTAAGCATTTAAATATCTAAAATGTTTCACTTGTCTGGTAAATTTGATAAAAATGGAACCTGGCGCTTACCAGACTGCGAGAGAGTCACTCTGCCCAATTACAATCCAATCACAGAGGCAGTGATAAGTATATATACGATTTCGTCATTAAACCTCTAGATCAAAGAACGATAAACAAAACTTGTGCAATATTTCAGCAACTGGAGAACTTTAATGTAATGAGATCATAATGAAGTTTAATTTTTAACTTCCTTTTTGAAACTTAAGTGCATTTTTTTCAATATTTCATTTAACAAAACCTGCAAACTTTTTTGAATTATTGATAAAAAGAATTCAGGTCATATTGCAGCATTTCCTATATAAATACATAGATGATATACATGTTAAGAAAAAGTCAGTGTATAGTAATAATGTTTCACATTATGGAGTTATATGTTCGGCTAGAACTGACAGAGTAAGCCTAGAAGTATTGAAAATATTACAAGAGAGCTTATATACATTTCAATCATTTCCTGTCATGAAACACCTAAAACCAACCATATATTAAAATCTTACATAAGGTATTTCTACAAATTTAGAATGAAGACGTCAACATTCTTGTTGTTCGGTTATATATCCCTGTGTGGTCCAGAGACAGTGATGCATCAACAAGTTACATCGTAAAAAAAAAAAAAAAAAAAATTTCTTAATAAAAGCTATTAACAGAATGTTGACTTCTAACTGTTGAGTATTTTATCAGTAAGCATGTGATGTTGTAAATAAATATTACTGATCTTTATAAACAGGTTTTTACATCCATAATGTATGTCACATAATAACTTTGAAAAAAATGTGTGGGTGTGTTTGTGTGTGAGAGCATTTGTTTAGTCTGTGAAAACAAAATTATACAAATTTAAGCCTTCATATTGAAAACATTTATTAAAACAACTATAAAAAGATTCAAATCTTGTTAAGAAATTTTTTGATTTTTTCTGAGGATGTTAGTGAAATGGCTAAACTGTGTATTAGAGACTGATCGTAACTTTGGAACAATTTTTACTCTTTAAATGAATTTCAAAGATTTCTTTAAGGCCTATTTGACATATCCTAGTTTTGTATGAACCATCAATTATTGGTGACAAGAACTATCAATGATCACTTAAAAACCAGTTTACAATGATTACAAGGAGCCATCATTGATCATTCCCAAAACCATTAAGAACCATCAGTGATTACTTCCAAAACGTACTACCAATGACAAGAACCATCACTGAGCATTGAACCAATATATAGTGACTTTTGATATTTTGTAACTTTTAACAAGTCAAATGCTGTATCAATTGATCGTACTTCATGAAGAGAATTTCTCTTTGTTACTTATCATCTTTAGGCCAAGGTAATGTACGAATTTGTGTGTTTGAAATCTTATTAATATTAGGCCAAGGTAATGTAAGAATTTGTGTGTTTGAAATCTTATGTTTACTCGGCCAAGGTAATGTAAGAATTAGTCTGTTTGAAATCTTATTAATATTAGGCCATGGTGATGTAAGAATTTGTTGATAGTGTTCCTGTAACTGTTTCATGTAATATTGCATGCTAATGGATTTCACAGGAATCTTGTTACAATGAGTGTGAACACATGGCGAACACACAGACAGATATTCGGAAATTCTGAAGTAAAGTTTACACAGACACATTCTTCAGGACTGAAATGAATCATTTAAAACATTTCTAATGGTATGCAACACAGTTTCACTCAAACCTGTTCTAACATACAAAGAAGATTGGAGATTACATGCATGTGAATGAGACAGTGTTGTACAATGTAAACGTATACTATTTCCATGATTATCAAATAGGATCCCTTTCATACACCAATTGGGATTTTTCTAATGAAAAAATGACCCTTGACCTCATGTCTTGATAAGTTGTCTATTACTGTAACAAAAGGACAGGGTGACCTGCTGATCTCTGCTTTTGATGGAGTATAACAACTTTTTTGGCTGAAAGTTTCGTTTAAAAGTGTCTATGTTATTTTGATGGCAAGAAAGGAAATCCCCAAAAGGATAAAAATTCTTTTCAAACTCAAACTGGATGAATCTAGTAAAAATAGCTCTGCAAACACGGGCGATACCCCACAGCCTTATTATAAAGTTGGAAATGTGTGGTTGGGATGAGTGGAAAGTTATCTCAAGAATGGGTTGTGTAGGTCCATAGGCCCAACATTCCCAGTGAAAATGGTGATGACCGCTGATGTAGTTTTTGAGCTAATAAGCGGTATGCAATTGTGGATGGATGGCCGGACGGCTCGATGGACGGACGGACGGACGCCTAGACGGAGAGATGGACGGACGCCGTGTGTGATCGCAATACCCCATACCCTTTTGGGCTGTGGGGTAAAAATATGAACAAAACAAGAAAATTGGTAGAACTGACAGATGCTTCCCGAAAAAACGCTAATTCCAAAAGGGCTAATTATGCAAAAGAGAGTTATGGTTCTTGTGCATTGTACTTCACCTTATCGAGATCTATCTACCTATGAAGTTTTGTGTTGATACCTCTTATAAATTTTATGATATGCTCTGGACAACATTATGACAGACGGACATATGGACAGATGGGTGTATCAAAAAGATGTACATGGCGATCCCTGGAAGGATAAACATCTAAAGGTTTCACAACGACCCCTTCCATGTAAATCTCAGTAGTCATATAAACACATAATTCATTCCTTTATCTCCTCCGGTACTGATCACAGTGTGGATGGCAAAAATATTACAAATGACGTATACTTAATGGTTAACTCATGAAAAAACATAAATTATACAGAGTTTGTTACATAACTACCTTTCCTTTTGTTATAAACAAACAAAGTTGACATGCTAAATTGACAGATGAAGCAGCTGAATGTCAATATGTATTTCCAATGTGTTAAACCTTGAGTGATCGAGAACAGTTGGCTGTTTCGTCAGTATGACTGCCACCTACAACGTCAGTCAGTTACATTTGACAGATGAGTTTATCTAACTTCACCTTTTTGAGTTTTGTGTGAATGTTTTCAGAGTGGGTGTGCATCCTGGAGAAGTTTTATAGATATGGGGGGTACTTGACACTTGTTCCTAAATCCTACAACAAGAAAGCTCTCTATTTTATTTATGGTTTGTCTTTATTGTTTGTACAATTAATGATTATCTGTCATATAATGTAACTTTAATGTATCTGTCATGTAAAATATCAATGTCACTTAAACATAATTGTTATGTAATACATGTTGCAAAATCTAGATTTTTACAATGATTTCTCCTACAGTAAACCATACAATGATTTCTCCTACAGTAAACCATACAATGATTTCTCCTACAGTAAACCATACAATGATTTCTCCTACAGTAAACCATACAATGATTTTTCTAACAGTAAACCATACAATGATTTCTCCTACAGTAAACCATACAATGATTTCTCTAACAGTAAACCATACAATGATTTCTCCTACAGTAAACCATACAATGATTTCTCCTACAGTAAACCATACAATGATTTCTCCTACAGTAAACCATACAATGATTTCTCCTACAGTAAACCATACAATGATTTCTCCTACAGTAAACCATACAATGATTTCTCTAACAGTAAACCATACCATGATTTCTCCTACCGTAAACCATACAATGATTTCTCTAACAGTAAACCATACAATGATTTCTCCTACAGTAAACCATACAATGATTTCTCCTACAGTAAACCATACAATGATTTCTCTAACAGTAAACCATACAATGATTTCTCCTACAGTAAACCATACCATGATTTCTCTAACAGTAAACCATACAATGATTTCACTAACAGTAAACCATACAATGATTTCTCCTACAGTAAACCATACAATGATTTCTCTAACAGTAAACCATACAATGATTTCTCTAACAGTAAACCATACAAGGATTTCTCTAACAGTAAACCATACAATGATTTCTCCTACATTAAACCATACAATGATTTTCCCTACAGTAAACCATACAATGATTTCTCCTACAGTAAACCATACAATGATTTCTCTAACAGTAAACCATACAAGGATTTCTCCTACAGTAAACCATACAATGATTTTCCCTACAGTAAACCATACAATGATTTCTCCTACAGTAAACCATACAATGATTTCTCTAACAGTAAACCATACAATGATTTCTCTAACAGTAAACCATACAATGATTTCTACCGTAACAATTTAATGTTTTTAATGTTTTTTAAGTTTTTAAGGTTTTTGAAGTTTTAAAAATTATAAATTTTGAGTTTTTAAGTTTACTGAAGATTTTTGTAGATAGTGTATAGGTAAAAGAAGTAATATATATAAATGTCTAAATGTTCCTTTATCATTGTAAAGTATAGAAGTCATTGGGTGGTCAGGTGGTGCAGCAGTTATGTATTCGCCTTTTACCTAGCCGTCCGGAGTTGGATTCCTGGTACGGACATGAAAAGGTAGGGGATCACCTCCCCGACCACATGAGTTTTCCTCAGGTACTCTGGTTTCCTCTCACAGTAAGACCCCTCATGTGCTTACATCCAGGCAAACAAGACTGGTTAGTTTAAATTACTATAACTTGTTGTAAAATATATAAAAGTTTATATATGCCAGTCACTGGAGATGACCATTGTAACTGTTACTACTTAATCTGTATGATTTTTCTGGTCACTTACAATGCAATAATTGGAAGGACACTTATTCTATACCAAACAAGTTTATAGCTCACAGCTGAATGTTTTTTTTCACCTGGGAAAGATGATCTGTTGCACATTTCAGAAGGATAGGTTAAAAAGTTGTCATGTTCTGTGGCATGTACACAGTACAGGTACATGACACACCTGGATACTGTTTTAGAGAACTGCATTGAAAAACTTCTAAACCTGTTCTTCTAAAAAGCCAAATTTGATATATGCATGCTTATGCTATCTGTGAAACCAGTAACTTGAAAATGAATTAAATTTTATAGATTTGCTTTTAGATACAATAAAGTCATTAACTTGCAATAAATCTTTGTCTGGAAGAAATCTAACAATTTTTTCATTTCATAAAAAAACAAGAGATCCCAGAGGGATCTTGGCGCCCACCATTTAAGGATCTGTTTTCAGTTCTTGAAGATTTGTTTTTTTTTTTTTGTTTGTTACAGGTGTTGTAAATGTTCATGAACTGGTCTTCATTGAATGTACTCAATGATGGCACAAGATATTTTTATTAAGCACCTATTAGCAAATATCATTTGAAAAAGATCCCAAAGTATTATTAAATAGCAGTCAGTTACAGGTGGATAATGGACAATATGCTTGTGCTGTATTACTCTCGACATCCAAGATGGCTGCCTGTGGGCCACCTTGATTTCAAAACAGTCCAAAAAAGGTACAATGCACAACTAGGGACCAAGGGAAACCAATATCTATGAAATATCAGAAGGATCCATCCAGTACTTCCTCAGATATAGCAGTAACAAGATTTTACTCTCAAAATCCAAGATGGCTGCCTGTCAGCCATCTTGAATTCTGATCAGTCCAAAAAGGTATAATGCACACCTTGGAACCAAAGGGAACCTGCATATGAAATTTGAGAAAGATCCATCCAGTACTTTCCAAGAAATAGCAGTAACAAACTTTTACTTCCAAAATCCAAGATGGCCACCTGTCGGCCATCTTGAATGCGAATCAGTTCAAAAAAGTTACAATTCACAACTAGGGACCAAGGGGAACCTGCATATGAAATTTGAGAAAGATCCATCCAGTACTTTTCCAGAAATAGCCGTAACAAGAATTGTTTACTGACGGACGGACGGACCACGGACCACTGACCATGGACGCAGGGCGATTTGAATAACCCACCATCTGCTAAAAAAAACATTTTACAATCATTTTTGAGTGGGAAGCCGTGTAACAGAAATGCTATGGTAGAACTATGGAAGTGGTACCGACATGCTACAGTTAAATTGGTACAGAAAACATGAGCAGGTCTGTATATGGCTGGATTCTTCGAACTTACTGTACCCAGTAATTACTGTTCATCAAATGAAAACTGATTTATCACCAAATTTGCATTTCTGATCAGTTATAATTAATCAATACTTTTCATTGATGTTCCAAAGATATTTGATGGTTTTCTAAAAAAACCTGTAAAAATCTGAAACTTTGATCCAAATCTTAAAACATAAAACCTAAGTCATTCAAAGAAATCAGAAATAGAGCATGTGTCACTAATATAAGACATGTGTCACTAATATAAGACGTGTGTCATTAACATCAGACATATGTCATTAATATAAGAAATGAGTCACCAATATAAGACATGTGTCATTAACATCAAACATGTGTCACTAATATAAGACATGTGTCACTAATATAAGACATGTGTCACTAATATAAGACATGTGTCACTTTTATAAGACATGAGTCACTAATATCAGATATGTATCACTAAAATTTTGGATCTTGGATTTTGAAATGATTTTGAATGATTCAAAACAAGCATTGTTGTGTACGATTTTTTTTAAAATTTCACTTTCACGTGTAGCATTCCAGACTTTCAGTAAAATTGTTGTTACAAGCCTAAACAGTAAAGTCTATACCGACGAAAACACCAAAATATCAAACATTATAATCAGCACACACCATCTCAAACCTTCCCTGACATTAGTACAGAATATACAGACCAGCCTTAACAGTGGATAGACAACTTGTAGGTAAAATTAACACCTTAGAGCAGAGATTCTATATATGTCTTTTTTTACAGAGGTCACCGTCCTCATATTCAGATAAATGGCCACATTTTATCTGCCATATAAAAATTTCATACTTCTCTGGCAATTAAATGCTGTTGAAGAAAGAACTGAAATTGAAGGCCGAATCGTTTATGTGCTGATGTTTTGTGCTCATGTGAGTAAATCAACTCTGTTTTGCAGGTGGAATCTAACAAACACTTTGATCATAACTTCTTGTGACTGATATATAGGAATGTTTTCTTTAAACTGTCAAAATTTTGGTTACTATTAAGAATGTTCTGTCAAAACTGCTAAATCTGATGCAGCGTGGTACAAAATGCAGTACGATTTGCAGACTTTGGCAGTAAACATACATACGTTAATTTCAAAACTGCACGAGTCGCACCATACATTTCTGTCAGACAGAGAATGTATGGTAATTGTCATTCCTTACAGTACAGATGAAAAAATGTTATTTTTCTTCTCTTTACAGTACATAGCTGACTAATGGACTGTATAGCTGATCTTAATACACTCACTAGTACACACAATGCATTGAAGAAACTCTACACATAGAACAAAACCACACCCAGCAATATACTTGTTATACACCTTTAAACCATGTAAAATGGCACCTCAAATTATCCATAACTGTCAAATACAGACGAAAAAATGTACAGTTTATAAGCTTAAGTTATGTAACTCTGCAAAATACAAAAAAAAAAAAAAAAAAAGCAAAAAAACAAAAAACTTAAAATTTTCCATTTCATACGCTTAAGTAGTTATATAACTCTTTTCAAAAAACAAAAAAATATATATATACAGTTCATATTTCTTCAGAAAAACAAAATCCCATGTATTTCAATATATTACAGATCCAAGATTTAAAGTTAAGACTCCCACGCTGCAAGTCATTGTAACCTTTACATCATATATATTACAGCATACATTGCCAAAAACCAGACATTTGGATAAAACACTCAGCTGCAGTCTGATGAGGCAAACTGAAATGATTACAGCACCTTAGGTTCTATTGACGAGATGGTCAGGTGAGGTCAACAATTGGTTCTGGGTAGCATATATCAAGTTATCAAGTATCTGTGCACATATCAAGTATATTTACAAAACTATAAATTTCTCCGAAGTTTTTATCTGTTCTTTAGCTATCTAGAATTAAATGCTGACCAAAACCGAGAAGAATTTGAAATTGCATCTTCAAACAGAGACAGCCTGCATTTCTGGCTCCATCCCTCCAAAAACATGAACAAAATAGCCATTTACTTGGCTCTGCATAGTTATATGAATCACAGACAATTCCAATGCTACCAGCTGATTTGCTATCAATCAATCAGGACAGCAAGTGTGATACGCAGTATGCATATATATCTAAATTTAATTGGAATGAATTCTCGATAAGAATCCTGTAGAGAAAGGGAGTGAAATGATTTAAAACATTACTCCTGGATTTACTTGATTATGATGTGATACATTATTGGGTGACTGCTAATTTGTTCAACAATTATTTCAAGTTTAAAGCAAAGCCTCCATATTATTCTGAGAGAGGAAATCATCCGAAGATGCATTACACAGATTAATGATCTTCATTTCTTTTACCCAAACTTGTCTTTTTTCTTTTACCCAAAATTGTCTTTTTTCTTTTACCCAAACTTGTCTTTTTTCTTTTACCCAAACTTGTCTTTTTTCTTTCACCCAAACTTGTCTTTTTTCTTTTACCCAAACTTGTCTTTTTTCTTTCACCCAAAATTGTCTTTTTTCTTTTACCCAAACTTGTCTTTTTTCTTTCACCCAAACTTGTCTTTTTTCTTTCACCCAAACTTGTCTTTTTTCTTTCACCCAAACTTGTCTTTTTTCTTTCACCCAAACTTGTCTTTTTTCTTTTACCCAAACTTGTCTTTTTTCTTTTACCCAAACTTGTCTTTTTTCTTTTACCCAAACTTGTCTTTTTTCTTTTACCCAAACTTGTCTTTTTTCTTTTACCCAAACTTGTCTTTTTTCTTTCACCCAAACTTGTCTTTTTTCTTTCACCCAAACTTGTCTTTTTTCTTTCACCCAAACTTGTCTTTTTTCTTTTACCCAAACTTGTCTTTTTTCTTTCACCCAAACTTGTCTTTTTTCTTCACCCAAAGTTGTCTTTTTTCTTTCATCCAAACTTAGTTTTTTTCTTTCACTCAAACTTTGCTTTTTTCTTTCACCCTAAACTTGGTTTTTTTCTTTCATCCAAACTTGGTTTTTTTTCTTTCACCCAAACTTGGCTTTATAAAATGATAATGAGTTTTATTTCTGTGAACCTTAAAGCCTTCAACACATTACTTTATTGATAACTGACTGTATTAAACACACAAATTTACTGAAACATGACTTATTAAACAAATGACAGTAAGTATTTTGGTAACATGATTTTACTGAAACATCACTTAAGTTAAAGACATGACTTAACTGACATTTGAATTTCCTGAGCAAATGACTTTCTTTAACTTAACATATGACTTTACTGACAAAGGGCTTATCTATGACTTTAATCCTTTACTTAACATATGACTTTACTGACATGTGGCTTTCCTTAACACAACTTTACACTGAAACATGACTTTAGAGATATGTGGCTTTCCTAAATATGACTTTACACTGAAACATGACTTTACTGACATATGGCTTTCCTAAATATGACTTTACACTGAAACATGACTTTACAGATGTGTGGCTTTCCTAAATATGACTTTACACTGAAACATGACTTTACAGATGTGTGGCTTTCCTAAATATGACTTTACACTGAAACATGACTTTACAGATGTGTGGCTTTCCTAAATATGACTTTACACTGAAACATGACTTTACAGATGCATCTGACTTTACACAGTACATGACGTTGAAAACTCATGGTTTGACTGGCAGTTACTGCAGTGGTGACTGAAACATGACTTTACAGATGCATCTGACTTTACACAGTAAATGACGTTGAAAACTCATGGTTTGACTGGCAGTTACTGCAGTGGTGATATAAGAAATAACATATCATAGAAATAATTTTGAGATTAAAACACGATATCTTGGAACAACATTGTACATGTAATGCCGATGTGAACAGTGCATGACATTAACTTCCATTCCATGCTAAGACTTCTTACCACTTTTGAATTGAAGAAACTAGTTTAAAATGTCATTCAACTTTTTCCAATTGAAAATAAAAATCTTATCTTAAAAAGTGTAACTTTCCATTCTACACTATAGTAAGGTTTATCCCCTTCCTAAGGGGCAAGTGTGAGATCCTGGGTTCATGAATTTTACAATTTCAATAAAGCACCTCTCAATACTTCTATCCAAACATATTTGGTTCTACCTTATTTGGGTATTGAAAAGAAGACTTGAAATTTGAGTCAATTTGACTCTTTATTGACCCTGCCCATCAGCCCCCCCGGGGTCAGTCATGGTTAATATATGAATGCTGTTATACTGTCATTCTACACTAACAATTATAACCATGTTAATTTTTTTTATATAAAGAAATTTAAGAATTATGTTTAAAATGTTAGTTTTTCTATAAAAACTATAGTAATTTTCACCCCCTCCCAAGTAGACAATATGAGAACCATGGAATTTACCATTCTATTGAAACACCTCAAGGCCTTTCCAAGTTTCAATCAATTTGACCCTTTTTGGCCCGGCCCCTAAAGCCCCTGGGGAATGCCTCCTGAACATATAATTACAATTTTGCTGCACTTTTGGCCATGGATGGTTTCTACAAAATTTCAGTGAAATCGGATCACCGGAAATAAAAAACGTTCAACGTTCCTGACACACAAAGCTGAAAAAAAGGTGTTTTTGTCTACGATGACAAAAGAAATGATGTCTTTGTCTAGGATGACAAAAAAAAGGTGTCTTTGTCTACGATGACATAAAAAGACATGACTTAATTAGAAGATTAAGCGACTGAACAAAACATGAGACTTTTCTTACGTGCAAGTTTACTTATCTATACATTCGGTTTTACTTATATCTAACTTTTTTCATTTTACTGACATCTGATTAAACAGGCACTTCATTTTCAAAAGCACAAAAAGACTTTTCAAGTTGAATAAAAAAAATTCAATTCTTTTTCAAATGTATATGACATCAGATGGCAAATTACATGTTCTTAAATATTAACAATATTTCAATATCCCACAGTCTATATGGCATTAAAATTACCATTTTTCACAGCTGTGAATTATTGATTTCAAAGAAGGTTTTTAAGAATTAAGAATACCTCGATCCTTGTTCAATTAACATGATCTAGAACAGGTCCTATTATAACATCGGACACACAAATATTCACGTAACAGTTCCATCTGCAGCCGTAAGTTAAAAAAGTTTATACAGAATAAACATCTGTTTTAGATAAAAGGTGTCGATTCTAAATGAAATATATATAAAACTGGTATTCATACACTTTAAATCGCATGCTAATGCAGTTCGTTTCTTGAGAGGATAAGAACTTTATTTCAATTTCTTTTCACAAGTCAAGATGAACAGACATTTCCATCAAATATTGCAGACACTTCCATGACCATCTGATCATCCAATCTCGATGTCTTTACAACATACTGGGTAAGATTTCAACAAAACATGCACTGAATGTGCTAGACAAACAACTCTATACTTTCCCCCCATTTTACCATTAAATGACTTGAATAAGTGAAGTTCTAGCTGTTTACAGATGGTGAAAAGAGTACTTTAAAAATACGACAACATTTTGAAGATTTTCCAGCGAGATGTTTGGCTAATTAGCATAGCACTGTGTATATCTTATAGCTGTCACATAAACATTAGAGTTATATAACGACTTCAGGACGATACATAAATGGCTGATCTTATTTACAGAAATAATATTTTCTGCCAAAATGTTTTGCCTATAATGCACCGAATTACAGAGGCAAGTATTGGCATCATTCTGTCAATAATATTTCATACTTATCAGGCCTCTTTGTACCAATGATTATAATCAAGTAAACATAATTATCTCCCCTTTTTTTCATTTTTCAAATTTAATTTCAAGTGCGACAACACTGATCTTCACTGTATGTAGAGTGCTGACTTACTCTCAACCTTTCAGGATTAGTAGAGTGCAATATTTCTAATTAAAACCATAGTCAACAATGACCTTTGTCCTTTACAACCTTGACCTTTGTCATTAATTTAGGTCTTGACAATTGTCCTTTTGAATCTTAATCTTTGTAATTAAATTCTGACTGATGTCTTTTTAAACTTGCATTAACTGACATTTATCACTTTAGACCTTGGCATTTGTCATTTTCAGCCTTGACCTTTGACCTTTGAAATTTCAGCTTTTTCATTCAAACCCTGGTGTTTCATATCATTATTTTCAACCCTGAGTTTTGACTCATTCTCATTTCAGTTTTGAATTAAAGTAACCATGATGTTTGTGGTTAATTAGCAGTTTTGTAAATATTATATTAAACTGACCAGTAAACTTTGCACCACATCACCAACTTTTATGAATGCATGACCCTGACAATACAATTCCATTCTTAAATTTAGTATATTTTTCAATTTCTTGTTCACCCCAATAACAATGACATCAAGAGATCAAGAATGACTCTGCTTTTAGGAACCTGTTACAACTTCTTAATATTGTTTTCTTTCATAAATCTTATAATTTAAGATTTTTTTGTTTGTATTTTGTATTATTGGCATGAATTAAAGTTACATCAAAAAATTTAAAACAAATTGAGACCCTGCCAATCTATACTTATTTTAAATGAAAAAGACATCGACCACAAGGACATTTTATTTGTGTGAACTGTTAGATTTGGGTCAAGCAGAAGATGTCTTTATTATTAATTTCTCATATCATGGTGCTAATAAGAGGGTGGGATTTTTCAATCTTTTGTTTTTAGGCTACAAAGATGGGTGCAGGTGCTGTATTTACATATTAAGTTATGGTAATTATTACTGAAATGAAACTGTTATTTCATCACTTTAAACACTAGAAGAGTTACATAAATTTTTCATGAAGTCATCAGATTATAAGATTTACAAATTGGAATTATGTGTCGGTATATTGATATCCAATGTGATCAGTGGCCATTATTGTTTACCTGGTCGATATCTCGCTGTATTCCTACACAGCTTTAGTAAACAAAATCTCATACTGATACTGCATTGCTCTACACAATATCAAATGTAAATATCTAAGAATTCTTTTGTACGTGGAGGAAAAATTCACACCTGAGGAATATGTTTACGATTTATGTAATGTTGTCCTTGACCTTAAATTACAAACAGCAGTTGAGAGGAACAGTTAGCAGAATAGCCAGATCTATGACCTAAAGGATGTAGACAACCTGTGATTGGCACTGACACAGACTGGGCACAAATCTAGGTAGATCAGCTGGGTTCAGGACAGGATTTAGGCAGGTGTGACACAGTTACTAGTAAGTTGAATTCTGTACAAAATTAAAAAGAATGATTTATTTTTCATTATTTAACTACCATTTATTCCAGTAAAAAACATGGTAATTTTTATACCAACAGAAAATTAATTTTTCAATGATTCAGAAATGACACCATAATGACTCAACTTAACAAGTGTATATACACATTTTTGTTTCCCCTAATGGTGCCCCACATCCAGGTATCTCCAGAATCCGGCTACATATGTCACATGTCACTGCAACTGGCATGACAGAAGGAGGAAATGAAGGACACACAGACAGACAGTTATGTAACAATAGGTGTACACACTGTTATTAAGCGGGCTCCCCAGACCCATGCATCATCTTAAGCTGACGAACCTGGCTACAGACGGTGTAGAGAAGAGGGGGAGAAGGATGAAGACAAGCCATGCAGGATGTCAGACATCTATAACTCATTACTGATATAAGTTTACCATCCTAGATTATATATCCACCTACTTTTCACTCAAACATCAGTCAACAATCATCTGTGTTCTTGGTATAATTAGTCGACATGATAGTGAGACTTTCCTTATCAATTCACTCATAGGCACACGGACCCAGGGGTTTACCACACACAACCTTCAGATACCATACCAAGTCCAATACTACCTTAGATACCAAAATGTGCCCAATACTACCTTAGATACCAAAATGTGCCCAATACTACCTTTGATACCAAAATGTGCCCAATACTACCTTAGATACCAAAATGAACCAAATACTACCTTAGATACCAATATGTGCCCAATACTACCTTAGATACCAAAATGTGCCCAATACTACCTTAGATACCAAAATGTGCCCAATACTACCTTAGATACCAAAATGTGCCCAATACTACCTTAGATACCAAAATGTGCCAAAATGTGCCCAATACTACCTTCGATACAAAAATGTGCCCAATACTACCTTCGATACAAAAATGTGCCCAATACTACCTTAGATACCAAAATGTGCCCAATACTACCTTAGATACCAAAATGTGCCCAATACTACCTTAGATATCAATATGTGCCCAATACTACCTTAGATACCAAAATGTGCCCAATACTACCTTAGATACCAAAATGTGCCCAATACTACCTTAGATACCAAAATGTGCCCAATACTACCTTCGATACAAAAATGTGCCAAATACTACCTTAGATACCAAAATGTGCCCAATACTACCTTAGATACCAAAATGTGCCCAATACTACCTTAGATACCAAAATGTGCCCAATACTACCTTCGATACAAAAATGTGCCAAATACTACCTTAGATACCAAAATGTGCCCAATACTACCTTAGATACCAAAATGTGCCCAATACTGCCTTCGATACAAAAATGTGCCAAATACTACCTTAGATACCAAAATGTGCCCAATACTACCTTAGATACCAAAATGTGCCCAATACTACCTTAGATACCAAAATGTGCCCAATACTACCTTAGATACCAAAATGTGCCCAATACTACCACACAAGACTTTAGACACCAAACAAAGTTCAATACTCATCCCAAGACATAATAGAGATACCATAATGAGTACAAAACTATCTTTAGACACCATACCATTGTAAAACACCATTAAAGTCCAATATTTCCACACAGCATCTTAGACACCATACCAAGTCTCATTCCACATTACAAACCATACAGAGTACTAAATGTCTTAACTATCAGACTCAGTTCAATATTACTACACATAGGGACATTACTTTTACCCATACATGATAACCAGAAAGCATACATGTTACATTTAACTACATGTGTTGGGATCTATAGCTCTCTATTTATTGGTCCTACATCAGAACAATTTGAGGGAAGAAGATACAAAGGCTTTATGCTTCTTTAGAAGAAGTTTATGGAATTTGACTACCTGTGACAGGGTCAAGGTCATACATTTGAATCAACCTTCTAGACCTTGCAATTCATTATTCTAGCTCTGAAGCACATTGCATTGTGAGCTAAACCAGGTTGTATGTTAAGTTTGGTATATGATGTGCATGTGGCAGTGGTGGCTATCATCAACAAGAAAAACGTCTTCACTTCGCATGTTGGATGTAACTTGGTATCTGATAGCTCAAAGTAATAGCTTGGAAAGCTTCAACTGATGTGAATGCCGTAATCCACTAAACATACATGTCAATGTGTTTTCTTCAAAGTTAATCCACTTACATGTGAAGTTTGAAACCAATGAGCGGTTTAGTCATCACCCTGTTATGGGTATAAATTCTTGTTTCCTGTTTGCCGTTGTCTTAAAGAGAATTTCAAATTGACCTTTTTGTGAAAACACAAACATCAGCCACATACAATTCAAAGCATTGTCAACAGAATTTCAGTAAAGTCTTGAAAACCTGAATTTAGACCTATCATGTATCATCACAGTGCCAGTGATGAAAAACCTTCAAGTTATCAGTCCAAAAAATAGGATGTTTCTTCGATCAATTAACTAACACAAAACATTTATATACAATTTTATAGATTTGTGCTGGGAGACAAGTCATTAGCAACATAAATTTGTGTGAGAGTGGTTTTCACCATAAAACATACAAAGAAGGCATTCCATCAATGAAGACATGCTAATTGAATGTCGTCTAATTTGAAATAAGGACCAAAAGCATCAAAACTTCATATTTGATCTAGATGATTTTGAACAGCTGACCAATAGTCCATTACCTTTGTCATGATTTAATGAATATATCACCACTGTGTGATGACAGATAGAGAAATCTCCATGACAGGTTCCCATTTATCAGTCCACATCACACAAGGGTAATTCATTATGTTTTCCTTAGTAAAACATACCACAAGCATCACTGTACCTACAATGACATCTTCACTTTGGTGCCAAAACCGATAACACAATCAGATTGTGGTATTGTTACACTACAAATAAAGCGATGACATTTCTGTTAGATAATATTACCATCTTACATAAAAGTGAGTTTTTCAGAATAGACAAGAATGCCAGCTGTCTTTATCTAGGTAAATCAAGATAGACTTTACTAATCCATAGTGAGATGTGTTGGAGAAAAGCATTTCCTAGTCAGTAGGTAAGTGTGTTGGGGGAGGGGGAGGTTTGGGGGAGGTGTGGGTGTGTATATGTAAATGATTCATTGTAATATTTGAAAAATGCAGTGTCACCAACACTGTATATAAATATGGTTCGGCCAACATGATAACGGAAGATGAATCACAGATCTACATAGGAATTAAAATTAGGGGCGAGGGTGAAGGCGGGGGTGGGGAGGTGGGGGGGGGGAGATCTGTAAGGTGATGTAAAGGGAGATGAATCAACCTTTAAAGGATGGCTTGTTGTTATAACCATCGAGTCTCATATTTGGCAGCCTCTCCCCAAGGTCTGAGCTCCTCGATCTCATCTCCAAAAGATTTTATCAATCTCAATCACATCACCAAACAAATTTAAGATTTTATAAAATCTCAATAAGTTATTTCCGTAACGTAAATACTTGTTTCAGATTTTGCATAAACTTAAAGCAGTTTTACATGAGAGTTCATAAATCTTCACTGTTACAAAGTTTCAATAAGAATAACAATGAAAATATACTGATATGTCAAATAGAACCTTAATTCAAACTCAAATTAGATGAAACTCAAGTAAAATCATCCTTGATACACCAGGGGTTACAATCAATTTCGATCTCTGTGCCCCTGGAACATGTCATAGAAAAATTGAAGGTTCCATGTGTGACACCTTGTGGACAAGACTAGTTTAATCCCTTTTGTGTATATCAAATGAATCTCGAGGTCATATAACGGTATACTGTAATAGCTTGGAAGTTTGGTGTTGCTTTTTTGTAATGTTCAAAAGGAGTGTATCCTGTGATTGGTTATTTTTTTTCTCCTGGAACCAATCAAATTATTTCCCTTATGCTGTTTATTTGCCATGACATGTTCCAGAATTGCAGAAAGCGAGAGTGATCCTAACCCATGGAGTATCTAGGATGGTGATCCTAACCCATGGAGTATCTAGGATGGTGATCCTAACCCCTGGAGTATCTAGGATGGTGATCCTAACCCATGGAGTATCTAGGATGGTGATCCTAACCCATGGAGTATCTAGGATGGTGATCCTAACCCCTGAAGTATCGAGGATGGTGATCCTAACCCATGGAGTATCTATGATGGTGATCCCAATCCCTGAAGTATTGAGGATGGTGATTTGAACCACTGGAGTATTGAGGATGGTGATTCTAACCCCTGAAGTATTCAGGATGGTGATCCTAACCCCTGAAGTATCCAGGATGGTGATCCTAATCCCTGAAGTATTCAGGATGGTGATTCTAACCCCTGAAGTATCGAGGATGGTGATCCTAAACCCTGGAGTATCGAGGAATGTGATTCTAACCCCTGAAGTATCGAGATGGTGATTTTGACCCCTGGAGTATCGAGGATGGTGATTCTGACCCCTGGAGTATTGAGGATAGTGATCCTAACCCCTGAAGTATCTAGGATGGTGATCACAACCCCTGAAGTATCTAGGATGGTGATTCTAACCCCTGAAGTATCAAAGATGGTGATTCTAACCCCTGGAGTATTCAGGATGGTGATTCTAACCCCTGAAGTATTCAGGATGGTGATTCTAACCCCTGAAGTTTTCAGGATGGTGATTCTAACCCCTGAAATATTGAGGATGGTGATTCTAACCCCTGGAGTATTCAGGATGGTGATTCTAACCCCTGAAGTATTCAGGATGGTGATTCTGACCCCTGAAGTATTCAGGATGGTGATTATAACCCCTGAAGTATTCAGGATGGTGATTCTAACCCCTGAAATATCGAGGATGGTGATTCTAACCCCTGGAGTATTCAGGATGGTGATTCTAACCCCTGAAATATTGAGGATGGTGATTCTAACCCCTGGAGTATTCAGGATGGTGATTCTAACCCCTGAAGTATTCAGGATGGTGATTCTGACCCCTGAAGTATTCAGGATGGTGATTCTAACCCCTGAAGTATCAAGGATGGTGATCCTAAACCCTGGAGTATCGAGGAATAAGATTCTGACCCCTGAAGTTTTGAGATGGTGATTCTGACCCCTGAAGTATCTAGGATGGTGATCCTAACCCCTGGAGTATCGAGGATGGTGATCCTAACCCTTAAAGTATCTAGGATGGTGATCCTAACCCATGGAGTATCGAGGATGGTGATCCTAACCCCTGAAGTATCTAGGATGGTGACCCCAACCCCTGAAGTATCGAGGATGGTGATCCTAGCCCCTGAAGTACCGAGGATGGTGATCCAAACACATGGAGTATCTAGGATGGTAATTATGAGTTAACAAACTCATGCAGAGACCCATGAAACAGCACAAGGAAGATAAAGCATGTTAATTAAGGTACAAAGAGGAAGATTTGATTAAGAGTTGAGAAATCCGGTCTCAACCAGATCGTCTTGTGAAAAAAGGAAATTACTATTATGTAATTTCCGTTTTTTTTTTTTTTTTTGTAGTTGTAACTCTTCCAGTTAGTCTCAAGTATGTAGAAACATTGAATTGAAACCGTTTTCGGTCAAAGATACAACAATGTAGAGCACTGGTAAAGATGAGAAGCAGTAGAGGGAAGAATTTGAAAAAAAAACAGTGACTAACAATCTATAAACATTAAAATTGAAAAACTGAAATAAATAACAGTTTTTCATCCCAAGGAATTTTGAGGCTGGGTGGGATGAAATTAAGCATTATTTGGTGTGAATAACAGATATGAATCATACATGTCTGGATGCAGTGAGGAAGAATATCAAGCTAGATAATGTGGTGTGTGGAGGGGGAGGAGGTCACACCTACACATTATTCTGAACATCACCATGTACTAGGCTCTATGGAAATACCATCAAGTGTTGACACATCCTGACTGACTTCAGCAGGTGTTTTTGTATGACATCATCCGGGTCTAAAATTTCCATCTTAAAAGTCTGTAAATGTTGTTTTGTCCTGACTCAGAATATTTAATCACTGTAAATTATTATGTAATGATGTTTCAGAATATTTTCTCCAAGGTATGTATTGTCAATGGAATAGAAGTTCTTATTTTGAATCTGATGTTTTGATGACAACACTGTCACCTTCATCAGACATCAATGACCCGTACATGCATTAATGTACATAATATACGAGGAGGTAAGGAATCAACCAGTTTTAGTGTACTATAATCCTAAGTACACTCAAAATAAAAGAAGGGCACTGTTTTATTTTTTAGCTATTTATTAATTTTAAGAGACCTCTGTATACCACTCGGTATCCTCCTGAAGCCTAGAAAATGAAACTCCACATACATACTATAAAACTAGCAGGATGGTGGTTGTTTAAAAATTTCTCCAACTGCATACATTACTACGTACACTAAGGTTGAAAATAGTGTGATGAGATGGTAAACAGATTATAGACCAAAAAAACCACAAGATAGTAACAATGTACTATAGTCAATTCTGCTATGATCCTTACCTAATTGACAGATTATGAAAATAGATTATTGAAGGTCTGATTAATAAAAGTTTTGGAACCTAACTAACAATTTAATTTACGTTTTGAGACCTTTAACCGATAGGTCATTTCCATGCTGGTTTTTTCCTTGTAGAATATTGAAATAGTTGAGAAATCTTTAATATTTAGATATAATGTATGATTGAAAAAATCTCATCACTTCAGTACTATAGAATGTCTAGTATTCACAGAGGGAGCAGTATGTCTTAAAGTATCCAATACTAACACAATCTCCTGACAATCTTCACGAGTCTAAAAAGGTTAACAGCAGATTAAGATTATAATAAATAAAGATATCAACATAACACTGACTCAACAGTTTCAGCCATTTTCAGATAGTTTGTTAATCAGCTTATCAGAGAGATATACAGGGTACAGTTCCAGTTTCTTCTGAAAATAAAATTGCCATGAATTACAAATGTCAGAAGGTATTATTGCTTACTGGATGTGATGCACTCCAGCATATATTCTAGATTTCATCTTAATTTCATTGTGAGATATTCCTACACTTGTTTACCATGGAAACGTTGTGACCGCACTGAGTACAAAAAAATATGTTTACATCAAGCTTGGCTGAAATGGGATTGAAGCTGTTTCTGGTTGTCGTTTTTTTCCAAATCAATTCTAACAAGCCCGACATTAAGGATATGATGTTGTCATCCATTGATGACAGGCCTGTCCAAGGCAAAATGAGGCATTTATGTACCTATAAATGCCATGCCTTGATTGGCAGTAATAATGACATCCCATTGGTCATACTATTCAAGAATACCATGACACAATGACAAATTAACTTCCATCAGTCTGACACAAAGTGAAGTACATTTCATTGCCAGTTACAATCAAATTGTGGGACAGAACAGGCTTAAACATTTCCCTCAAATCTGTCAGGTACTTAATGGCGTACATAAAACTTAATAGAAAGAAAAAGTTTGGTCATACAGCCACTTAAGTTGCTAATAGATCGGGGAATATGTACCAGATCTTAATGCAGGGAATGGTGACACTCCTCAGACCGATGTCAGGCAGAATTTTTGCCGTACTCCATACACTCTAAAGCCATTCCAAAATACTAACATTCTCTAAATATCTCTACACATGATTCAAATAACATTACAAAAGTGAAAAACAGGTGAATGATGTTTATTTTAAGCTAACCTATATATTGCTCTATTGGGGAATACATCAATGAATGTAGCTTGCCTGGTATTTATAAATACAAACATCAACGACAACAAGGGGCCCAATAGACCTGTATTGGTCACAAGTTAGTTAATATATTTCATAAATATCTAGTTTACATTTTATATCATTGACCTTCAAACTGGGTTTACATTCAATCAATTTGTACCATTTTCAAAAGCCAGCCAGCTTATACACTCAAGGCTATTATTCTACATTGTCTGATCCTTTTCAACAACAATTTTACCTTTGTGACCTGGAATATGGGTCAAGGTCATTTCTTTTTGCAAACATTGTCAGACTTCATCCTAGAAACCTTATTACCACATATCATGATTCAAAATCTTCTAATTAATCAGAAGAAGACTTTTCTGCAGTGTTTTAACAAATATGACTTGTTACCTTGAACACAGGTCAAGGTCATTCTTTTTTTCTACAAAATTTGTAAGGCTTTTTCCAGGGAATCTATTTGCCAAATATGGTAAGAACCTAGGTCTATAAGTTAATGAAAAGAAGTCATTGAGAGTTTAAACAGATCTGAAAACTGTGACCTTGGTTATATGTGAATGTAATTTGTTTTACACATCCACAGAACCAAATGCCAGTAAAATAAAAACATTCTAAGCCCTTTGGTTAATCATCAGAATTTGTTTGTGTATTTTTACAAATTGAACCTTGATCTTGAACATGAATTAAGGTAATTTCTTTTTATAAACTTTGTCAGATTTTATCCCAGGACAAATATGATGATTATTAGCCTATCCATACATATACATAAAGGTAGCAGATTCTTTACCACACACACATGTACACATATGTACCGCATTCTACACAACAGACACATGTACACATATTTACCATATTCTGTACCATAGACACATGTACACATATGTACCACATTCTACACAACAGACACATGCACACATATGTACCACATTCTACACAACACACACATGTACACATATGTACCACATTCTACACAACAGATACATGTACACATATGTACCACATTCTACACAACACACACATGTACACATATGTACCGCATTCTACACAACAGACACATGTACACATAGTTACCATATTCTATACAACACACACATGTACACATATGTAACGCATTCTACACAACTGACACATGTACAAATATGTACTGCATTCTACACAACAAACACATGTACATATATGTAACATGTTCCTTAAAACAGAGACATGTAAACACATGTACCACATTCTGTACCATAGACACATGTACATACATGTAACATATTGCTCACCACAGACCTAGGTACACATGATAATGTACCACATCCCCTCCTGTACTATAATAAAGCACCTTGTGTGGGGGACATGGAATATAAACTATGTCAAAAATTCTATTTACATATGTTGAGCACTTATGAATCATATATATGTATCTGTGATATCTTGATTTTTATCATTTAATCACACATTTCCTTATATAAAATTAGCTTATCTTCATTACAATCCAGCCTCTCTCAACCTTAACATGCAGCTGCACATGCTCACATGTGCAGGCATGCACTACGTAATAAAACATAAAAGAGAGGGCAGTCGGTACTTAAGTCTCAAAATCTGCTTTAATTTAGGGATGCGGTAGTACCAACATTGGCTTAATGGCATATTTATGGTTGATGGTGTTGCTAAGGTTGCTGGTATTGCTAGGGTTGATGGTGTCACCATGGTTGCTGGTATCGCTATGTTTGATGATGTTGTTAGGGTTGATTATGTCACTATGGTTGATGGTGTTGCTATGGTTGATGATGTTGTTAGGGTTGATGATGTCACTATGGTTGATGGTGTTGCTATGGTTGATGATGTTGTTAGGGTTGATGATGTCACTATGGTTGATGGTGTTGCTATGGTTAATGCTGTTAGGGTTAATGATGTCACTATGGTTGATGGTGTTGCTATGGATGATGATGTTGTTAGGGTTGATGATGTCACTATGGTTGATGGTGTTGCTATGTTTGATGATGTTGTTAGGGTTGATTATGTCACTATGGTTGATGGTGTTGCTATGGTTAATGCTGTTAGGGTTAATGATGTCACTATGGTTGATGGTGTTGCTATGGTTGATGATGTTGTTAGGGTTGATGATGTCACTATGGTTGATGGTATTGCTATGTTTGATGATGTTGTTAGGGTTGATTATGTCACTATGGTTGATGGTGTTGCTATGGTTAATACTGTTAGGGTTAATGATGTCACTATGGTTGATGGTGTTGCTATGGTTGATGATGTTGTTAGGGTTGATGATGTCACTATGCTTGATGGTGTTGCTATGGATGATGCTGTTAGGGATGATGGTGTCACTATGGTTGATGGTGTTGCTATGGTTGATGATGTTGTTAGGGTTGATGATGTCACTATGGTTGATGGTGTTGCTATGGATGATGCTGTTAGGGTTGATGATGTCACTATGGTTGATGGTGTTGATATGGTTGATGATGTTGTTAGGGTTAATGATGTCACTATGGTTGATGGTGTTGCTATGGTTGATGATGTTGTTAGGGTTGATGATGTCACTATGGTTGATGGTGTTGCTATGGATGATGCTGTTAGGGTTGATGTCACTATGGTTGATGGTGTTGCTATGGTTGATGATGTTGTTAGGGTTGATGATGTCACTATGGTTGATGGTGTTGCTATGGATGATGCTGTTAGGGTTGATGATGTCACTATGGTTGATGGTGTTGCTATGGTTGATGATGTTGTTAGGGTTAATGATGTCACTATGGTTGATGGTGTTGCTATGGTTGATGATGTTGTTAGGGTTGATGATGTCACTATGGTTGATGGTGTTGCTATGGTTGATGATGTTGTTAGGGTTGATGATGTCACTATGGTTGATGATGTTGTTAGGGATGATGATGTCACTATGGTTGATGGTGTTGCTATGGTTGATGATGTTGTTAGGGTTGATGATGTCACTATGGTTGATGGTGTTGCTATGGATGATGCTGTTAGGGTTGATGTCACTATGGTTGATGGTGTTGCTATGGTTGATGATGTTGTTAGGGTTGATGATGTCACTATGGTTGATGGTGTTGCTATGGATGATGCTGTTAGGGTTGATGATGTCACTATGGTTGATCGTGTTGCTATGGTTGATAATGTTGTTAGGGTTAATGATGTCACTATGGTTGATGGTGTTGCTATGGTTGATGATGTTGTTAGGGTTGATGATGTCACTATGGTTGATGGTGTTGCTATGGATGATGCTGTTAGGGTTGATGATGTCACTATGGTTGATGGTTTTGCTATGGTTGATGGTGTCACTATGGTTGATGGTGTTGCTATGGTGCTGCTATGGTTAATGGTGTTGCTATGGCGTTGCTATGGTTCATGATGTTGCTTGGGTTGATGGTGTTGCTATGGTGATGATATCGTTGATGGTGTTGCTATGGCTTATGGTGTTGCTATGGTGCTGCTATGGTTGATGGTGTTGCTATGGTTGATGGTGTTGCTATGGTTGATGGTGTTGCTATGGTGCTGCTATGGTTGATGGTGTTGCTATGGTTGATGGTGTTGTTAGGGTTGATTGTGTTGTTATGGTTGATGGTGTTTCTAAGGTTAATGGCTTCACTAATATTGATGGTGTAGCTATGGTTGATGGTGTTGTTATGGTTGATGGTGTTGTTAGGGTTGATGGTGTAGCTATGGTTGATGGTTTGTCTATAGTTTACTCTCTGCTTCTTCATTGCATCAGCACACATATATTTCATACCATAACATAGGGTCAATAAAAGGAAGATTTTAAGGTTTCATTATCTTGTTTTTTATTTCACATTTGCATCAAAATTTCTACGTAATGGGAGAGATATGATAATGCCAAAATCACATCACACTTTACCAAATTCCCAAATTCTCTATATCTGTCGGAACTATTTAAAAATTTCTACGTAATGGGAGAGATATGATAATGCCAAAATCACACCACACTTTACCAAATTCCCAAATTCTCTATATCTGTCGGAACTATTTAAAAATTTCTACGTAATGGGAGAGATATGATAATGCCAAAATCACACCACACTTTACCAAATTCCCAAATTCCCAATATCTGTCAGAACTGTTTAGTGTCACAAAATTCTAAAAGAACAAAGTCTTCTTTCATCTACACTGCACTTTTGTAACTTTGTCTAGGATCTGTGGATCAGACGAAATTTTAATTAGAAGTTAAATGAGTACAGTGGTATCAGACCTATTAATATTAGCCCCGGTTAGGATGCTAAGTGTTGAGCTGACAGTCTCTGTATAATACACAACGAATCTTAAAACATCCCAGCTCTATCTGATTGGACAACATGCTCTAACAAGCTAAGTATCACTTTCTAACCAGTTCTGGTTTAAAGATTAAAGCTTTTTACTATAAAATTGGTTTGATATACCTAAAAAGCTTACTAGACAAATTCTGTTTTAAGTTTACAGATTGCTTGTGATAAATGGATTGCAGTTGTGAGCATTAAGATAGCTGTGGAATGACAAGAAGTTTTAATATCAACAACAACAACACTTCTTCTAAGGTTTTTATCAACAATATAACATACATGCATACAAAGCTATTTTGTTAAGTCTGAATCATCAGCAAATTCCCATGGTAATTATCATACTTCTAACATATTCGTCAACGAACATGTAACGGACATTGTTTGGCCTTCATCCTCAATGAAATTCAAAGCGTTGTTTCATGATCAGCATTTTGTTTATTGTTTGATAGACATGATATGGCATTCATAAACAACGGAGCCGTACTGGTATATTGTCACAGTGAGACTTTTATCAAAAAGAACAGTATCAGAAAGACCTGATGAAAAAGATCTTTTGTGCTGAGAACATCACCCTTAGGCTATCACAGTATATCAAGCCTTCCCTGCTGACAAAATCCTAGATAAACCTTCATTTTACAGCCTTCATTGCCCACAAAACTGTTGTTAAATCTTCGTTGCTGACAAAAACTGTCGTTCACCTTCATTGTATAACCTTCTAACTACTGACAAATTCCTAAGTATACCTCCTTTAAACAGCCTTCCTTGAAGACAAAATCATAAAAATCAACTATTCAGTGCCTGGCATTCTGCATCCTCAACATATATTTCATATCAATGAAGTAAGTTGAAAGCAACAGATGTAGAGTTAGTAGGGAGTGGAGGAAAACGCTGTGGTCAAGCTGTTCAGGAAGAGAAAGAGGAGTGGACTGGAGGAATTCAACACATGGAACCATATTGAAGTATTCAAACAGCCATTCATACAATAATTCCGTCAACACTCGCTTGACAATGTCAACATTTATGCTACACAAGCATTTTTCACCACAACTATTCATAATAATACACCCACAAAACAAAATTCCTGCTTTATCATTGGTCAAATGCCATCCAATAAGAAAACAGAATCTAGTATTTATATATAAACATTTCAAAGATTAAAAAACGATAATTATCATGTGCCACTCATAAATTTGGCCAGCACAAAAGGTGTATGTTCTTAAACATGTGTATATTTACGGACAAGGAAATGTTTACAGCATTCAATATCACACTGTCAACATCTATTGATGACCTCACGAAACCTTGAATAATTGGATGGATGATAATCAAAGAAAAAAAAAACCTCGACTTTTATGTTTGAAAAAGAAATTTAGACCGTCTTTTAGAGGTCACAATTGTCATTTATACCTTAAGCTGATTCCATCTTGCCATGAAACCTAGAAAAGGAATATGATGCTGGCAACCAAATTTTATACAGACTTCACGGAATGCATTTCAACCTGTCTGATTGTCAAGAAAGATCCTCATCTGCCATTTAGAAGTTTAGTGGTAATCTTATTTTAGCACTTTTTGCACTGAAAATATTCTGCTAAAATTTCATTTCACTTATAGCAGTTTTTAATGGTATTTATATAGCAATGCACGGATTTGCCAAAAAGTGATTATTTGCTAAAAATTGATGGCACTAAAAAGAATGTTTACAGTATCAGAGGAACTGACAATCTACTGCTGTCACTTCTTTGTAATTTCAGGTAATATCCTATTATCCTGAAACTGATGTTTTGTTCTGTTGGGGAAATCCAGATCCCACTGTATAATCTCGGAGAGAATTTTTTTTACAGCTTGTAATGTCCCAAAGGTAATGAAAGCTTATTATTAGCATTAGAAACAATGGCTATTATTTGTAATGGTGAGCACTGAATGCCATTGGTAATGGTGAATGGTCCAAATGTTTGCACAACTGATCATCAATACAATATTTGCATCAGTAAGTGACGGAACCCAGCCTTGCTAATAGGCAGCTTGTAGCACCCCTACTGCTGAACAATTGTCCAGGCTAAAACAGGAGATAACAAGAGGGAGAAGATGGAAAACAATTTGGAAGCATGGCCAGAACTAATCATTGCAAACATCTAGCGATCTTTCACCCGCTGAGCAAGTATGTTTGTAGAACAAATTACACAGCTTTATTGTCTGACTTGTTTATCTCACATACTGTGGAGTTAAACATCAAATTCATCTCACACTGCAGAATGTGTAAAGTGTCCAGCAAAGCAAAGAAACTATCAACACTTCAAATCTGCTAAACACTGTAGATGGTGCATTGGATGGCAAGGGGAGGTAACTCTCAACACAACACATTCATTAAACAAAGCAAAATAGTTAATATGGTCTAAGAAGGGGAGGCAACTCTCAACACAACACATTCACTGAAACAACACAAAATAGTGAATATGGCCTTGCAAGGGGAGGCAACTCTCAACACAACACATTCACTAAACAACACAAAATAGTGAATATGGTCTAAGAAGGGGAGGCAACTCTCAACACAAGACATTCACTGAAACAACACAAAATAGTGAATATGGCCTTGCAAGGGGAGGCAACTCTCAACACAACAAATTCACTAAATAACACAAAATAGTGGATATTGCCTTGCAAGGGAAGGCAACTCTCAACACAACACATTCACTAAACAACACAAAATAGTGGATATTGCCTTGCAAAGGGAGGCAACTTTCAACACAACACATTCACAAAAACAACACAAAATAGTGAACATAGTCTAGGAAGGGGAGGGAACTTTGAACACATCATATCCACTATACAACACAAATAAGTAAACACAGTCTGACTAAGGGAGACCACTCTCAATAAATCACAACCAAGCATAGAGAGGCAACTTGTAATATATCGCATCCAATGAACACTGAAGATAGTGCATGGAGTTTAGAAAGGTGAGACAACTATCAACGCATATGAAAATAGTGAACACAGTACAGTATGAAGTGGCAACTCTTGACACATTTATTAAATACTATAGAAAGTGCAAAGAGTACAGTAAGGGGAGACAACTCTCATTACATCATCTCAAATAGACAACACAAAGTAGTGGCCAGTCAGGCATGAGGAAGCAATTCTCATCACCGTTTCAAATAATGGAAATTACATCAAGTATTCTACAATAGTCAATAACTATATTTCAAATCACTATGACTTTTCAACTACATTATTTTACAAATTTATCTATTCACTGATATTTACAAATACATGACTTTGTGACCACTGATCCAGAATTTGCTTTATCATTGGTCAAATGATCAACTATAAGAGACATGGAAAGGCTCCATTATTAGACCAACAGAGATACCATCCAGAGTACAAATAATTGTGACGTATTTGAATCCACGATTGACTCTCCCTGCAGATTGATATGAAAAAAAATCCTACTTATGAGCAATTTTCAGTACCAGGTAACTGTATGTTTTTTTTTTGTTCCATACAACAGAAATGACTTTTAAAAGTCAGTATAACGATGACACATTTGACCTCCCACAGATTCATTCATGCAAGTGATACTCCATTTGTTTAAGGAAAAACACAACCATTGACATTTAATCTGAAGCCTGACTGACTTGAGATCTCAGAATCATTTAAGGCATTCTCATACTTGACCTTTGTATAACCTTTCATAAAAAAGAATTAATCATTGAAGTGTTGGATTAGATTTGAGATATGATATATTGGAAAGTTTGCGGATATATATATACATAAGTATAAGAGCTGTATCTCCACTCCTATCCCCTACCACTCATAAAACTTGTTGTAATCTTGTTGGTGGTATCTAAAAATGTCTCAGGTTTGAATTTGGTTGCTATGGTAATCAATTAGTTGCTATGGTAAACAATGTATATTGTAATATAATATAAATCAAAGATTTGTTGCGTCAACATTACTTAGTTTGCCCATATATAGCTAAACTACCCTCAATTAATTGATATCCTTCATCTTTAGTTTAATTCTCAAACACATACAAAAAAAAAACGATCAATTGACCTTAGTTTGACAGGAGACAAGAGCTCCAGGACCGGCCATCTTTGATCTCTGTTGGATCTGTACAGCAGTCTGCACCAAGTTGACACCAGAACAAACCTTCATCAAATGACAACAACTGATGTCTACTTTGTAACCCCTACAGACCACTTAGACCAGTCCACATCAAAGGGTTGGTGCATCCATTGTGGTTAAAATTAATGCGCAGTTCAATGTTAACAACTTCCTTTATAGGGTTATGAAGAGAACAAATTATTGCGTGGGTAGGACATAGGAAAAATTGGCTTAGCTATAGAAGGTTGAAAAATTTCAAATTGCCTGTGAAAATAAATTTTGTAGATCGAGTTGGTTCTGAATAAAAAAAAAACTTAAATTTTTAAATCGAAAATATAATTTCCTAAATTTCCACAATAGTGGAGAATTTTTATATTCAATTTTCCATTCCCTTTGGAATGTCAAACTTTATGTAAACAGTTTAAAATGTGAAAATTTCCAAACCTTTTTTCTTGGCAATGGTTTTTGATAAATGTATATCGCTACAATCATATAAAATTTCAATTCTGTGTCAACAAATTCTATGATAAAGAATGTGAGCAGACTAGTTTGAGTACCTGTTCTTTTGCCAACAGAATAGCTGTCAATAGGAAACACTTCAGGCTGAGACTGTCCTGTCATTTTGCATTATATATGTTGTAACATGAACATATTTTCGCCATTAAGCCGTGCCAAGCTAAACAACGGGACTCCATCTTGGTCAAACACTTCCGTACCAGATGGTTTTAATTGCTGTGTAACATACATGCACTGAGGACAAAAACCATGAAGAATCTCAATCATGCAACATGCAGACACAGAGACAGGGGTGTGACTGCACATGTACCGCCTGTTAAACCAATACTGACAATAAACAGGAATTAAGGTGAGACTTAAAGATCCCCGTGACACTTACAGGCAGACAGATTTTAATTACTAGATGAATTAAGATGACAGTATTCCACAAATCAGATGTTTATTTTAAGTTTAATTACTAATGTAAGGGTTTTCTGTTTCGGGTTTTCTCTTTAATCTTCTAACCATGTAGCTTTCAATTGGCCGAGATCTTCAATAAAGAAATATTTACGATTTCAGGAATCATTTTCACATATTTCACACAAGCAACAAATATCATTTAAAATGATACATGTTTTGAAACTTAGACAATGTAAGTGAACATACAAATGGTTTAAGTAAGCATCCTTGTTTCACAAGCACTTCCCATTAAACGATGGGGACAAGAAATATACCAACACAAAATCACTGTTGAAAACAGAAAGATATATCTTGTGTATACTAGTGCCCTGAGACTTTGGTATGTGGCTCCCTGATATTCCAAAACTTTGCTAGTTGAAGAAAAACAGACAAGATATGCTCAAAAGAAAGAAATGAACAATAAACAAAGGGCCATAACTCTTTTTATGATGACATAAACGACCAAATTAAACAAGTGGCAATTAGCTAATCAAACGCCACTCGTGAATTTAAATATACCTTAATTAATTAAGAATTAATTTACATGTAAAATAAATCTACCCAACAAATGATAAATTCATGTGTTATGTTTTCTTCTGAAAACTAAACAAAACCTGGTAAGGGTTGGTATTTCCTTATGCACAAGCAAGTTAAACATTGGGCCAAATATATTAAAATGGGACTGAAAATTCTATTTGTAAGTTGTGAAAGCCAATATAGACCTGTCTGTAGAGATTACAGGTACTTCTATAACTTTGCCAAAATATTTATAGAAGGATTGCTGCCATCTAATCACTGCTCGGTAGGTAACAAATTGACCCTGTCATCTCTGGGTTTTTTGTATCTCCTAGATTAAAGAGTTCGAGTTACGAATCAAAACAGAAAACCAATAATTTTGGAATCAACGTTTATGACTCACTCAAGCTGATATTTCAAAACTGAATATATATGCTTGATAGAAATTCAACAACTGATATGAAGCCAAATTTAAAATTGAAAAAGTAATTTGATTTTCGCAAAAGTTTATTGTCGATTCCAACATATGTAATAATTAAGATCAACGTCACATTTGTAAACACAAATACAGAAAACAGAACTAAATTTATAAATCAAAGTCTTACGTAATATCATATATTGTCTGTATGGACCTTACAATGGAATTTAGACATGTGATTTAAACTATAATCTATGTACCTGTAGGAGATAAGTTATGGAAACGTTTTTCCGACATTAAACTGAAAGATTTTCACATCTTTATCCAAAAATCAAAACAAGGTTTATTTTTTCCAAGCCTTTTCTTAACATTTCTCAGGGGCATGTTTTCACAAACAAAATAACACATAAAAAACAATTTTAAAACTAACGTTTTATAAAGCTTTTCAATACTGAAGTAATAAGAGATGAAAATAACTTTTAAATAAATTCTTACTAGATACATTTTTATATGGTGAACGCCTATAGAATATTTTGAAACATTTTCTTCAGGTTTGTAATGTCAAAAGCATAGAAGTTTTTATAACAGAAACATTGAAGAATTGTTATGTTTCAATGACTATAGTGTATATTTGCTAACATTAAACATACGAAAATTCAAATACCGTATTTATTCCAATAAACGCCCCGGGGGCGTGAAATTTTTCAGACAGGGGGCGATTAATAGAACACAAAATTTCATAATTTGTTGGTCGTGACATGCCATGGCTGTCACTTAAAAACACTGTTTAACAAACTAACGAATTACTCAGAAAAGAATGCATTTGAAAATTGCAGTAATTCCAACATCTTTGTAGCTTTAAACATTTTTGTCAATTGCATTCTGATAACCTGAATTCTTGTATGAAATAACACGATGTCAATTGTGTCAGCTTCAGTCAAAAACGTACAATGTTCATCATCGCTTGTAGGCCTAGTTTGCATAACAAAATAAAAAAACACAGTGGTATATAAGCCAGTCTGTTTCTTAATAAATCCCACATACCTGATAACAATGTCTGGGACAAAATGAAATTACGACACTGCTTTCAAGCTTAAAGTAATCGCCTTCACAGAGGAGAAGGGTAAACATGCCGCCGCGAAAGTGTTTCGTGTTGACAGAAAACGAGTGCAGGACTGGTGTCAAAACAAAGAAAAATTAAAAAATCTTTCTAAAACATCCAAACGCTGTAAAGGAGGTGGGAGGCATGTCAGATATGAAGATATTGACAAAAATCTGATGAGATGGCTACAGGACAGACGGGAGGCTGGAATACGAATGACTGGGAAAGCATTGCAGTTTGAGGCCCTGCGTATGCATAAGGCAAATGGTAGTCAATCGTTCAAAGCCTCATATGGATGGTTTTCTAAATTCAAAAAGAGACATAACATTTCGTTCAGGTGATCTACGCATGTGGCACAACATGAAGTTTCATTAATTGATGACCCCGATAGCCATATCGCTATCATGGACGAAACCCCGGTGTAGTTTGACATGCAAGGAAAATCGGCATTGGCAATAAAGGGGGAAAAGGAGGTCAGAGTTTACAGTACTGGCCAAGAAAAACAAAAAATAACGGTCACACTGGCAGCATATGCTGATGGGACTAAAATCGCCCCCCTTGTGCACATGCCAGGCATTCGTCCCCTTCCAAAAGATGACATACCAAGTAGTATTGTGGTATACATGCGTGGGGCCGGACAAAAATCCTAGGCAAATGAGGAAAGTATAAAATTTTGGTTAAAAAAACTCTTGGGTGTGAATAATACAGCTAGGCAGTTATTAGTATGGGACGCTTTCCATGGTCATCTTACTGAAGATGTAAAAAAACTGGTTCGTCAAAAATATAATTCAGACATCTGTGTTATACCCGGAGGATGTACATGTAAGCTACAGCCAGCCGATGTGTCATGGAATAAACCCTTCAAACAAAAACTTGGAGAGTTGTATGACGAATGGTGTTTCAGTGGCCCCATTGAGAAAACCAAAGCAGGGAATCGTAAAGCCCCATCTAAAGCTGTAATGTTGTCTTGGGTCAAGACAGCATGGGATAGCATTAGCCCGGACACAATCAGAAGATCGTTCAAAAAATGCGGTATCACAAATTCGCTGGACGGTAGCGAGGATCATATTTTCCAGCATGATTCAGACGATGAGGAATTCCAGGGGTTTAGTGAAAAGGATGTCCAAGCTGCAGATGACGTTTTGCAAAATTTAATGGGTGATGTGAACGCGCCTTCTATTCCACAAATAGAACTGAGTGAAAGCGAGACTGGTGAAAGTGAAAGTGAAAGTGAAGACAGCAGTTCGTACGGCACTCCTAGCCGTAAGACCTGCAGCATATTGAAATGAACCATGGATTAAATTGATATTACTTGTGTACATGTCGTGACAGTGTAATTTTCTTGTGCCAAAATTCATTTGTTCATGTTCATGGATACCAGGAATTTAAAATTTATTAAAAGGTAAGCTTTGTAACCTGACTCCTGAGTTGTTGAAATTTACTGAGAAAACAGGTGGGGGGCATTTATTAGAGACGGGGCATTTATTGGAATAAAAACGATACATACTTTTCCATGATACAGCTATCTAAAGCACTGCACCTAAGTAAACCATTTACACATACATGCCTTGAGTAATAAGCAGTGCCATTCAGATTCTTATGAAAGATTTCTTGCAGCATCACTGCAATATCAACATTAAAAATCTTCTTTTTCTTTTTTTTTATTTCTTTGATTGACAATTTACAAAGTTCATACTTACAAATTTGTTATATGTTTTAAATCCTCTCATTCACTACTATGCACTGAATGCATTTTTAAAAAAAAGCAACTGCAACTTTCCAGTGGGAATATATTTCCATTAATCATTAGATCTAATCAGGATTACAACAGAACTACAAGCCTTTGAAAAGAAAACAAGGAAATCTTAGCATAAAACATGTTCTATGGCAAGAAATGCATTTTTAAAGAAAATCTGATGAAAGACAGTCTGTTTTTTCAGTTAATCAAAATCAAATCAAATCATCATCTCAGTAGTAAATCACTGAAACAGAGTGTTGCTAAGGAATAGCACCAGCATTTGGTAACTAGGGAAGCTACATCTGAAATCATATAGGCCTTGTCCTTCTGATATGAAAAGGTCTGGACAGCCTGCCAACATCCTAGTCTTGGCCACAGGTAAACAACAGGTACGAGACAGTATATATATCTACATAATTTGGACTGTTACATCCCATTGGTTTTGTAGTAACACCAGATATCTGTGTTCTATGTTACACCTACTGTTTAACAAGCAAACAGATTATTCTGGTTTATATAACCTTCAAGCTGGGCTTCTTACACCTTTACAGACAAATGTGAGTTGATGTTTTGTCAGGAGAAGTAGAGTAAATAATAGTGTGTGATAGGTCATTGTGTCCTCCCTTCTGACTGATCACCACAACAATATGCCATCAAGAAAAACAAAAACTCCTCAAGGGCAAACTCTCCATACAGCATGTGTCTTAGATTAGTATATTGTTGCTTTACATCCTATTAACAGTCAGGGTCATCTAATATGCCAGGTTTGATTAGTGAAAGCCTGAATTCCAAGAGAAAAACCACCAACTTGTGACCAGCACCTGGAGACTGCCCCAGTAGGCCTCAAACCCATGAACAAAAGGTGGAGGGCTAGTGACAAAAATGCTCAGTAGCCTTAACCACTTGGTCACTATGGCCCCCTATATGTCTTAGAATAGGAGGAAGAATGAAGGAAAGAAATTCCATGATAAATTTGGTAATTTGGTACCTATGATGCTTCATGATATATTCAGCCAATGAAAAACACGAATTTCAAAAATGTTTTCACCGCAGAAATAAACAATGGTAATTAATCGATGATTTTCTATATATAGTATATATAACAGCGTCCTTGACCTTTGAACCTTGAACATTCATTTGTCCTATATATTCACGGAGACAAAATTTCTATAAAGTTTGTTCAAGTTCCCTTCAAAATATCATATGTTCTTAGTTCATAGCTTTATAATAATATAGGGGAGTTAGCAATGAAATAGGGAGAGAAATTATTATGTTGATTCGTGACATAACAGAAAGGCAGCATGTAAAACAGATCTCATTAAAATAAAGACGGGGCAAGACAGCCACAAGTCGTATAACATGATTGTGTTTGTCACTTCATGCTTAGTAACTGTATATCTGCAGAGGCTCGAGATCAGCATCTCTAAAGCTAGGAAACAAGGACCTTAATAATACATACTGCATCCTCCATACTCCTAGCTCACTATCACAGTCTGCACCCCTGGAACATCTATCTCCTGATGAAAGTAGAGGCAAAAACATTGTAATTTGATTGGTCTAGATCGAGTTTCAGGGGAAAAAAACTAACCAATCACAGACTGTCTTGCTCCATTTGAACTTTACAAAGGAGCGACACCAAACTTCAAAGCCGGTACAACAAACTGTTGTATAATCTTGAGGTTTAGTTGATGTCCTTCAACCAATCAAACAAGTCTTCTTGTTTAATCCATTGTGTCATACAATGAACCACGATTCCAGATCCCCCCCTCTAACCCTGGGTTAATATCATAAAACTTTGAGCTTTGTAGAATGGCTCTTCATTCTTTTTCCGGAAAACACTCACAAGTTTATCAACTACAATGCTGTTAATATAAGTGTTTGACGATGGCAGGGGGCATAGTTGACTTTCACTTAAACATGAAAACTGTAAAGATTCCTGTGTTTGTGCACAGTATATACATCAGTATCATATCCCTTTGACATGTATGGTGCTGACATAGCATGAAATTTAAGATGCAAGTTACGAAAGATGTATCAGGTCACATCCATTGCTATGTCACCTGTGTCAAAGTTAAGAGAGTGAGGTATTGTAGAAAAAAGTGATCTCTCCTCATAATATTGTTTTTATGTTCTCTCCATCCTTATAATCATATTTTTATAGGAAGCAGCATAAAGCTGTAGTGAACGCAAACTTTACAAAGGGCCATAACTCTGTATTTAATTTGATACCTGACCCCTTTGACAGATATGAAATAACTATATATCAAATTGTCAATTGAGTTTGATAAAACATTTAATTGTTGAGTGATAATGAATTTATTTCAAACATAATTGAATTCCATTTGACCAGAAGGATATTTTAAGCAAGAATTAAGGACAGAAAAAACTTTGAAAAAATGTACGCAATTGAATGAAAGCTGATGTAAAGAGTTCACAGGATTAAATTCCAACATCTGCAAAAGTATCTAAGAGAAACTAGACCACAATGTTTGTTGAAATCCTCAGGAATTGTTAGAAAATCTGGCGCCTGGACATGTCAGCGTAACATTGTGTAGACGATGGGAGTTTAGTTTAAACCGACATGTGTAAGCAAAAAAGAAACCAGACATGCTTGAATACGACTTTTAAAAACTAACCTTGACCTTTTTGCACATGTAGTAATCACTTGGTGAAACCTTGAGAAATGAGATGGCTAAAGAGTGCCGTGTTACACATTTAATGCGACATTGATTAACAGACACTTGTAAGACACGATAGCATAGATTCACTTTTCGACCTATAACTGTTTATCAATTATAATATAATGACAGTTTCCTAATAAAGTTAGATATGCAGGTTTAGTTGTACTGCACTAAATCTGAGCAGGACTTTGATTTTAATTTGGAATATGATCAAATGTCATGAGTTATCTCATGGAGAATGTGCCACGCCCCTCTGTGTGGGAGCAGCCTATAACCACTCTTCTGGGTGTCTATGACAACACATATGGACGATATGTAAGATTATGTGGGTGGTATATAGAGATCAGGGTATGGAAATGCAGGTCACATGTACCATTAAAATGGTAATAGCCGGAGTGCATAAAACTTTCAAATGTCAAAATAGAGAAACTTTGAATAAGTCTACACAAATATATATATATATATATATATATATATATATATATATGCATCTTATTTCTATATTAGTATTGCATTTACAACAGCCAGTTCTTTTGACTCAGGTATCTTAATTTGAAAATCATAAAAAAATGAAAAAAGGAAAAGAAAGATGTTAACGGCTGTTACTTTTAAAGTGTAAAAGTAGTTACAGACAGGTTTCTTTGTTGTGCATGTCACTTTTTAGAATATTTTAAGTCATCAGAATAGGGGTAAGCTGAAACTCTGTCATTAATAGGAAGGAAAAAAAGAAATGTATCATTTTATGTAAAGGTTTCTCTGGGTGATATCACAAACATCTCCCTCAAAATGATTATTTACAAGCAGTTAGCATTGTGTGTAAAAAAACTAGAAAAGAGATCCCATCAGGATACTGGGGTCCACTTCTAGACAATAGCTCTCATAGGGATATTGGGGTACACCTCTGGACAGGAGATTCCATAGGGATATTGGGGTCCACTTCTAGACAATAAATCTCATAGGGATATTGGGGTCGACCTCTAGACAATCCAAGATGGCTGCCCATGTCAACCATTTGGTTTTCACTGATCAGCTCCTAAATTGAAAGGTAAATAATAAGGATCAAGGTGGACCTTCACATAAAATTTGAACAAGATTGATGCAGTACAGTAAGAAATAATGATAATATACTTTCATAATCAAAATCCAAGATGGCCACCTGTCAGCCATCTTATTTTTCTGAGGAGTGCTAAAACTAAACAAAAAACCAATTTCAGCCTTCATATGGTATTTGAGAAAGATCTATCTAGTAGTTCTCAAGAAACTTCTGCCATAATAAAAATTGCATATAGACAGATGACAAACCATAGATGCAAGGCATTTTGAACTCTCTCCATCATCTGATGATGGTGAGTTAAAAATGTCTGTAAGACATGAGTTTCACTGTTTCTTTGCATTATGTGACGTTTGACCCTTTAACCTTGAATGAAGATCACCTAGTACGACAAGGCGTAGTTTTAATCAGAAAAGACTGAAAAGTTCAACATGAGTAACATTATTTGTAGGGAATCTACCAGTCAAATACCATGATTCTATGACTTTTTGGTTTATCAGAAGAAGACAGTTGAACATTTTTGACCCCTGTGACCTTCAAAATAATTAAAAGAAATTTTTTTCTCGCAAGCGTTCCAAATATCTTGATTCTAGACCATTTTGTTAATCAGAAGCATGCGTTTGAAGGTCTTAACAAATTCTATCCCCGTGACCTTGAATATGGGTCAAGGTCATTTCTCTCTGCACTTTTTTCATCCCAAAAACCATTTCCTACCAAAATATCATGACTCTTGAATGAAGAAGAAGCTGTTTAAAGGGGAAAGTTAAAGAAAAACAGATGATGAACGATGCACAACAGTAAAATCCCACTGGGCATCTTAAACTGGGTGAGCTAAATATAGTTTACAGCACTTCCAAAGGTAATTGTGTCTAATTGTACATATGGACTCATGTAACAAAAAATTCTTGGTTTGAGCATCCATCATCATTGTTTTGAAAAAGTTTTTTCTAAAAGGTATCAAATATACAACTGAAAATGTGAAAAATGACCACGGAAGGCTAAATCCTATCCTTCTTAGAACAATTCAAAGTTATAAACCGTAAAATACACATCCATACCTCAGGAAATTCGAACCAACAAGAACAAAGATTACAAAAATAGAGTGATGAATGGATGTTTTCTCTCTATTCTGTAATATGTAATTTAAACTACAAGGAGAAATGCTAGAAGTGTTGACCTCGCAAGCAGACTGACCTTAAGTGCAACCCACAGGTGTGAATATACAGATACATCTCTGTGTTTAGGTAAACATCACTACCACAATAGGTGTTCCTGTCAGGTGGGTAATGCCACAAGCAGATACATAATGGGTACAAATGTTTTGGGGGCAAGTGACAGGCACAATAAGTACAGATATAAGCACACAAATACTTTTTAGCTCATCTGCCCCGAGGCCACAAAATGTTGTAGCACTGTTTCCATTATACGGCCGGTCAGTGTCAACTTTTCTATTTAAACAACCTGTTCTCAACATCAAAAAAAGGAGAGGATATCGATACTGTACCTATAGCATGCTAGAATGAAGGGCTAACAAGTTTGTTTGAATGACTGACCTTGACCTACTTTCAAAGTCACAGGAGTAAAATATGTTAAAATTTTCTAAAGGAATTATTGTCAAACACCAGATGATCCAGGATACTAACTTGGAAACTTTGGTATGCTGGGATGAAACTCTACCAAATTAGCTGAAATGAATGACCTTGACCAACTTACAAGGTCACAGGGGTCAGTTGGTTTAAAATCACCAACTGACCTTTTCAATAATCAAAAGACTCAAGGGCCAGTTATCAGATATTGGGTTTGTGCTATTCAGGGAAAATGGACATCCAAGTTTGGATAATAAATTACTTTGACCCCAGATTCAAGGTCACAGGGGTCAAATTTGCTGAAATGAATGACCTTAACCCACTTCCAATGTCACAGGGGTCAATTGGTTTAAAATCACCAAATGACCTTTTCAATAATCAACAAAAAAGACTCAAGGACCAGTTATCAGATATTGGTTTTGTGCTATTCATGGACAATGGACATCCAAGTTCAGATAATAAATGACTTAGACCCCACATTCAAGGTCACAGGGGTCAATGTGTTTAAAACTCAAACCAACTTCTACTCAATAATTGAAAGATTCCTGGTACTGGTTTTGGGGATGTAGCATGCTTGAATGACATGACTTTGATTAATTTTCACAATAACATTGTGAGAAATGTGTTTTTACTCTAACAAGTATATTTGTTGATTTGGGGAGACCAGTTCCCAGTTGTTCAATCTAAGTTAGAGTTGACCAGTAATTGCAGTTATCAAAATTAGTTGTTGCCACTTAAAATAGAGGACTTTCAAAGCAAAACTGATGTTCAAAAATATCAACCTGGCCAGTCTTCACAAATCTACAGCTGTTAAATAAAAAAGAATGTTAAAAATTTTCTGATGAATTCATTTTTAAAAAATTTTCACTGGCTTCAGATTAGATTTAACTAAACTTTGAGCAAATGGAAATAAGATTAAAAAAGATAAGTTGTATCTATGGATATCAATCTTGCTCACAAGACTGTATGTTACTTTCTGAAAGATTTTTATTTTTAACTAAAAAAAAAGAAAAAAATTCAAAACTTAATCCTTTAACTCATAAACTAAACAGACCAGCTAGCGTTTGCAGACGTGTTGAATGAAAGGAATAGCATGGCAGATGTTACAAATCAGTTCCACAATATATATGATGAAATAGTGCTAAATTCTATAGACTACTTCTTTATTATCCGTTCAATATTTTCCATTCTTTGGTTTGTTGATCGGAAAAATGTACAAACCCCTGGAACTGGGAACAGAATGTCGCAAAAGTAACTTTTTAAAAAAAATATCATTATAGTGGGCAAAGTGTTGTTTCCAAGCTTACAAAATTTCCTATTTATGATAATGAAATTGTTTAATGTGACATGGGACTATGTAGTATTCACAGTAGGCTTATGTTTCAAGTCTGGGATCTCAACCCCCTGCCTAGCTTAAGCTTACAGATATATGTACAGTATAATGCAACTCAAAATATTTATCTGCACGCCAAACAAAAAAATACATAAACTTTTGTCGATCAACAGAAGCATTAAACATGAATCAAGGATCTTCCTTACATTGTATATATTAACCCAACAGCTGACAAAACAGGGATCGGAAATTTCTACAAATACATCTGAGATCTCGTATGTCCTAAATCTACCACAAAATATACATATAACCATACAGGGCTTTATACTTCAATAATATCTAATACTAAGTATATTGTACAAATAATATATAGTCATAATCTATGTTGAACAACATATAGCAGCAGTACAGAAAGAGAAGACAGGAATCCAATCAGGTCCATGGGTGTTGTAAACTTACTTGAAGTTTTCGATTTCATACAGTTCATCAGTCGAGTAGATTAGTTTTCAAAGAAGAATATGAACTTAATACCTACATCCGGATGATACTGTATACATCATTGTTGTGTCAATATGGGGGAAAGCAGCGTGATCATTATAACACATTATGACTGGTATATGATGATGGGTACATCATCTCAGGTACATTAATTGGATATGTCAAGGCAAAACACACAATTTATAAAAAATTGATTCCCCTTCATCCAAACATGCTTCAGACTACGTCTAGGCAAAATCTTATCATTCCTACATATGGTGTAGGATTTTAATGAATTTACGCTATTTTCCCTTATGGGTCCTAACCCTCCTACCCCAGGGGGCTGAGACCCATCGTTTATAATAAAAATGATTTTCCTTCACCTAGAGATGATTCAGACCAAATTTGTGTAAAATCTTATCATTTCTACAGGAAGAGTAGAAATTTTAATACTTGCAAATCTTCCCTCTTTACTCTGCCCCTCTGGCCCTGCAGAACACACCATCTATATGTTCCCTCTTCCCCTCAGGATGCTTCTGACCAAATTTGGTCAAAATCCCCTTCATGGTTCATGACTAGTTGTGTTCTGTAGAAAAATTTGGATGACGAACGATGGACGTCGCGGTATAAATATAGCTTACTTGGCCCGTCAGGCCCAATAAGCTAAATACACTACATTTGGCAAATGCCGATTTACTATGAAAATTGCTGTTCAGCATATCTCTTGATAACTTTACCCATTTTATTATTAAGCTTGTTCCTTTTAAGCAAAACATCCAATGACTGTGTAAACATTAATAGCAAGCCTACCTGATAATGTGTTGCCTACCAGGTCATATATAATATAATATATATGTAGAAGGTCAGAGCATCGAGGCGACCTTGATGTTATGACCCGCTGGGGTCTTCAAAAATCTAGATGTAAGCCTATCAGTGATGTCAGAAGTGATCAGCCACCGTATCTCAGCCAGTGAAAATTGATAAATATGCTAGTGGTATAAAATTTTATGGTTTTAATAGAATTTTTATTTATACAACTTTCTCTGTAGTGTACTGGTGTTTACAGCACCTTAGCTCACTGTTGTAGGTCGTTATTGACAAATAGCACATAATGTTTACAGCTCAATGAGTGGGACCTGGAGTAAAAGGGAGAGGTTGGGTATGGGATGGGGGAGGGAGGGAAGGAGGGGGAGTGTAGGAAAGGTCAGGCACAGCTTTCAATGATTGCAAAGTAGACTTATTTCCAGTAGTAAGCTTGCGTTGGTGTGATTTAATTCCTCCCTTGAGGTATAAACACTCAATCTACGGACTCTGACTTACCAATAAAACTTAACTTCTTTTAACAAAACACTATATAAGGTGTAGGACATCATTTACCAACCAACAGGACGACAGTCAGTTTGGTATGAAATGATCATGTTGACCTTATCGTCATGAATATGATAAAGAAGAACCTTTTAATAAATCCTTCTATTAACAAAACTAGTCCATCATTAATCTACATACTTTAAATTTATGATGATAAGACTGATAGTCTTGAGATACAATATCTGTTCCTTATCTGTGAGGTTTCACTGAGTTATCTCCCTTCTGTTAGTAAATAGCCTTCCTAATGACATCAGTCATTTCAAAAGAATTAGTTCAAGTCATTTATCACAACAGACATGTCTTTACCTAGAAAAATTATATATATCATGTTTATGAAATTATTACTAAGATATCAAGCTTTGAATCACAGAAGAGAAGTGAGTGAGTTGTGAATGGACCATCACTGCAGCAGTGTAGTATATGTTAAATGTATCCATGTTCATGAATGGATCAATTCCATTGCTGTATACTGAAATTGAGATCAGTACACAAGCACCTATTGGATTTGCTGGACTTAATATTGCCATTAGTATTTCGGGAGTTCTTCTACCCCAAACTCTAATTTAGCAGCCTATCTATAAAATTATACCCTTAAAACCATCCTTCCTTGAATCGCCTATTAAGGCTATCGTTCCTTCAGCTACCCTGACATCATCAGGACACTGATGTTGGTCTATGAGAGACAATGTCTAGCAAAAGGAAAAATCACAGGTTTTGAATTATCCTTAAAATTTTCCTTCACTAAGTTTGCTATATTCTAAGCAGTAACTACCCAAACTTCCTTGCCAACACCCCCACACCCAGCCCCTTAGCTCAACCACTTGTCCCCACCCCAAATAACCCCTGTCAGCACCCCTATCCCAACCCATACTGAGAACACCCCAGTGTTACCTGTCAACACCTTCATACCCTACCCCTTAGCCCTATCACAAACCCCTATCAATAACTCTGTCTCCACCCATACCGACCACACCTCACCTGTCCCCTATCAACACCACAAACACACAACCTGTAGCAAATCACCAGTCTTATAGATGTCATTACCCATACCCCCTACCCCCTTACCACTGCACCAGTCCCCATCTGCAATAGTCCCTGTCAGCATCCCCACACCTTACCAGTGTCCCCTACTGGCCTTCACCACTATTGGGACATTATTCTACACCCTCCTTACAGCACATGGTATAAATAGGAGCCCATGACTGGCAGGCTATCAGTGTGTGTGAGCTCACTGCTTGGTTTGGAACCCGAGGTAGAGTGGGATAGTTGAGAGGCAGGCCTGTACAGAAGGGGGCACCCCTAGGTACCCAGCGTAGGAGGATACACCAATAGAAAGCCAGGGGAGAGGAAATGTCAGAAGAGGGCTGGACCTGACCCTTATTTTGGGATATACCAACCGAACCGTTGACAGATTACTCATGCTTATAATCTATCTGTCTGAGGATAGTACTGTTACACAGAACACTCCAGACCGATTATATCATAATATCATCAGCAATCAAGATCACTGGCGACTGATCTGAAGATTCTTCAGCTTAGACATAACACCTATAATTATACACGGAGGATTTTTATTGTGTGCCAGGCTTCCAATTGGAAACAGTAACCAGTACAGCTACGCTGTACCTGCGAAATTCAAATGCGAGGAATTAAAAAAAAGTTATAAATTGGCAGGTGTACTGTTCCAACTTAAACTGCTTTAAGAAAGTTTAAAGATATATGATCTGGACGTTACATATCTAGTGTGTGTCAGCAGATCCTGCCAGGAAAGAGTGATATTAATATTACACGGCTGGCTGATAAAGCTGCTTGTCAGTCGTATCAGAGTCCTCGTGTATCCAGGTAAGGGCTTGACAGGGATCTTATTCTCACCTGAACGTTTATGAATGAAACTATCAGGTGCATGCTTGTTAATAGATTCAGAACACTTGTATAAAAAAAAACACCACTGCATTGTCAACCAATCATATCACTTGAAATCTCAATATCTTTGGAGAAAAAAAAATTGATTTATGTTTATACACAAAACATAAAATTCTGCTGATTGGTGAAAATTGTGAAGTGGTAACAGTTTCTGTGTGGAGTAGCAGTTTAACGCTGCCTCTTTCAGGAGTTTGTCTTCTCCACGGAAGTGACTTACACTGGAGAGATAACACAGCTATATTGATCATAACATTACTGAAGCATTTGTTTTGGAAAGAGGATTTATATTGGATGCACTGATACTATAACAGTCCGAAATCTTCTCCCATCAAACTTTTCAATTTTTCTTTTATTGTTGTTTTTTCATACACTGGATGTTGTCAAGTTGTAGCTAACAAATACAATGTCTGTTAGATCAAACACCAGCTGACGTCAACTGTTTTAGCAAATTAGACTAGAACATATATGATTATCAGGTAAGTTAGTCTGCTAAAAAACAAGTGGAATTTTGAAAATATTTGAGAGAGGGAAAAAAAACCCACCTATTTTTCATCGATTATCATTACTGTGATAACAATACCTAATTAATCAAAATGCAGAAAATTTGGATTCTGGTATTGACTCTTACAGCAGTGTTTGAAATCTGCGAATTTAAAAAAAACAAACTTGGACGAAAAATTATTCGTACTCAGAGATGTAAATACACTTTCGTGGTCAAAGAAGTGGACGCTGGTCACTGCCCAACGTCCATTCAACCGCCAATCCAATCAGATGATCAGCAGCTTATGTCTGGGGATATGAGTACCCTTATAAGTCGACTTCAAGAAGTGGAGAAGCAATTGGACGGAGAAATGATGAAAAACAATAATTTAACCGAGAGTATCTCAAAACAAGAGTTGACACTTAAGAAAGCAGATTACATGCTTGAACAATATCGGTCAAATTTTTCTAATCTCTTTCACATAATAAATCACTTAGAGAGAAGTTTACATACTCAGCGGTCAAGCTACAGGGACCTTGAGAAGAAGGTGTCCAGTGTTGTCCTGGATGTGTTGGAGATGAATAATATACTGACCACTAAGGTCAGTCCAAGTGATAACAGCAACCCCATTCTTAAGGATGTACAAGTGCAAAGTGTCTCCAAAATACACAACTGTGGCCTTTCAAGTGTCGATGCCACATTTCGAGGTAAGTCAAATCTGACCAACGGTCAACTTTGTTCAAACTTCTTTATTTCAGTGCAATTGTATTACAGAATGGTCAATCTTTCATAAATAAAATTTAACTTAAATTAGGTGTCATTTTGATTACAAAGAAGAATTTACATGTCTCTGCTTGTAGAGCGACACATGATACCGTTGGGTGGCAAACAATCACAGTCTTCAACCTAGGGCAAAATAGCTCATTTTTTCTTTCATTATTTAGTCTGGCAACGATAACAGTGTCCGACAAGAGGAACTTTAGTTTCCCAATAAAATTGGAAACTGAAATTTGAAGATGAAAAAAATTAGGTTAAAAGATATTAATAATCTCAATTAATGTTGATAATCTAAAGGCCATTCATCCAGATGTGACTCTGACCACGTCACCATGTCTCTCTATTCTTTAACTTGCCCAGTATCACACAATGCTAAAGCTATAATGAATAATTCATCAACACCCTATTAAAGCTGTAGACCAGAAGACTGCAGCTTTACAAAGACTTTATGGTGATGAGTTATCCATAGTTTACAGAGGAATGTTCCCGTCAATACAAACTTTGTAGGTTTGAATTTCAGAAGTTATCAAGTCTTCTCTCTATCTGAATATACACTAAAATACATAGAATACACACACAGTATTATACAGAATGTGTCTATTTCTGAGTTCACTTCTCTACCTCACCATACACAGTGTTATACAGAATGTGTCTATTTCTGAGTTCACTTCTCTACCTCACCATACACAGTGTTATACAGAATATGTCTATTTCTGAGTTCACATGTCTACCTAACCATACACACAGTGTTATACAGAATATGTCTATTTCTGAGTTCACTTGCCTACCTCACCATACACACTGAATTATACAGAATATGTCTATTTCTGAGTTCACTTGTCTACCTCACCATACACAGTGTTATACAGAATATGTCTATTTCTGAGTCCACTTGTCTACCTCACTACACACAGTGTTATACAGAATATGCCTATTTCTGAGTTCACTTGTCTACCTCACCATACACACTGAATTATACAGAATATGTCTATTTCTGAGTCCACTTGTCTACCTCACTACACACAGTGTTAACAGAATATATCTATTTCTGAGTTCACTTGTCTACCTCACCATACACAGTGTTACACAGAATATGTCTATTTCTGAGTTCACTTGTCTACCTCACCAAACACTCTGTATTATACAGAATGTGTCTATTTCTGAGTTCACTTGTCTACCTCACTACACACAGTGTTATACAGAATATGTCTATTTCTGAGTTCACTTGTCTACCTCACTACACACAGTGTTAACAGAATATGTCTATTTCTGAGTTCACATGTCTACCTCACCATACGAACTGTATTATACAGAATATGTCTATTTCTGAGTTCACTTGTCTACCTCACTACACACAGTGTTAACAGAATATGTCTATTTCTGAGTTCACATGTCTACCTCACTACACACAGTGTTATACAGAATATGTCTATTTCTGAGTTCACTTGTCTACCTCACCATACAAACTGTATTATACAGAATATGTCTATTTCTGAGTTCACTTGTCTACCTCACTACACACAGTGTTAACAGAATATATCTATTTCTGAGTTCACTTGTCTACCTCACCATACACAGTGTTACACAGAATATGTCTATTTCTGAGTTCACTTGTCTACCTCACCAAACACTCTGTATTATACAGAATGTGTCTATTTCTGAGTTCACTTGTCTACCTCACTACACACAGTGTTATACAGAATATGTCTATTTCTGAGTTCACATGTCTACCTCACTACACACTATGTATTACACAGAATATGTCTATTTCTGAGTTCACTTGTCTACCTCACTACACACAGTGTTACACAGAATATGTCTATTTCTGAGTTCACTTGTCTACCTCACTACACACAGTGTTATACAGAATATGTCTATTTCTGAGTTCACATGTCTACCTAACCTAACACACAGTGTTATACAGAATATGTCTATTTCTGAGTCCACTTGTCTACCTCACTACACACAATGTTAACATAATATGTCTATTTCTGAGTTCACTTGTCTACCTCGCCATACACAGTGTTAACAGAATATGTCTATTTCTGAGTTCACATGTCAACCTCACTACACACAGTGTTACACAGAATATGTCTATTTCTGAGTTCACTTGTCTACCTCACTACACACACTGTTATAGAGAATATGTCTATTTCTGAGTTCACATGTCTACCTAACCAAACACAGTGTTATACAGAATATGTCTATTTCTGAGTTCACTTGTCTACCTCACTACACACAGTGTTATACAGAATATGTCTATTTCTGAGTTCACTTGTCTACCTCACTACACACAGTGTTAACATAATATGTCCATTTCTGTGTTCACTTCTCTACCTCACTACACACAGTGTTATACAGAATATGTCTATTTCTGAGTTCACATGTCTACCTAACCATACACACAGTGTTATACAGAATATGTCTATTTCTGAGTTCACTTGCCTACCTCACCATACACACTGAATTATACAGAATATGTCTATTTCTGAGTTCACTTGTCTACCTCACCATACACAGTGTTATACAGAATATGTCTATTTCTGAGTTCACTTGTCTACCTCACTACACACAGTGTTATACAGAATATGCCTATTTCTGAGTTCACTTGTCTACCTCACCATACACACTGAATTATACAGAATATGTCTATTTCTGAGTTCACTTGTCTACCTCACTACACACAATGTTATACAGAATATGTCTATTTCTGAGTTCACTTGTCTACCTCACTACACACAGTGTTATACAGAATATGTCTATTACTGAGTTTACATGTCTACCTAACCATACACACTGAATTATACAGAATATGTCTATTTCTGAGTCCACTTGTCTACCTCACCATACACACCAAATTAAACTTAATATATCTATTTCTGCATGCAAATGCTGAGCACATAGGTAGACTAACGGCCCAGAGCAATTAACAACGAGTTAGTGATCATAATTCTGAATGAATGTAAACATCAGAAATAAATATTGCAGGTAAAATTAAACGTGACAAGTTATTCTGATTGCACTGTACCTGAAGAAATACCAACATGACAAATTTGACATCTACACACTGAAACGACTCATAGTATTGAACAATTTTATAAATGTTTGTTGATTTGATATCATTCCTTACTAAACCTGTAAGTTCATCTATATTCCTTTCATAATTGTATGCAAGGTATTTTTGTAAAAGTTTTCAATATTTGAATCTTTCAATAAACAAAACTTTTCTTTAAATTTTCAAGTTAAGTGAAGTTCATTGTCTTGCCTGCATGTTTATAATGCTGGTCATGTTTTAAGCACGTTAGTAACAGGGAGCAGAGAAGTCGGTTATCCAAGATATCACAAATGCCTATCTCGGCTAGACTATACTCAACACGTGCTTGAGGTTGAATTAGACTTCTTGTAAAAGTACTATACAGACAGGATTTCAAAACTTTAAGGTTAATTTCTATAAAGTCTGTGGTTTTCCGTCATCATTTTTTATATTAATTTTATAAATGACAAATTAACTGAATATCTTAAAAAAAAATATCTATATGAAAGATATCATAATGGCATTAATTGTTTCTTAGTATTACATATCATGTTAGCAATGTTTAGTGGGTTTATTTTTTTTTTTTTGGCCAAGTTTTATCTGAGGACACAAGTTCTGTACAGGAATCTAACGAAGTTTAATTTGTTAGCTATTTTAAGAGCCAGTTATAAGAGTAATACAACATGATATGTGGGTGAAACTATTCTCACATCATACCTCGATAACTAGTCAGAGTGTGTAGGTGTCCTGTATCATCAATGGACGTCTTGTTTCAGCGTCAGTTCTTTGGAATGTTATAAGTTCATTCAGTTGAGAAACATTTTTTCAGGGAATGCAAATGCCAAAATGATAGTCTGTCTGATCGTGTCTGGCTAAAGATACTGTTTTGAAGATGCTGTAAGCAGGGGTAAACAACACATAATTGACACAGACATTGAGGGGTCAATAATATATCATTCAGATGTATCAGAGATTCCAGGTCTGTTCTTTGCTGTAATGCACTCGAACATCATTCCTTAAGAAACTATATATTGAAGTGAAGAAGCTTTTTATAAATGCAGAATTGTTCTAAAAGGAAATTATAACTCCAATGAAAGCACAAAACACTATGTATTTAAGTTTGATAATTTAGAAAGATAGTGATGGTTAACAGAACCATGTGGAAAAAAGAGGATTTGCTAATAATGTAATTCTTAATTTGGACATGAAAATTTTAATCTTTTTTCGCGATATCCATTGATTGTCTTAAGAAAATATTAATTAAAAAACTTTAGATTACTGTTTGTCCCTTTATTTAATAGCAAAATGGAAATGCACAAGTTTTGTTTCAAAATTATCTCCGTCATAATTATAACTAAAAAGCCTGGCTAAAAAAATTTGATTCAATCGTCATGCAGTTCTACATACACCTCTGTGACAAAGTTGATTCAGTCCTACACCTCTACAACAAATTTAAACAGCTAGAAAGTCTGAGTACTCCTAGATCAGTTTGGATGAAACTGTGTTCATGTAAGATGGTATTTCCTGTATACAGTACAATGCTAGCGTTTTTTATAAGATAATTTCCCATTTCCTTATCTTCTGATCTACCAAAGGCCGAAGTACCATAAAAGGGGGACGCAGACATTCCAAATCAGCCTTGCAAACATGTCGGGTTTGTTTGAGACCAAGTTCACGTACCATGAGTGAAGAATTCTCTCTTTAAGGAAGCAAAAATCTACCAAGGCCCACATCTTTAGAGTTTTGTTATCTTGATTTACTTGAATAAACAAGTTAATTTTTATCACCGTTATCTGGCACAGGTTTGTCGAAAGGTTTTACCATAATTATCTAATAGGAAATTTTAAAAATCTTTCTTCGAGAATATATTTCACCATAGCAAATCTCACATATTTTTTCCATATCAAAATACAACAATGATAAAATGAAATCAACCATTTTTAAAATAAATGTAAACGGAAATTTGCCCAATCAATATATGATATTTCAAACTAAATATTCATCAGGTAAAACTATTCCAATAGCCAATCAAAAACCAGTACATCGTTACAGAGGATGAAATAGTGATACATTAAGGTAATTATATTACTCCTCTGTTTTTGTTTTATCAAGCTCATCGGACTTTCTCTGTACTCAGACAACAAACTAATATTATTTATTTTTAGAACGAGAATATAGACATTTAACAGGGATTGAAAACCCAACAGGTTGCTGTACATTAATATATCTGTTGTTGTGTTACTATCTGGTAGACATTTCAAAGCGTGTTCTCAGCCCACACCAGTCTAGTCATTTGTGATTCAGATAGTTAACATGGCAAAAATACTATCGAGAGCATCTTGAGAAGAACCTTGGAGAATTTGCCAAAGGAATATACCAATTATCAAGACGCCTTGTTAAAATACTGCCATAGTATCCTTATTGTACTTATAGCCTTCGCACATTCTTACATAATTTGGTAGTTTGTGAGTCTGAAGCATTTCAGCATGCTTATAAGTACAAGCATGTGTACCGAATTAAAACTTGTCCATGAACTGAAACATTCTACCGTATCATTCCTTAAATCATGAATGGATTTTTTTTTTTTAAAGAAGAAATCCGCAAAATTGTTTTCAGATAACCCAAATAAAACATGGATATAGGTCCTTGGGAGAAGTTGCCACTTTATGCTCTTGAAGTCAGGACGTAAAAGATGAGAATTTTTTATACATTTAAATAATAAATTATTGCATAAAGCAAAGCTGATTTAATTACAGTGCGTTTCACTGTCAGAATTCCATGATCAAATTGGCTTGTAATCCGCAGCAAAAACCACAGAGTAGAAACCCTCTCAACCAAATGTTCTTCGAACCTGGATACAATACGGTACTGTAAAACTTTAAGTGTGAATGCTAGTACCAGACTGCATCTTTTGTACTTCCAAGCCGAGGAGGCATGCTTGAAATTGGAGCAGAACATATCAACTTAAAATGCACAAACCCCATTGACGAGGTATAGTTCCTAGGGTATATATTAGCTTCAAACTATGTTAACCAGCTGCCTTTGTGGAATTTTATTAATGGAATGGTTCTTTCAAGGCAGAACCATGCAATTTTTTATGACACTTTTCTGTATGATTGGTTGGTTCTAATTAAGATATTTTTCACACGGATTAAACATATTAAATAGTTTCTTTCATGTTTTCATCCGGCTTTAAAGTGCAGCGATAAGCAATTTCCATTTTAGTAAATTATGAACTCCAATTTAAAGATAGTCAAAGTTTCTGTATAATAACATAAGTTAAATGTGTGTAGAGTATTATTATCTCTATTGCATTTTTAATCATCTTGTAAAATGATTATAAGTGTCTGTTCTACACCATCTGCTTTAGTCACAAACACATGGTGGGCAGGTACTCGTAAAAAGAAAACCGGTAATATTACTTTTTTTAAAATTTTTTTTAACATTTTTATTTTAAGCCATACTGAAATATATTGGCTACTGTCCTGACCCAAGAGGTAAAATGTTGGGGCTTATAATCCCGAAAATACGGTAAAGGAACACTTTTTCTGTTTCAATCGTGAAATTTATGATTGAATTATATTAACTGTGTAATTTTACGTCTATATTTTCACACACAGGGATTATCCTGTCTGCGTCTTTACGCCTTCCTCTAAGTCATGCCATCTAGCCAATGAATTATCCTGAACCAAAGTCAAACCTCCAGATGCTTTAGGACAAGTTATGCACATTCTGGAAATACTTAATGCCATGAAAATTGGACATATATTTGAAATATGCATAGTTTATGTCTTTTTTGCTGGCTCTGTGTAATATCCAACATGACTGATTGTTGCAGTGATAGGGATATTTTATAGTGCAAATAATGTAATCAATGTCTGGGTATCGCTAGTCCATGTGGCACCATGTAAGCATGGCGACACGTGAGGGCTGTACTTTCGTTATCTGTATATATCTATATGACATTCTTATTTCTACGTCAGTACAATAATGCGATCAGGGATTGCAATAACCTCCTCCACCTCCTGGATCAGAGGATCAGTCCGTAGTCAGATATGAGAAGAATGTCCAAAGCCTCATGCGTCTTCATTCCTAGGAGCTGAACTGTTCTTGGCAAACGCTTTGTGTGTTCGCTACCTCCAATACATCATTATGAAATACAATGAAGAATTGTTGCACCAGTTTGTCACGACTCCGTTGTGCTATTTCTAACATCTACTCATTGTTCTGACCCGAAACCAGATGATTAAATCACATATTTTCGGAGAAGTATGACTTTTCTACGACATAAATCCTGACTATTATTACTTACAAACTGGCTAATATACAAATTGGATATTGCTATGCCCAACTTCCAGACATATTCAAGATGTACCTGTCTCTGATCCATGGGAATAAGCTGCATTCGTAAGCCAATCAAGTTGAACCCTGTCAAGTCATCACAATCATCATTGTTCCCTGTATAGCTTAATCATAACCATGATGTAGGTCTGGATATGTGATACCACCTTTTAAAAGCAGCCCAAAGCATCACTTATCATTTCCGTTTTAAAATGAACCTTATGTTAGAAGGTAGGGTATATGTATCAAATCATCATCAGTGTAAATATTATAAGTGTAAATATCATCATTAGTGAAAATCTCATTAGTGTAAATATTATAAGTGTAGATATTATCATTAGTGTAAATATTATCAGTGTAAATATCATCAGTGTAAATATTACCATCAGTGTAAATATTATCAGTGTAAATATCATCAGTGTAAATATTATAAGTGTAAATATCATTAGTGTAAATATCATCAGTGTAAATATTACCATCAGTGTAAATATCATCATCAGTGTAAATATTACCATCAGTGTAAATATTACCATCAGTGTAAATATTATCATCAGTGTAAATATTATAAGTGTAAATATTATAATCAGTGAAAAAAGATACTGTCAGTGTAAACACAGAGGTATACACATTTGGAGGTTTGCTTGTTCTTGTGAGGTCATTGTCACCCCAACAGCCATATGACAATGGGTGTAAAAATGGACACCAAAATAAAATAAAGCACAGGAAGAAAGATCATAAAAGGAAAAGGCAAATATCAATATCGCAAGTGTTCTGACGGGGCAGCAGATCTTTTTTGGTCTCTACAATATTCCCCTGGTAAAAGATACTAATGAAACCCTTAGATTCTGTACGGGGATCCAGTTTTAGTTGTCTGCTACGATCATGCAGTGGAATACATCAGACTGTATTGTCGGGCTCTCATACGTCCTCTTAACGGCAAATATTGGAGAAACTGTCTCCAACTTGACAGGGGTGACCCACAATTAGATATATCTTATAATATTCAATGAGATGCACTTGGGATACTCATTTCCTGTCCCATGCAAGGTCATAATTGGAGGTATTTAGTAAGAATTGGCTCATGAAAAGTTGGTGCCCTTAATCAAATTCATAATGTCAGATTGTTTTAAGTATTCTTTATCTAATACATATAAAATTGTGCTGATTCTAGATATAACTATTGGTATACTGTTAACCAATTGAATTTGTGAGTGACTGAAAAAACAAAACATCAAAACAAAATAAATAAATCATCCAAAGGCTGTTTTCCATTAAGGACACAACACAGTAGAAATATGTCTTTTTAAGCTGTATTCAACATAGAAAGTCTTTATACTGAAAAATTTCACCGACTTCGTACTGGGTGGGCTGATTCCTATCCGAAACAAAAAATCCAACTTCACAACATGGAAATCCCCAGATTGTGTCCCTAGTCTAGAGCTTTAAACATGAAAATAACCATTACTTTAAACAAACTGTAAACATGACACAAATATAATGCACGAAATGGCAGTTTGCGCCAATCCGGTTAAAACGTACTTGTAGTTATTAGATACTAGAAATAGAGACAACAGCGTTCCTGTTTTACCATAATTTGACGGGTTGACTTAATTCAACTTATGAATCATGCATACATCCAATTATCATGAACCAGTTCTGAATTCTATCCTCTGATTTTGTATATACCAAAAGCATTTCAAGGATACAAATGAGTGGGTGAAAACATCATCCAAGTTTCTTTCCTAGCTTGCTTTACAAATCAAACACTAATGAGATAAAGGAAGAATTAAAAACTCCTCGCAACGATTTGTACTGCCAACAACAAACGGAGTAAACTACAAACAGAGCTTGTATTTGTTGTGTAGTTCCAGCCTCCGTACCAGAATCTCTCTGTTTCAATCGCTGTTATACACAGAGAGCACCAGGGATGTATGAACACAGTTTCTCCTAACTTACCCATAGACATGTATAAAGCACCAAAATGTGTATATATATATATATATATGCTTTTAAATATGTACTTAACATATCCATACAAAAAATAGGTAATTCAGATCAATATACAACACTTTAACAAATAATTGTTCCACTACTCATCGTAAAGCAAAACTGCAATGATATTTGTAAATAAATATGTACGTGGCTACCCATCATCACATTCCACAACCACCCAGAGGCAATTACAGCTAAACAGATTTATCTCTCTATAACTAGGACAACAAAATATATAAGTAATATATATAGTGTCTGGTATTTATCACAATAACATGCCTTGCAGAACAGGACGGTGTACTTGTGAAGTTCTATAAACTGTAGGACAAAATATGCCTCTAACAGTAAGGACTATAATCCAGGGTTTGTGCCTGTTTATATTTGTCATCATCATTCTATTTACATCATCGCATAAATTTAATCTGCTTCCTAAATGATCATATAAAAAACTATTACAAGAGAAAGCCGGGATTGAACAGGCATCCAGACAGACGGGAACAAGACAACAGGTCGTCAACAGGTGCATATAGGTCATGTGGATTAGCAGTAAAAGTACATCAACAAACCATGCTAATAAGCCTTTCCTTGTTTACAACTCAAAATGGTTCACTGACGAAAAGATCTAATGTGTCTATAGGTTCGACTTGATTTACGACCCTTCAATGTTGATTTCCTACTAATCTGGATTCATCTAGACAGTTTTGTTTGCTAAAGTTTTAGTATAACGATATGTAGTGTTTCGTTACAGTAATATATTTAAAATTCAATTAAAGGTTAAAAAATCCCAAATTTCTGCTTTCTACGTTACTGTTTACATATGAGACATGGCCACTCCAAGCAACACTTTGACATCATATTACCATGTGAACGGTCTGTAACACATAAAATTCCTCACTCATGCATGATGGGTACTTCCGACAGCCTATAAACTGGTATCAGGCATATTTGAGTGGCACTATATCTGGGGTAGCATTATTTAAATTTTGATGAACATAATTCAATGAAAACCAATTTGCGGCCAAAACCCTGTAAGTGTTCCGAATGGTTCATTGTCAAAAACATAAATTTGATTCATTCCTTCAACTTGATTTAAGGAAGAAAAACTTCAGGATTTTTTAAATATCAATGCAAATTAAAAATTTTATAAATGGTAAGGCTTCAAATGGTATTATGAGCTGTAATGTTACATAAATCAATTTTGAGCAGTTTTCTTAATCAACACTGAATATCCGGTCAAACTGACTAACAGCTAATGCCTAAAATACTCTACAAATGAGCTTGTCAAGAACTGATATGAACACCACAGAAAAGACTAATAATGGGCTATCAGCTAGCTCCATGATATTCCATCATCAAGATGTTATGGTCTAGGAATTACACTGATCAATTAGACATCTTCAGAAGCATTCCAAGTAGTCTCCCCTCCCTAAGTACTTCCTGTTTGTCTGGGAAGTTTCAATTATCGGCCACACCTGTACTTTCTGCTGACCACAAGCTGTTACTTAGGACAAATATCTTGGAACATTTGCCTTTGAACCAGGTGTTTACTGAATAATAATTACTGGTTAGGGATATCAGGAGAGACCTTTAAACAATTACAAAGTTCCCCAGGCATTTTTCAGCAGCCATGTGTTGAATCAAAATGATGTATGGTAAATGTTACAAATTTGAATATCAATATGAACTTAATATTTAAAGTGAAAGTAGAAGAGTTACATTAAAGTGAAAGTAGAAGAGTTACATTAAAGTGAAAGTAGAAGAATTTCATTAAAATGAAAGTAGAATCTCATTCTTAAGTATTGATAAAACTATATCTCAGCAACATGTTTTATAAATCTAGTGATTCACTATTTAATCAACACAATTAATTCTCTCAACACTAATACCTGCAAAAAGTTTTAATTTTTTTTGGTCTAAAAACCTTAAATACCAGACCAATTTGAATAAATGATTGTCACTGAAATTATCAAAATGACTGATCAAAACAGTATATCATGTGTGTTGTGATCGACCTTTTTCTTTACTTTTCAAAAGAAATGTTACAGGGCTCTCTTTGGTAGCCTTAGAGGGACTATATATACAAAATACACATCCTACCTGCATCATAACAGCGTATAAACACAGCAACGCTCATAGCTGCCATTTGAGTTCTTTCACTTACCTAAAAAGATACAAGAAAAAGCAATATTCTAAGTACACAGTCCTTGGAACTCAAATATTCTGTCAAAAGAATAAAACTACAAAGCTAATAATTTAATAATTTAAAAGCAAACTGATCCTTGAATATTAGAGGTAATGTTTCATTTAGTAATATATATGATTTTTCTAACATTGGAGTTACCTCCCTTAAATATTCCATACATCAAACTGGAGGAGTTTTAGCATAATTTGAATTTTTATCTTAGTGTCATGCACTGATTAACAAGAAAATGTTTGAAAAGATTTATAATTCTTAATTCTTAGAAAAGATATTACACTCATAATTCATAATATGTAGAACTTTTTACTAATGAAACAGACCAGAAAATATATATAGGAAATGTGTCAATGCAAACCAGAATATGGTCAGGTGTAGAACAAAATGATGTGATACTAAGAGAAAAATGTGAATCAACTTTTTTGAGAGGTCGATTTGGAATGGGATGCCATAGGACAGAAAGTGAGGGTGGTGTGGAGGGATGGATATCATTAATACGATATATGTCCCCCCTTGTCACCTTAATGGTGGATGAGGGCTGGATATCAGTAATACCATACATGCCCCCCCTCGTCCCCTTTCATGTTGAATGGGGGCATAAAAATTGAAAAGATAAGATTTTCATCCTTACCACAGATGAAAACACCACCAAGTAAACACATGTATAGAGAGAATGTTGTGGTTAAGGTGTAAGTAATTAAATATACAGATATGATCATGAAAGTCATGAAATGGATACTGTACTTTTGAAAATTTGGGTTAATATTACATAGGAGTGAAAGAATGTTTCCAGGAGTTATACATATTGTTAAAGATGACAGAAAGTGCTGACTTTATCACAACACTGTCTGATGGGGACAGACCTCTTAGCTTTACACCAGGTAACATTACAACCGAGTACCTGGTAAATCTTTTTAAAAGCCACTTGTCCCCATTTGTTAGCCAAAATGATTATAAGCACTATCCATTTGTATGTAAAGCATCCAAACTACAGGAGTTTGCATGCTAATGTATAGAAATCCTCGCCACATAACTTATCACACCAACATCAGATTGAGCAGGTGTATAGTTTGAATTCAGGCACTCTGTCGCTACCAAACATTGTATTGACACAAAAAAGGCTTTGCAGAAAAAGGTTTTGGTTGAGGCTTGTGACTTAGCCTTGGTCAAGGTCACAGTTCTAGAAATTACCTATACATTATACAAAGTCATAATTCTGGAAATAACGCACAGTAAACTCGAGGTCATAGTTCAGGGAATTGAAAATACTTTACTCAAGGTCAAGGTTCAGGTAATCAACAATACTTTACACAAGGTCATAGTTCAGGGAATTAAAAATACTTTACTCAAGGTCAAAGTTCAGGGAATTACATACACTTTACACAAGGTCAAAGTTCAGGGAATTACATATAATTTACACAAGGTCATAGCTCTAGGAATAACTGATAGCCTACCAATTGGTCAGGTTCTGCTTTTTTTAAGAGGAGATACATGATAAGGTTTGGAGAAGGAAGTGTCACAGAAGTTTGTGATATCCCTGACTTGTAATGACATGTAGTACCTTAAAGCCTCCTCTGCCAATGTATTGCTATTTACCTCATACTTCCTGGCACAACTGACTGATGTGCAGCAGAAGCTTAAGTGTTACATTTTCTCCATGATATAAGTGGCCTCAGGTACAACATTTTGTCAATGACATAAGTGGCTCTATAAGTGGGTAATATTACATGTATGCAGACAAGACATAGGCTAAATTATCCCCATTTGGTATGGTACTTCAATCTCCTTAGTGTAGTTAGTTTGTCATTTCCTGTACTACACTGAGACTAAAAATGTGATTCACAAATCCAGGCTAAGCTATCTCCAGTATGTCACTCACAAGACATGACTGAATATACCACAGCCAAATGTTCATGGGAAGAGAAACATTGGTATTGACAGGTCTCATAAGAACTGTAATGAAAAATACAAAGATCTGGTATGGTCTAAACAAATCAAAAACTGGTATGATGAATATATTGATAATTAAAAGAGCTTAAATTGAAATTTATTGCATTAGGTAGCATGTCAACTTGTTTCGCCCTTATCATCAATCCTCTGCATACCTTCTGGTATCCAGGTGAAAGACGAAGGGCCCATCTACTCACTACTTGAAGCAAAAACAGTCTTCGCTTTATCTCCAGGTACAATAATTATAAGAGATACATGCACTTAAATATTATAGAGACAATGCACTTCTATTACATGGAGAAAAAGGAATGCAGTTGTACTTGTTTGAAGAACACACACATGAAGAATGATAATATGAAAAACAGAACAGTAATTTATCTCCAAATTTGTGTATATATGTATGTGTAAATGAAATTTCTCTTCACTTTGCCATAAACAATTCCGAAGTTAGATTATTTAAATTGTACGTAATACTTTTTCATTCAGGACACCATTTCTGCTAAAAAGCACTCTAAAATTGTGTATAAAATGCACCCTTAGAAACACCTGCAATCATCATGACACAGATTTAAGTGTTTTTAGTATATGAAGTTCACAATATGATCACTCAAGCGTGTCCTTGTCTATACCTTTCTCATCATGATGATATTATGTATAGTTGGTTTGTCCTTTACTCCTCCATATACTCCGGGCGTAACAGAATCTGTCCTTGCCTCAATTACCAGTTATCATGAGACAAGGGTGCTTGAACTTAACAAAAAACAATTGAATGCTCTCTACAATTTAATACAAATCTTTACCACCTGATCTCGACATCACAAAAAGAGGATGGAAATTCTGACTGGTAGGTGGATAAGCATTTTAACACCTGTCAGTTTTAAATACAGGTATACTACCACACAAGTGTTGTTTGTTTTCACAATTGTTAAATTATGTATTAAGTAGGGAAAGTCATTGCATGAGAAGGTGATGTAGATGATATGTTCGAGGAACACAATCTGCCTGTAAGTGCACTGCTGTACGTAAAACAACTGTCTGAATACAGTATCAACCAGCTCCACATTGGGGGCTTGTACATATATACTTTTTTTTATCTGATGATAAAATAACAGTATCATTTCTAAGTATTTTTAAGACAAAGACATTTTATATTTCAAAATTAATGGAATGTCTTAGTCATTTTTTAGTTTGTTTAATCACACAAACAACACGAGCATTGCACATACTATTCGAATGAAAACATGAATGAACTTGCCAAATGATTTATTAAGTCAAAAATATTTTGGAATGTGTGTGGGAAGAACAAGATCCTTTGAATCAGAATTTGAAAAAAAGTACTTAAGAAATGTAGAGTGGAAATGCTTCCGTTCGAATGAAATGATACCAAATCCTTCTTTGGAGTAGAGCCCGGAACTTTCTTCTTTTTTTTTTAACCTTATATAGATATAACAAAATAGTACTTCTACAAATACATTCCAATATGTCTACATATATTTTAAGTGCGTCTGTGAATACATTTTCTGAGCTATGGGAGAATTCTCTCCTGTGTAAATTCAAAGAAAAGTTGCCAAATATGCCGAGCATGTCGAGGTATGACACATACAGTTCTCAATGCCAATTAGTCATCCTCTAGTCAACACAGTATCACATCACCAGACAGTAATCAGTGGAGTAACACATATAACATGTCATTAACACATGCTGAATGAAACATACGACGAGATGTAAAATATCAGCTGTTAGTTTCCGCAGCAGCAATTGACATGGGATATATTTCAATGACAATCAAGTTTTGCAGCAGCAATTGACATGGGATATATTTCAATGACAATCAAGTTTTGCAGCAGCAATTGACATGGGATATATTTCAATGACAATCAAGTTTTGCAGCAGCAATTGACATGGGATATATTTCAATGACAATCAAGTTTTGCAGCAGCAATTGACATGGGATATATTTCAATGACAATCAAGTTTTGCAGCAGCAATTGACATGGGATATATTTCAATGACTATCAAGTTTTTTTGAATTCCACTGGAAAGTTTAATTTGTATATAAATGAAATGAATGAAATGTCATGTTTACTTACATGCACGTTATCATTTTAATGGAGAGCATAGACCTATTATTCAGTTATGTGTACTATGTAATACAACAATGCAAATTGTAGACATATCTATAAGAATTAATGTATTTTCCCAACTAGAATAATCCAGGAAATGTTCAAGGTGACCAGAAGACAGTTGGGTCAACGAGATAAAATGTTACATTGTAAATGTAGGGAATATATATATATATGCCATATCTATACCACAAGGTGCCACTTAATGCACATTAGCCATCTCTTTACCATCCTGAACAGCAGGAATACTTGCTTTTCCAAAATTTACGGGGAATTACAACATGACCACAATGTCTGATAACAGACACACCATGATGTTGAAATAAATCACACAACTTGATACAGCATGACATATTGCTGTCAGAATTCTTTCTATCCTATCTCTTTATCAGAATTCAAATTGATATTTCAACCTGATTTTGTCTATATGTCAATCTTGCTTCTTTCTGGATAAGACCTCTTGCTGACAGGAATTTTCCTGTCAAAGAAAAAAAAGTGACATTTTCTCTAAAATTACAGTGAAATATCTCTGTGAGAGGCATTTCCTCTGAACCAATTTGACAACAAATAAAATGTCTATTTGAAGAGCTTGTTTATTTGATAGTTTATACTCTGAATGACATTCAAATATTTCCTGCTATTTATTGCTGTTACTACAGGGGCTGATGTACCTGTGAAATAGCTGGTGGTCAGCAAAAACTCGAGCTAACACTGCAGGCAACCGCACACAAAATTACCTCTGCATATAATATGCATTCCTAAAAATAAACAAACTGCAAATGTGTATATCTACACTATGTTACATTTGTATATATACTCCCCTATGGTATTTATCTACATTGTATACTATCGTATTGGTTGTATATAAATTTGTTGGATTCTCTCATAAACGATATTCTTAGACATTTTAATGCACACAGTGTTACCTCAACACACAAGCTCCTGCATTTAGAACCAGAATGAATGCACATGTGTCTGGTCATTTTCTTATGTAAATTTTTAGCCATTGAATGGGGTTTTCCTTCTTCAAATTTGAATATTTGTCATTTTTCCAACACTGCTAGCCTTTATAAAATGTTAAAAGAAAATCTGACATTATGAGATGCATAGATAATGGCACCACAAAAATATCCAATTTCAGACTGAAAAATACAGACATTCCTGACATCCTCGGCTACTAGGAACATATTTTATTAATTTCCTCCAAAATGTCTGACGATCTGGGTGAAAGAGACCAATAAAATAGAAAAACATTATTTCTTTCAATTGTCTAATTTGTAATAAAATGTATTTTGAACTGAAATTATTGTATATATCAAGGACGAGCAGAATAAAAAGTTATGATAACATAAGATTTATAGCTCTGTATATGTTTCTTTCGTGTGTACAGGTATACAGAGATACTGTCAGTCTTAATTCATTTACTCTTTAGTATATTAGCAACCCATTAATCACTCTAGATTCCTAACTAGAATTGTAAGCCAATGGCTGATTTAATAAACCCTCCCCCCTCCAGACAACCCCCTCCAGCTCCCTGTCATTTGTGCAAAAAAGCTTTATAGTCCCGACACTGTAATTTGCAAAATACAGTTTTATAGTTACTAATTTCTAACACTGTTTGAATAAACATATTGACTGGTTACCATGGCAACCAATATTTTGCTGTAATAAAAACACATCTACACATGAGTTTCCAACATTCCTGTGTAGTTTCACTGAAATCTATTCAGTAGTGTAGGAGTTGTCTGGACAAAATTATTCTACAGACAACAGACACACTGACAGATGGACAGACGGACAGACAGATTGACTGACTGACTGACAGACAGACGGACAGACTGACAGACAGACAAGCTGATTCCAGTACACCCACACCATGATATTATAGCTGCATTCTGTGATAACTTGTAGTTGTTTTCTTTGATGATATTTGGTTAACAACATACTTCATTCTGTAAGGAAAAGGATAACTTGGAAGCAGATGAAATGCTGTAACACAAGAGGCCCAATGGGCCTGCTTCGCTCATATGATATTCAACATTCATAAAAAAGAATGGTTGTTTATCACAAATACATTAAAACATAACATCGCTGGCATTCAAATTGGGCACATCCAATCAATTCATACCAGTTTCCACTACAAACCCCTGATAATACTCAACTCCAAACAGTCATAGTTATAACCTGGATTACAAGTTAATGTAACTTCTCTTTTCTTCGAAATTTGTCGGGCTTTGACCTGAAATCACCCTTCAGGACTGGTGAGTTAATATAATTTTTCCCTTAAGGGTGTATACCACCTTTACGATGAATCGATTGATAATGTCTCATGCATGTGATCTTTGCCTCAAAAAACAAAATCAAGTGACACTCGGTGACAGTAAGTCTGCCATGTCAGTAGGATAAAAACAGCCATGATCAGGCGTGAAACACAAACTTTCCTGTCATTTTTCTGATCAACTGATATCATATTGTTTACACCATATCTGTCATCAGTTACTAAATTTATCCTTCTTAAAACTCAAATTTCATACATTAATTTTGAGTGGAACTTTTCCTTCAAATGAATTTTATCATATGAACTTTTCCACTTTTCCTTCATAAAGATAAAAACAAATGTAATATAGAAAGCCTTAATCTTCATATCTACATGAAACCTATCATTCCTGAGATACAGATCTTTTACGCCATAAATTATAAGAGCTTCAAGCTTATTTTTGTACATAGAAATTTTGAAAATCAAAAAGAAGGAGAATGAAACGATTCCATAAACATCCTCATAGTGAGTGAGTTTTATACATACCATACTTTCTGACAACATGGCATTTCTCATTAAGAGACATTTAGAAATCAGTGAAATAACTTCAGGCTGTAGAAGAGATAATGTATCTATACATAGCAATGATTGAGTTTAGAGAGTAAGTAAAAACAATCCTACGCAATGCCTGAAATATTACTGAATTTCAAATATATGTAAAATTACTGAGCAGTTTCAACCTTTGCCTTAATTGCAATAGACATTGTCAAAAATACAGGTACGAGACTTTACCTCCATAGGTAATATACAGATATGTAAATAAATCCTGCGAATTTGGTGACATAAATTTATATATTTCAAACAGTAATTACTAACATGCATCACTGTTACAAGGGAAACTAAGCAAAAAGCTAAGAACTGTATCACTGTTCCAAGCAGTAACCCTGTAATAGCTACTTACTATATTGTTGTTCCCAGAGGTAACCCTGTGATAATTTATTATATATCACTCTTTCCAGAGGTAACCCAGCAATAATTACTTACTGTATGGCTGTTCCCACAGGTAACCAAGCAATAATTAATTACTGTAGGGCTGTTTCCAGAGGTAACCCAGCAATAATTAATTACTGTAGGGCTGTTCCCTGAGGTAACCCAGCAATAATTAATTACTGTAGGGCTGTTCCCTGAGGTAACCCAGCAGTTTAGTTAATTACTGTGTCTGTGTTCCCAGGTGATTATTTTATCACCAAATTACCTATTCACTGGACCTGATAATATCAGCACACTAAAAAACCCCAGACAGTGAAATGACCCATATCTCATTGTACAATGTATTTGTTTAAAACTATGACCAGAATATTTAATTTCTGCAAAATAACTGAAAAAGTTAATAAACTAAAAGCATATTGTGCCAAATAGCATACAAAAACGCCAAGATGTTCATCAGAGCATGTTAGCGCATTCTACACCTGAGCAAAATAGTTATACCATTTTTTTTTTCCTTTTCAATATAATAATTTGAATACCAAGTAGACACTTGATAGACTCATAAAACTGAGTTTTTTCTGCTGATTTATGACTTATAGAGAATATCATATTCAGTTTATGGGCTTACTCTACACACTCTGATGTAGTATTAAAGATGCAGTTTCATTTACTAGGTACATGTATATAATCTGTGATCAGAGGATATCAGATCATAGCTAAATACACTGTGAGATATATTTCAAATTCATATTTCCTCTCAAATGATGTACTTTTAAGACCACCTGATGTTTAACAGCACAAAACAATCTCTTATGACCATCATGCTGATTTGTGTCTTTAAGGATAGGTGCAACCCTATACTAAAGTCGTGAAGTTTGTTAGAGATATCCGCATCAAGTTAAGGATATATGCTACCTCATACCTACGGAGTTCGTGAGAGTTATTTGCATAACCTTAAGAATATATACTACCATATACCTTTTAAGTTTGTTAGAGTTATCTACATCTAGTTAAGGGTATATGCTACCATAGACCTATTAAGTTTGTAGAAGTTGTCTACATCAAGTTACGGATATATGCTACCTTATACCTATAAAATTTGGTAAAGTTATCTATATCAAGTTAATTGTATATGCTTCCTTATACCTAAGAAGTTTGGTAAAGTTATCTACATCAAGTTAAGGGTATATGCTACCTTATACCTATGAAATTTGGTAAAGTTATCTATATCAAGTTAAGGGTATATGCTACCTTATACCTATGAATTTGGTAAAGTTATCTACATCAAGTTAAGGGTATATGCTACCTTATACCTAAGAAGTTTGGTAAAGTTATCTACATCAAATTAAGGGTATATGCTACCTTATACCTATGAAATTTGGTAAAGTTATATATGCTACCTTATCAAAATTTGTTTAATCAAGTTAATGTATATGCTACCTTATACCTATAAAATTTGGTAAAGTTATCTATATCAAGTTAAGGGTATATGCTACCTTATACCTATGAAATTTGGTAAAGTAATCTACATCAAGTTAAGGGTATATGCTACCTTATAGCAATGGCTTCTGTCAGAGTTTTATACTATATTCCCATGATGTACATTAATGTACTCTGCCTTTCGCACATGAGATTATCTGAAGAGTCAACATTTAACTCTAAAAGTTATTCATAACCTAAGAAATTATAAAAATGATTTAAACAAATGCTATACTTACAATTTCTGAAATATTCATCAGTAGCATTCCTTATCAATTATCTTAATTACTTCATAGTAATCAACATATAGTATTTGCCATTCCCTAATTATAATCATATTCTACATGTTTTCCAATTTTTTTTAAATTTTGTTAAAGAAGACAAAATAAAATTAGGAAAACAACAATTTAATTATTTGATTGGTCATTAAAATAATTATTTTATTGAATGAAAAATCAACCAGTTTAATAAGAGTTTGTTTATCAGGTCAGTCATAAAAAAACCAAGATCAATATAAGTCTGAGTCTCCTCTTAGTAATTGGTGGCTACCTTACTGAACACAATATGGAAGGCCCTTGGGATGCCGTCCAAAGGTAATAAGGGTAATTTCTCTGGTCAGGGGCACTATCATGACAGTACAGATTAGTCCATTTCTCAGCTGCCTGATACACCTGAGCTGTCCTGAGATTATATATAGGGATCAAACAACCAACTAGCTAAAGACATATAAAAATATCTACAAAATATATACAATTATACAAAAACTGTAAATAGGTGAAATACAATTTTTAATGACATTGTATGTATTCATTTGAATATGATGTATTCTTGAGAGCTTAGCAGTATTTGTATGCCACGATCCTTATTTCTGGAAAAAAAAAATGAAAAATTTTTTTTAAAAAATATTCACAGCTGGACCAAGGTTTTTTGAAAACTATATCATAGAACTTTAGAGCAAATTTGACCTAACTGTGGTAAGGTTGAGTTAATCTATGAACAAGTCCCCACTGATTTTACTGACAGAGTGATGATCATTTGTACCACCACCATCATATCAAAGGCTTCAGCAATGACCCTTGTATTATTCAAACACATTATGGAAATTATTTGACAATTTGGTGGTTATTTAGGGTGAAAATTGAATGGGAAGATTTTGTACCGGCTCCAGATGATGGACAGATAAAATAATGATCACGCTACTGTTCAGTTAGGGAACAGTCGACCACAGACCCTCAAATAAAATACCTAACACAAGACAGGGTCAGTTACCACTAAGGTAGATTAACAACATGGACAAATTATTGTCATTATCGACAATTTATGACTGACAGGGCGGCAAATTTTTACAATACAGCCCTATCCAAACACTTTATCCATCATGTCAAGGTCAAATGATATATCATGCTCCAAAAGTACAATACAGTATCACAGGTATTTGTCCTTGACATTTTTGGCAACTGAGAGGTAACAAAGAAAAAAAAATTCATTTTATAACTTTCATAATAAAAATTTCAATTAAAAGTTTTTCCGTATTGTGTTCTGTGACAGTCCTTACAGATAGTCAACCATTAGAAATTCATGAAATTCTCTAACATGTTTATGTAGTTTTTATCACGAGTTCTCATCACACATTAAGGTATAAGTGTCTTGGGTATGTTTAACATAGATCTGAATGAAAAACACTTGTTGACTTATAAGGACAAAGCAAAAAATCAATATCATATATACTACACTCAACTGTTTGAAAAAAGTTTTCTTTAAACACGAAGTATATTGCGGCTAGTATTTTACCAGGGTTACAAACTCCAGGGATTAACCTGTCGTTGAATTTCAAGGGTTTACAGAAATGCTTGTGAAAGTAACATTAGGCATTATTCCTACACTGGCGCCAACATCACAGCAGTAATTCCTGGTTTCAGTGCCGCCACTAATATTCAAACCCAGAACCTCTGGTTTTCCAGTCTGACACTCAACTGATCGAGCTAAAGAGAAATATTTTTTTCGCCGAGAATTATATTGCAGCTAGCGTTTACCAGGGTTACATGTAGACATGTCTCATATCTCTTGAACTTGAAACTAGAAAAAAAATATCTGAAGTAGGAAACTGAAGATTTAAATGGTTGTTAAAATAAAAGCAATTCCATGTGTACTTGACCTATTGCCAGGCGTATACAATAAAGTTCATTTGGTATAAGTGCCTCTACAAACGTCTTGATTGATCAAAAGATTTTGTGTGACCTTTAACCTTTACTCTAAGCCTGCATGCAGTGTAGCTAGGACAAATTAGAAATGAGTACGCCATGCTGCAGTCCTCAAGGTTACGTCAGAGGTTGTTTGGTCTCTCGTCTAAGGTTGTTTGGTCTCTCGTCTGAGGTGGTTTGGTCTCTCGTCAGAAGTTGTTTGGTCTCTCGTCTGAGGTTGTCTGGTCTCTCGTCTGAGGTTGTCTGGTCTCTCGGTTATTTACAAACTATCACCATAAGTCACCTTATAATCTACAGGTCAGATTTATTTTTCTTTTTCTACATTGTGCAGCCTCATAAGTGCATTAGTAGTATGATGTGGAGTTATATCCGCCCCTTCATCTGCAATTGTGGAGACATATCCACCCCTACATCTGTAATGGTGGAGTTATATCCACCCCTACATCTGCAATTGTGGAGACATATCCACCCCTACATCTGTAATGGTGGAGCTATATCCACCCCTACATCTGTAATTGTGGAGTTATATCCACCCCTACGTCTGTAATTGTAGAGTTATATCAGCCCCTTATATCCACCCCTACATCTGTAATTGTGGAGTTATATCCACCCCTACATCTGTACTTGTGGAGTTATATCCACCCCTACATCTGTAATTGTGAAGTTATATCCACCTCTACATCTGTAATTGCAGAGTTACCGGTATATCTGTTCTGTTTTCGACACTATTTATTTGCACAGCTTGCACATTCTCAGTGCACAATTTAGCATGCTATCACATTCTCCATGATGTTTACATCAGACGGTGAAATGCCTACAAAACTCAAATTTAAATAAACATATTTCTTTGTACCACATCTTGATGATGTGCAGGATTATGATAGGATTACTTACACAATGATGGAAATTTCCCTAAAATTGGAGCAAGAAGATATCAAATACTTTTTTCAATTCTATCCTGTTAAGACGTCGGATATAATACTGTTTGATGTTTGAACGGCACCTTTATAAAATTGGTGAATGCAGTGAAAGTTCCAATAAATTGATATAAACAGTATTAAATACACCCTTCAGGTATTTTGGATAAGAATGATTGAGCTGGCAGCAACCCAGATAATGTGTATTGAGTTGTGAGTTCTCAAATCAACACTTGCTTACTTTGTTTATTTATCAGAGAAAGCCCATAGTAAACAAATTACAGCACCAATTTACAAACACATGAAAATACAAACAGAAACAAACGTAAACTAACAACAAATATGAATTTATTTGCTTTGCTCTAAAAATCGTTGCACAGGAGCTCCATACTTATCAAGTTCTATACAAATAAGGAAAGATTTCATAAAAATCGCACAGATTTATTGGGACACACATCTGTAGTAGTGAGGGCAGCATTTTTGTAAGTTGTCTAAGAAATCTGAAGTTTGATGTACATTTAAAGACATCTGGTCAGGTGAAAGGCAAATTGTTTCAGTTTCGTATTTAACCAATTAAAAGCTACTGAGGTGTCAAGACTCTGGCAGGCTACTTGTACAAAAGTTTAACTGAAACATTAAAACTAGAAATTTGTTTGAGAAATAAAAAGAAAGCAAACGTCTTCTCCCCGTATTACAAGTAGCAGAAACGTGTATTTGTTACCTTTGCGTTAAGTTGGGTGTGCAAGAACAAAAATGAAAAAGCTTCACTGTTCTTATTTATTTGAAGTTGTGTTAGCCATAACATCATTGCCAAGTCTGACCTTTGACTTTGAGGTCAAGGGTGCAATGATCCAACAACAAACCACGTAACTTGTCTTTAGATGATGAAGAGGTACTGTACCTTTCATAAAGATATCTTTAACAGTTTCATAGTCATGATGCGGATAATTGGAAAAAAATTGCAATTATTTGAACTTTGACCTGGAGGTCAAGGTCACAATGATCCAATGACTAAGTACTGCACTGCACTTTGTCAGTGAGTGATGGCAGTATACAGTAACATTCATTAAGATATATTTAATGTTTCAAAAGTTCTAAAGTAGATGATTATTTGGTCTTTGACCTTTCAATGCTCCAAAAGCTCCCATGCAGATAATTTTTTGATCTTTGACCTTGAGGTCAAGGTCGCAATGATCCAATGGTACAGCAACATGCAATGGTTTAAAAGTTATCACCTGCAAAGAAATTATTAGAAGAACCTGACCCAGAAGAAACACAAATAAAACAGACACAAATAAAACAGACAAAAACAAGAGGTTCCTTGGGCCTGGTAAGCTCAGCTTTTATTTGCTGTTATTGGTACTTTGTCATACCTGACCTTAAAATATTGGTGCAGCATAAATCAGATTTAGAAACCTAGAGTGGTAAGACATAATGACTCAATACTAATTGGCCTCTTGGTGTAGAAAGAATAAGTAAGATTTAAGTACATTTGACAAGCAGCTGTAAAGTGGGTCAAGGTTATTCATTTGAACACACTAATTACAGAAATTCCAATGCTCTTAAAAACCATTTTAAAATCAAATACATAAGTTAGGACCAAGTGGAACGTATATGTGAATATTATTTAAAAAAAATAATCCTAAATCAAAAGTTTTCATGTGAATTCAGAAAAAAAAGATAAGAGATATGTTTACAACACAAAATCTGAAAAGTACACTCCAATTGTGACAGTATTAGTCACAGATAAAGATATAAACAAATACAACAGTTAGGATTAAACGGCTGCTACAAATGTCACCTTTTCCTAAATAATTGTGGTGTATATTACCGATAACTACTACTAGTGACCCAGTCAACCCTGCTCTTTAGGAACAATTGGTAGAATACAAGATAAAAGAATGCCAAACAATTGAGAAAATATGTCATCTATTGTTTTTAAGTGCTATACATGGATGTGAATTTACAAAAGTTGGAATTACTCATGTAACTATCCAATTAGATTAAACATACTGTTTATAAAAACAGCAATTTTTTTCTCATCTTATATCTTGAAGAGGTGGGATGAATTTTATTTTATATCATAAAATGTACTTTTATTAACATGCGTTGGGTATTCAATGATATTCTTCATGTCAGATAACCTAAAAATAAATAATCTATGTACAAATCATTTGTTTTCACAAAGATCTTGTCAATCATATTTTTCATGAGGTCATTAGTGAAAAGTATGTTTCTCTGATAAGGGAATATCTGAATGTGATACAGGTGTATCTGGTAGCCACAAACTACAACTACCACACACAGGGATGAACCCTACCATTTCATCACACGTCTCTTCGCCAATAACTCACCAATAAACCTGTAAAACTCTCACTGCGATCAGACATAACATGTTACAGTATAACTATCATGTTCTGACCTCAAGCCATCACCGTACAGTCACAGGTAAAATGATCATGGATATCTCCTTATCATTACACCTGTTCAAAACGTTACACCAGCATTGGTGCCAGTTCTGTTTGACAGGGAAAGCAATTACAAAAAAAAAAAAATGTTTCCTCCTTTCATTTGATGGCAGTTGAGATCAAAATGAAAGTTGAACATTTTTAAGGATAGAAACTTAAAGGTTAAGTGTTATATAATTTTATAGAGTATAAAGCATTCAGAACAGGGTATTTATACGTCAAACAAGCCTATATTTGCAACTGTATCTGAATACGGATGGGACCCTTCTCCGGAAGTTTCCAGTCATAAACATTTTACACAGAGATACCAGTTACCTGGTCCCAATTAATCACTCTGCAATTATACATTTCAAGTCAGTTCCTGTCGACATAATTTATGTTAAGTCCTACCTCACCGTGAGGCTCCGACACTATCATGTTAGGTCCAACCTCACAGTGAGGCTCTGTCAGTATCATGTTAAGTCCAACCTCACAATGAGGCTCTATAGCTACTATGATAGGTCCTATCTCATATAGTAAGGACCTGTCACCATCATGGTAGGTCCAACCACACAGTGAGGCTCTGTCAGTATCATGGTAGGTCCAACCTCAAAATGAGGCTCTGTCACCATCATGGTAGGTCCAACCTCACAATGAGGCTCTGTCAGTATCATGGTAGGTCCAACCTCACAATGAGGCTCTGTCACCATCATGGTAGGTCCAACCTCACAATGAGGCTCTGTCAGTATCATGGTAGGTCCAACCTCACAATGAGGCTCTGTCAGTATCATGGTAGGTCCAACCTCACAGTGAGGCTCTGTCACCATCATGGTAGGTCCAACCTCACAATGAGGCTCTGTCAGTATCATGGTAGGTCCAACCTCACAGTGAGGCTCTGTCACCATCATGGTAGGTCCAACCTCACAATGAGGCTGTGTCAGTATCATGGTAGGTCCAACCTCACAGTGAGGCTCTATCACCATCATGGTAGGTCCAACCTCACAATGAGGCTCTGTCAGTATCATGGTAGGTCCAACCTCACAGTGAGGTTCCGTCACCATCATGGTAGGTCCAACCTCACAGAGAGACTCTGTCACTACCATAGTACATGTAGGTCCTACCTCATTGAGAGACTCAGTCACTATCACAAGTCCTACTTTATATAGAGGTTTAAACAGCATAATGTAAAGTAATACCACACAGAGAGACTCCATGGCTAACTTAAATGAAATATTCTTTGTATTGTTTTAGAACTGATTCAAACAAATGTTTATAAAAAACACCTCATTTATAAGGATGAAGGCTCTGAAAAAGCTGATATTACCTTAAAAGTTTTTTAACATAAACATGTTAACATGACATGGCTCCATCTCTTTTCAAAATTTTTTCATCCATACAAAATTTGCAAGACAAACTTCTATTCTTTAGAATTCCACTTCATTTCATTTCTGTATGAAAGACTTTATTCTATATTTTAAGAACGCAGATGAAATTTTGATGCTTTTAATTTTCAATATACATGTTTCTTAAATTTTCAAAGATGTCAAGAATTTAGCTAGAGTAATGCACTTTACTGAGGATACCCAATTTTTCCATTATTAGAAAGTGTTATACTGAAGTGGCCAGCTAAATGGACTAGAGACTTTGATTTACTGATAGCTCAATGGCATTTTAAAAGTCTGTCTGTCGAGTCTGACATTCTGACAATGATGTAGGACAAACAGGAGAAAAAATAACAGCCCCCCTCCATATATAACTGTTATAGTTAACCTCACAAGACCCTCAACACACTATACTATGTCACAAACCAGCCTTGTATTAGCAACCGTGAGGTCAGAGGTCACCGAAGCAGATAAGAAACAACTTCAATTTGTTTCCAACAGATGTTCATTTTCACCTGTTACCTCGTTAGTCGTACATTACAGGTATGTCACAACAGATGATGGTTGTGTCCAGAAAAACACACCTTAAGTCATGTTATGATGATGAAGTATTACTTGTGTGAATTAACATCAAATCTTATATAGCCTTGACAGAGATTCGTTTACCGGTTTATGAGAGAAGGGTTTTTACAGGCTTTCAAGAACACACACAGGCCAGTTTTCTCTTAAATTAACACCTTGTAGTAAATTCATTGATTTTTGAAATTTCCAACGACCCCCCCCCCCCTTTGTTTGACAAAGTTCTTCTGTTACAATGTTTCTAACAGTAAAGCCCCCAGAACTGTTAAACAAGACAACATTCCCAAAAGAAACATTGACAAGTTGACCTTTTATAACAAAGCTGCTTACAGGCAGCATTTGACCTTCAGTAAAAAAATGTTGATATGCTGACCTTTAGAAAAGAAAAGGTGACATGTCAATCTTCAGAAAAGAATTGTTGGGACCTTGAATCTGAACAGTTGACATGACAATCTTCATGAAAGAACAGTTGATATGTCAATCTTCAGAAAAGCACTGTTGATATGTCAATCTTCAGAAAAGAACTGTTGATATGTCAATCTTCAGAAAAAAAATGGTTAATATGTCAATCTTCAGGGAAAAAAATGGTTAATATGTCAATCTTCAGAAAAGAACTGTTGATATGTCAATCTTCAGAAAAGCACTGTTGATATGTCAATCTTCAAAAAAGAACTGTTGATATGTCCTTCTTCAGAAAAGAACTGTTGATATGTCAATCTTCAGAAAAGAACTGTTGATATGTCAATCTTCAGAAAAGAACTGTTGATATGTCAATCTTCAGAAAAGAACTGTTGATATGTCAATCTTCAAAAAAGAACTGTTGATATGTCCTTCTTCAGAAAAGAACTGTTGATATGTCAATCTTCAGAAAAGAACTGTTGATATGTCAATCTTCAGAAAAGAACTGTTGATATGTCAATCTTCAGAAAAGAACTGTTGATATGTCAATCTTCAGAAAAGAACTGCTGATATGTCAACCTTCAGAAAGGAAATGCTGTGATACTGACTTTCAGGAAAAAAAAAACCCTGTAAAGTCAGTCTTCACTCCAGCACATCTGCAGTATTTTGGAATTAGTAACATTGAGATGATACATGTCCTCCACTTTTTTTTATCTTAAATGATAAAATAGTCAGGACCAGCATACATAAACCACAGAAAGTTGATGAGTCAGCAAATTAAATTAACGTATCTCTAGATTTCAGAACCTTCCACAAATACAAAAAAGTGACTGTAACATTACAAAATTATATAACACAGTCAAAAGATGGTGTTCCTCCGTAACCTTGTCAAGGTCATAGACTGGTGGTAATCTACAAGGTCACATCACAATAGAAAACACCACAAGGCATGAGGAACTGGTGACAGTATTTTCCCATTCAAACGTGAAGACTGCAATGTCTGGAATTCATTAAAGATTTATGCCTTTTTATGTAACTGTGACCTTTTGAAAGTTAAGAAAGACAAGATACATGATGGAACCTGAATCCAGGGTAATGTGTGGGAATGTTAAGAATGTCAGACTACACCTTACTGTAACACACCTGTCCTGGGTTATAGAGTATCGCTATGACAATATAAACATTATCCCTGCACATGTTACACAGTAGCAAGCCAACCATGTACAGAAAAATCTCAAACTTATTGGAGCTACAACCTTTAAACTCCATGTGATCCTGGGGTTATCGCAAAATTTAAAAATATCTCTCTTCCATCCCCCCTCCCAATTCTCCCTCTTCTTCCCTCCCTACTTCCTTCTGCCAATGTCAATCACAGACCTCTTTTATTCAGGCTTTCTAGGTATTGTCAATCAATAAAAAGCTCAAAATATTTTAATATTTTATTATTGTCAAAGTGAAAATTCCAAAAATTGAAGTTTTGGGGCACAGCTGCTGCAACACTAGAAATATCTCCAGTCTTTATGATCTATAGTATTGCATTGACCTCCCATTGTTAGTAATTTCTTCCTAAACATGTAAGAATTCTACTCTCCATATGGCTTGGTTTTATTGGTGTGTAACATCCTATTGACAGCCAGGATTACTTTCAAACATGCCAGGTTTGGTTGGTAGAGGAAAGCCGGAGTTCCTGAAGGAAAACCAACGACCTGGTGACTGACCCATGTAGGTCTCAAACCTGTGACCTAAAGGTGGAGAGCTAGTGATAAAGACGCTCAGATGCCTTGACCACTCGACCATTGCGACCACCTTCTCTTCAGGACACATCTTCCCGGCATATATATATCTACCATATCTCCATAAACAAGCACAGCATACCAAACACCTTTTTACTGTCATCAGGAGATTCCTGTAGAACGCTACAGAACAACCCTTCAGTGATAGCAATTACACATTTCATCAAGTTTATTTGCCATGAAATTGAAATCGTACAGCTGAATGGTAACCGTGACATGTATAAAGAAAAAAACCTTAATACCTATCATTAAAACTTCATAAAATGTCTAGTCGATAAGGCTTAGATACTCTAAGGAAATGTACCGCTATCATTGTCATGTCATATTCACATTCTGAAAAATGGAATTTTCAAGAAGAGTTATAATACACCATTACAAAGCACTTGCTTTTTATATGTTTATAGCTGAATCTTACAATGCATACACAAAAACAGTAAAATTCTCTTTACAAAAGAAGGCTTAAAGATCACATCCATTTCTATAATTCCTTTCTCCAGGAATCTGAATGTCTGAGGCATCTACATATTTCTATCAGGGCGTTACGCAAACTTGTAAAAATCGTCCAGATACTTGTATTTCAGGAGATCATATGGTGACCCTGACAACAGTCAGAAACTGTACTAATGTATTCTCTCGTGCTTTAAATGTCTTCTGATTTCATTTATCAGGTGCACAGAATCCATATTAATGCACTTTTAGTAGATTTGTTTTACCATTACTTCAAACGTTTTGATGTAAAAATAAAAATTTGAATTTCCCCTATCTGTTTCTCACCAGATTTTAAAATCTTGCTCTGATGATACCACAGTAGTAGTTATAGCCCTGTTTTTGTTATGTATTATGCTAGACGATTACCATGTGCTCAACACACAATAATCTAGATCACTAAAAACGTTTGTAATTACCTCTATAACCGAATTAAGCTGTTTTTTGAATCAATACTCCCTGAAGTAATTGATAACATGGCCATACTTTACAAACACGACAAAATGTCAACAGATTCCTAAACACGCTCAACCTGAGGTGTATTGTACGTACGCCAATATTTAGTGTATAAAACTGCTGTGCCAATTGTTGAGGCTTGAAAGCTTACCAAGGCTTGAAGCAATAAATCCTTAAGTATTGATATAGAGGGGTTGACAATTCGCAGATGCATTCCTGAATATCATTATAATATCATTGTAGATCTACATCAGATACTTTATCGTTATACCAAATCAGGACTCGAATGCAACAACAGGTTCTCTATATAAGTTGAGGTTATATATTAGAGTGAAGTTTTTATCTATATCAAAACCTGACTTTACATCTTTCCAATACAATAATAACCAAGAGATTTTTCGTTATAAAGATGCTAACCAAAGGCAGGTATTGATATAGCACCAAATATGAGTTGATTCACAAAAGGTTCCCTTTGTTTTTTAAAACTGTCCATTAAAGAGTATAGATTTTGTGATTTGTATATCAAAACTGATCTTTTTTTTTTAATAAATGGGGTTCTAAAATGGTGCATACAGTTTCTCTTACAGAAAAAGTTAATTAGATATATCTCATTTCTACAGATAAGTTTTCTAAATCTTATGCCCTTTTTGGAATTTGTTCAAATATCAAGAAAATATAAATTTCAAGGCTTAAATAACATCTAATTTATCTGCAAATAGATATACCAACATCTGGTAAGTGATGAAAAATGAGGGCTGGCTTAACCTATTCTTGGCCTACCCTAATGCTGGCCAGACTTAGAGTGTTTTGTATATTGGTGGCCTTAACCTAGTGCAAGACTAATACTGACCTAGTGCTGGCCTATTGTTGGCCTACCCTAATGCTGGCCAGACTTAGAGTGTTTTGTATATTGCTGGCCTAACCTAACACTGGTCTAGAGCTGGCCTATTGTTGGCCTAACCTAACACTGGTCTAGAGCTGGCCTTTTGTTGGCCTAACCTAACACTGGCCTAGAGCTGGCCTATTGTTGGCCTATCCTAACACTGGCCTAGTGCTGGGGTATGCTAACACTGGCCTAGTGCTGGCCTATTGCTGGCCTAACCTAACACTGGTCTAGAGCTGGCCTACCTAATGCTGGCCTAGAGCTGGCCTATTGTTGGCCTAACCTAACACTAGTCTAGAGCTGGCCTATTGTTGGCCTTTCCTAACACTGGCCTAGTGCTGGCCTATTGCTGGACTAACCTAACACTGGCCTATTGTTGGCCTACCCTAATGCTGGCCTAGAGCTGGCCTATTGCTGGCTTAATGTTTACCAAACCAAGTTCTAACTGGACAATAAGTGCTGGCATAATCCAGTTCTCCATGGAGCTTAAAGAACTCGATGATCACAAAGGCCCTAAATTCTATAACTGTTGAATAAGTATCATAAGGTTTCACCTTGTTTTGATGCTTAAAATACTTAAAGGTATCTGCAGGTGTATATGTCCACTTTGTATTCGCTAAAATGTAATTGTAAAACTTACTGAGTGCTTATTTATCAAAATCTTGGCAAGTAGGATTAGAAAAAAGGTATGTTTCGTTCACCATGAAGGACACTTCTGCTGCAACAAACCTGAATAATTAATTATAGCTGGGTTGAATAAACGGCTGAACAACAAGAATTAGGACGAGCATCATAAATCACGTACTTCACAGTCACGTTTAGAATGAAAGTAGTCCAACAGGAAAATCTTGTCATAAAATCTTAAATGTTGTGTCAACCTCTTGTTGAAGATGAAAATGGACAGTATTTCAACACAATTTTAAATGATTGTGTCCATTAATGGGACTTGGGGCTATTGTTAACCCTCTTCAACCACCGTCATTTTTACCTAGGCTTCCACACTCTTTATAGCCAAACACTGCACCTTAGCTTTCGTAAGACATTCGTGAGTTGATACATTAAATATCCTCACATGTTAACACAAAACATTGAAGTTGTTGTATAATATTTCCGTTTTTGGTGAAATATCCACCAGCCAACAAAATATATTTTGCATTAAAACGAAATGATTACTCATGAAATGTGCACACTGATTCAAATTTTATGATAAATATTAATAAAAAAGACATAAACAGTATTATCTTTATTTTGATTTGAAGTATCGGTGTACATGAGTCATGCTAGTGAGTCTGCAGCACACAAATACTCAATTGTAATGTCTGTGTAAAATGGCTGTCTTCATCCTAATGGCTGTATGAATTTCTCTGCAAAGAATTTTAATATCTAAATGAATATTTTATATTGTATTAGCAGTTCAGAAATACACCCCATAGCACTTGTTACCCTGTATCAACAGTCTAGATATAGTATCCCAAGCACTTGTTACCCTGTATCAACAATCTAGATATAGTACCCCACAGCACTTGTTACCCTGTATCAACAATCTAGATATAGTACCCCACAGCACTTGTTACCCTGTATCAACAGACTAGATATAGTATCCCAAGCACTTGTTACCCTGTATCAACAATCTAGATATAGTACCCCACAGCACTTGTTACCCTGTATCAACAATCTAGATATAGTACCCCACAGCACTTGTTACCCTGTATCAACAGACCAGATATAGTACCCCACGGCACCTGTTACCCTGTATCAACAGTCCAGATATAGTACCCCACAGCACTTGTTACCCTGTATCAACAATCTAGATATAGTACCCCACAGCACTTGTTACCCTGTATCAACAATCTAGATATAGTACCCCACAGCACTTGTTACCCTGTATCAACAGCCCAGACATAGTATCCCACAGCACTTGTTACCCTGTATCAACAATCTAGATATAGTACCCCACAGCACTTGTTACCCTGTATCAACAATCTAGATATATTACCCCACGATACCTGTTACCCTGTATCAACAGACCAGATATAGTACCCCACAGCACTTGTTACCCTGTATCAACAATCTAGATATAGTACCCCACAGCACTTGTTACCCTGTATCAATAATCTAGATATAGTACCCCACAGCACTTGTTACCCTGTATCAACAGTCTAGATATAGTACCCCACAGCACTTGTTACCCTGTATCAACAGTCTAGATATAGTACCCCACAGCACTTGTTACCCTGTATCAACAGTCTAGATATAGTACCCCACAGCACTTGTTACCCTGTATCAACAGACTAGATATAGTATCCCAAGCACTTGTTACCCTGTATCAACAGTCTAGATATAGTATCCCAAGCACTTGTTACCCTGTATCAACAATCTAGATATAGTATCCCAAGCACTTGTTACCCTGTATCAACAATCTAGATATAGTACCCCACAGCACTTGTTACCCTGTATCAACAATCTAGATATAGTACCCCACAGCACTTGTTACCCTGTATCAACAGTCTAGATATAGTATCCCAAGCACTTGTTACCCTGTATCAACAGTCTAGATATAGTACCCCACTGCACCTGTTACCCTGTATTAACAGCCCAGACATAGTACCCCACGGCACTTGTTACCCTGTATCAACAGACCAGACATAGTATCCCAAGCACTTGTTACCCTGTATCAACAGTCTAGATATAGTATCCCAAGCACTTGTTACCCTGTATCAACAGTCTAGATATAGTACCCCACGGCACCTGTTACCCTGTATTAACAGCCCAGACATAGTACCCCACGGCACTTGTTACCCTGTATCAACAGACCAGACATAGTATCCCAAGCACTTGTTACCCTGTATCAACAGACCAGACATAGTATCCCAAGCACTTGTTACCCTGTATCAACAGTCTAGATATAGTATCCCAAGCACTTGTTACCCTGTATCAACAGTCTAGATATAGTACCCCACGGCACCTGTTACCCTGTATTAACAGCCCAGACATAGTACCCCACGGCACTTGTTACCCTGTATCAACAGACCAGACATAGTATCCCAAGCACTTGTTACCCTGTATCAACAGTCTAGATATAGTACCCCACGGCACCTGTTACCCTGTATTAACAGCCCAGACATAGTACCCCACGGCACTTGTTACCCTGTATCAACAGACCAGACATAGTATCCCAAGCACTTGTTACCCTGTATCAACAGTCTAGATATAGTATCCCAAGCACTTGTTACCCTGTATCAACAGTCTAGATATAGTACCCCACGGCACCTGTTACCCTGTATTAACAGCCCAGACATAGTACCCCACGGCACTTGTTACCCTGTATCAACAGACCAGACATAGTATCCCAAGCACTTGTTACCATGTATCAACAGACCAGACATAGTATCCCAAGCACTTGTTACCCTGTATCAACAGTCTAGATATAGTATCCCAAGCACTTGTTACCCTGTATCAACAGTCTAGATATAGTATCCCAAGCACTTGTTACCATGTATCAACAGACCAGACATAGTATCCCAAGCACTTGTTACCATGTATCAACAGACCAGACATAGTATCCCAAGCACTTGTTACCCTGTATCAACAGTCTAGATATAGTACCCAAGCACTTGTTACCAGGTATCAACAGACCAGATATAGTATCCCAAGCACTTGTTTCCATGTATCAACAGACCAGACATAGTATCCCAAACACTTGTTACCCTGTATCAACAGTCTAGATATAGTATCCCAAGCACTTGTTACCCTGAATCAACAGTCCAGACATAGTATCCCAAGCACTTGTTACCCTGTATCAACAGTCTAGATATAGTATCCCAAGCACTTGTTACCCTGTATCAACAGACCAGACAAAGTATCCCACAGTACTTGTTACCCTGTATCAACAGTCCAGACATAGTATCCCACAGTACTTGTTACCCTGTATCAACAGTCCAGACATAGTACCCCACGGCACCTGTTACCCTGTATCAAGAGACCAGATATAGTACACCACGGCACCTGTTACCTTGTATCAACAGACCAGACATAGTATCCCACAGTACTTGTTACCCTGTATCAACAGTCCAGACATAGTACCCCACAGCACCTGTTACCCTGTATCAACAGACCAGATATAGTACACCACGGCACCTGTTACCTTGTATCAACAGACCAGACATAGTATCCCACAGCACTTGTTACCCTGTATCAACAGACCAGACATAGTATCCCAAGCACTTGTTACCCTGTATCAACAGACCAGACAAAGTATCCCACAGCACTTGTTACCCTGTATCAACAGACCAGACATAGTACCCCACAGCACTTGTTACCCTGTATCAACAGTCCAGACATAGTACCCCACGGCACCTGTTACCCTGTATCAACAGCCCAGATATAGTACCCCACGGCACCTGTTACCTTGTATCAACAATTAAATTCATTCCCCAAAGCACTTAATTGTTACCCTTAATTAAAACAGTTTTCTTTCCTTCATTAAAAAAGAATCAATTTCTTTTAACACTGCAAAACTTCCACTCATAAAAAATTCAATTTTTGGTGACATGAATTTAAAGCATTTTTTTCAGAAATCTTTTTATTACCAAGTAAACATATTACTGGCTAGTATAAGGAATGGAATTGTATGATATCTATTAATCATGGCATACAACATTTATAAAAAAAATATTGTAACATTCGCAAATTCTTAAATTGAAAACATGGAAACATGGGATTACTCAAATCTCAAGATAAGAACACAGAACAGTCTTGACGAAATCCTCTGATAGTGAATATAGTGTTAGCTTACATCAAGCAGAACCTTAATTATTTGTGTCAGGGATATATAAATTAGTTGCCATGCCAAGCCTGAAGTGGTCTGGAGTAGTCACCACTCATCAGGTGTACACATTGCTATAACATTATACAGACAAGGGAAATAACTGCAACACAAAGGGACACAACTCTTGTTCTCTTAACCTGGTGAAATTCAAAAGATACCAAGGAGAACTTGATATCACTACAAATTTAACGCTTTATTCAGATATTGTAAAGAAGCAATCAATATTTCAAATGAATTGATACCTCTCCAATCCCTTTAAGGTATCACGTTCTCATGCTTCTATACAATATCTGAACCCCCCTTCTCTGGTTTCTTCGTCCAAAAGAAAGCTGGATGACAGAGCACAACACATTTAGCTTTAACTCATGTGGCCTGATAAAAATGTTTTAAAATTCAATTTTTTTAAAATTATATTCCTGAAATGTCTCTGGGTTTCTAATTTCTCATTTTGTCTTTACTGAATAGCAACATTGTATTGGTGTCTAACTTAATTTTTCCTTTTCTCCTTTTCAATTACAGAACTTCTTTTTTTGTTTTTAAAAATTCTAAGCCCCTTTATATTATACCAGTTATAAGAATGGTACATACACATTACCCAAGTAATGAGAAATTATACTTCATTACTCAATAACAGGTGTCATGATTTTATCTCGACATTTCAAATTTCAGATTATTATCTTGTTCATAAATTAATACGGAAACTCTATAGCTAATTTCAAAAACATTCTATTTATCCATAAATAATAAAAAAAAAAGACGAGAAAATTTTTAAAAAGCAGTAACAAAATATACGCTGGAGGTATAAACTGCAGAGCTGCCTGATGACATACACGACTTGTAAGATAATATAAAATCAATGACTTCCAGAAACACAGCATTTTCATATATTTATGGGTAAATTTAATGCCCCAGTCTTTTTTTTTGGTGGGGGGGGTCTTTTTAACAAATCTGTTTCCTCTCTAAAAAAGATGACTGATGAAATGTGCCAATAGCTATTTCTTAAAAGTGCAAATCATGCACATCTATGGTTATAAAAAGAATCAATAAAAAAAATTAAAATGTCTGGACATCATTATCTACACAATTATTTAAACCTCAGAGTTATTAATAGTACATAACTTTTTATTTTGAAACACTTTAAGTAGATAACTGTTTAAGATACTGGTACCAAAGGATGACGATAGAATGAGGATGAAGTCCAATATATCACCCCCTTAGCCTCTTAGCCTCCAGAAATAGTCTTTATTTTGCTCATAGTGTCTTGTCTCTCAGCATCTGTGGTGTCTAGATGAGGTCTTTGGTGTCTGGGTCTAGTCTGTAGTGTGTGGGTTTGGTCTGTAGCCTCTGGGTGAGGTGTATGGTGTCTGGGTGTGGTCTGTAGTGTCTGGGTAAGGTCTGTAGTGTCTGGGTTTGGTCTGTAGTTTCTGGGTGAGGTCTATGGTGTCTGGGTGTGGTCTGTAGTGTCTGGGTGAGGTCTGTGATGTCTGGGTGAGGCCTGTGGTGTCTGGGTGAGGCCTGTGGTGTCTGCGTGAGGTCTGTTGTCTCTAGGTAGGCCTGTGGTGTCTGGGTGAGATCTGTTGTCTCTGGGTGAGGTCTGGTGTCTCAGTGTGGTCTGTAGTCTCTAGTTTAGGTCTGTCTAAAGCCATCATTTGAAGTTCTTTGTGTTGCCTCTTGGTGTTGTTTGTTATGTCATGACATGATCAAAGGTTTGCTTTGCACATTGAAAACTAAATGGATTTCTTACATTAATTATACTAAGCTAAAGAAGTTTGTAAAGAAAATATACTTTTTGTTAAACATTTCCTTTTAAATCCTTTCAAGAAAATGTATAAAAATCGAAAGTTTCAGCACATCTGACAGTGAATTGTAAGCAATCGTGTAGAATTTCTATATTCTTCACACCTACAGTGACAGTAACTATTAAAGTTACAGCCTCCCTGATATGAGATACTGTACACCCCACAGGCAGTCATTGTGACTCACTCCACCAGCATTAGCCATCTTCAACCACACACAATGGACAGACATCCTGCACCATGCAATATCTATGATAATGATGGTGATGTATGAAACAGGTAGAATTCACAATTTTTTAAAAAAAAAAACTTTTATTTTAGAAGGTAAACATTATCGTACTTTAATAACATCCGCTGTTGTCTTCCGGCTACTGTTCCACCTGATGTTTTAGCATGAGTCAAGATTATTTTATTGATGCTTGACGTCCTACTAACAACCAGGGTCTTTTAAGTACGTGTCAGGTTTGATAAGCGGAGGAAAGTCTGAGATCTCAGAGAGAAAAACCGCAGACCTGCAGCCAGTACCTAGCAACTGTCCCAAATAGTCCTCGAACCCATGACCCAGAGGTGACAGGGAAAGTGATAAAGACGGTCAGACGCCTTAACCACTCAGCCACTGCAGCCCCGTTTAAATCAAGATATACGTTCTTTACAAAACAAAATGTCAAAAGTCAGTAACGTCTTTGAGTTTCAATCAAAATGTTAAAAAGAAGTTATCAAAATGCTGATGTTGAATTTGTTTTTCGAATTTTGAATTTGTCTCTGAGGCTAATTCAATAGTTTTCTATAGGTACGTTGAGTGTGTATCTGGAATAATAGGTTTAAAGTAATATGTTGTACACAGCAGTGCTTGGTTCTGTATCTGTGGTCATATATATGCCCTAGGTATGCTGAATTGGTCAGATTTGTGAATAATTTGCTCAAGTACTTGATTGTCTCTAACACAGGAAGTTTGTATCTGAATATTGAGGGAGCCATATTAAGGAATTGTTGAATTTGTTATTGGAAGGCTGAATTTGTTCAGAGAGTTCGATGAGATGCTGAAGTTTGAAATTACATAAAAATCCATGTAAACCTCCAGATTTACAATATAAATCAAAGAATTATTGATTTGATGTGAATAAAATTGAGAACCGACTTGATGAGTCAAGTTTGAAGAAGTGTAAGGGAGAATGAAATCTTAAAAGGCAGTGGCGTACACGTATCTACAGATAACACAGGAAGGTCTGTGTGGCACGTATTCTGAGACAGTCATGTGGCATTTACGGTCGTATACATATCAAAAATGATCCTAAAACCCTTAGGAATGATTGATAACGGATTAATTGTCTGTAACTTCTTTTCAGATAAATTTAGAAATATCTATCATTAGAAATTTAATTAAGAAAACAATTTTAGCAACTCAGGTGCGGAGACATAAGTATTGACTTTTACGGAAGACCTAGATACTGTTACCACAGAAATAATTACCTCTCATAAATAGCATTATTTACATGTCATAAAATAGTAAATGTCTTTATTTGATACCAGACCTCCAAAGACAGAAACCCACTTTCTATCATAATCACCTGCTATCACGTTCTCACAGGAAATTAAAGACACTTGTTATAGTTCCAATACCTACAGTTTACTTCGTCAAATTGTATATTTGTAGAATATGAGCCCTGGTTTTAAGATAGGATAGGCACTGTATGATAAAGAACCACCCGTTTGGAGCAAATATATCGTATTTCCCCCATAAAAGGCGGGCAAGTTTCAATTACTACTAGTTTGAAACTAAAACCCTAGAATCATATGTGGCAATTGACAAACATTTCATTTAAACCATCTAACTGAATAGAAAGGTTTAACAATTGGCCTGGTGTTAAAGAGTATCACAGGTCAAAATTGAACGGACATCACAGACTCTCCATTTAGATAATGTCAAGATTTTACGCTGGACAGATATTTTATAAAACGTTGATACTATTGTTGTGTTTAGGAAAAAGAAAATGTACTTTAGTGTCAGAGTTCACACTGCTTGTAAAACATCCTAAAAAATTTTGGTAAGTGCCAGCCATATGATGCTTTGTAAGCAAAATCCATTTTAAGATGAAATATATGTCCTCATTAAGAATAAAACGTATGACAAATTAATATTTCATGGTTGAGATAAAAAATTGAAAACATTTATAACAACTCCAGAGGGAGCCAGAGACAAGACTGATTATATTGGTCCCAAAAATATTGATCAATGGTAAATTTTCAAACCAAAAATTTCATTTTTTAATTTTTTGTTAAAACATTGTAATTTCTTACAAGTTTATAAATCATATTCATTATTTGTAGTTAAGCTGACAATACATTACATGCAGCCCGTCCTAGACGTGCCTAAACGGTCTGAAAAACTTATTGCCCACCTGTAGAGAGTAATCTTCTCATAGTAACTTGTCAAAACTGACTGGTACGATTTCAGCACTATCCTCTCCATTTTAACAACACTCATGTTTTTGTAACAATATCTCTGCAAGCTCTTCAAATTGCAATTTCAAAAATAGTAGGTCTTATAAAAATTTCTTGAGAAGAAACTTATTTCGTTTGTAAAATAGGCCAAAATCTAATGGATGTAAGTTACGTCATATATTGCATAAATGAGCACTTTTCGTGTAAATATAGAATAGTATGTCTTCTGTTTCACATCAAATTGATACTATCATTTAAAACTTGAGACAGTATCTTAAAACAAGATGATGGTTCTATATCGCAGGTGAAAATGGTTCCAGATGATTTTTTCTGCTTGCATTGCATCTTTTCCTGCAAATAAATTTGATGTTATCTTTTTAAAATTTGTAATCTTTCAGAACCCTTTTCTTTAAAATATTTCTAAAAACAGGACCATGTCAGGGATCTTGTTATCATAAGATTTGGACAGTAAGATGAAGTCGACTGTGACATCTGACACGTGCCATATTCTTGCATGGCCTCCTGTCCTGTTTGGTTCAAACCCTATCTCAGAGGCTGTGACTACTTATGTACAAACACTCTACAGTTTGACTTATATTTGTTCATGATTTGTCAAGGATTCTTGGAGGGGCTTCCAGTACCACTCTTATCAAGATAAGCAAGGGTGTATGAAAGGGCACTTGCTACTTTAAACAGTCCACTGATATGCCTTCTCTACAAATCTGATAACATTTGATAAAAAAAAAATTAAACCTCTAAAAAAATATTGAGTTTTTGTACTCTAAAAGATCAAAGGTCAATTAAGAAAGAAAAAACTTAGGTACCAAAAATCGAATTAAAAATATTCAATAATAATTCCATTTTCAATATGAACATTCAAATGTACCTTCTTTTATTTTTAAACAAAATGAAGTTTCACTGTCAAGGTTTAGAGAAAAATAAAACCATAACACTTAGTAAAAACCGACACCTGAAGGGTGGGAGACATGTTGTTTTTCAACCTGTTCTTATGGTTTCTATTCCGATTCTTCTAATAATTTCTACCGCAGGCAATAATTTTAACCAGTAAAGGTATAGTAATGAAAGTTACTACAGACACTTTCATCACTTCAAGCAAATTTGATGTACACTTCCATTAGGTCACTGTGACCTTGACCTCAAGGTCAAAGGCCAGAATATTTATTCGAGGTATATGGCCCAACTTGAAATTCTGTTGAACTCCAGTCAAACTATCTTTTTTCTTACTATTGGGATTACAGTAACAGTGAAATGTCCTGTTATGATAGGTGGGTATTTTGTCTCTGGTAGCTACAGTTTAAATTTACATTATGGTGGTTAGCCTGTCTCAACAGAAATTGAAAAGTTCACCATAAATATATAACTGATCCCTCTTTTCTTTCAGATTGAAGACAATTTTATCACTGGCAAATATTTCTTTGAAGAAAAATTAATTATTTTTTGTTCATTCATGATGTTCCAGCATAGCTTCGTTTGACATTTTAACTAGTAATCTTGCTATTTAAAAAAAACCCATAATAAACACTTAGAGATCAGATAAGTCAAAACACCTATATTAAATATGTGTAAAATGTGATCTGCGACTCTGTTTGCTCATTAAGTATTGAGTTTTTCAGATAGTGATAAGAAATTCTCATGAAGAACCATACTGTAATGATATGTGCAATAATTACTACATATGGTATATATAATTTTTCTATACTAAAACTTAGCACAATTGTTAACAGGAACAAAATGTCAATTAAAACTAATGATTGAGAACAGGTTTTTGTTTCCTTGCACACCCATCCTACTACAAAAAGCAGCGGATATCTATATTTGCTTGAAAGTGGAGACAAATATTTTAGTTAACCAAAACAAATCTCTTGTTTTTAAGTGTAGCTGGCCTTTAAGCTGTAACATTTAATGTGTAAATATTGCAAGCTCCAATTATATTCCAGACAGATTATGGTATGTCTGTTGATTCAAGATTTGAAGAATATTTTAGGGGTTTAAGGTCTAATGGGATTGAAAGTACCTCCCAGTGTTAAATACATGCAGGTTTTCATATTTTCTGAAATAAAACATTATGATTCTGGCAGCTCCTGTTTACACTAACATTTTAAAAACCTCTGGCTTGCTAACTGAGAATTTTTGTCCTCGCTTGAGATACTTTGTTACGTTCATAAATAAAGCAACTTCTTGCTAGCGATGGTTACATTTCTGGTCAAAATATAGATTCCAGATGACTCTTAATAAGGACATATTCAGGGTAGAACTGGACCATCTCTTGGGAATCAATTACAGATTGTTGTTCAGAAAGACCCATATTTGTTTTTGTTGGAACTGATATATTGGACTGTTTTGTGGTTCTTATCCCACTTTAATACTGTTTAAATCGTCTATACACTAAGATGCTGTTGCAGAAGGGTTGATCTTGGGATTATCACACAGATAGCTTTTGTTTGTTAAAGCAATGTTCTTGTTTCCTTCAAAAATACCACTAGAAATGAACACTGTTAAAAATTATTTGGTCTATGCTCATTTTTGCTGAACACTAAATGAATAGTTGGCCAAAAAGGAGAGCTGTTGCAAGAATAAACCTTGTACAAAAAGTGTCAGAAGTAAGCTGGTCAGAAAGGTGTTGTTGGTCAGCTGGTCAGAAAGGTGTTGTTGGTCAGCTGGTCAGAAAGGTGTTGTTGGTCAGCTGGTCAGAAAGGTGTTGTTTTAAGAATGTTGACAATACTTGTACAGAGAGCTGTTGTTGGTCAGCTTGTCAGAAAGATGTTGCTGCAAGAATGCTGACAATACTTGTACAGAGAGGTGTTGTTGGTCAGCTGGCCAGAAAGGTGTTGCTGCAAGAATGTTTACAATACTTGTACGGAAAGGTGTTGTTTTAAGAATGTTGACAATACTTGTACAGAGAGGTGTCATTGGTCAGCTGGACAGAAAGCTTAAAAAATATAAATGTTGCGGGTAGAATCTTGCCAGAAGCACTTGTGCAGCCATTAGGACACTACAGACTTTTAGAAAGAAATTAAGTACGGAACAAGTATCTGATCTAGAAAACTATCAGGTCTGTCTGCAAAGACAACACAATAGCCATTATTACCTGTAAAATGAAGTAGTTTGCACAGATTACGGCAGATTTCATGTTCATTATAAGTGGTGAAAGGCCTATAACCATCAGCCGGGTATCCATTTGGCCACACACTCTTTCAGCGTAAGCTCAGCTAGATTTTGAAAGCTCTGTTAGGTTATAATCAATAGTGACAGAGACTACTATTATTACCAGAATTTAAAATGATATTTCTCACCTATCATTTATCATGTTTTAATTAATTTAACAATTTTTTTTTCCTTTCTAACAGTATTCAGTTGAGATTTTCAATAACTTAACCAGAACTGTGTAATAATTTGGCCTGTCCATCATAACAATCATAAAGAATAGATTTCTTTGAAATAAAACAAAAATTTATATAATTTCCAAATGTTTCCCCAAACTCCATAACAAAATATGAAAGGAGAATCATTTGATACCTTGCTATACCTGAAAACTTCCAGACTGTAGGAGCATGTACATCTCATTACAGAGATGTCAGGGGTCATATGTATTACAACAGCCCGCGTTAATTTAAGGAAGTGATGACAGCCAATGACTGACCTGGATAAGTAGGGGTTCACCCCTACTAACGAAAGAAATAGGCAGTTCTACCTAATCTGAGTTTACAGAAATGCCAGTACAATTAGAAACTTACTCAGGCAGAATAAAGGTTTAATGGGACGTCAGAGATCACTGCGATTATAGACTCGTCATCCTGCCTAGTATTTCTATCTACATCAGCCTCACAAGGTCGAAGAAATACAGAAGCCACAGTGATATGTGCTACTATCTATTTTGAAAACTGAAATAACATTTTTTTAAAGAAAAATAACTTAAAATTTTGTTTTTGGTTATTGAAAAATACTTTGAAATTTTATACTCTTTTGGTTTTCAAATTTGATCTCTATTTGTTTTTGGACCATTTACCACAGTATTGGGTTAAAGCTGGTTACTATAGAATGGTGACTTGGCTGATATTGAAAAATACTTTGAAATTTTATACTCTTTTAGATTTTAAATTTGATCTGTAGTATCTGATTTTGGACGTTTTACCACAGTATTGCCTTAAAGCTGAATACAATAGAATTGTGACTTGGCTGACAATATCTATACAGTGTTTCTCGTAATAGGTGTAACTGTCTTATATCAGTAGTGTTCCAACATGTTGCACTCTTTTCAAATTTTCTCATGTTTGCAAACCTCTGCTAATGCCCTTGCACATTAACAGGAATATGTGAGGGGGAGGAGAACCCTGCAAAAATAGCAACCAGACAACAATAGCTTCGCTAAATTTAGACCAACATATACATATATATATTAAAAGCATGTTCTCCAATGTTTCAGTTTTTAATCACCACCGTTGTAAAGATCGCATTGAAATCAGAGAAAGTTTTTAAGTTTTGTCACTTAAACATGCCAAAGACTGCACACTTCAGAATGTCACACTTGATACAATGTTAGTGTATACAAGGAAGCTGGGGCGAGAGGCGTGGAGTGCCCAGACAGCTGACCTGATCAGACTGGAGGCCACACTGTGTACACCCACTCTCCACTTGTCCCGTCTCGAGTGCTCACAGGACACACAGTACACATGCCTCTGCCTCATCTTGTAGGGTACAGGTCATGTTTGTTTAATTTACCGCATCTCTTAATGATAAATAAAAAAAATTGGGAATATGAGGATTGATTTTTCTGGTCAATTACCTAATTGTATTTAATTCCAGCCTTAAGGACTCTGTATAGTATTACAACAGAAAGCCTGTGTACAATACATAGGGAACTCAGCCCGGAATAGCTGCTCTGATTTATTCTCTGTCTTATGTAAAAAAATCTTCCCAGACATCACTGCTGGCATCTCATCTCTGTACAAGTTGTACCGTGTAACAACTAAAACACATCAGTAACATACAGCTCTAGGAAGAAGATTGAAATACTCGCATGATCTAAGATTGTAGGCATAGCTAAAAATGTTCATGTTTGTATCACTGAAACACAAGATTATGCCGGTTGGACCTTAGTCATAGTAAGGTCGCAAAAATTCTGTATCGGTAAAATCCTGACCCTTTTTTTAATTCAAATTATCAAAATGTTGAAATGTAAGGAGAAAAATTACCTCTACCACTCAAGAAAAGTGGAAAAGATGTTTCTTCAGGAAAAAGCCAAGGCACTCCATAGATCTTCACACTACCAAAAGTTTTCCTTCCAGTTCAATTGGGAGAGTGTTAGACCACAGAAAGCTCAGTTTTACAGGTTCAATGAATTTTTTCTGTTATATTTGGTACCACTAAGTTTCCCTTTTAGATAAATTGGGAAAGTGTCAGACCAAGGGAAGCTTGGGTTACAGTTTCAATGAAGCTTTCCTTTTTCATTTGGTGCCACTAAATTTCACATTCAGTTAAATTGGTAAAGCCTCTGACCAAGTGAAGTTGTGGGTCACAGGTTCAATGAAGCTTTCCTTTTTCATTTGGTGCCACTGAATTTCACATTCAGTTAAATTGGTAAAGCCTCTGACCAAGGGAAGTTCTGGGTCACATGTTCAATGATGCTTTCCTTTTTCATTTGGTGCCACTGAATTTCACATTCAGTTAAAATGGTAAAGCCTCTGTTTCTAAGTGCATAAATAACAGTACACCTCTTCAGCTCAACTAGTAGAGAGGTTCTAACTCTAGAGGAGGCCAACTTCTTGCAATTCTATTACAGAGGAACGTTACCATGAAATGCATTGCATGGTAAACCGTCAATTTTAAAAGATGATGCAAAAAATAAGAGATTTTGTATGAAAGCTAACAAAACTCACCTTCATCACACTATGAGAGATGATTGAGGTGATTAAAAAGTCAGTTTCACCTTTAATTTGTAGTAAAAAGAAACTTATTATTAATAAGAAATTACAATGCTTGTAATTATAACTAACTACAGATTTGAGTTCTGTAACTACAAACCCTCAACAAATAACCAAGGCTCCATGAAATGTCTGGCATTCTGCTCCGATGTGTAAAACCTAATAGGGATCATCATAACACTAAATAGAGACCAAACCAATTTTTCCTTTGGCGTTTAGCTTTGCTTTTGTTTGTACTTTTTATTTTTTCCTGCAGAAAAATTCCTCTCCACGTTCCAGAAAATTACCAACAATCACATTCAATGAGTATTGAGATTCTTACAATTTCAAACCAATTATTTTTTTGCATATTGACATGACCTAAAAAATACTTGAGCTGGTTTGAATCCATCAAGAAATTACCAAAATGCCAGAAGTGATTTCAAAGACAACATGATGTGTGAATATGTACAAAAAATATGTCTGCTTTTTACAAATCTTGACAGGTGATGTAGTGAATATCATGTAACAATCAGGAATTCTGACAAGATTTCAGAGTACTTGAACCTTCAAACTTGTTAAACTGATATTAAGATCTCTTCTGATTTTTGAAACTATGACAGGTTTTAACAAAATGTGCAAATTTTAATCGCATTCACATCTGTAGAGTAACTGAAGCCCTAATAAACTCAACTTTTGTCGTAGAAACTTGTTGCTGTATCTATAGACACTTGTCCCTGTATCTTGTAGAAATTTGTTGCTGTATCTATAGCTGTATCTATAGACACTTGTTCCTGTATCTATAGACACTTGTACCTGTATCTATAGACACTTGTACCTGTATTATAGACACTTATCCCTGTATCTATAGACACTTGTACCTGTATCTATAGACACTTGTCCCTGTATCTTGTAGAAACATGTTGCTGTATCTATAGACACTTGTCCCTGTATCTATAGACACTTGTCCCTGTATCTACAGACACTTGTCCCAGTATCTATAGCCACTTGTCCCTGTATCTATAGACACTTGTTCCTGTATCTATAGACACTTGTCCCTATATCTTGTAGAAACTTGTTGCTGTATCTATAGGCACTTGTCTCTGTATCTATAGACACTTGTTCCTGTATCTATAGACACTTGTCCCTATAGACACTTGTCTCTGTATCTATAGACACTTGTCTCTGTATCTATAGACACTTGTTCCTGTATCTATAGTTACTTGTCCCTGTATCTATAGATACTTGTCCCTGTATCTATAGATACTTGTCCCTGGTATTTATAGACACTTTTTCCTATATCTATAGATACTTGTCCCTGTATCTATAGACACTTGTCTCTGTATCTATAGACACTTTTCCCTGTATCTATAGACACTTGTCTCTGTATCTTGTAGACACTTGTCCCTGTATCTATAGACACTTGTCCCTATAGACACTTGTCTCTGTATCTATAGATACTTGTCTCTGTATCTACAGACACTTGTCCCTGTATCTATAGACACTTGTCCCTGTATCTATAGACACTTGTCCCTGTATCTATAGACACTTGTTCCTGTATCTATAGACACTTGTTGCTGTATCTATAGACACTTGTTGCTGTATCTATAGACACTTGTGCCTGTATCTATAGATACTTGTCCATGTATCTTCTTGGAACATTTTGCTGTATTTTTAAATGCAACATTTTCACAATATATAATTAGATTAAGACTTTTGCTTTCAATTATTAAATCATTATTTACACATATAACTTCACATTTTCCCATACTTGTGTGATGGACACACATCTCTTCACATTTCCCTGTACTTGTGATGGACACACATCTCTTCACATTTCCCTGTACTTGTGTGATGGACACACATCTCTTCACATTTTCCTGTACTTGTGATGGACACACATCTCTTCACATTTTCCTGTACTTTTGATGGACACACATCTCTTCACATTTCCCTGTACTTGTGATGGACACACATCTCTTCACATTTCCCTGTACTTGTGTGATGGACACACATCTCTTCACATTTCCCTGTACTTGTGATGGACACACATCTCTTCACATTTCTGATGGACACACATCTCTTTACATTTTCCAATACTAGTGTGATGGACACACATCTCTTCACATTTCCCTGTACTTGTGTGATGGACACACATCTCTTCACATTTCCCTGTGCTTGTGATGGACACACATCTCTTTACATTTTCCAATACTTGTGTGATGGACACACATCTCTTCACATTTCCCTGTACTTGTGTGATGGACACACATCTCTTCACATTTCCCTGTACTTGTGTGATGGACACACATCTCTTCACATTTCCCTGTACTTGTGTGATGGACACACATCTCTTCACATTTCCCTGTACTTGTGTGATGGACACACATCTCTTCACATTTTCCTGTACATGTGATGGACACACATCTCTTCACATTTTCCTGTACTTGAGATGGACACACATCTCTTCACATTTCCCTGTACTTGTGATGGACACACATCTCTTCACATTTCCCTGTACTTTCCTGTTCTTGAGATGGACAGACATACTATGATAACAAACCACAAGACTTAAAGATATTTTGAAATCTAATTCTAATCTTTGTAACATAATAAAAACTTAAATGAAAAAAATGATAAAAATGCCTCAAAATATCTTTGTTTCCAGATGTATGAATCATTTTTGAGGTTAACACCATTTTGACAAGTTGTTTTGGTGTTAATGCGTTCCTGTCATTACGAAGAAAAATTCCGACAAGTTGCAACTGTTCTTAACAGTATGATTTACCAATAAAGATAAAATATGTTTTTTCAAAACAAACAAAAAAAAAAAAAACCCAAAAAATCCAACATTTCTCTGAGGAATGAGTTTAGTTATAGTAGGTGTTTATATGGGTAGACTTCCATACAATCCAGTCTAAAATTAACACTGTGCTTTTGTTAAAGTCTTTCCACTCCTGCAGAAACAATACTGGAAAAGACATTTATAGCTCTGCTTGTGAAAAAATCTGATGCCAGGTACAAGTCAGAACATTTGTTTCAAGATTAGCAGGATTTATGACAAAATTTAGTGTCGAGATAAGCGGAAGAGTTACAAAAACAGATTACTACTGACAGCACTTCACGTATATATGTTGCAGATAAGACCTGATGCTAGTTGAAGTAAAGATAAAACAATTCCTTCAGATGTTTCTTATAAGTAAACAACAAGACAACAACATACACCTGAACTTGTATTTGAAGCAACATTACTCCAACTGATCGAACAAGTTCTGATGAAGCAGCATTTCATCGACTTAAACAAATTGCAATGAAGTAATGCTAATTAATCATATCAACTGAATTCTGCTTTGGTACATTATCTTTGTGTTGGTAATGTCAGTAGAAGTTATTATAACACAACCAGTAGAAGATCAGAGCATGACGTTTCGATGACTACACCGTCAGCTTCATCAGACAAATGACCAGTGTGCAGCATACAAACACTGACGCATGTAGTGCATGAGACGGTACTGAACTGTCTGAAATCTTCCACAGGTTTTGTTATAAAAACTTCTATTCTAATGAACTCTATGTAGTTTGTGACTAATGCAAGCATTTCCATGACTGAATCAGTATAAATACAAATACAGCACAAAAAAGAAAGGCGATCATAGAAGGGGTTTATTGAATTCATGAGAAATGAATCTACATATTTCTTGAATTCACTGAAGTCATAAACCACAATTTGTCATTATCATGTATAATAATATAATTGTAGTTATGACACTATCTAACGCTAAATAATAGTTGTAAATTATGTACTAACTCTCCTCTCTGAATAGCTGCCAAAGTGTCCACAACATGGCTCCTCTATGTAAGTTACATGTATAATGTAGGTCAAGGAGAGCAAGGCGAGATAACTCAACAGAACTGAATTACAGGAAATTCCTTCTGTTCCATCTATTTAAACTATATCTATAGACACTGTATGTTTTTATTAAAATAAATCTGATATTCTAATTGTTAACTAGTTGATTTACACATTTTCATTTTAATTTAAACTTCTAAATATAAAATAAAAAAAAAACCCAATAATATTAACTACAGAATGTACGTTTTACTGATTTACCGAGATTTTCAGATAATCGTTACATCTTATCTTAAGCTCCCCTATATTGCTTAGCTAAAATTTACATCTAATTAGGCCTCTAATTAACACTTACTACAACTGTGGGCAGTGAAGATGAACCCTTTATGATTATTCTAGATAACTGTTAAAATTACAAGGGGATTTCTTTAAAAAAAATTTTGCAGGAAATGCTAAAAACCAACAAATCTGTTAGATCATAAAACTTTAAAGAAGTGATCCAGGTACAAATGCATCTTAAAAAGACATGTGAAAATGCCAGAGTGAAACCATTAATTAGTCTTAAACACATGGTATTCTTTCTTTTGATTTCTTGCAGTTACAATGAGAAGATATATTTTGCAAAGTTCGCTGCACACAAGTATGCAGGCAGAGCAGTTAATGTCATGTTAACCTATTACAGATGCGTTCACCATTTTCTGGCCAAGATTTGAGGAAAATTGGACTCTGAACAAGAGACTATTAATATGTCAGCAGTTGCACAAGATCAGGAAGAGATTTTGTATGCAGTGTACACCTGCTGTGTTGTAATCTATATGTATTTCTTTAATAGGAAATGCATGTGCATCTGACACACTTCCCACTGAAATGTACATCTAGAATTCTTTACCAATTCTGATGCTGGTGCTGAAATACACAAAAATTGTAATCCTGATATATTTAACATAAGATATGGGGTTTTCTTTTTATCAAATAATGAAGTCTAGTCCATTTTCTCTTTATCTGTAGCTGTTTTTTTTTTCCAAAGTTTTTAGTTGTTTTGACAATCTAAAAATATTTATGATAAAAGACTCCATAAAAATTTAAGAGATATGAAATAAAATGTTTCAAAAGCAAAAATAATCAGTGAAAAAACATCGTTGTACAAAATTACTCTGATTCTTTCAAGATTATGCGAGTTTCTATCTCACTGTTTTTTAAAGACAGTTAAGATTTCAGGTTAATATCCCACTGCTTCATAATTTCTGAAAAACCCGAGTTCAGCTTGTTGTCTAGTCGACATGAGATATGAAAATGGAAACCTATTGGTCAGATGATGTTTCAACATCAAATAGAAGTGAGAAAAAGTTGTACTAAAATACAAACTCACTTGACATCCTAGTTGCTTTTACACATGTATATATAGTTTTACTTAAATGCTTAAACACTTCATTTAATCTCTAAGATAAAAAAAAACACTTTAGAACTGCACCATTTTCTTTAGCAGGGATCCCAGGCTAAATGGGTACAAGACATTAAAAAAAGGGAAAAAAGAAAACAAAAACAGGTTTGAAATTTATGAATTTTCCCACCTCCCACCAAACAGCTATTATCTTAAAATACATTTACAGAAGTTAATTATGAAATTTGACCTTTGACCTTTTCACAATTACCCATGACCACCCAAGCATGATTAGGTGTACAACATGATGATAATATGATAATATAGGGTAAATATGTGCCACGACCTCAGATACGACATTGATTCAAAATGGAATGCCACAGAACACCACAAAATGCCACATAACAAATGGACAAGTGTCACACCATATTCCACACGTTTCCTCTAGAAGAATTTCAAGGATTTGTCCGCTGAAAGGCCGAACAACCATAACAGTAGACATAAAACCTGTTATATGAATAAGTATTAGATGAATGAACTACTTCTAAAGACCATGCAATTTATGAAAGCTTTGAATAATACTAATTTATAAATTATAAATGTTCTGTGCATGAACAACGCTGTCAAATCACCACTGTCCGTCACAGAAATGTTTAACTAAAGTGTTAATAACAATTAACCTAATATAGTTAATGAAGAAATATTGAAATAAAATTACTTCATCAAGCTGTGATCACCAAACACTGTTATATATATTAATTACCTGGTGATTTGTGACTTGTAATCTACCTTTCTTTCTGTCCAATACACTACATATGATCATCTGTATTTCCGACTAACACATATTTATATACATTTTACTTACAATATACTGTGTTCATATTTCAGCCCTGTCAGCAGATAGGTATCAGATGTAAATTTTATTTTCTTTATAGTAAAGCCTATTTCTTAAATAAATTCAATATTTTTAATCTGATTTCATATACAAATTATAAATTTAAAATTAGAAAAGATTCTGCTGGCATTTTTACACAGGATCATAATTTTCTTATCAACGATCTGTGACATTGTAAATCAACATATATCTGTCTTTGAATTTAAAGTATTTACCAACCTTGTTTATCTCTCCAATCTTTGTAGGGATCTGAAATGCACTGTTTATTAAATAGGCAATAATTTTATGAGGATATTCATAATGGCCATTTAGACCCATCACACGATGATGACACACGAACCCAGAATGTAGTTACGTAACCAGAAAATGGAAATTGGTCACAAGAGATTAACTTTAAATGTGATGATACAAAAATACAGATATATCCTACTTGGTTTCCTTTTGGATTGATTTGTGTGAGATCTTTTATAGAAAATACATTTATTTAATGGTTATTTCACAAGGATAACTTTTTATTCAGTTTGTGAGCTATGGTGTCTGTGGAGTTTAGGGACGATTTGAACCCTGGTAGGCATTTTGTATAATTCTTTAACTATTGCCCTGGGTATTTAGGGTTTAGGGATATACAACTTTGACAAATTTTGTATAATTTGTTAACTGTTGCCCTGGGTATTTAGGATTTAGGGACATTCAACTTTGACAAATTTTGTATAATTTGTTAACTATTGCCCTGGGTATTTAGGGTTTAGGGATATACAACTTTGACAAATTTTGTATAATTTGTTAACTGTTGCCCTGGGTATTTAGGATTTAGGGACATTCAACTTTGACAAATTTTGTATAATTTGTTAACTATTGCCCTGGGTATTTAGGATTTAGGGACATTCAACTTTGACAAATTTTGTATAATTTGTTAACTGTTGCCCTGGGTATTTAGGGTTTAGGGATATACAACTTTGACAAATTTTGTATAACTTGTTAACTATTGCCCTGGGTATTTAGGGTTTAGGGATATACAACTTTGACAAATTTTGTATAATTTGTTAACTGTTGCCCTGGGTATTTAGGATTTAGGGACATTCAACTTTGACAAATTTTGTATAATTTGTTAACTATTGCATTTACAACTTTGACAAATTTTGTATAATTTGTTAACTGTTGCCCTGGGTATTTAGGATTTAGGGACATTCAACTTTGACAAATTTTGTATAATTTGTTAACTATTGCCCTGGGTATTTAGGATTTAGGGACATTCAACTTTGACAAATTTTGTATAATTTGTTAACTGTTGCCCTGGGTATTTAGGGTTTAGGGATATACAACTTTGACAAATTTTGTATAACTTGTTAACTATTGCCCTGGGTATTTAGGATTTAGGGACATTCAACTTTGACAAATTTTGTATAATTTGTTAACTGTTGCCCTGGGGATTTGGGATTTGGGGACATTTAACCTTATATGACTTTTCAGGTCACAGTTCGTAAACCGTTGTCCAGAGTATGTTGGGTTCCCAGATGGTTTATAAGTATTGCCCAGTATGTGTGAGATTTATGGATGTTAAAGATTTTTATGTCATTGTCAGTAGATACATAGGATTTAGTGAAGTGCAGTGGGGTCGTGATGTTGGGTAGCACTTTCTGCTAACTCAAAAAAAGCAAAGGAATAGAATTGAAAAAGCAACTGGAAATTTTCCAGCATGATTAACATAATATAACTCAGCTGAAATAATTTTATTTGTTGACGGTGTAAATATATGTAGTGATGCCATATATTGTGTACAATGAACTAACAGTCCCACTATACATAAAGGATAAGTGTTCCATTATTTGGTTGATTGTTGTGTTGTGTGGATCTATATTCAGTTAAGTTATTTACAATGCAAAAGCATTCCAAACCACTTCAACATAAATTACACAACTTACTTTCAGCATTATCGTAAATTATTTTCTGAAGTGAAAGAAGTAAATTCTGGCATCAATAAAAAAGGCCATAACTCAATATTTTTCATTAGTTTAAAAAAAAAATGAGATGATGTCATAATAAAACAATTTTGTTTCAATTTCATTTTAAGGGTGATAACTCTAAAAAAAGAATGACACTGAATTTTGTCTCCTACTTTCCTATCGAAATAGACAGGAGATACTTTTGTTTCCAAATTTGTCTCTTTCTCTTTTGAAAAGTTGAAACATTTTTGATTATCAAGATATACATACATAAAATAAGACCATATCTTTATCATGTTTCACAACTTTCCTTCGGTTTCTCTTCACCATTGTAAAATAAGGCTGAACAAAATGGGTGGGAGTTATCTCTATTGAGTTTCTCTTGTCTAGACGTTTAAGAGCTCAATTTACCAAATCTCAACTTTTGTTATGGTTTTTGTACATTGCATTAAGGACAATTAATTATTTTAAAACTCTTCCCATGCCTCAATAAATAAATAAAACATTATCTAATTGATTTCATTGCCAGTAATAGATTACATTCACATGATCAATTGCCTATGAGCATGTGTTAGAATTTACAAAAGAAAGACAAAAATTTAGAATCTCCATGTTATTTCTGACCAATAGGTTATCATGTAACAGATATGAGACTGTAAGGATATGTTTGATTGCCCAACCCAACATCCTTTATTCAACATTAAAAAAAAAATGAGGTGTAAAAGTTAAACCTCATTATCTCAAACTCATATAACTTAAAGACCCCATTTAATTCAAAGTATTTCATTTGTGCTGGCAAAATTTCACACAAAATATTTGAACACACTTAAACAAAAATTTCTCTGATAACTTGAGGTTTACCCCCATGGTTCCGCTAACTTTGAGATAATAAGTTCAACTATATTTATATGAAACAGCCTTTAGTATTAAGCAACTAACTAGGTCTACACTATTAGCATGCCATAGCTGTTTATACCTTGAATCCTTTTATATCTTTAAATACACAAACATCAGCTATTTGCCCTGCACTTAGAATGTATAATTGTATGTGATTGCAGCAAGCATGTGTATTGCTCCCTCTTCAAGCACAGGTGCTCCACCTATTGACTTGAAATGTGAGGTAGAAAGGTCTTCCTATCGTGTAACCAATACGACAGTAACAAGATTTGTACTTCAGCCAAAGTTTTAAGTAGAAACACTCAAAGGAAACACTAATATTACAATAGGTTTTTATCAGAAAATGTTGATATCATTGAGACATGTATATATTTTGAGTTTTGGACCTATTCCCGAAATACGCCATGAAAGGTTCAGTTGACCATTCTGTAATTTAAATACTAAGATTGTCTGTACTATTTTCAGTCTGATTATTATAATTTTACATGTTTTTAGTTCAATGATCTATTCTTTTATGTTAATGTATAATTTGTATTGTTTCCTGCACCGAATCATATCAGTTCTGTTGGATCTAACTCTTTGTATTCCGTTGTTACGATATGTTACTGTTCCTTTACTATCTAGTTAGAACAAAGCTTTCCAAGTGCCTTTCACATTTTAAGTGCTTGTGTTCATGTTGTGATGTCACGATATTGAGTACAGAGTGCTTTGAAGAATACAGAAATTTTAATTAATGCTAATTTCATTTGTGTAAAATCATCTTTAAGTCTAGTAATAATTAAAAGTAAGTCAAACAAATTCAGGAAAGTGGAAATGTGGTCAAAATAAATTTTTTGTTAATATTAGCCACTGGCAGAGTGCAGAGCTGTGACCTATGCTCCATGCCTTTCAATCCTGGGAGAATTATTCCCAGATAGATCAAGTCCTGAGACTTCTCATTCTGGACCTGAACAAAACACGATCTTACACATGTTACTTGTATAGTGCTTCACTCCTAATATTTCAGATATGATGAAGTACTTCCTGTTTCTAATATCTGAGATATGATGCAGTACTTCCTGTTTGTAATATCTGGGATATAATGCAGTACTTCCTGTTTCTAATATCTGAGATATGATGCAATACTTCCTGTTTCTAATATCCGAGATATGATGCAGTACTTCCTGTTTCTAATATCTGAGATATGATGAAGTACTTCCTGTTTCTAATATCTGAGATATGATGCAGTACTTCCTGTTACTAATATCTGGGATATAATGCAGTACTTCCTGTTTCTAATATCTGAGATATAATGCAGTACTTTCTGTTTCTAATATCCGAGATATGATGCAGTACTTCCTAGTTCTAATATCTGAGATATGATGAAGTACTTCCTGTTTCTAATATCTGAGATATGATGCAGTACTTCCTGTTACTAATATCTGGGATATAATGCAGTACTTCCTATTTCTAATATCTGAGATATAATGCAGTACTTTCTGTTTCTAATATCCGAGATATGATGCAGTACTTCCTGTTTCTAATATCTGAGATATGATGAAGTACTTCCTGTTTCTAATATCTGAGATATGATGCAGTACTTCCTGTTTCTAATATCCGAGATATGATGCAGTACTTCTTGTTTCTAATATCTGAGATATGATGCAGAACTTCCTGTTTCTAATATTATGGATCCAGGTTATGCTTTCTCCTGTTACATAATAATAATTATCATAACATTTTTACATACAATTCACTATGTCCTATTAACATTACCATGTAGCACATTGCTTTGCCATCATGTAGATCAAAGTTATCTATATACTACATAACATGTGATTTATTTTGATCATTTTCTCTTCCACAGACTGCCTTGATGTACTGAACCGAGGCCACACGACAAGTGGTGTGTACTATGTAACACCTACATACTCCTCATGCTCTATCCCAGTTTGGTGCGATATGGAAACTCCACCTGGTGGCTGGTTATTGATTCAAAAGAGAAAAAACGGTGCAGTTGACTTTGATCGATTTTGGAATGAATACAAAGACGGATTTGGTAACGTGGTGTCTGAATTCTGGATCGGACTGGACAATATGTTTCTCCTGACCAATCAGGACCACTACGAGCTGCGTGTGGACTTGTGGGATTTTGATGACAATCGTGTGCATGCTCTTTATAAAAATTTCAAAATTGACGGGGAGCGCGACAAATACCGATTACATATTAGCCATTATGAGGGAAGTGCTCAAGACAGTTTAGAAATGCACAAAGGTATGAAGTTTAGCACACCTGATCAGGACAACGATAACTGGAATAACTACCACTGTGCACGCGAGTGGACATCTGGATGGTGGTATAACAACTGTTGGTCTGCATTACTCAACGGACAATATCACAATCGATCTGATGTTAAATTCAGAGGGATTACATGGAATGATTGGAAGCACGAACAACTCGCACGAACGGAAATGAAAATTCGGCCTAGCAGACTTTATCATAACAATACTGTGCCGCACAAGAGATAGGAAATGTTGACTAGTAATAGTGAGATTCAATATTCTTAGTGGATACATCTGTTACTGTGATCAAATGTTTCAAGTGTAATAATGACAATGACCAAAATCTTGGGCAGCAAAACACTTGAAGGCAATAGAACACTATATGATTGATATATTCTCTAGTACTCCACAAAAGTATTGTGTAAAACAATGGAAAATGCATAGAAATTGTTTGCACAGCTAAATAAGACTGATCCAATGCTTGTTTAGTGTCCTAAGCAACGAAAAAAGATGGTTCACAAACGAAACACTCAAGGTCATAACAGGAGTGAACATTAACCAATTACATTCATTATTGTTGTGCTTAAAGGCTACTGCAGCTGTGATACAGAACCTTATATTTGTGTTGAGTTACTTCCGGATAACGTACGGCACAGGACATTTCACTGTTACCAACCATATTCCTAATTCCCATTCTAGGAAGCACCAAAACTCTGATGAAGTTAAGGCTATATAATACCAGAGTAAATTATCAAGGGGAAGTAACTCAAGACATAATTTGCATTGAACTGACATCAATAGCCAAAAATGACTATGCTCCATGTCTGCTTTTTATAGCAGTAGCTATATACCCAAGAGTGGTGATTTTACAAATATGATAAAAAAATCTGGTGCCATGTATCAATCTGTTTATACAATATTTTCTATTATACAATGGCCAGTATTACATACTAAAGGGCAATCACTGTATATGTATGCATGGCTGAACGAATGTTATTGTATTCCAGTGGTTTGTAAAATCATGAACATTGCTTGATGACTATTCATGACACTCCACTTGTTATTGGTAATGTTCGAATAAAGGTCAAACTATATTATGTCAGGGCTTTCTCCTCCTAACTGGCTAATAAGAATAAGCCCCTCAAAAGTATATACATAATATGTAGATGGATGTGAAAGGAGTGAAAGTTGTTTTGTATAGAGAGAATGTTACAAAAAAATATTTTTATCTCTTTGTGAAAATCCATTGTGATTTTATTGTTTTTTTTCTATTTATAAGCTTAAATATCAATATAATTCCAATACTGAATACATTTTATGTGTTTATAAGAAAAAAGCATTCAATGTTATACATAAGAATTGATATTTCTCATTTATCATGTAAATGATGTTGTCTTCTGATAAATATTGTAAATCAAAAATTACCATTATTATTGAGATTTGAGTGCTGGCCATTTAATCAAAGAGCGTCAAATGGACTTGACTTGAACATATTTTGTTCCAAGGATGTCGAAGTAAAATGTCAAGCAACAGAAATGGACTTCGATGGTATGGAGCTTTTGACTTGTGTCTAGGATAATCCTCGCTGTATGGAGGCATCTGTAGCTTTAAAGTCTCTAAATGACGGAGCTGATGTACATATATTTATACCTATAACCTAGCTTGGTAACATAATAGTAAGGCTGAGGCAGTACAGGACTCGTCAAATGTCAAATCCTGGACAACTATTTTATAACGTGTCTTGGACATACAATGTGTTAAGCACAAACAATATATGTCTATATGTCAAATGATTGGTTTCCAGGTCAACTGCTTCAGGGCAACTGTCTTGGACATACAATGTGTTAAGCACAAACAATATATGTCTATAGGACAACTAATTTGTTTCCAGGACAACTGCTTTAAAATGTGTCTAAGACAACTGATTTGTATCCAAGACAACTGCTTTGTATTCATGACAACTATTTGATGATGTGTGTAGGTCATACAACATGTCTATAAGGATAATTAATTTGTATCATGGACAACAGTTTTACAATGTGTCTAGGACAACTAATTTGTATCCTGAGGACAACAGTGCTTTTATGTGTCTGGGACGAATAATTTGTATGTGTCTAGGACAACTAATTTGTATCCTGAGGACAACAGTGCTTTTATGTGTCTGGGACGAATAATTTGTATCCAGGACAACAGTTTTACAATGTGTCTAGGACAACTGATTTGTATCCTGAGGACAACAGTGCTTTAATGTGTCTGGGACAAATAATTTGTATCCAGGACAACTGTTTTACTATGAGTCTTAAGACATCTAACGCATATCCAGGACAACAGTGTTTCCATGTGTCTAGAACAAGACAACTGTTTTACATACATAAACATGCCTAAAACAACTCATTTGTATCTAAGACTGATAATGTATTAAATTTCAAATTTTGAATTAAATTTAATATACAACAGTTATATAATAGTTCCAAGAACACTGCCATATGATTTTTTTCTTTAAGAATGTATACACAGTTAAATGTGACACAAATTTTACAAAACTAAAAGAGTGACTACAAGTAAAAATGGGTACATGGATACCCTGGATACATGACATCCTCAATATATCACATTCTCAATATATCACATTCTCAATACACAGACACCCCGAGATACACAGACACCTGAGATACGTAGACGCCCGAGATACACAGACACCTAAGATACACAGACGCCCGAGATACACAGATACCCAAGATACACAGACACCCTCAGATACACAGACACCCGAGATACTTAGACGCCCGAGATACACAGACACCCAAGATACACAGATGCCCGAGATACACAGACACCCTGAGATACACAGGTGCCCAAGATACACAGACACCCGAGATACACTGACGCCCGAGATACACAGACTCCCGAGATACACAGACACTCGAAATACACAGACTTCTTGCATACATCAACTTCCCAGATGCATCAACATTCCAGATACATTGAAATTCTGGATACACCACAACTTGGAAAAGCTGACATTCTTGATACACCAATGTCTTGACGACATCATGTGACTTCCTGATACATTGACTTGCTGGAAATGTCCTCGATACAATTCTACCATTATCGTGGACAGAATATCGAGCACCAATCACGGAATAGTGTGATAAGAAGTGGTCATCAAACTATTACCAATGGCAAACATGACCTCTAGTGGCCTAGGGAATATAGACAACTGAAAACTATTTTTCTGTGAAAAGTATTAAATGGCATATTTTCGCAGAACAGCAGTATCAAATCAAAAGTGTTGCCATGTGACTGAGACAATCTGGTGAAGTTACTGTGGGCGAAAAACAGCAGAAAAGCAGAGAATTATACCTCTGTATTAGGATTATACTGCTGTAATTAACTAAGACTGGCAGTTGCCCAGACAGGTTTCGGAATTTATTGGTCAGTCATATTATACAACTGGTGCTTCTTTATAAGACTGACAGCTGATTATGTGTTCAAGTGACAATGTTGCTAAGTGTCTTAATCACTGCAGTGCCTGAAATCTATCTGCCTTTGATCAATGAATGATATAGCTTGATCACGGTACCTTGCATTTGTTTTAATGCTCTCAACTGCTAATGTGTAATAAACAATTTAAAACTTGTACAGTTGTTGTGATTAGATGACATACAACAGAAATCATTTGTAGCTGCATTATTTTCATTGTTTATTGCATTTATGAGGTAAATGTCCAAACAAAAGGCTCAATAGTCCTGTATCACTCATCTATTCTGTAGCTCATAAGGGAAGCCTTGTTGAAAAGGTAGATCCAGAAAGCAGAAAATGTTTTTAAACATGTATTTTAAACATTTCTTTGTATTAAGTTCAATGAAGAAAAGAAATATACCTTAAGTTGCTTTATTCATTCAAAGTTTATTTGAATGGCTCATGTAATTTGGAAATTGGTGAAGGTCATTTATTTGAACAAAGTTAGAAGCTCTTCATCCCAGCATTAAGCTGAATTATAGTCATTTGAAAATTTGATGATCCTGGGCCTTTATGTTATAAGATTTGAATACCTTTGACCTCTGTGACCTTAAAAGAAGGTCAAGGTAATTCATCTGATCATGAACAAAATTGGAAGCCATTCATCAGACCATATAACTGACCAAAATATCTTGTTTCTTTCCATTTTCATCTTGATAAGATAGTCGTCAGCAAATTTCAAGATATCTGACCCATCTGGCCTTCAAAGTGTATCAATGTCATTTATTTCAACAAATTTGATGGCCTTCAGAATGCTACTGGCCTTTTTGTGACTGAGGTGATATTTGAAGATTTTTACAATGACCCTTTGACCTTGAAAAAAGTCAGTGTCATTTAACTGAATACACTACAAAGCCACTGGCTCAATATCTTGAATCTAGGAGGGAGGGGAGGAAATCTTGAAATCCCCAGAGAAAAAACCATTGACCTGTGGCCAGTATCTGGCAACTGCCCAGTTACAGTACATCAAATCAACTACAAATAGCCGTGGTACAATGAAAATATGGTTCATGCGAGGATGCCGAAATGTGTTATAGTTGTAAACAAGAGGCCCAAGGGGCTTGCATCTCTCACCTGGATTTCAAAGAAGAATTTCAAAGAAGACAAATTATTTCTGAAAGAATTTCCCTATTGGGTCCTGAACTTTTAGTCAAGTAGAAATCAGATTTACTAATTGTAAAATTTGCTTCAGACCAAACTTGAGAAATATCCTTCTATAGAAACAAAATTTATAAGAACTTATAGTTACCATTTTGAGCCCCACACCTCTGATGTCAGGCTCCTTGTTGATACAAAATTAAGTTCATTACAATAAGAAATGCTTCAGACCAAATCAGAACAGAAATCTAAATTTCTCTTTATCCAATAATGCACCAGGCCAAATTTGGGCAAAATCCAATCATTCCTAAATGAAGAGTAGGATTTTAAAGAATTTGCTCTGTTTCTCCTACTGGGCCTTGACACTCCTACCCATGGGAGTCAAGAGACTATACTTATACAAACTAGGTTTCCCTTTACCCAGGTATGCTTCAGATCAAATTTAGGCGAAATCTGTTCAGTCATTCATCATTCATGACCAGTAGTGATTTTTAGTAGTAACTTGCAGGACGATGGACAGACGGCAGATGCCAGGCCATAGCATAAGCTCATCAGCATGTCAGACCATGTAAGCTGAAGACTAAAACTTTGGTTTGAAACAAAACTAAAATATTCATTTGAACAATCTGGTCAGTTCTTTGCCAAAAAAAAAATGGAAAAAAAAAAACAAATTGGTCTAGTGAATTAGATATACAAGAGAGTTACGTTGTATGGTGGTCAGACTGTGATATTAGAAGAAAACAAAGGGCAGTAACTCTGTATGAAGAGGGAGTGAGACACAAACTATATATTAATATTCTAGTAAAGATAAAGGGACATAAAGTAATGAAGTCAACAAATATCTTAAAAAAGAAACAGAATTTTATCACGTGAAACTAGCTTTAAAGTCAGACAAGTTTCAAGACCTTTGAGGATGGGATAAGGCCCCGATTTCATGATTTTATGCAAAAACACACCCATTTTGTCTGAATTATTTTCTAAAACTGCAGATTTCATAATTGTCAAAAAAAACCTTTACAGTAGAAAGGATGAGTATTTATTATTCAGAAATGAGTTAGTATCCTGTTACAACACCTGTTCATTAATACAGACGATTACAGAGTACATGAAGGTTTAGGGAAATACACACTGACCACAAAACCACATTTATATGACCAGAACCAGATATCTTCACCAGTCATGATCATTTCACCATGAATAATTCAGATAATTCCAGGAATATACCCAGTATTATCACGATGTCAACTTTTAACCATTTTTTACACAAGCTATACACCTAGTGCTCATTAATTATTGTCTCATTAGTATGGCAGATAAGACGAAAATATCTTCACCATGACATATAATATTTATCCTCCAATAACCCACAGGTCGACACATATATTCTTTCTCAAAATAGGGAGATGATCTTCATACAGGCTATGGTTGAAGTAGTTATAAGTGGGCTTATTACCAGATACCAGGTAACCTCAGTATCAAAATGCAGGTCATATGGGCACTGTTAAGTGTGAAATAATGACACCAAGTGAGTGGCGAGTTTAATTAATGTTCCGGATCATCGTACAATTTTAGGGTGTCTGATGTTAGCCAGTACCGTGTCATATAAATTTCATGCTGTCAGGACACTAGGCGTAGTGACCAGTCGATGACCAGTTAATATTGTAGTGTGCCAGATAAGGTCAATTAATGACCCCTGCTGGAGTTTCAAGAGTTTAAACAGACTTTAGAATTCCTTCACTCTCATCTTCATCTCTGATAATTATTACTTTCATCTGTTTGATTGTATCTGTAAATTGTCTGTATCATGCATGTTTTAGTAAGTCCAATGTAAACCTCCGAGCTAGGCACACGTCTACTCATACCTTCCAGTCTTAATACAGTTTAGAACCGAAGACAAGAGTTAATTGTTATTTTCTCTATTGTATCCGGAGGCTGAAGGTAACAGGCACCAGTACTGGATGTGAGTGTACACTGGAATATATGCTTCGAAGAGTATACCGAAATATAGGTATGTCGAAACATTGTCAGCTAATAAGTTTTGCTGATATCTTTCAACGATTGTTGTCAAGCCATAGTCATTTCTACCTTCATTGCTAAAAAGGCCTAAAATGGCAAAACATTAACAAAAGTTTTGAAATAATTTTTTCAGCTAAACTGCTCGAAGGGCAAGTGAACTCATATTGTGCCAAGGAATCTATCCTTTAAAGCTAGCATTTTTTTTCTTAAAACAAATTCTTATTTACAAAGTGACGTTACAGCTACAATTCAAATATTAGGTCAGTTGCAAGCTGGGATGAATGACTTCCCTAGTTTGTTAAAATGAATCAACTTCTCAGAAACCTGAAGTCCCAGGATAATAAAGTAACATCCTGTGATAAAGAGCTAAATAGTTTATGCACATGAATAACCTTGACCCATTTTAAAGGTCACATATACAAAATGTGTTAAAATCTCCAAATAACTTAAGAATACTTCACTTGGGACCTAAGTGAAGAAGGGAATTATGAGTGGAATAAAAGGGCGGTGATAATCCTGGCAGGGGCAGTGAAAATCCTGGAGGGGGCAGTGGAAATCCTGGAGGGAGCATTGATAGTCCTGGAGGGGGCAAAGGAGACCTAGACCTTCCATTTCTTCATTTTCTAGAATAGTCCTCAGTAATTTTGACAGCGAATAAAAACTGCTGAAATCGATTCATCATTCTCTACTTCCAGGACTTTCCCTGCCAAGATTTGATTAAGTTTGTTATTGCTTTGCACCCTATTAACAGCCAGGATCATTAAAGGTAGTGCCAGGTTTGGATGACGGAGGAAAGCAAGAGTTTCCAGAGAAAAACTATTGACCTGCAGCCAGTACCTTGCAACTGTCCCACATAGACCTCAAGTCTGACACCAAGAGGTGGAAGTTTAGTGATAAATATGGTCTGAGATGCTTTAACCACACAACCACACACTCCAATGTACATAAAAACTACCAGCTTATATATGATAGAAAGGCATGTTTTTTTTTTCTTTTTGACTCTGTATTAAAAATTCACCAGCAAAGAAAGTACACAAGTTTGCAGAAGCAAATTGGGCCATTGATGAGTTCATAAGTCTCAGAAAAAGAAGAATTTCTATACATCACAATGGTGACAGGTATCAAGGACTTCCCATGTAAGTGTTCCTGCACACAAAATCCATTTTCATTTTACCAATTAAGAAGTGATCATTAACATAAATGAAGCTGTATGGCTGCGAGCTTTGTGAGCAGATAAGCCAGAGAGAGGTGGACACCTGTTTGTAGAACCCAAGCTATTTGCAACAAGAGTTCCACCAGCCAGTAGATGATATGCCCATCACATGTAAAACGAGCATTTGGAAACAAATGAAAAAAAAACGGGGTGTTAAATGTCCAATCAACACATCAATGTCATTAACAGACAATGCCAGAACCTCCCTATGAAGTATTACATGTATCTGTGTGAAACTACAGGAGCTATCAAGAAGACACTGTTAAGGTAAATGAAATAAGGGGCAATAACTCTGTAAATTGCCAGCCAAAAATTGCAGTTATCAAACTACAATGGTAATGAACCTCCCTATGAAGTTTTAAGTTGATCTGTTGAAAACTAGCTAAGTTATTGAGTGGACATCATGAGTGCCCATCCACACACCCTCTCACATGATAACACACTCATCTTGTGATAGGCATGTAAAAACAGCAATTATCTAAGAATGCTCAACCTCATTCACCTGAGAATCACAATAATTATGACAATTTCATCAATGAATTACAAGAAGTACATCCTACAAGTATTCTGACTAATAGCTCACCACTTATGATGTACACCTTGCCTGGTCTGACCAGCACCACAGTTAAAGACATACTCTACATATTTTCAAATTTGACTCGTCACGTTGGGTAAGACAAAATTCAAGCAAGTGTTCAGAAATAAATATTTTCATCCTGTCAGGATGCAAGTGTAAATATGCATATTTGGAGATGGTACATCCTTAATAGTCCCGGGGTTAGGATCATTTTCGGTCTTCACACCTCTGGAACATTTCATGACAAAATTGAAGGTTCCACATACGATCCTTCGGTGTTCATCAAACGATTCTCAAGGTCGCTTAACATTAGATTGTTATGGCTTAGAAGTTGGGTGTCTTTCCTTTGTAATCTTCAAAAGAAGCATATCAGTGTTTGATTGGTCAATTTTTTTCTCCTGGAACCAATCAAATTGCTTCGCTTGTGCCCTTGATTTTGCCATGACATGTTCCAGGGTTGAAGAGAGTGAAAGTGATCATAAACTTAGGAGTATCAAGGATAGAGACAGCAATATCTTACAAAGTTGGTCTCTCCAGCATGTATCAGTTCAAATATCACTTTCTTAACAGATATAACAAAAATGTCAACATCATTAACGCCGACTCCAAGCTGAAGATCTAAAATTAATATCTACATCTTTCTGGATTTGATTCAGTTTTTTTTCTTGGTTTCGTTTCAACATGGGATGATACCATCGTTATGAAGTCCAATAGTGCAATGTGCTTTGTTTTCCCTGTCAATTGAAATCATTTTACCGGCTGGCGTATTCAATTTTTTCCTAAACATCATAACTGCATCCAAACCTACTTCAAAAGCATTGAATCATTTCAGACTTCATTGTTTGGCTTGTGTACACTTATATCTAACACATCAGCTAATTTCAGATTGATGTTCAAGGAAAAAAGAAAGTGGTAACATTTGTGTTTTAAACATTAAAACGGCTATTCAGAAATCACCATTTTGGTAAGACTGTAAGTAAGGGTCTGCCAGCTCATACTAGTGAAGAGAAAGAAAACAGGAAGAGAGTCCAGCCCAACAATGATCAAATTGAAAAAGCAATTCTAGCTTAAAATGTTACATAATTCTTATTTTTCAAAATCACAGTAACCTTAATGATAAAATCATCTATTAGATGGATTTGCAAACCTTTGAAAAATTATTATGAATATAAATATGGGATTCAGAAATTGTTTCCACCAATTTCTGCTAAAAAAATTTCACATATTTTTGAAAACGAAGAAGAGACATTGGCGTAATGCACAAACTATACCTCCACCATATTCTTAGAAAAAATTGTAATTAATATAAATATGACCTTCTCAAATTGTCTGCACTGATTTCTACTAAAAATTTTCAAAGCGGGAAAAAAGACACCTGCGTCACACATAAAATGTACCTCGTTCTGCCTTTAAACGTATCTGGATATTCCTTAGTAAAGGGTTGTATTTACGCACAACACCGGTAATAATTCCAGCCCTTTAAGACTTACTAGCCTAAACCCATTCACACAGGACATTGCTCCTTCTGTGAAGACATGGAGTTTTATCACTTAACCTCTTTCTGAAGATAATCAGAAAATTAGATCACAAAACCTCATCATTCTATCAGACATAGAAAACATTTAAGTGAGGGAAAAACGAAGAAAGTTGGTAGATTTGAAGTAATAAGATCTCTACATCTCAACATAGAACGGTGACTTCTGATGATTCATACATATCTAAACATTTACACGGCAATGAAGTCAAATTATAACTTTGTCTTATCCAAATACATGTGCAGAATAGAATGACGGTTTAGTCGTTAGGGAACAAAAATGTAACAGGACGGCTTTAAAAACACCGATGTTTTGTGTGGATCTGTCAGATATAAGTAGTGAGTCTATCATCAGAGAAGATACATGGTGCTGAGAATAAAGTGTTCTCACGAAGATATTTATTTCGCCTTGAAATAAAACCTATTTGTGTCAGGAATCCGTCTAATAATATGCTTTTTTTACCTGTAAACCAAAGCTAACCAAAGCAAACAACCAAAAACATATATCTAATTTGAAACTTCTACAACCAATATGATTTATACCAGATGTCTCACAGGATATGGCCTCTAAGAGAATCTTTTAATACCCTTGTACTATTTCTATCAGCTTTTAACAGCTTTTCCTACATGTGCGATGATTTCTGTTCTCTATCTACCTGTTTAATACCCGCTTTCTACCTGTACAATGTTTCCTACCCTCTTTCTACCTGTACAATGTTTCCTACCCTCTTTCTACCTGTACAATGTTTCCTACCCTCTTTCTACCTGTACAATGTTTTTTTACCCTCTTTCTACCTGTACAATGTTTCCTACCCTCTTTCTACCTGTACAATGTTTCCTACCCTCTTTCTACCTGTACAATGTTTTTTTACCCTCTTTCTACCTGTACAATGTTTCCTACCCTCTTTCTACCTGTACAATGTTTTCTTACCCTCTTTCTACCTGTACAATGTTTTCTTACCCTCTTTCTACCTGTACAATGTTTCCTACCCTCTTTCTACCTGTACAATGTTTCCTACCCTCTTTCTACCTGTACAATGTTTCCTACCCTCTTTCTACCTGTACAATGTTTTCTACCCTCTTTCTACCTGTACAATGTTTCCTACCCTCTTTCTACCTGTACAATGTTTTCTACCCTCTTTCTACCTGTACAATGTTTTCTTACCCTCTTTCTACCTGTTTCAATGTTTCTACTATACCTTTACTTTCTACCTGTACAATGTTTTCTACCCTCTTTCTACCTGTACAATGTTTCCTACCCTCTTTCTACCTGTACAATGTTTCCTACCCTCTTTCTACCTGTACAATGTTTCCTACCCTCTTTCTACCTGTACAATGTTTTTTTACCCTCTTTCTACCTGTACAATGTTTCCTACCCTCTTTCTACCTGTACAATGTTTCCTACCCTCTTTCTACCTGTACAATGTTTCCTACCCTCTTTCTACCTGTACAATGTTCTTTCTACCTGTACTACCTGTACAATGTTTTCCTACCCTCTTTCTACCTGTACAATGTTTCCTACCCTCTTTCTACCTGTACAATGTTTCTTTCTACCTGTACTGTTTTCTTACCCTACCTGTACAATGTTTCCCTGTACAATGTTTTCTACCCTCTTTCTCTTCTACCTGTACAATGTTTCCTACCCTCTTTCTACCTGTACAATGTTTCCTACCCTCTTTCTACCTGTACAATGTTTCCTACCCTCTTTCTACCTGTACAATGTTTTCTTTCTACCCAATGTTTCTTTCTACCTGTACAATGTTTCCTACCCTCTTTCTACCTGTACAATGTTTCCTACCCTCTTTCTACCTGTACAATGTTTCCTACCCTCTTTCTACCTGTACAATGTCTCCTATCCTCTTTCTACCTGTACAATGTTTCCTACCCTCTTTCTACCTGTACAATGTTTCCTACCCTCTTTCTACCTGTACAATGTTTCCTACCCTCTTTCTACCTGTACAATGTTTTCCTACCCTCTTTCTACCTGTACAATGTTTCCTACCCTCTTTCTACCTGTACAATGTTTCCTACCCTCTTTCTACCTGTACAATGTTTCCTACCCTCTTTCTACCTGTACAATGTTTTTTTACCCACTTTCTACCTGTACAATGTTTCCTACCCTCTTTCTACCTGTACAATGTTTCCTACCCTCTTTCTACCTGTACAATGTTTCCTACCCTCTTTCTACCTGTACAATGTTTCCTACCCTCTTTCTACCTGTACAATGTTTCCTACACTCTTTCTACCTGTACAATGTTTCCTACCCTCTTTCTACCTGTACAATGTTTCCTACCCTCTTTCTACCTGTACAATGTTTCCTACCCTCTTTCTACCTGTACAATGTTTCTTTCTACCTGTACAATGTTTCCTACCCTCTTTCTACCTGTACAATGTTTCCTACCCTCTTTCTACCTGTACAATGTTTCCTACCCTCTTTCTACCTGTACAATGTTTCCTACCCTCTTTCTACCTGTACAATGTTTCCTACCCTCTTTCTACCTGTACAATGTTTCCCTCTTTCTGTACAATGTTTCCTACCCTCTTTCTACCTGTACAATGTTTCCTACCCTCTTTCTACCTGTACAATGTTTCCTACCCTCTTTCTACCTGTACAATGTTTCCTACCCTCTTTCTACCTGTACAATGTTTTCTACCCTCTTTCTACCTGTACAATGTTTCCTACCCTCTTTCTACCTGTACAATGTTTCCTACCCTCTTTCTACCTGTACAATGTTTCCTACCCTCTTTCTACCTGTACAATGTTTCCTACCCTCTTTCTACCTGTACAATGTTTCCTACCCTCTTTCTACCTGTACAATGTTTCCTACCCTCTTTCTACCTGTACAATGTTTTCTTACCCTCTTTCTACCTGTACAATGTTTCCTACCCTCTTTCTACCTGTACAATGTTTCCTACCCTCTTTCTACCTGTACAATGTTTACTTTCTACCTGTACAATGTTTCCTACCCTCTTTCTACCTGTACAATGTTTCCTACCCTCTTTCTACCTGTACAATGTTTCCTACCCTCTTTCTACCTGTACAATGTTTCCTACCCTCTTTCTACCTGTACAATGTTTCCTACCCTCTTTCTACCTGTACAATGTTTCCTATCCTCTTTCTACCTGTACAATGTTTCCTACCCTCTTTCTACCTGTACAATGTTTCCTACCCTCTTTCTACCTGTACAATGTTTCCTACCCTCTTTCTACCTGTACAATGTTTCCTACCCTCTTTCTACCTGTACAATGTCTCCTATCCTCTTTCTACCTGTACAATGTTTCCTACCCTCTTTCTACCTGTACAATGTTTCCTATCCTCTTTCTACCTGTACAATGTTTCCTACCCTCTTTCTACCTGTACAATGTTTCCTACCCTCTTTCTACCTGTACAATGTTTTCTTACCCTCTTTCTACCTGTACAATGTTTTCTTACCCTCTTTCTACCTGTACAATGTTTTCTTACCCTCTTTCTACCTGTACAATGTTTCCTACCCTCTTTCTACCTGTACAATGTTTCCTTACCTGTTTTTCTTTCTACCTGTACAATGTTTTCTTTCTTTCTACCTGTACAATGTTTCCTACCCTCTTTCTACCTGTACAATGTTTCCTGTACAATGTTTTTCTTTCTACCTGTACAATGTTTCCTACCCTCTTTCTACCTGTACAATGTTTCCTACCCTCTTTCTACCTGTACAATGTTTCCTACCATCTTTATACCTGTACAATGTTTCCTACCCTGTACAATGTTTTTCTTTCTACTCTCTTTCTACCTGTACAATGTTTCCTACCCTCTTTCTACCTGTAAAATGTTTTACCCTCTTTCTACCTATATGTTTTCAACCTTAGTTTATTACACTACAACCTCTTTTTATCCTCTCTTTAAGGTGTTTCAGACTTTTTTGCTACCTGTGTAGTGTTTTATTTAAAAAATCACATAAATGTCATGTACAGGACAATACCCTCATACTTACACTGGAAAACATGAAAATTAAAATTCATTTTATTGACTACTATGATAACCAGCAGCAATCTGGTCTAGGTCAGTTGTCAAAGTTCATTGTTCTAGTCCATAAAGCTCAGAAATCTGACATCCAGAACATGCAAATTTGTGATGTCTTTCCCTCATTATAGTACTATCAGTAATAAAACACAAGCAAAACATGGCTTTTAGAAACTGACAAGCCCGACAACTGTTTAGATCAAGTATATTGCAATTGAACACAAACAGAATACTCTCTCATTGAGTTGTAAAAAGGTCGCACATGGTCATTCCAGACAAAATAACTTTAGACCAAAAAACAGAAGAAGTCAAAAAAAGTTCAAAGATGAATTACCTAAAAAATACAAGGGCAACTTCCACTATGCTTGTCTACATAGTTCTTGCTTTAACACATCTGCTATAGATTTTTCTTAACACTCAACATATCCATGAAAATTTTTCTGTTGATATACAAATAATTTGAAAAACATGTTTTGGTTTATTTTTTAGCCTATTAAATTGTTAACTGTTCGTTGCTGTATGTTAAATGCAGCCAATGATACATTGCAACAAGTAAAGAATATATACACTGGGTCTATTTTCATATCTGTAACATTAACATCAATTTGCAGAAAAAACTTTAATTGCTGCAAACATTTCCCCAGGTATAGGAAACTCATTTGAATGCAGCATAGTGTTTTCATCTAGAATTAATCGCAAAAAATAACATATATTAATATAGAAATGAAGGTAAGAAATTATCATATGATTTTACGATGTTGCTAAACAGAAATAATACAAAGTGATTAATTCATTATCAATTCAATATAAATACATGTAAAGTTAAAATTTTGGTAAAATGACAGAGTCTGATGAATAAAGTGGTGATTTTGGAAAAGTTATAATAATATTAAAGCAGTAATATAGTATTGGGGGCACTCACTCACTAGTAATTTTGTTATTCCTAGTTTCGTTCCATTTTTGGGTCTTAATTCCTGGGGAATTTTTCCCCCAATACTTTTTTAGACTTATGTTTTATTATGACTGCTTATCAACTTGTTTTTATAGCATTTTCATTTTAACTAAATTTACTAGCCTCTTGAATCGCTCAAGAGTGCTGTCTTACCAGCTCTTAAATTACTTATGTCTATTTCTCTTGAATCGCTCAAGAGGTATTAGTATACCAGCTCTTAAATCGCTTAAGTCTGGTTTTCTTGAATTGCTCAAGATGCTCTTAGCTTTTAAATCACTTAAAAGCTTCTTATACTGTATATAGTTAGCTTATTGAGTGAGTAGCCCCTGATACGCCAAAGTTAAGTTTTGATTTTCATTTCCTTTTATGCTATCATCTACGGCATTGTATATTCTTCAAGTGTAATAAACAGGTAACTGTTTTCTATGCGTTTTGGTTGTGTATAAAATGATAATTTAACTTATGTTAAATTATAGTTTATATACAACTTTATTTTGTACCTTTCATCATTTTAATCTTACTGATATATATTTTGTTTTAGTTTATTTTCCTTGTTTTCTTGGCTTTACACATCTTGTGCCTAATTTTTCATTTGTATCTGTTTAATTCTTGAGGGGTTTGTTTTGCCAGGGCCTGTGTAAGGCTATCTAATGAAGCTAGGTTTACATTTATATGCTAATTAGGGTATTTTGGGGATTATTGACCAATCACCATTTACCCCTAGAGGGGTATGCTGTATTGCAGTTTTCAGACTTGAGTATTGTTTTTCTGATGAATGGTGGTGTTTGTTTGTCGCTTACCCACCCACCTTCCCCAGCTACTCCTTTTTATGTAGAAATAACATTTTTCATTTTTGTTTTGCTCACATATTATTACTCTCTTTTATTTGTCTTTGTTGAAAGTTTTGTTTTATGTAGACTGAAGTATGTTTGTTCTCGTATTTCACTCTCTTTCATTGTCATTCGTTTTGTTTTCATGTTGTTTATTTAAATTATGAATTGTGTATCTTGTTTTAAGTTGGGCTACTCACTCTGATAGGGTCTCAGTTTTAATTCCTTGGGAATTTTTCCCTCCATAGTCTTTATATCTAGTTATGATTGCTTATCAAGGGTTTTAAGTCTTGGGAATTAATTACTTATTCGATCTATTTGGGTGGAAATTCTTCAGGAATTTTATCCCCAATACTTCTGTTAGCTTTAATTTGTTCATGTTTGTCTAAATTCTCTGAACTTGTTAATCAGTTATAGTTTTTCTTACTTGACCTCTCTTGAATCGCTCAAGACTGGTCTTGTGGCTCTTAAATCACTTATTTACTTCTCCAGAATCGCTCTGGAGGTCTAGCTTGGTCTATCTTGAATCGCTCAAGATTTCCTTGACCCACTTCTCCTGAATCGCTCAGGAGTTGCTGCCCTATCTTGAATCGCTCAAGAACTGGGAGCAGTGGACTATTACTTCTCCAGAATCGCTCTGGAGGTCTAACTTGGTCTATCTTGAATCGCTCAAGATTTCCTTGACCCACTTCTCCTGAATCGCTCAGGAGTTGCTGCCCTATCTTGAATCGCTCAAGAACTGGGAGCAGTGGACTTTTACTTCTCCAGAATCGCTCTGGAGGTCTATCTTGGTCTATCTTGAATCGCTCAAGATTTCCTTGACCCACTTCTCCTTAATCGCTTAGGAGTTACTGGTCTATCTTGAAACGCTCAAGAACTAGGAGCAGTGGCCTACTGGAAAAAACAAATTTTTTCCCCTCATTTCTTTTTACACTATGTCCTATTATGATGTCTTAATTCCTGGGGAATTTTTCCCCCAATACTTTTTTAGACTTATGTTTTATTATGACTGCTTATCAACTTGTTTTTATAGCATTTTCATTTTAACTAAATTTACTAGCCTCTTGAATCGCTCAAGAGTGCTGTCTTACCAGCTCTTAAATTACTTATGTCTATTTCTCTTGAATCGCTCAAGAGGTATTAGTATACCAGCTCTTAAATCGCTTAAGTCTGGTTTTCTTGAATTGCTCAAGATGCTCTTAGCTTTTAAATCACTTAAAAGCTTCTTATACTGTATATAGTTAGCTTATTGAGTGAGTAGCCCCTGATACGCCAAAGTTAAGTTTTGATTTTCATTTCCTTTTATGCTATCATCTACGGCATTGTATATTCTTCAAGTGTAATAAACAGGTAACTGTTTTCTATGCGTTTTGGTTGTGTATAAAATAATATTAAAGCAGTAACTAGGTGATTGAATTGGCATGTAACATGGCGATATATGTATGTAAAAATATATATATACCATATGTTTGGTCGGAAATTTGTGAGCGATTTATAAATGTAAATTGGGCATGATATCAGCTAAACATTTGGTGAGGGCAATTTCTGCTAAACTCTTGGAGAGGGTGATTTCTACTAAACATTAGGTGAGGGCGATATCTGATAAATACTTGAAGAGGGCAATTTCTACTAAACATTTGATGAGGACAATTTCTATCAAACACTTAAAGAGGTTGATTGAGGGCAATTTCTATTAAACACTTAACAAGGTTGATTTCTACCAAACATTTGGTGAGGGCAATTTCTACTAAACATTTGGTGAGGGCGATTTTCTGATAAACACTTGGAGAGATTGATTTCTACTAAATTCTTAGTGAGGTTGATATCTGATAAACACTTGGAAAGAGCAATTGCTACTAAATATTTGGTGTGGGAGATTTCTGATATACAGTTGGAGATGGCAAACTCTACTAAACATTTGACAAATGCAATCTTTTTATTAACCTTTTGAGAAGGTGATTTCTACTCATCATTTAGTGATAGTAAAAGAATAGAAAGTTTTTTTCTGTCAAGTAAAAGTTGCTATATTCATGACGTTCCATGTTTTGCAATTTTGCAGATGGTTAAAATCAATCCCATGAAATGCATCCACACTGAAAATGAAATTGATAGATCTGAGCCTGTTTTATGATTTACTTGAGAAATGCATAATTTTTATTTAAAATGTTGGAAAAACAGCAAAAAATTCTAACCACTGAGAGAGAAGAGTCCCATAAGACCTGTATTGCTCACTTGGTTTGATTTAGCTAAAAGTGCTTCATCTAACATGAAACAATGGTATTTACATGTATATCTATCTTCCCCATCAAAGCCCCCTTGCACTCATCTTTTATACAAAGTAAGTTCCATTCACCCAAGGATGTTTCTGACTAAATTTGGTCAAAATATTTACATCTAAACAAAAGAAAATGAAATATTTAATTTACTCCTTTTCATTATATTCCATTTTTTAGTGTTTTTTTTATCCTGATTTATCTTAACACCGACCTGATACGTAAATTCAACAAAAAATGTCATTAGCTCTGAATGTGAATTAACTACCTATATCATAGCACATATTCCAAGAGAAATATTTTTCACTAAACCCTTCTGAGTCTCATTCACAGTACACTGGGCACCTGAACAGGTTAATGGCTAGAGAAGATTTTCATTACGACCATTAAATACGGCAGCCATTAATCCCTCACAATACTTCAGAATCACGACAAGAAGTTGGCATATGTTCAGGGGAAATAACTGTTTTATTATTATGAGTCGAGTTAAGTCAATCATGTGTCCCCTTACACCTTTGTGAGAATGCAGTTGTTATGATGTAATGCTGATATGCTAGTTGGCCCTTTGTAGTACCGTTTAACATCAAATGAAATGAGAAGTGATGGGCAACAGGACAGTGGAGTCTGTTCTGGTACATGCTGTAGTAACACATAACTGCCTCATGGAATAATTCGGTAAATAACACATGGACTTTCTTAGTACATATATCTGTAAATATCACATAAACCCAACTGCAGACGCTTCTGTAAATAACACATAGACTGACAAGTAATCTGCTGACTTAGTTTCAGCATACTTAACCTTGAACTACTAAATCTACAGATCCAATGACCTAGTTTAAGCATTCTTAACCTCGAACTATTAAATCTACTGATAAAGTGACCTAATTTAAGCATACTTAACCTTGAACTGTTCAATCTACTAACCCAGTGACCTATTTTAAGCATACTTAACCTTGAACTTTTAAAACTACAGACCCAGTGACGTAGTTTAAGCATACTTAACCTTGAACTGTTAAAACTACTGACCAGTGACCTATTTTAAGCATACTTACATTGAACTGTTAAACCTACTCTTAACCCTGAACTATAAAACCTACAAACCTATTGACCTACTTTAAGCATACTCAACTTTGAATTTTTGATCTAATAATATGTTAAATTAGCTAGTTGATCAGCATACTCTAAAATTGTCATTTTTAAACCTATTTCAAATCCAGTACCCTTATAATTTCAACATACCAAATAAAACTGTTTATACCTACTGACACAGTAACCTAGTTTTAGCATAATTCACCTTCAACTTTTTATCTACAGAACAATGTTTTAGAAGTATTGTTTCTACTGAATCAAACCTAACTTCAGCAGTCTATTCTTTTAACCTTTTGGCATTACACAATCATTCTTTTTTTTCCCATCACAGAAAAAATGTTTCAGAGAAAAACGGAAAAAAAAACCAGGCAAATAACTGCATGTCATAAAAACTCGGCCAAGTTATGTGTAAATGATTTTTATCACTAATCTTCTTCCCAATTATAACCACAGTAGATATGTGTCAGAGATAATTGTTAAGGTTCAAATTTAAGGTCAAAATCGGTACAAAGAGTTAAAGATCGTGTACTTTCTACAATCAGCGAACATCACTCATCAGAATTGCAGAAAATCAAGGGAGGTAATGTTCCTAAAAAAAAAAAGAACTGTCATGTATATTTATCTATACGGACTGACAGCACAAGTTAGTGTATCTGAACACTGACGGCACATGTTATTAGTCAACAAACGTCCCATCCAATCTGTCATTTACAGCATCACCAACAATATCACTAATGTTCCAAAAGCTTGGATATCATAATACTTAAGATATATCAAGAATACACAGACATCTAATTATAGTTTATGGTATACACAAGACTTAATAAAAAGATAAAATTTGTTACAAGGTTCTATATAATGACTTGTGCCCTGAGACAAATTCATTAATTTCTATTAACACCTGTAATAAACTTGACCTTTGAACCCTAAAACAGAAACTTCTCCGACTTATTCTCACACTGATCACTGTATAACAACAGTACATCGATAAAAATATCGAAAGAAATTAAATTACTATCTTAATAAGATTTATCTCGAACAAGGAACCACACACATGACTGAATAGCATTATATGCTCATCATCCCCTACCTGAAGAAAACCTAGCAAGGATTTAAGAAGAGGGAAGACAAAATATGTTAGTGTCTACTTCTTTATTTATTGAACAGGTTTTTACATCCATTATTATGGCCGAAAGTCTTTCAGCAAACGAGTTTTCAGTGTGAAATCTACATTATTTATATATTTACCTTATATTGGAAAACATTGTCATCGTTTAACTTGCACCATTTTTGGACTATTTTATAATGATGTAGCAGAGATTTAATAATTCTTTGCAGTAAAGATGTCATGTATTGTGTTTTGGATGAATTTTACACTAGTCAAAATCATACTTTTTTATTAGAGGGTAAAGTGAAAACGTTCAGTAAGTACATGTTACATAATGATTTCCTGGCATAAGGTCCCCTACTTACTTACTGTCATGTTCCCATATTCAGGAAGCACTCCACATTCCACCATATTTCATTATGGAAGAATGTACTCAGACAGCAGAAACAACCGACGATATACGATTAGTGTTGTTCTTAACTCTGTATGATAATGCGTCAACATTTTACTAATAGGTGTTCTTTACACAACAGAGACATTAAATTAGTGAAAGCTCAGTGCAGACAATCCAATATATATCTAGTGATTCTGTTAAAAAAATAAATTACTTGATAATGTACCAGCATATCTGTACTTCCTACATCTTAGTGCATTCTCAGGATGTATTAACAGGTGCTGTAATCATCAATTGTACATTATAGTAATTTCACTTACGTACTTATTTTTTCTTGTATTGCCATGCCTTGTCTTTCACCATGCCAACCTGTACCTAACATAACAATTTGTAGTGGATGTACCAGCGTGATTTATTGCGTCTACCTTACCACGACATTCGGGTGTATGGTTCAAAACCGCAATGATCTATTTTTCATGCAATTTATTACAGCAATCTGTGTTCTATCTAGCTGTAACAATGATATACTGTTCATTTCCACAATGATCTCTATTTCATTAAAAAAAGAATATGTAATCCATATTTCAATAATCTAGGATAAACCCAATACTCTGTCATTACCACAATACTCTGTCATACCACAATACTTTGTCATTACCACAATACTCTGTCATTACCACAATACTCTGTCATTACCACAATACTCTGTCATTACCACAATACTTTGTCATTACCACAATACTTTATCATTACCACAATACTCTGTCATTACCACAATACTTTGTAATTACCACAATACTCTGTCATTACACAATTACATGTCATTTCCACAATACTTTGTAATTACCACAATACTTTGTCATTACCACAATTACATGTCATTACCACAATACTCTGTCATTACCACAATACTTTGTCATTACCACAATACTTTAATTACCACAATACTTTGTCATTACCACAATTACATGTCATTACCACAATACTTTGTAATTACCACAATACTTTGTCATTACCACAATTACATGTCATTACCACAATACTTTGTAATTACCACAATACTTTGTCATTATCACAATTACAAGTCATTACCACAATACTTTGTCATTACCACAATTACATGTCATTACCACAATTCTTTGTCATTACCACAATACTTTGTCATTACCACAATTACATGTCATTACCACAATACTTTGTCATTACCACAATACTTTATCATTACCACAATACTCTGTCATTACCACAATTCTTTATCATTACCACAATACTCTGTCATTACCACAATACTTTGTCATTACCACAATACTTTATCATTACCACAATACTTTGTCATTACCACAATACTCTGTCATTACCACAATACTCTATCATTACCACAATACTTTGTCATTACCACAATTCTTTGTCATTACCAAAATTCTTTGTCGTTACCACAATTACATGTCATTACCACAATACTTTGTCATTACCACAATACTCTGTCATTACCACAATTCTTTGTCATTACCACAATTACATGTCATTACCACAATACTCTGTCATTACCACAATTCTTTGTCATTACCACAATTACATGTCATTACCACAATACTTTGTAATTACCACAATTACATGTCATTACCACAATACTTTGTAATTACCACAACAATCTGTCATTACTGCAATGATATGTCATTAACCTGACCAAATGTCATCACAAAAATACATCATTTACCACCTTAATCAGTCCTTTACCACTATTTGTTGTTTACCACTACAATCTATCATTACCACCTTAACCAGTCATTGCCACAATAATCTGTCATTAACCTGTTATTACCATAACAAGCTGACGTAGAAACTTTTTTTTTGTTGGGAGGGGGGGATATTTCTCATATTTATCATTGTTATGAACTTTAGCCATCACTCATCAATACACAAGCTACAGAGGTAAGATAAAGTAGTAATCTCTTCGCTCAAACTCACGACCAAATTACCCAAAGAAACAGTGATGATCTATAATGCCAGCCAAAATACCTTGTCCTGCGATATAGTGGTATCCTTATCATCTCTTCTTTCTAGAAATCGTCTCCAAGATAACCTGGTTCTCTTACCAAACTCATCCCTCAGCAAACACAGATATGGGAGCTTGCATTATCTTCTAGATTTTCCATCCAAATGATATATTAATAGTAATTTTGACTTGCCCTACTACCTCAAAAAAATCTCGGTCAAACACTTCTGTAACAAATATTGACATTTTAACAATTTTATATATTCTAAAAGAACATACTTAACTTCAAAAAAAATTTCACTCTTTTTTCTTGGTATTTCTCAACAATCTGCTGTACATTTATTATTGGAATGTCAAATCATCTCTCACATTCCTTCTCAAACAAAAACATTAAAAAGATGATAGGATAGATTATATAATAAGATTTCCTTATTATGAAAATACTACAGTGTAAGAAACAGTATATACAAAACTTACCTTTCCCTAATTCTAACCTTGCACTGGTCACCTCCCCTAACCACCCTCACCTCTCCAAACCAACAGTGTCTACAGACACAACCATCCTCTATCCAACCCTCACCCCTACCTCTCCAAACCCTCACCCTTACCTCTCCAAACCAACAGTGTATACAGACACAACCATCCTCTATCCAACCCTCACCCCTACCTCTCCAAACCCTCACCCTTACCTCTCCAAACCCTCACCCTTACCTCTCCAAACCAACACTGTATACAGAACCTACCATCCTCTATCCCTACCCTCACCCTTACCTCTCCAAACCCTCACCCTTACCTCTCCAAACCAACAGTGTATACAGACACAACCATCCTCTATCCCTACCCTCACCCTTACCTCTTCAAACCAACAGTGTATACAGACACAACCATCCTCTATCCCTACCCTCACCCTTACCTCTCCAAACCAACAGTGTATACAGAACCTACCATCCTCTATCCCTACCCTCACCCTTACCTCTCCAAACCCTCACCCTTACCTCTCCAAACCAACAGTGTATACAGACACAACCATCCTCTATCCAAACCCTCACCCTTACCTCTCCAAACCCTCACCCTTACCTCTCTATCCCAACCCTCACCCTTACCTCCCCCAACCAACACTATCTACAGAACCAACCATCCTCTATCCAAACCCTCACCCTTACCTCTCCAAACCCTCACCCTTACCTCTCTATCCCAACCCTCACCCTTACCTCCCCCAACCAACACTGTCTACAGAACCAACCATCCTCTATCCAAACCCTCACCCTTACCTCTCCAAACCCTCACCCTTACCTCTCTATCCCAACCCTCACCCTTACCTCCCCCAACCAACACTGTCTACAGAACCAACCATCCTTTATCCATACCCTCACCCTTACCTCTCCAAACCCCTACCCTTACCTCTCCAAACCCCTACCCTTACCTCTCCAAACCCCCATCCTTACCTCTACAAACCCTCACCCTTACCTCTCCAAACCCTCACCCTTACCTCTCCAAACCAACAGTGTATACAGAACCAACCATCCTCTATCCATACCCTCACCCTTACCTCTCCAAACCCCTACCCTTACCCCTCCAAACCCTCACCCTTACCTCTCCAAACCAACAGTGTACACAACACTATATTCTACCTCCACCTCCCTACCTCCACCCTTTCCCTCCAGCTGATATACTTCCTAAGCAATTTTAAAATAAGCTAACATCAAAAATAAGCGTATCCTAAAAATAAGCTGGTAATTTTTTGACATAAATAAATCTGAGTTTGCTTACTGTTATAGAAAATAAGTCTTTTTTTTTTCAAAGTTTATGGAGTACATTATTACAACACAACAAACAGTACCCAAAAGTTTTACGATCGACAACTTATCTAATAAAAATTTCACCCCAGAACTAAACATCTGAATGAAGCAGACAGAAAATAATGCATGAAAACCATTTTCACTTTATTTTAGGACTTCCAAAGTCACAGATACTACAGATGTTGTACTGCCCAAATCTTAAATAGCAGACACAAAAACTTACCAGTCATTGTAGTACAGTTTGGCAACATGAATTTATTGGGCCATAATTGAAACAGACCCCCACAGATGGGTCACTCCTGAACATTAAAAGACATTGTACTGCGATACCAACACTACATTAACAGGTGGTATCAATCCTTAAGTCATGCATCATTTAACTCAAACGCTTGAGGATCACTGAATCTTTGTGTAATCAAACAGATAAAATACAGTATATATACTGTTAAACTAAAATAAACACAACTCCTGGCGTTTATTTATGGAAGTTATTAAAATCAATAAGAAAAACCTACATTTTTCAATTCACAGTTTATATTTGTGTAGTTTAAGCTGTACACAAGATAAAAAAATTTATCAAATAAAAGGTTGTTAAGTTCAGAAATTCACCAAACATATTTTTGATTTGCCAAGTAGTTGTTATGTAACAATCCAAAAAAGTGGTCAGTCTAATTGTCACTTTAAGTAGAAGTTAGCTTCAACATCCTTCACTTAACATCTAACTCATTACCAGATCCCAGGGCATCTTTCAATCCATTACACATAGGGAAATTACAGACATGTCTTCTTATGATTTAAAAGAGGTCTCCTTTATTGTACAATGACAAAATATTCTACGACATAGATAACTAGAAATTGTCTGTAACACATGAATGCTTCGCTTTTATGCATGTAAGGATCTGTTAAAGGGATCTGGAGATATGATAGTGATTCAGAACAGGACGTGATGCGAAAGGACAGACATGAGCGACACTAGAGAGTCGTAACGTCCCTCACCACTTTCATAAGCTGGAGAGAGCATATCCCACCGTCATTCCACTACAACATGAACTAACTGAAGGTCACTAATACATTACATATAATTAAGAAAGTTTGGGGATTGGATACAGGAATAATGGCTTTACACTGTTGTGTCTAACACAGAGGATTCTTGCAGGCAATTGGATCCATTACTTGGAGTGCATATCATTACGATTCCGAAACATACAATATAGCAGTCTTAATTATTGTTCAATTAACATACAACTGTATTCGATCCTTTTAAAATTCTTCATAATTAGCTAACATTCCCCATATCTTTTTTGATAATTCCTTCCAGAGATCATGTTTACTGGTATAATTTCGATGACTCTGATCCCTTTCATAATCTATGAGGTGGTCTCGTATCACTGCAGTGCCGAGGGAAGCTGTCAGCTCCAAATGTACCAATAGTAATGTGTCTGACAAGTCAGCAGTGCGTACAGGGTAGGCATCTGCACTAGTTACACCAGTACAATAGATGTTTCCTCCACAGGTATACAGAAATAATAAAACAATATCACATTATATTTTTAGTAATTTGTAGACAAAACCGATTTTTAAATGGCTGCTTTTACACATGTACAGACAGTGTGAAATGGTTTTGTAATCAGCTGGGAATTTACTTTTTAAGTAAGCAGTCTTGTATCCTACCTTTCTTAATTGCTTTGAAGAAAATAAATCTATCTCCAAACAATGCCTTAATTGAACTATTCAGAAATTTCAGTTTAGGTTAACAAAACACGAAAAAAACGAAGGAATTAAAACATCAAAGAAACTATTCCTTCCACCAATTTCTATTTGATAAAAATTTTTGTGAAAATGTGGGGTTTTTTTCATTTATAAAGAAGGTGTTTGGATTCAGTACAATGATTGACAAAGGAAACATGGACATTTTTGTTTAAAAAGTCATGAGCAAAGAAACATGCATGATCTTAAGTAAAAGAATAATATATGAATAGATTTTTTTATTATCTTGACTGTACAGCATCATCATTTCCCTATAGGGATCTTGAACATATCAAGGACTTGTACCTTAATAGATATACATTATTTCATACATTCCAAACCAATTATTTGTTATTAACAAGAATGATATACCTTGTCTCTGAATTCTGAATTTCTGAAGAAAGAATTAAAAAAAAAAAAAAAAAAACAGTAATAGTGACCTTGACCTTCTGACCTCTGGACTTCAGACATGTTGTCCCATCTGTGCAGCACTGTGTAAAGAGTGAATTCGATGAGCCAATAGACACTCACTTTATCACATGAAAACAAAAATTAATTTTGTCACTATTGTGACCTTGACCATTGACCTTCAGATTTTAAGAGTGATCCTTAGGGGCTACTTTCAATAAGAGAGCATTGTTAAAAGTTAAGATGTGATAGGCTAAATGGAAAAGTTCCAGTATTTGCTTGAAAAAGATATAAAAACAAATGATCAGCTGTTAGAAATAAGCAAACTTTTCAAATCTCACAATAAATCTTTTTTTTTTTTGTTTTAGATATTCTGACTCCATTCATGTAGAATAAAAAATAAGACCTGGAGAGGCTACTTTAGTTTGCTTTGAAATTCAATAAAAGATGATTGAAACTGAAGAAAAACATCAGGTATTATCGACAGAATTGCATATCACTTCAGGACAGCACCACCTTAAGTAAAAGATGAAAGAAATTGTCAGCTGAAGCTTAGACATTTTCATGCAACAATGGCTAGTAGATAAGTGGATATCAAACAGTATATATATTTACATATCCTATTAATGTCTGATAATGTTGATCTTGTTGTGTAAATAAACTACAACAAAGGACTCTGCCTAAATGCATGCGCTGTTAATCAGCTGTTTTATAAAAGGAGCGCAAACATTATAACTAATTGATAATTGCAGATATACAGATACTTGTTCTGAATCGTGCGACTTTCTCATTCAATTTACAGCAAAAGTATCGCAGATAGATTAATTACATAACTGTATAACCCAGAACTCCAAAACAACTGAGGATATTTCTCACATCTTTTTCTTCTGTTTCTTTTAACGTGCAATTAACAGCACACATTAAATGCCAGAAGTTTGCATTCATCTAATGGCAACTTCAGGAGAGATTGCATATTGATGCAACATTGAAGCCATATCCTCCAACATTACAAGTATGTTGTAATCGATTCTAATGATGTGCAAACCACTCATAGTACTCGTTACGATAATTTTATAAATGTGCAGCTAATTATTTTGTGGTTTCTATGCATATCATGAAACCTGGTGTCCATTTCTTAGCTAATACTTATGGTCTGAAGAACGGGTAGGTAATTGATAAAAGCACCAAGGAAATCCTCTCTGTGGTATAATTGAAACATCTGCATAGAACTTTAAAATATCTACATCTTATTGTGTATAACCTCTCTTTGTTTTAAGGATGTACACATGATTTTTGGCCCCAATCATCTAAATTATAAATGATTTTCACAAGATAATTAGTCCACTAAAAAGAGAAGCTTGACAAATCATGTTTAGAGTTTTAGCTATGAGAAGGTCTATAAAAGCATGTTTCTATTAATGTTTGAAATCTAAATGAGAGCAAAATAATACTGGCTTTGCGATGTATGAAAATGGTAATAGTTTTCATTATAAAATCCAAAGAGGTTATCAAAACCATTCCACTGTAAATGTACATATCAATGTTCCTCAATGTTTTCTGCGACTAACTCGTTTCTTTGCTGAAAATTCATAAACAAGAATATCAATGAAACTGAAGAATGCTTCCCAAAAATAACTTTATTGGACAAAAAATTATAACAAAGAGTTATAAATCTGAAATTAAGGGGTTTCAGGCACTGATTTTGGTACCCTGAAAAAGGGCACTAACTATACTGAATATCCTCGTAGTATGACCAATGTATACACTAGTTTTATCATCCTAGCAAAGTGATGAACTGGACACAAAATCATACAAAAGGGCAATATCTCTTTGATCCAGGGGTTATAGGCACTGACTTTGGTACACTGCACATTGCTTTTGTATGAGCTAAATGTTGGCCAATTTATTCTCTGGATACAAAATTTTAACAAAGGGCAATAACCCTGTAATTAAGGGGTTGCAGGTCCTGAATTTTGAACACTGCACATCCTCTTATCATGATCAATGGATACACCAAGTCTCATTATCAAAGATTAAATGCAAGCAAGTTCCACCCTGGATATGAAGTCCTAACAAAGGGCAATAACTCTGTAAATGAGGGGTCACAGATTCTGAAATTTGCCTTAGTATGACCAAAATGTAAACACAAGTTTCATGATCCTTGCTTAATTATGGGCAAAAAATGCACCAGACGAGAATGGATGGACTGAAGGACAGACAAGGCAGTGATGAATTTTTGAGGAGCATGAAAAACACTAACACCTGTTTTTCAGATTCTAAGAAATAAGAATTCACCCAATGCTGTTTGTTGTTAACTTCACTACTTTACATACCCTGTTACATGATACATCCTAAAAAAAAGTGTCAATGTTGGAAGTGTGTACTAAAGATAACTCAGTGTTACATGGAAAAATCTCCTTAGAACGAATGATTTAATAAATCTATGGACTCACAGGGACAGGGACACACAGGGACAGGGACACACAAGGACAGGGACACACAGGGACACACAGGGAAAGGGACACACAAGGACATGGACACACAAGGACACACAGGGACACACAGGGACAAGGACACACAGGGACAGGGACGCACAGGGACAGGGACACACAGGGACAGAGACACACAAGGACATGGACACACAAGGACACACAAGGACACACAGGGACAAGGACACACAAGGACATGGACACACAAGGACACACAAGGACACACAGGGACAAGGACACACAAGGACACACAGGGACAGGGACGCACAGGGACAGGGACACACAAGGACATGGACACACAAGGACACACAAGGACACACAGGGACAAGGACACACAAGGACACACAGGGACAGGGACGCACAGGGACAGGGAAACACAGGGACACTCAAACAAAGCGATTACTCTAAACCTTCCATTTCCTAAATGGAAAGCATAAAACAAAGTCCGTTAAAAAAGCAGAAACTTGAGGTATATTTATATAACACTACAATGAGACATCACAAAATGTGTCAACATTTATTATCTTCACATTTCAAATAAACAAATATATAATGAAGATATTATTATAGCCGGGCAGTTTCCAGTAACAGTAGAAGCTCAGGTTGCCAGCAACTTTAACAAGTTGGCAGCTTTATAACATTGTTATGTTATATATCTATTACTATAGTCCTATAACCTCTTCTTAAATCAATTTACATGAAGCCTTGTGGCAGATTTATTCAATTTTAATTCAATTACATTTAATGACAAGGTAAAAGATAAACCTTTATCTGATAAATATCATCTGCCACAAAATCACAAAAATAGTGAAGATATGACACACAGATTCAGCTATAAACAACAAGTTTAATGACTTTCAAATATTTCTGGAGTTCTGCAGATAATAATGAGAAAATATGTGTATATATTTTCTTCTTTGCTGAAGTTTAAACTGAGAGTGAATTCTGGCTATACCAGCAATGGACTCTATTAACCTGTCTATACTGACACCTGGCTACACTGACACCTGGCTACACTGACACCGGACTACACTGACACCTGGCTACACTGACACCTGACTACACTGACACATGGCTACACTGACACATGGCTACACTGACACCTGGCTACACTGACACCTGACTACACTGACACCTGATTACACTGACACATGGCTACACTGACACATGGCTACACTGACACCTGAGTACACTGTCACATGACTACACTGACACCTGACTACACTGACACCTGACTACACTGACACCTGACTACACTGACACCTGGCTACACTGACACCTGACTACACTGACACCTGGCTACACTGACACCTGACTACACTGACACCTGGCTACACTGACACCTGACTACACTGACACCTGACTACACTGACACCTGGCTACACTGACACCTGGCTACACTGACACCTTGCTACACTGACACCTGACTACACTGTCACATGACTACACTGACACCTGGCTACACTGACACCTGACTACACTGACACCTGACTACACTGTCCCATGACTACACTGACACCTGGCTACACTGACACCTGACTAAAAGGACACCTGACTACAAGGACACCTGACTACACTGACACCTGACTACACTGGTAACAGACTAAACTGACACCTAGCTATACTAACAACAGCCTTCATTGAACCTACCTATACTGATACCTGTTTATATTTACACCTCAATAGACTGAAACCTATTAACTTGTCTATACCTGACTATACTGACACCTAACTAGACTGAAACCCGACCTTATTATTTTCCATTGTAATTCTGTGTTTTTATTGGTCGGAAAGGACACATGTGACAAAATATTTTAAAAAGTCATATAGCATGGTTTAAGATCATTGTAAAACTGGTATTTCCATAAATAGATTTATTTCGAATAACCTCTAATATTGTCAACTTGGATGTATTGTCAAACAACAGCTACTTCTAGGCTTGCCTCTTCATCTCTGAATGGAGTTGAGAAACCGACAGACAAGGATAACAAAACAGACTGCCATGACAGCATTTAAAACTGTTTATTTATCAAGTGTCATATTTTCCCTTCAATACTTAAATCATATATTTCACCATAGCCTGGCCAGTTTCTCAGCTGCCTGTGAAACACAAACTACCAGGGTAGGGACCATCTGATCAATGCAGATTTTCACCTCTGTGGTTATGCCGGCCAACTCTGTAACTAGCTAAGTTTATTTGGCCCCTTTTATACAGTAGTTAAATGAATATTAAGATACAGGTAAATGTGATATTGATATAAGATATTAGATTATCTGACAGTTCCTCACTACAAATGCCTCAAAGTGTATTTCCTTGTTCCTTCTCATTCAAACAACAGTACTGACGACTAGCTTTGCGATGTGTCTGATATGCTGACTCAAACTGACAGAATTGGTATAATACATTGTGTCATCACTAACAGTGTATCGTACTTATAATGATACTGGGTACAAAATGTACTACTGCTAAGTGGTCAGGTGGCACACTTGCCTTTTACTTAGAGATCGGTTCAATTGCCGAAATGAACCTGAAAATGCATGGGACACCTGCATGAACACATGGGTTTTTCCCAGTTACTGCATTTTCCTACCACAGAAAATCCCTTCCGCAATTTCTTTCAGATTAACAAGAGTGATTAAATGCTTGAAAATTGTTTCATACTTGTTGTAAAATAAACAAAATTTAAATTTTTGCCTAGTGTAAACTATTACATCTTGTTAGTATATTTACAGCAGTCGGCCACCTTTTATCAACTTATGCAGTGATTGTAGACTGAGAATTCATGTTATGTATATGTTTAAAAATATCATACAGTGACCAATTTTCTGCTGTGTTTCAGACGGACCTGAAAGTAGACTATGCATAGAATAATTACCATATTTTTAAAATACCAGGATTTTGAACTTTGACCTGTGTTTGATTATGTTTCTGATCCTGGTAAAGCTTCATGGAAGTTAAAATCAAAATTCCATTATTTACACCAACTTGAAACATCATGTCTCAATGTTCTCACAAGAAACAATGTTGGACATAAGATCAGAATCTATGGGTCAATTTAATTCACTTATTTATGTATTAAATATATGAACAGTGTCTCATCATCATTTAAAACTAACAGCTCACATTAAGTTTCCCTCCTGAAAGAATTTTGATATAATTTTTTCAAAGAGAGATAACTCTAATTTTAAAAAAATTAAGGGAGGTAACTCTTGTAAACATTTCAAAGGGAGAGGGTAACTCTGAAATGACGTTTATTATTTCCATGTGTTTGGTACGTTAATCTAGTGTCTATTGAGGCTCCACCTGTTTAATATAAAACACAAAAACTTGGACAGTGTAAAAATTAACCAGCAGTCTTTCCAAGACTAACAGACATGATAATTGATCGTTCGGGTTAGATTTCTGGTTTTAGAGCTAAAAAACCTCATATGTCATAAAACAGATGAAATAGCAATCAGAGTCAAAAAAAGCCTACCAAAGATTACAATTAATTAAATTGTATAAAAACATTCAGTTTGTGTTATGTCATGTGCGGGCAAGGACTCAAAATTTAACGATTGGATAATAAAATCCAGGTGTGGCTAGAGAGACTTACAGTTAGACAGGTGAAAGAGATGATCTGATTTCTGGAAAACAGTGCCAATATCAGTCATAAATCCAGTGCAGACACAGAAATATCATTGGGAATACATACTGAATACACCAACAATTTTTTTTTCTTATCACAGACATGTAAAGTATCACAACAGAACCTCGCATTTTGTCTTTTATTGACTGGCAAAAAGTTTAATTCTGGTGGATTTCAAAATTTTGACCTTCCACAACTGTGAAAGAATCAGTGTGTGATTATAAAGTTTTAAGTATCATGAGTTTCCACCTTTTGTTAGGTTGGCACTTCCACTGATAATAATAATTTTAACTTAAGCAAAAAAAAAGTTTGTAAAGAATAGTGACCGACTTTGCTAAGTGTACCCATGGTTATTATGACATAGAACGGGTGCAGGCTTCCCAATTTCCACTGAGAGTCAAATTGTGAGACCTGACAGATAAATAGGGTAATTTTGGCTACTTCACTTATGGCTTGTTTTCCACAGCAAATGATCATAGAAATTCCCGGAAAAATAGAACAAATAAGAATGTCTCGATATGAAAGAAAAAAAACTAGTTCTCTAATGCAAGGTGGAATACCTGGGTGTACAATCTGACGTTATGATACTAGGGGATAATTATGAACCAACTCTGTTGAGAAGGTATGATGAAATTTCGGAATGGGATGTGACAGGATCCAACGTGATGGGATGCAACAGACGGAGAAGAATAAAACTAACACTTTGTCTCTTCCCCACCGCCCACCCCCCTCTACCTCTATCCGCCACCACTTATACCAATAATATTGTGAAGGCCCAGAAAATTATCCGAGATAAAACGAAAAAAAGTGCAAATTCTTTGAATGTAGGTGAACACAAAAAAGGGTGAACATTTCATTGATGAGAAAAAATGCCATTCAGGCAATTAGTGCCAATGGAGCAGAAATATAACCTGATGAACTACTGACTCCTCTGAGAAAATATGAAATGATAAGACCACTGATACAGGCTGGACGTTTTTTTTCTGATGATGAATGGGTTTGACAGGAATGGGCCACATATCATTACACTGGTACAAAATCACACATTTTTTTTTTGTACAGACGTGTGTTTAATACTTTTAAGCTATAAATATGAGCATGCTTACACTTAAAGACAGGTAAAAATATCAGGTATTGTGTAACACAATGATATATAGCGAAGAAAATTATTCCTGCACCTAATATTGTAATGTACCATAAATACCAGCAGTCTAATGATGACAAGTATCTCCGACACGTAAAGCTGACTGTTTTACTATGGTTCCAGACACACGCTTCAGATCAGGTGACAAATTAAATGTGTCATATTTAATAGCCGATAACCTCAAAAGATTCACATTTCATAACGTATGATTTTTACCATCATCTCTTGGCAAAAATACCAGCTTATATATACTATATACCAAATCATTTTTGCCTGTGTACATTTCATTCTCTGAGGATTAAAAAAAAAAATTAAGATAGTTTTATAATTGCAACTAATTTTTACCTCATTTTAAATTCATCCTCCCTGTTCATGGATGAAAAGAGGTATTAAGTACCTGTAACAAGCTGGTAATTCTGATCACTTCAGCCAAGTATGTGACAAGTGGTGAAGGTGTAAAAGTGCATGATGGAGGGTGATGGAGAGTGATGGAAGGTGATGGAGGAGGATGGAGGATGATGGAGGGTGATGGAGGGTGATTGAGGATGATGGAGGATGATGGAGGATGATGGAGGAGGATGGAGGATAATGGAGGAGGATGGAGAATGATGGAGGAGGATGGAGGATGATGGAGGAGGATGGAGGGTGATGGAGGGTGATGGAGGAGGATGGAGGAGGATGGAGAGTGATGGAGGATGATGGAGGGTGATGGAGGAGGATGGAGGGTGATGGAGGGTGATGGAGAGTGATGGAAGGTGATTGAGGATGACGGAGGATGCTAGAGGAGTATAGAGGATGATGGAGGATGATGGAGAGTGATGGAAGGTGATTGAGGATGATGGAGGATGATGGAGAGTGATGGAGGGTGATGGAGGATGATGGAGGATGATGGCGGAGGATGGAGGATGATGGAGGATGATGGAGGATAATGGAGGAGGATGGAGGATGATGGAGGGTGATGGAGGAGGATGGAGGATGGAGGATGATGGAGGATGATGAAGGGTGATGGAGGATGTTGGAGGGTGATGGAAGATGATAGAGGAGGATGAAGGATAATGGGGGAGGATGTAGGATGATGGAGGATGATGGAGGATGATTGGGGAGGATGGAGGATGATTGGGGTTGATGGGGGATGATGGAGGGTGATGGAGGGTGATGGAGGGTGATGGAGGAGGATGGAGGAGGATGGAGAGTGATGGAGGATGATGGAGGATGATGAAGGGTGATGGAGGATGTTGGAGGGTGATGGAAGATGATAGAGGAGGATGAAGGATAATGGGGGAGGATGTAGGATGATGGAGGATGATGGAGGATGATTGGGGAGGATGGAGGATGATTGGGGTTGATGGAGGATGATGGAGGGTGATGGAGGGTGATGGAGGAGGATGGAGGAGGATGGAGAGTGATGGAGGATGATGGAGGGTGATGGAGGGTGATGGAGGAGGATGGAGGGTGATGGAAGGTGATGGAGAGTGATGGAAGGTGATTGAGGATGATGGAGGATGCTAGAGGAGGATGGAGGATGATGGAGGATGATGGAGGATGATGGAGAGTGATGGAAGGTGATTGAGGATGATGGAGGATGATGGAGTGTGATGGAGGGTGATGGAGGATGATGGAGGATGATGGAGGGTGATGGAGAGTGATGGAAGGTGATTGAGGATGATGGAGGATGATGGAGTGTGATGGAGGGTGATGGAGGATGATGGAGGATGATGGAGGGTGATGGAGGGTGATGGAGGAGGATGGAGGAGGATGGAGGATGATGGAGGGTGATGGAGGGTGATGAAGGATGATGGGGGAGGATGGAGGATGATGGGGGTTGATGGGGGATGATGGAGGGTGATGGAGGATGATGGAGGATGATGGGGAGGATGGAGGGTGATGATGGAGAATCGTGGAGAGTAATGGAGGATGATGGAGGAGGATGGAGGATGATGGAGGGTGATGGAGGGTGATGAAGGATGATAGAGGGTGATGAAGAGTGATGGATGGTGATGGAGGGTGATGGAGGATGATGGAGGATGACGGAGGAGGATGTAGGATGATGGAGGGTGATGGAGGATGATGGAGGATGATAGAGGGTAATGGGTGATGAAGAGTGATGGAAGGTGATGGAGGATGATGGGGAGGATGAAGGGTGATTGGGATGATGGAGAATGATGGAGGATGATGGGTGATGAAGAGTGATGGAGGGTGGTGGAGGATGAAGGAGGATGATGGAGGAGGATGCAGGGTGATGGAGGGTGATGCAGGGTAATGGAGAATGGCAGATGTGGCAGAGGGTCTTGTAGAGTACAAAATATCATTTCAAATTAACACCCTAAAATGGAAAATACTGACCAAAAGTAGGGACCATCCTTCACCATAAATGCTGTAATTTAACCACAGACAATGTTGACTTTGACAAATAATATATCACTTTTTGTCGACAATAATTACGTCAAGTAGACAATATTATAAAATGATAACCAGAAAACAGAGATAAGACTCATGAACTATTAGACTGCTCCTGTAGAATAACAATAGGAGAGAGCTGGCCCACACCTACAATGCATAGCAATGCTTTTTCCTAGGCTTGTACATTTAGATCTGTAGTCAGCATGCTGATCCTCTAAGTATGTGTTATAAGAAATAAAGTATCTTTGCTGGAAGGTTTATCACCTCACCAACAGCCATGGTTATTTTGAGGTGTGGTCTCTTTGCTGTAGCTGGTGTCTGCCTAACTGAACAACATACAGGAGGCCCATTGTATGCAATCCAGAGCAATTGAGGTAAAATGTCTTGCACAAGGATACTCCATGCAGCACAGACTGATTCTTTACTTCCTCAAGAAAATGCCCAACATAACGGTTATGGAGTGTTGAACCATACACCTCTGATCTCCATCTGTGGTTGTGTTGACTTATATTCTACTGGCTGAGCTATTTGGCCCTGTTAAAGAGCAGGAAGTTCAAATTTTTACTGTGAGCAAAACAGAAAATATACTGAAGATTGCTGACAGAGGGAATGACAAAATTTCCAGCCCCTTCTGAAGGTTTCCAGAGGATCAAGTCTGTTGTTAGGCAAATGGACTGACAACTACCATGTATCCACATCCCTATTCCAAGCCTCATCCCAGGTGTTCAAGATCATCAATAACTAGACCTGTTCCTACTCTGGTGGGCTCTATAATCACAATGATGTAAAACTTCTCTACATCCAGCGACAGTCAGTGCTGCTAATAGTGGAGACTTTCTCTCATAATTTCAATTAAGAATACACATGTCATTGTAAAGCTGACGCCATGAATTAGCCATTATTAGACCTTGTAATAATACCAGCAGGCAAAACTAGCGCTTCATCATTGTTGTCAGGCAAAAAACATGACAAAACAGCTTACATCACTACTTTTTACATCGTCGTCTCGACAGAGTTGAATCTGACACAAGACTTTGCTTTTTCATCGCTTCTTACATCGAGGCTACATAATACTTCTAAATAATTATGAAAATTATACGTCTTTCTATTTTAAAATTCAATATCAATCAACGTTAAATTGCTAAGCAATTTTGAAAAGTCTATCTCTTTTCCTTTACAAAGTAGAATATGTAGATTTAAGATGTTATGAATGCCATATCCTCAGTGACATGGTGTAAACACTTGTAAAGTGTCTGTTTGGTGAGATTACATAATAACACTGTTCATTACAACATAATAAAATACCCGCTGCAAATGTTTAGGTCAAATTCTCTAATTTGGAATAGGTCCACATTTTCTGGCAGTGTCCCAGTAAGACCTTGACACTGACGACATGTACATCTTATTTAAGGGGCACTTAACCTTATTTTGGACAGCTTTCAAACATTTTTACTGTCGATAACTAGAAAAAAAAACACTACCTATTTGTACTCGTACACTAAACATCTACAGCGCTGAACATTGACTGTCTCCCACCATGTATTTCTTGTATAACGAAGCTAAAAAAAAAATTTCCAAATGGTTATTTTTCTTTATTTATGAACTCTGAAAAGAGACACACTTCTGTTTTGATTGTAAGTAGGTTATAAAGACAATTTATGTTTATAAAAAGACATTTGCATAAGAAAAAAAACATTCCCTTGCCATGCAGGAATGCACATAAAATTATACGTGAAAATTAATTGGACGGTGTTACATAACGAAGATGAATATTGATGACTAAAAATTGCCGCGTTTTATCCTGTAATGAGTTCTGCATGATAGTAAATATAAACATGAAGTCATGCTTCTCCTATTAAGTTAGGGACGATTCATTCCACTTTCTATCTTAGATAAAGAGATGATATCTTTTACATAATATACCCTGTCTATATTAATAATGCAGTGATAAAAAAATATCAGATACACAACAAAAAAAAAAAAAAAAAAAACGCAATTTGACTGTTAGCGAAAATTGTATATAGAGAAGCTCTATATATACATTAATTTAAGGACATTTAATGCCTTGCTCTAATTACTGAGAGTTTCACTACATGTAATTTTACACTTTCATCATATGACTAAGAGTGCAGATTTCCCTTAAGGGTATATGCTACTTGAACATCAAAGTCTGTAATATATGTGAGAGTGGTCTTCCTTGAATCGAAATTGATATTATCTAATACTTCCAACTGTTTGTTGTAGAGAGATTGCCCTGTACTATTTATCAAATTGTTTATGTTGGAATGACCTCCCTTGACATGATCTAACTTAACACCAGGGTTCCTGATAACTCTGTCCTTCTGGTGTGACATATATTACAGTGGGGAAATTTGTATTCAATTGATCGGTTTTGATGTACATGTAGTGACTTGTCAACTCTAACCCTGTCTGAGGGAGGCAATCCATGTCAGCAAAACCTTTACATTTGTGAATCTTTTCTTCTACACTCTTCCTGACGAAGGTGAATTTCAGGTTACAGGAACATTAAGTACAAGTATGTCTAACAGGGCAAATGATATTCACATTGGCAGCATAGCTACTAACTGGCTACGCGCCGGGCCACCAAATTCTGCTGTAGAGAAAACCATTCATCTCATTTTCATAAACCTCATTCAGGTTTCTTAACAAGTACCACTGCAAAACAGCAGGTTATTTTTCTTTTAAAGATAAGTTGTCACAGCAAGGTGCAAAAAGGAATTTTTAATAGGTGTGTGGGAGTGTGGATATAAAGTGAGAAGGAAGTATAGACCATTTCAGAAATGTGCTTTGATAATATTGCTGTCAAGACAAAACTATGACATCTGTAGACATTTTATAATGTACAATCACGAACACATATTATTAAAAGCTGAATATATGAAAACATCATGGCTCTCTGTTTTAATAGCTTTATTATATCAAAAACAGGAAAGACCTTGAATGTCATGTCCTATTTACTAATTGTGGTCGTTAATATCTGTCAGGGACAAATATTTTATCAAAAGAACATTGATAAGTATTTGGTCATGTATGAGCTGATAAAACATTTCCTCTTTTATAATTCAAACAATTTTCAGTGTTTTACTAGAGCTTGTGAACTTTTGATGGGTTTTTCTAAAGCTTGTGAACTTTTGATGGTTTTTCTAAAGCTTGTGAACTTTTGATAGTTTTTCCAGAGCTTGTGAACTTTTGATATTTTTTCTAAAGCTTGTGAACTTTTGATAGTTTTTCCAGAGCTTGTGAACTTTAGATATTTTTCTAGAGCTTGTCAATCTTTAATGATTTTTGAGAGCTTGTTAACTTTTGACATTTTTCTAGAGCTTGTGATCTTTTGATAGTTATTCTAGAGCTTGTGATCTTTTGATAGTTTTTCTACAGCTTGTGAACTTTTGATAGTTTTTCTAGAGCTTGTGAACTTTTGATAGTTTTTCTACAGCTTGTGATCTCTTGATAGTTTTTCTACAGCTTGTGAACTTTTGATAGTTTTTCTACAGCTTGTGAACTTTTGATAGTTTTTCTACAGCTTGTGAACTTTTGATAGTTTTTCTAGAGCTTGTGATCTTTTGATAGTTTTTCTACAGCTTGTGAACTTTTGATAATTTTTCTAGAGCTTGTGAACTTTTGATAGTTTTTCTACAGCTTGTGAACTTTTGATAATTTTTCTAGAGCTTGTGAACTTTTGATAGTTTTTCTACAGCTTGTGAACTTTTGATAATTTTTCTAGAGCTTGTGATCTCTTGATAGTTTTTCTACAGCTTGTGAACTTTTGATAATTTTTCTACAGCTTGTGAACTTTTGATAGTTTTTCTAGAGCTTGTGATCTTGTGAACTTTTGATAGTTTTTCTAGAGCTTGTGATCTTTTGATAGTTTTTCTACAGCTTGTGAACTTTTGATAGTTTTTCTACAGCTTGTGAACTTTTGATAGTTTTTCTACAGCTTGTGAACTTTTGATAGTTTTTCTACAGCTTGTGAACTTTTGATAGTTTTTCTAGAGCTTGTGATCTTTTGATAGTTTTTCTACAGCTTGTGAACGTTTGATAGTTTTTCTACAGCTTGTGAACGTTTGATAGTTTTTCTACAGCTTGTGAACTTTTGATAGTTTTTCTACAGCTTGTGATCTCTTGATAGTTTTTCTACAGCTTGTGAACTTTTGATAGTTTTTCTACAGCTTGTGAACTTTTGATAGTTTTTCTAGAGCTTGTGATCTTTTTATAGTTATTCTACAGCTTGTGAACTTTTGATAGTTTTTCTACAGCTTGTGAACTTTTGATAGTTTTTCTAGAGCTTGTGAACGTTTGATAGTTTTTCTACAGCTTGTGATCTTTTGATAGTTTTTCTACAGCTTGTGAACTTTTGATAGTTTTTCTACAGCTTGTGAACTTTTGATAGTTTTTCTACAGCTTGTGAACGTTTGATAGTTTTTCTACAGCTTGTGAACTTTTGATAGTTTTTCTAGAGCTTGTGATCTTTTGATAGTTTTTCTACAGCTTGTGAACTTTTGATAATTTTTCTACAGCTTGTGAACTTTTGATGGTATTTCTAAAGCTTGTTAATTTTTGATAGTTTTTCTAGATAGTTTTTTTGATAGTTTTTCTACAGCTTGTGATCTCTTGATAGTTTTTCTACAGCTTGTGAACTTTTGATAGTTTTTCTACAGCTTGTGAACTTTTGATAGTTTTTCTACAGCTTGTGAACTTTTGATAGTTTTTCTACAGCTTGTGAACTTTTGATAGTTTTTCTAGAGCTTGTGATCTTTTGATAGTTTTTCTACAGCTTGTGAACTTTTGATAGTTTTTCTACAGCTTGTGATCTTTTGATAGTTTTTCTACAGCTTGTGAACTTTTGATAGTTTTTCTACAGCTTGTGAACTTTTGATAGTTTTTCTACAGCTTGTGAACTTTTGATAGTTTTCTACAGCTTGTGAATAGTTTTTCTACTTTTGATTTTGATAGTTTTTCTACAGCTTGTGATCTCTTGATGGTTTTTCTACAGCTTGTGAACTTTTGATAGTTTTTCTACAGCTTGTGAACTTTTGATAGTTTTTCTACAGCTTGTGAACTTTTGATAGTTTTTCTAGAGCTTGTGATCTCTTGATGGTTTTTCTACAGCTTGTGAACTTTTGATAGTTATTCTACAGCTTGTGATCTTTTGATAGTTTTTCTACAGCTTGTGAACTTTTGATAGTTTTTCTACAGCTTGTGAACTTTTGATAGATTTTCTAGGGCTTGTGAACTTTTGATAGTATTTCTAGAGCTTGTGATCTTTTGATGGTTTTTCTAAAGCTTGTTAATTTTTGATAGTTTTTCTACAGCTTGTGAACTTTTGATGGTATTTCTAGAGCTTGTTAACATTTAATATCTTTCCTAGAGCTTGTGAACTTTAGATAGTGTTTCTACACCTTCTGAACTTTTTGATGGTTTTTCTAGGGCTCATGAACTTTTGATATTTTTCCAAGAGGTCATGAACTTCTGACCTTTTTTTCAAGGTTCATTAACTTTTCATTTTTGTTTTTTTTTTTCATTTCATACTTTTTATCCAGGGCCAATGAACTTAAAACTTAAATAGGTCAAATACATACGAAGAACTTGTAAATATCAGTGATCCTTCTATTCTTATTCTGGCTGATTCCTGAAGCTCTATTTTAACTATTGCACCACAGAATAAGCAGTAATACCATACTTACTGTAGTGAAGATGAGGTACAGGATGCACCCATAAAATCCTTTCTCCTGACACTGTCAAAAGTAAATCATCTAGTTTATGTGTATTTGATGATTTGGAAGCAATAAATCAGCCAAACATGAAGTATATTTCATCTCAGATCACATCTATCACAGCCTCTGGATCCCTAAGACTTGGTGCACTTTCTCGATCATGCAAACTCTTGAAACCTCAGAGTTTGTCTAAGGTGATTGAAAACACAGATGAGAAACTAATTTTTCAAGTATGCATCAGTCAAAACAGAGATTTAATTATCAAATGTTCAGCCCTTCAGGCCAAATTTTGTTTTCCCGTGACGAAGAAACAATAAGAAAATATTCTATCAACTTCAAATGTCTTGTGCTGCAATTTCAACTATAGAAATATTTTAACTCATTGGAGAAATAGCAAGTTAGTTGGGTTAGATATAAACTATAAGATATGATCAGACTTGAATGATTTTCAACTGTTATGTCCTCATTTTGTATGTGTTTGCCATGATAAACAGTTTGTCCTGGAGATAAGGTTTTACTGCTCATCAGCTTATGGCAAAAACAGACCATGGATGAAAAACAATGACAGCACGGTGGCGTTGACAGGAACAAGTTTCCAATTTTGTTTCAATATCTCTCAGATCTGAAGATGATTCACAGCTATTTTTGTTGGAAAGACTTGCACTTCAGCTTTTTGAACATTAAATGTAAAGATATTGCTATAGAGTTTGCAGAGGACTGTTGAAGGGACCACCATGAATTATTATTTATACAAAAAAAAAAAATATACCAGCTTTTCTACACATGCCAGTATGATTTAGTCTCCACAAAATACCGAAGAAGTTCACTGACAGGTTCTTCATTACCTCCCACTAGTACCGAAACGAAGATCAGTTCCACTGTGTAATTTCCGAAAGTGTACATCAAACTTCCTGATACTGCAAAAACAGTAAACAAACAGGAAACATACATCAATCCCCCACATTTCAGGATTTTTGCTGGTAGCGTTAGAGAGTTCTAAATACTCTTCCAGCTAAACCTAAAATCAAGCGACAATGCTTCTACATAGTCATGATTCATGAACCGTACAATCTTACTCGATTGGCAACATATTTTATTAATAATAATGATCCCTCCAAATGAAGAAATGAAAAATCTAGATGAACCAATCAAAATAAAAACTTATACAGATTCTGTAGATTTGATAATTATTGTCATCACCAAGCACCTGGTTAAGGATGTATGTTGCAATGACATTAACCTCCATTACAGAAGAGTTCTTGAACATAAAACGTAGAAAAGGCGGCTCCTCAACATCTAAGAACAGTAATCTGCTTTATTGTGATATAAATGTCGTCAACATGTTTCAACAGCTTTGCAGCCACCATTAGGATGACTTTCGCAACTTCCATATGCCCTAGCTGAAGTACAATTTTGTGTCTCAAGATGGTTGCAGTTGTTAAGTAAACATTGAGACGTTATGGTGACATAACATTATGACGTCATAATTATCCTTTCTACTACTGTGTTTTTCTATAATTAGTGACAGTGTATTTTTGTTAACCATTGAGCTTATATTTAATCACACATGAAAGATGGTAAATGTTATTGCACATGAATTTTAGGAACATTGCCTTTTTAACAATTGAGCTATTCTGGATAAAACCGAAATTAATCGTAACTCAAGTGATCTAACACTATATAATGTACAGAGCAAAAATCTTAAAGTTTCCCAAAATTGAAAAGATTTTTTGATAATTTAGAGACATTTGTATAACTGTGTTAGAAGGAATTATATGATGATAGGACAATATATTTACCATGTAATCCTTGGTAAAACTTGATACAATTGTAGCGATGTGTACTTACATATCTGAATGTCAAGGGGGACAACTCTGAAATTAAACTTGTAAGGTCACAGTACATTATAAGTATATAACAGGTAACAATTTAGAGTCCAGCACATTTGCGACCATTTGTAGTACAGAGGTGGGTTTACAATTCCGACCTTTTACTATAGCTGCTGAACCCTTCATTGAACCATGGTGTATTGTGTATTGTGTTACTAACTGTCCTGTGTGTCCCGTTTGATCTACGGAAAACCAATACTATAGAACAAGAACCGTAAAACTGTACAATAAAAATATTTAGAATTTCTGATATATTTTATCAGTAACTGAAACCAACTTAATCTGAATGTTTAAATGCAGTCAAAAAAGTACTTTTAACATCCAGATGTGAGTATAATGGTTGTAAAAATCAAATTCAAGAATATCTCTTATTTGCCGGTAAAGTACATATGTATCAGGAATCACTGTCATACACGGTCTTATTGTCCTTTTAGTTCAACACCAGTACAACTCGAATGCAAATTACCATAAAGACGTCAAAATTTTTAAACAGACTGTATCAAATGTGCTGTGATCGTGACAAAACAGCTGGTTTGACTTGACATTGACTACTCCAAATATCTGGTGGTCCGAAATTCACATCCAGCAGAGGAGTGCACTTGATCCACCAATCCATATATCTACAAACGTTGCAGTGTAAGTATATTCATTGAGCTACAAAATGTCTGCAAAAAAAATATTAAAAAAAAACACACACACAAAAATTGAGTGCCTCAAAAATGTGTTTTAGTGCATTAAATTCTATCTACAATATTTTTCAATTACATAAGTATCTACAGTAAAAGTTGATCATCAGGAATGGTGAACAGGGCACTGTAATCAACAACAGATTTCTTATCAAACAATCCTACTTATTGATTATTGATTGATTGATTGTTTGACTATCCGTTTGTTTGTATTGATTGTTTGTTTGTTTTCTTTGACTGACTGATTCATTCATTCCTTCATTCCTTCATTCATTCATTCATTCATTCATTCATTCATTCATTCATTCATTCCTTCATTCATTCATTCCTCCATTCATTCATTCATTCATTCATTCATTCATTCATTCATTCATTCATTCCTTCATTCATTCATTCAATGAATCATAAACCAACTCAAAAAAATAATGAAGAATATATTAAAAAACACAAAAGTCAGCAGCCTGTTTCAAGACAATTTAGACATGTTTTGTAATAGATACAAGTAAGTATACAACCTAAAGGAATTAAGTTACATCACATTTGTTGTTCCATCCCTGTAGAGCTCATCAGTAAAGAAAACCAAATCAATCATCTGACTTAATGTTGAAATAGATGGTGATGTGAACTACCTCCATGATTCAGTAAATTTCACTCGCCTCAACACGGGATGATTCTGAAAGCCTTTCCAATACATATCTATATTCAATACAGTGCCAGTACCTAAAAGATTTTAAACATTGGCAGATATAAGGTACTTCTCTAGGGTTCAGTCCAGCTGGATATGCAGACGTTGAAACTATGTATTTCCAGGCAAAATAGAATAATTAATTGGATTTATGTAATGAAAAGCCTTGAAATCTGATAAGATAACACTGATGTTTAGCAATTGAAAAATAACATTGATGTTTACCAAATAAAAGATAATATTAATGTTTAACAAATAAAAGATAATAATGATGTTCACCAAATAAAAGATAATATTGATGTTTACCAAATAAAAGATAATATTGATGTTTAACAAATGAAGGATAATATTGATGTTTACCAACTGAAAAAATAACATTGAAGTTTAAAAATTATCTGACATACAGGGTAACATAGTTTTGTGGTCACAGAAACATTTAACTGCAGCAATTAATGTCAAATAAACAAACTCACTAAGTTTACAGGCAACTTGCAATATCTCAATTTCATGCACATGTATGAAAATGATACCATATTAAATTTAATTTTCACCTCAAGCGTTACTCTAACACAATTTTAAAAAACCAAATCAGATAACTTACAAACATAAAATGAATTTAAAAAATTGAATTTTAAAAAGAATTTTAAATTTTTTTTATGAAGTAAGTTGGGCATGCCATAAATTACACCCAACAAATAGCCCACCAAGGGATCTTGTAAAGGATACACCATCCGACATAACAGAAAAAAGACATAAAAATTTTCAGGGTCAATGGATCGGAAGTTTTGATGAAATCTGATTCAGTAAATCCAGTTTTATAATCATTTCATGTGTTAAGAAGTTTGTTTTATTTTCTGTTTATGAAAGCAATAAAAAAAACTCTCATCACTCCAGATTTATCGTCGAATAAACTAACTGAATTTTTACTTCATTTTATGTAGATAGAAGAAAGGGACATAGGAAATTTAATCTTACTGCTATGTCGTGTTAGATATACGATATACCTATTGCTAGAACACACAATAAATGTCATACATTTGTTTCTGAAATTTTCAAAAATGTTTTCCAGTGTTTCAAGATAGGGACACTGACCTCTTAAAAAAAAGTCATTAACTTCAACTAACACTGAATACTGAGAAACTCCTATAACAGTTTAACTTTCATTCCTTTGAAAATAAAACAAAATTAGAACATGCTGAAGTTTTAAGTTAAAACTGTCAAATACTCTGTATATAACATTTGTATATAAGTAGGGATCAGATTTTATGCGGTAACAAAATCTTGCATTTCCATCAGTGCAATGATTTTGTGAAAAAAATATTTCTCAGGAAATCCACTACGACTATATACTGCTTGCCAATTTCAAGGACAGATAAATTCAAGAGTAACCAACGATTTAATAAAAAGTTTCACAAAAATTTAAGTTTTTACATTGCTTTATGTACTGGAGGCAAAATCGCGGTGAATGTTGTCTGTTGTCATGTATACAGATAAGCTTTCCAACATATCACACATCACAGTAATTCTCATGCACTATGCCCACTGCAGTGGAGGGCCACTTTTAACATTACCAGTAACTCAAAGTAGAAAGCTGGGCTTATCAAAGGAAATAAAACAGTGGTAGACATTCATGGGCTTATTTCCAGACATGACTTTGTTTATGGATATACAAACAAGTAATTTTTTAATCTTAAGCTAACATAATAATATATTAATTTTTCGTATATGTATTTATTTTGTTGGTTGGGATGAAGGCATGTTATAACAATATTAATCATTGATGTTTTTATGCATCTGTTTTTAATGTGGAAAAACAATAAACAAACAAAAATATCTGGTTAAGATTTATAGTTTTTTTGTTGTTGTTTATTTAACGTTTGACTGAATTCTTCTTATGAATTACCATCCTGAGAATTTCAGTAACTTTACACATACTGGCTGACCTGAGTGCTAAAAAAATCTTCACAAATGCCTGCATCAGCTTATTTTTGTCGGTCACGTAAACATTCTGCTGTTGGATCAAGATTTTTCTGTCGAACATGAAATTTACAGACATATTTTGCAATCCAGCGTATCCCCACTATTGAAAGTGCTCATTACATGTAACCTTGAAAAAGGCCATTCTTTACATCTCCAAGGGTACAAGTATAGCAGATTAATCTTTTATTTATATCTTTGAGAAAAAAAAGGGTACTTATCTCAGAATTTCTCTTCCTTGAAACATTTTACAAATGAAAAAAACACAACTCTAAACGGTTTTTTAACTGGATGTTCAAAAGAAAGGTCACCTAGAGGTCAAGATTATTGAAATATGAGAAGAATAAGTTGTTAACTACAAAGGTTAGATAGGCTAAACTATTGTCACCAAGGTCAACTTCACACAGCACTTCTGGAAATCTTGCCAGACTTTTTTCATTTTCTTTGCTTTATCAGCATTTAAACTATTCAACATATGCACATTTTCTTAACAGAAAAATATAAATGGGTAAATTCAACATCAAACGTCCGAATTCAAATCTTTAAAACTAAGTTTTATAAATTACTTCACATTAACTTACTCTACAGAATGGTGAATTTTTCACTCCATTTTGCAATATTTCTTTCTCTTGCATTTGATATACTTAGCATATATAAAAAAGTTTAAAAGTGTATTATAGAAGGCAGCTATGTCAGGTTTCAGCTAAATACGATAACTGAAGGGTCAAATAATTCCGTAGAATGTCTACTTATGAACGTTAAATGCCGACTAAAATCTATTATGGTTTGGTGAGTTTGTGTGATGTACAGGACATATTGTGGTCATATCTCTCAGAACAGAGTGATTAACTTGTGTGACCACCATTGGCTAGGACCCAGCATTACAACGCTGGTGTACAGAGATTGTGTATCATTGAATTGAATAGCAAGTTGGAAGGCAGCTTTGGCCAATGACATACTCGTCTTCCAAGAACATCTTTAATGTGCCGTACTAGGTCCTGATTGGAGGATTCAGCAGGCCAATTAAAAACTTGGACATAATTCTGCAGTCAGAATGTTCTGGTCATATGACTAATGCTGCAAAATAATGGACATAGCTCCTTGATGCTGTGAAAACAGAGTGGCATTGAGTACTATAATTTTTGTCAAATACAGAACTGCATTTCAACTGCCATTGACAATGATTAATGTGATTTAGTTTTCACCAGAAATGCCACCCCAGATTGTTACACTATTGCCACAAAATCTGTCATGCCAGGCTACACAGCACTCTCCGCCTAAAGACGGGGCCTATGAAAAGTCTCCGCACACACATTTGGTGATGTTTCAGCCTATTACGGATGGTCTGGCTGCTTGCCCGTCAAAAATTCAGAGTTCTAGCTGTTACAGTTGCAGGAAGAGACCAATCTAGATAGTGTTGCAGCAGCATTAGACAATCGTCACAAGAGGTGGTAATTCAAGGTCAGTCGCTACTTGGATGGTTGGCTGTTGAAGCAGTTGCATAAAAATTTTGCCATAAATGACAAACCATCATTTGGCTATACCCAAACAGCCTTGCGACCTTGTGTTGCTTTGCGCTAACTTGAAGCATGCCAATAGCCCTTTCCCTTTCTTTTGCCAGATGCAGTAATGCATTATCTACACCATTTGAAACCAAATGATGATTATTAAAGATAGGTTTATAGATAGCTAATGCATAAAGCATATTAAGAAATCTAACTGAACAAATCTCAAGTTTTACGAGATAATCTTTGAATTTCGCCACTGTCTGAATTCGATAAGAATGTTGGCACCTAATCCAAAGATTCTACAAAACACATTAGTATCTGAAAAATATCTGTATAATCAATCAATGTATGGTGTACTGCAAGAAAACTTGATAACCAATTTTTTATTTCTTGAATATATTAGAAATATTTGCTTATATTGCAGTAAAGTTTCAATCAAGATCACACAGATATATGTAATGATGTGCAATGAAATCTTTATTATCGCAACATAGAGCTGTGTGCGTGTTTATGACTTGCATTTTGTCTACCATTATTTGGGCAGTTCGGATGCATTCTTTTCAAATGAAAACATGATGAAGAAAATGAGAAACAACAGGTAACAATAAACACAGGTAAAGGATATGATGATTTAGTGTTGTACACTCAGCTTATGTTAATAGCCAGGCAATATAAAGCATGTTTAAATATCTCGGTACTATCTAAAAAGAGCGACTCCGGAATAACTTCCACGTTACATCTGTCTAACAGCAGTTTAAAACGTACTCAGGAATTATTTCAATTACACAGAATAACTAGATCAACCTGAGAGGCAGGCTACTTCCGATTAAACAAATGAACGTTGTGATTGTGTTACTGACAGAGCTAATAAGAGAGGCGTCCCGAATTGTCCTGTGTATGTGTTACTGATGGAATACAGCTGAGAAAGGAAACAATTATGTAAGGTTTTATATAAAACATAGCCAAGAACACAACTTCGATATGATTTATCGTAGAATACATATTTTTTTCTGTTTGGGACCTGAAAACTTTTTTATTTCTTTTCTTCTCTGCGAGAGGTTTGATATCTTGTGATTGAGTTTCATTGACAAGGTGCATGACAATCATGTTAATAGACTGGTCTATTGGTATGTCTAGACAAAAAGGAAAAATGTCCAAGCAGCCTGCTGTGTCAAATATCTTAACTGCTTTTTCTTCGAATACAAATTATAGTGTTATCTCACTGTAACTATGGAACAGCATGACACAAGCCTGGGAGAACGTCAACACTTATATTGTTGCATCATAAACAAGCTGACATTACTATAAAGTGTATCATAAAAACTTAAACATAACCTTGACACATATAAATGTTAATCTTCTTCATCAACACATGCCTGTTTCCAGCATTAAACTAGTGAATAAGCTGCAAAAAAAGAGCTGTTAAAGAATTTAACTGTTTCTCTGAAAGCTCTAAAATTTTTCAAGTTCATAAAGTTATCTTCTAAATTATATGGCCAACTGATTTTTTCTTTTTCTGTTTGTTAGGATTTGAGTAAAATGGCAATGTTGCTACCACACAGATACAAGAACCAAAGCCTCTATTTATCAGGCCCCTCCATCTGGAAGACTTGTTCACAGATTTCTAACTTAAGCGATCCTAATAAAAAAAACATTGCTTAATCGAAAGTCAGAAACAACCTTAGTTCTTTAATACAAAAAAAATTCCACAACTTTTCCAAGACATTCCTATGGGAAAACTTACAATTAGACACTTCCTTCAGCGAAACAAATGCAACACCTGGGCCTGTTCTAGTATAAACAATACAAAGTAAGTGTTGTGGTTCCCACCTGGCTTATAGAACTTCAACCTCCTCTGTTGATTCCTTCACCCAAATATGCCATTCATGTAGAAAATGATAGTATGTTTACAAAGTATCCTTTCCTTCAATGTAAATTCTCTATACATTATATTTTTGTTTCAAGAATGCTGAACAAGGATACTTTATTCTACAGCTGGTACTTATCTTACTTTTAAAAAATTTGTAATAAAATGTTTATCAACAATCTGGTTCCCAACCGCAGTGCTTTTTCTTTTTTAGTTACCTATATCTAATTCCACCCAAGTACAGACTATACTGAGAAAAGAAAACACACATAACTTGGTAACAGCAATACAAAAAGTATTACAAGCAATCAATTTTCTCTCACTTCCTGGCAAACTTTGTTATCAAAAACAAATTAAAGGGCTTTAACTCTGTATAAATATATTTCCGCACAAGAAATTGTAATTATTATTTTTACTAAATTTTTGTTTTTTTTTTTCGGGGGGAAAAAGTAAGTAGATCCACCTTGTTGGACTTTATAATCTTCCTCAGTCATTCTTGTGATAAAGGATCATGTAAGTTTGTAGTAGTCATGGTATAATAATTACATATTATATCTCAGAACCTACATATATATATAAACCAATTTCAGTATGCACATGATCAACCCAACCTTAAAGGAGGTACCTACTTATAATACTTATGGGACACAAACACTTTCCCCCCCGGTTAAGTACTGCTGAAAAAGTCCCTCTAGCAGAACCTGTGAGAAAGACATCAGCAAGAAACTGCTAGCTTAGAAATTATGAGACTGTGGTTAATTTCTGTACTTGAATCTGATTCAGCTGTATGACGATAGACCAGGAGATGATTCTTACAATCTGTATTAGTCTCACATTCTGACATTGGGTAAAAACACAATTGTGTATTGACCCCTGGGTTCATTACCGAACATTATGGTATATGGCCCCAAATAATATATCTGAGTTTCCGCTTCTGCCTGAAAAAAATCAGGGTCAGCAGTTGTTTTTTTTTTATCTTAATAATGTTTGCTGGCTTTTGACATCAATTTCTTATGTACAGCATATTGATTAAGGAATGGTTTACAGTCGTGTGTCAGGTATGTATACATGTCACATGTGTGTATCATCTTTACCATGTTCATTATAACAATCTGTCACAATACTGTACTGTATGAATTTTGAAAATGATGGTCTTTCCTGTACAATTCATTGCCAAGTTCCCCCAAACATTGCAAACTTTCTTGCAAGAAAACAAAATTAAAAACAAACTACTAGAAGTTTCTAATATCAGTAAAAACAATGCAGTTTTATCTGAATTTCAACATTTAATTACTGACAGAGAAATAGAATCAGACTCAACAAAAACTGACAACTTCATGAATATCAAATTTTCTTTTTTTATTAAAACCATAACAGCAAAACTGAATTGAGGTTCCAGTTACTTTTGATGGTTTGGCAATGAATATCTCCCCAGAAAGGTGTCAAGAGAATGTTTGACATTAGACTGTGTATTTTATGATATGTCAAGCATCTAAGTGAATCTGTCTGGTACCCAGTAATGGATCTTATGAGCACACCAGCAAAAAAGAAAGGTTTTTTTGTTTTTGTTTTTTTTTTTGCAAAAAAGCTAAAAAAGAAGGATCAATAGGAAAAATTGGGGGGGGGGTCTGGAAGCCTAAAACACTTATAATTGTTTTGGCATTATACATCTAAATTATGAATTTAGACAAATGTAATTCTGAAATAAAAGAAATACTGACATGGAATAATACCACTCAGAGAGTATATAAAGTTTACTTCTTCTGGATGTAAAGGTTAAGCATGGTGTATTATCCCAAGTATTGAGACATCTTATATCAGTATTTCTGTTCAGATCTAACCATGATGGGTGGTTAGTCATAGAATTAAAACCACTTATAAAACAGAAAAACTCATGTCTCAGGTGTCTTTACAACAACTCTCTGATCGTGGGTTTCACTGCCAGTCAATGAATTGGAACTGTAACGAACTCAGTGGTAACAGCTAAACTATAAATAGCGAACAGGTTGCAAGTAAAAATTTCACCCCATCCCCTCAGCAGGTGTAAACAAGAACTTCAAAAAAAAAAAAAATGAGAAAATGGAACAACTTTGTTAAGTGATAATTCCCATAACATATTATTGCATGCAAAATCATTCCAGTAATAAACCAAGGATTTAGAGTAAAAGCACATTTTCTGAAAACACCATACATAAACAATTAAAAATAATTGTATTGTAATGTACGTGTAATCTAGATTGCTACCATTAAAGTAAATGTAATGTGTTTCGATCACAGTAGGTTTTAAGTAGGAGACCAGGCAGTTCCTTTACTCCAATGAGCATCTAACTCTCACACATGGTACCATAATATATACAAGTAGTACATATCTATATGAATATTAGATCAAACATTTTATTGTATGCTAATTTATATATATATATATATATATATATATATATATTTGTAAGATGTTCTTGGAACTATAAAATAAATATGCTAGAATTTGTAAACTTACAAAACAACAAAAAAAATACCAACAAACTCAAACTTTTAAGAGCAAAAATGTAAATTCAGAAAAATTAATACGACCAGGTGTTCCGAAAGGGTAAGCCTCTTCTGCTTTATTGAAAACACCTGACACGTAACTCTTGGTCAATAAAAAAACCTTAAGTCACATTCCCAAATTAGAATATGATTAACAAAGATGTTAGTATCTGCCACAACCTATATCATTGTAAATTTACAACAGTTAGCTTTATAAATACTATATTAATTATCATAATTATTATGAATACAAGATATGTCAAAATAGTATTACATAGTGTGTTTCACAGTACTTAAGAGTACAGATATAAGAGGTTTATCACATGATACAGTAAACAAGTTCAGCTTTACATTTATTGGATCTGACATCAGGTATGATAGCCTGTCTAGGTAACGATTCTAGTTACAGCACTCAATAATAGGTACACAGGTGTACACACAGTGCCAGGTACAAAGATATGTGCGCGAGATCAAATAGGAATTCACAGAGCATCCACAGAGGATCCATACAAACAGCATTTAATGATTTATTGTTCCGGTAAGTACTTTATTATGAAGTGATTCATCCCAAGGAGAATCATTTTTAAGTTTTTATGAGCCAATGTTTCTCATGTTTCTGCTTCGGCCATAGGGAATTTCAATAGAAAACCTTATCAGAGTCGCGTAAAAAACGTTTTTGTGCAGACTGTGAATCCCACGCATGATTCTCTCACATTTACATATAAGACGGACAAGATATGCTAAGAGATAGCTGTACATCCTGCTGTGTTACCATCTTCCTGGTGCATACATCAAGTAATACCTGCAGTATCACTTTCCTATAAAATAAATTTACTATAATTACCAATTAATCATATGCATGAGTTTCCATTTTAGATGAGATTTAGGAAAAAAAGAAGAACAAATTTATTTTTTTCATTTTATCTGGACTTTCGTAATAAAAAGTTTTATGATGAAATTTAACGCTGAAATTAATTATTTTACCTGTGACAGATAATGACAACAGTAACACTTTTGTTTTTATTTCGGACTTTTACCTGTGACAGACTTTTACCCGTGACAGATAATGACAACAATAACACCTATCGTTTTTATTTCAGAATTTTACCTGTGGCAGATATTGACAATAGTAACATCTATTGTTATTACCTGTGACAGATATTGGCAATAGTAACATCTATTGTTATTACCTGTGACAGATATTGGCAATAGTAACATCTATTGTTATTACCTGTGACAGATATTGACAACAATAACACCTATCGTTTTTATTTCAGAATTTTACCTGTGGCAGATATTGACAATAGTAACATCTATTGTTATTACCTGTGATAGATGTTGACAATAGTAACATCTATTGTTATTACCTGTGACAGATATTGGCAATAGTAACATCTATTGTTATTACCTGTGACAGATATTGGCAATAGTAACATCTATTGTTATTACCTGTGATAGATATTGACAATAATAACATCTATTGTTATTACCTGTGACATATATTGACAATAGTAACATCTATTGTTATTACCTGTGATAGATGTTGACAATAATAACATCTATTGTTATTACCTGTGACATATATTGACAATAGTAACATCTATTGTTATTACCTGTGATAGATGTTGACAATAGTAACATCTATTGTTATTACCTGTGACAGATAATGACAACAATAACACCTATCGTTTTTATTTCAGAATTTTAACTGTGGCTGTGGCCTGTGATAGATATTGACAATAATAACATCTATTGTTATTACCTGTGACATATATTGACAATAGTAACATCTATTGTTATTACCTGTGATAGATGTTGACAATAGTAACATCTATTGTTATTACCTGTGACATATATTGACAATAGTAACATCTATTGTTATTACCTGTGACAGAAATTGACAATAGTAACATCTATTGTTATTACCTGTGATAGATATTGACAATAATAACATCTATTGTTATTACCTGTGACATATATTGACAATAGTAACATCTATTGTTATTACCTGTGATAGATGTTGACAATAGTAACATCTATTGTTATTACCTGTGACAGATATTGACAACAATAACACCTATCGTTTTTATTTCAGAATTTTACCTGTGGCAGATATTGACAATAGTAACATCTATTGTTATTACCTGTGATAGATGTTGACAATAGTAACATCTATTGTTATTACCTGTGACAGATATTGACAATAGTAACATCTATTGTTATTACCTGTGACAGATATTGACAATAGTAACATCTATTGTTATTACCTGTGACAGATATTGACAACAATAACACCTATCGTTTTTATTTCAGAATTTTACCTGTGGCAGATATTGACAATAGTAACATCTATTGTTATTACCTGTGACAGATATTGGCAATAGTAACATCTATTGTTATTACCTGTGATTGACAATAGAACATCTATTGTTATTACCTGTGACAATAGTAACATCTATTGTTATTACCTGTGGCAGATATTGACAATAGTAACATCTATTGTTATTACCTGTGACAGAAATTGACAATAGTAACATCTATTGTTATTACATGTGACAGAAATTGACAATAGTAACATCTAATGTTATTACCTGTGACAGAAATTGACAATAGTAACATCTATTGTTATTACCTGTGACAGATATTGACAATAGTAACATCTATTGTTATTACCTGTGACAGATATTGACAATAGTAACATATATTGTTTTTATTTCAGACTATCACAATAACTTTAATTGTTTTCATACCCTCTCAAATATGTCTTGCCTGTTCAGTACGGAAGAAGTTGTTGATTTTAAAACATTTTACTCCTGAAACATTGAAAATGACAGAATTGACAGCTGGGAATGTGAAAGTGAGTCAAGGTAATTCTCTGCAATATATGTGATACTCTTAACCCAGTAGGTTATCAGCCAAACATCATCACCCTTGGATTTTGCTGGAGGATTTGACAAAAAATGACCACTGTGACTTTGAAAATGTTATATTCAACTTTGGGTTGACTACTTAATGTGAAAAATATCTCAATATTTTTTTCCACTTGTGAATCATAGCTGCTATTATTTATCGAGAAACTTAATGAAAAGTCTACAAAAAAGTTTCACTGCTTTCACAAAGAATGAAAGATGAAATTAGCATACAGTTGGAAAAATAATATTCTAACAGATGCATTGTGCAGAACATTTCTTGTTTGAACAGAAATCATGATATAAATTCTTTATTTAGGCTGTTTCAGATTCCTATCAGCTGGTTTCAAAGAAAAAAAGTTGGTTTGTATATATCAAGTGCCTGGAAAAATGTAATTATCATTCCCATAGCTATACTGAGCCTGCAGGCTGCACATGCACTCCAACACAATCACAGGAGCATGTTTTATTCCTGTACAATTGGATATTCTGGCAAAAAAGTCCTTTGGGTTGATCATTAAACACATGTGGTAAGAAAATCAAACTCACAATTCATTTATGTAGTACCAAGTGTCAGTTGTCAAAAAAAAAAACCTGGAAATGACTCGTCTGAAACCAACTCGGTGCTACAACAAATTGCTAGTCACGTTCAACAAATATTTCGGTTAATTTTGCGTTTGATTCTCTGCCTCTGTAAGTATCATGTGATCTAACGTACCTAACATCCCCGTAAAACATGCCTAAGTACAGGGATATTGTCTTAACTAAAAAGTATGGAATTTTTATTCTGGTAATTACCCACAAAATGATTAAAGGTGGAGATAGAGGGACATGTCAAGACAATTTAGCACCAAGTCTTCTACAATTTGATTATGGCCAACTACACACCATTGTATAATTTGTCCCTGAATAAGAAAAACCCTTTTGTCATAATATGAACTACATGCATAAAACATCAAAAGAAATTTATCTTTCAGAAAAGCAGATCTGGAGAATTTATCTATCATTTGACAAATTGTCACAAAACTTGTCAAAGTTGGGTGTATAGGTCATCTTTCTAACTTCAGCTAGTGGAAATATCACTTATGTTGAGCGGTATAATGTCTGGCTGGAGATCGAAGGGTTGATAATTTGAAACTCAGCAGTGTTTTTCATGATTCCTTTCTTACAGAAAAGGTGCCTTTGACCACTCAAACAATAGGAGATTCAGATGCTTTCATGGAAATAATGAATCTGTGTTGTTGGTTGTCTTCAGGGTCAAAGACTTTGTGAAGTAAATGGTAGTGTATAAGTACTAGTGGTCTTTCTAGCTTTGACTTGTGTGAATTTCCCTTTTGTGCGTTAGAGTGTCCGGGTTGAGATCAAAGGGTCACTAGTTCAAATCCCGGTGAGAGCAGGGTGTTTTTCATAACTCCTTTCTATTAGATATGTACAAAGAGGAGGTTTATGGCCCTTGACTGTCATCTGATTATAAAATCAATGTACGATAGAGTTATGTAGTAGAAACAGTTATAAAATGATCAAACAGTTTTAAAAATTTTAGCAATAAAGTTAAACAAGGTGGCGACTATACACTCATTTTCGGAAAGCCTAAAAACACTCCTCGTTCCAGTTTGTCCACATTCTGACATATTTCAGCTCAATTATACCAGTGGAGGTTGAGAACTTTAAAATTTGCTTTTTTAAAATGACTGCCATAGCAAAAATATTAGTACTTGGTAACGACTATCTCAGGATCATTTCAGGCAAGTTTCAGCTCAATCACACCAAATGAGCTTGAGAAAAGGTTTAAAATGGGTATTATTCGGAGAAGCCATGACTGTGCAATTATGTTACGAAAAAACATCCATATTGAAGATTTGACATGGCTGAAAAAAAAAAAAACGATTTGTTGACTTCCCTTTCTGAACATTCCCAGCAATTATCAGCTCAATAGCACCAAAGAAACTTTAGTAAAAGTTTGAAATGTAATTTTTCAAAATGGCAGCCATATTGGATTTCTCACCGACTTAAAAAGTAACGATACTTAGTCAAGATCATTTCAGGATCTTTCAGACAAATTTCAGCTCAATCCTACTGGTGGAACTTGAGAAATAGTTGAAAATGTGGAAGGTTTATGCATGACAGTCAGCATACAGCACACAGTGATTGACAAAACATAATGTTGGGCACATTCTTAATCTCCTCTTGACATTAATGATGTCTCCACACAAAGCAATCAATTATTTTATTCAAGTATCAACACTAATTTCTTTTCAATGCAAAATTCATTTCAATGAAAAATTGAGAATAACCATGAATTATTTCAGACTCTTTGTCCTAATCCTTTTCTTTGAAACTTGATGTAATCTAATTTACGAGCTCAATCCTTTTAGTTATGCTGAACAAAATGGTGAGATCTGACACAAAAATGTAATTATAGTCGTAATGACACCATCACGATTTCAAAGTTTTTTTGTAGTCGTAACAAAATAATTTTCACATAAATAAATGGCATTCAACATAAAACCTTCACTTCCTTTTTGAATCTGTTGTAATCAATCCCAGATGTGACGCAGCATGTCACTGCATTTGCTTACCAAATACATCAACAGAGGGCAGGGAGGACAAGGACTCAATGACAGTAAATGGACAGACTGCAAATGATACTCAAGTTCTGACTATGATAGAAGTAGGTGAGCAACCTTATCCTTACAATGCTCATAAATTCATCTCTATTTATCATAGAGTAACCAGGAGACAGATTGGTGATATCACGGTTGTGTCCTTGGGCAGGACACTTGATCCTTTTTATTCTGAAAGCCATGTAAACAGCCTCCCCTATGTTGTTCAGTGATGTGACCACCTGCTGCTGAACAAGAATTACCCTGTGAAATACGACCTGTAACAAACCACCCATGCCTGTGAATAGGGAATCTGTAACCAACCAACCATCCCTGTGAATAGGGGACCTGTAACCAACCACCCATGCCTGTGAATGGGGACCTGTAACCAACCAACCATGTCTGTGAATGGGGACCTGTAACCAACCAACCATGTCTGTGAATGGGGACCTGTAACCAACCAACCATGTCTGTGAATGGGGACCTGTAACAAACCACCCATGCCTGTGAATAGGGAATCTGTAACCAACCAACCATCCCTGTGAATAGGGGACCTGTAACCAACCACCCATGCCTGTGAATGGGGACCTGTAACCAACCAACCATGTCTGTGAATGGGGACCTGTAACCAACCAACCATGCCTGTGAATGGGGACCTGTAACAAACCAACCATGCCTGTGGAATAGGGGATCTGTTACCAACCAACCATACCTGTGAATAGGGACCTGTGACCAACCAACCATACCTGTGGAATAGGGGGTCCGTAACCAACCAACCATACCTTTGAATAGGGACCTGTGACCAACCAACCATGCCTGTGGAATAGGGGATCTGTTACCAACCAACCATGCCTGTGAATAGAGGACCAGTGACACCACCAAAGCCTGTGAAATAGAGGACCAGTGACCAACCAACCAACAAACCTGTGAAATAGAGGACCAGTGACCAACCAACCCGAGATGAAAAAATTGAACACTAAAATACCCATAGATAAATACAATTCCAACTGAAAATGAAAAAAATGAAAAAAAAAAATAAAAAATAATAAACAATTTGTAAAAAGAGCAGTTTGGATATTTGACACAGCATGCCAAATTTCTGGAATGTAATTAAAATATGTTAATGTGTGTGTAGGAAGCATGATGATTAATATTTCAGATCACATAATTATCTGGAAACGTCCTAAACAACAAATGAGCTGTCAGGATAACAGTGAATGCCTCCCACAGAAATGCTATAATAATTTCTAATTGACATATCTCTGTGGCAACATGAAACCTTCAAATCTGAAGTAATTGTGTAATATGCAAAAAGAAAAATAATTACTAAATCCAATTAATATTTCTTAAACAATCCACCAATAAGTAAATTACCTACTTTGTATATAAAGCAGGAATTATACAAGAAAAAATGGGAAATTAATGCAAATATAGCCTACGCGCAGATAATTGTTTCCCTGAAACTGTTTATTTCCGTCTCAGCGAACTTATTGTTCATACCACAGAATTAATTGTACCAAAGATATGCATGTTACAACAAATTATACGTGATTTAGAAATGAAGAAATGATGCTTTAAATAGTACAAAACACGTAAAAAAATCTGTGATTATTTTTTAAGAAAATGACTACTGCAATTTAAACATCAATCTTGCACAAAACAGAAAATGTTTAAAAAATGTTGCCAAAAGTTTACAGTTAATTTATAATTAATTTGGAAGATATGACACTTGCTACAATTAAAACCAACATCAGACATCAAAGCAGACATTAAAATCAAAACTTATGACAATATTTATTTCAATATTTTGAGAGGAAATGTCGCAAAATAAAAACATAAATTTTAACCCTGACCAATGTCTTCCATGTCTATAAACCACCAGTACAAAGTATTTATTTTGTATAAAGGGAGACAACTCCTACAACCAGTCATACTGACATACTGCTTTTGTAAATAATATATCAGATCCTCAGTTGACTGTCACAGTAATACAAAAGTATCTGCAGAAATTTCAAAAAGAAGGAGTCAACGTCAAGTGGGTAATGAGTAGGGAACTATGTTGTATGGATACCAAACAGTATGCAGAGTGGTTAAACAAAAACTAAAGCGTAGATATAAAGAGCAAATCAATCACACCCTCAAGTGTTACTAGTGAGTGGGTGTTTATCTGTCAACTAGTTTCAAATCTCTATTGCAAAGGCTCATCAGGACAGATTTGCTGAGTGATTTTACCAATGCATCATGTTATTTTCAAATTCAGATCATTTAAAACAATCTAACTTTCAAATTAGAACATTTTAACATATACACAAGCCGTTTTTTTTTCATAAAAACAACAAAAAGTTCCCCACATTCTTTTAGTCTTGATTTACAATCCACATATTCTCCAAGTATGTACAGTTGAAATTCTCCAAATCAGCCTTTAATGGGACATGAACATTTGACTGGTACTGTTCATAGAATATTGTAGTCCACATACTGGACAAAGAGTGAAACACTCTATGAATCCAAGGGTCAATCATACATGGAATTTTAGAAACTTTATCTCATTCAATGTAGAAGATATGTTTCCATGGTGAACAAAGGTTTATTGCAGTGAAACATGAAACCTGATTTTGACAATTGAATATTAATTGATGGCGTATACAGTCAAACCTGATTATCTTTAACTTGTATCACTCAAAAGGCTCTATTTAATTCGAAGTATTTCATCAGTCGATCTTCACATCAAACACTTGACTCACTTACTCAAACACTTGGATAACTTTAGGTTCTCCCAAAGCTGATTTCACGACAACCAGAATCGACACCATGAACACTGAGAGATGGACAGACTGACGGCAGATAACTCAAAGTTCCCTCCTACTGTGTAACCAGTCAGGATTTATTTGTTCCACTAGTGAAACTATCGGAAGTAAAAATCGACCTACCTTTCGCTGTCCGTCTTGCTCTTTGAATCTTCATCATTATACACCATTATGACCATAATCTTCCCACTTTCTGCGATGTCATTTATGTTGGCTCCAGTGACCAGGGGGAATGCTGGGAAACGTTCTGAGTTAACCCAGTCCTGGAGACTGGACATTGTGACTATACCATCTGGAGCTGGAGAAAATGTTACATTTCAGCTGTATTAAGTTTGATTCTATAATATTTAGTACAGAAATATGTACAAAATATTGAATACTTAGCCTATTGTCAATATGACTGGGCAATGTTTTATAATATTTGTAGGTGTGCATTCTATTTCTGGAAATATGTATGAAAACTCTAATGTACAAGGTGACCTCAAGGCAAACTGTATACAGGGTTATCTACAGGCCTCTTGTCTATACAAGGTAGCTTAAAATGGTGAAATATCATTGATTTTATCTTGGAACTACAAAGGTACCCCACAATCTTTTTATGTTAATTTGTTAGTTTGGAGAAATGTAGAACAGAGCTTGTACAGAATGTACAGCTAATGTTTACACATTGATAGATCAGTTATGTATGACATCTATACACTTGTAAGGATTCCACTTATGATATTTGTTACTTCTACAAAATAGATATACAAGTTTTGTTGACAGCCAGGTTCATTATGAGTCTTGGGTATCATTTCAGTAGCTGGTGTTTACCTCACTGAACAACATACAGGAGGTCCATCGCATGCTGTCCAGTACAATAACGGTATAGTGTCTTGCCCAAGGACATTACCAAACCAAAACAAACAGGTTCATTTCTGAGTTCACCGAGAAACATAAACCCCTAGAGGTTGGAAGCATCAAACCGCTGACAAGGAATCTCCACCAATTTATGAATTAATTTATCTATTTATTGAACAGGCGTTATGGCCACTATTGCAGCTTTTAAGTCGAGAAAAATAGGAAAATGAGCAGAGATGGAAAAGTATTAAGTTATGGGAGAGAGTGGGATACAGAGATGAGATAGCGAGGGACCGTCTATACTCCTGACCTGTTCTTAAACTATGATTTTAAAGACGATCCCCTTGGCCTAATTATAGCTCTAGCCTATCACTAACTAAGCACGCAGTAAGAGGATTGATTAAGGAAGAATCCTACCTGGATTTCCACCAATTGTGGCATACCGGTCACAGCCCTTGTTCTATTTAGATTGTAAGACATGCTATGTTTCCAGAAATAACAAAGTTATCAATTTTTTTACCCAGTAGTAAGACATAAAAGTCAGACACCCAGAACTATTGTATGATTAAGTTTAATTACTAACAAAAATTATATTTTCATGGAGCTAAATTTTTGTGGTTTATCAGAAACTCACTTTTTCATTGACGGTTAATTTCATGGATCGATTTAGCTCAATAATTGTGCTTAGATTGATTATGAAAGTTCATGGAGATGTGAATTCATGGATAAAGGGTTAACACAAAATAAACAAAAATAAACTTCCCACAAAAATTAACAGTTTTACAGAAAAAGTTACACCCTTACCTTGATATTCTACCACTTCCTGATCTTTAAAGGCTAATACTGTCGGCACTACAGCTGGCTTTATATTCTTTAATGTAAAGAAAAAAGACCTGAGTATAGAGGTACAAAAACTCTGTAATCAATGGAGAACTATTGCAATGTTAGAAATATTTACACAGATATTAGAAAACATTTTCTTCATAATAAATATGTAATGGTTTTCTAAAACAAAAATTATGTAATTAACTTCCCATAAAACCTGATTTGTAACTTAAAAATTTTTTCGTGTTATTAAATTCTGATCAGACAAGCAGTGGTATACTTATACACACTGATATGCTTACATTAGGGAGGACTGTAGGATTGGCCGCATAGAAGTAAGATTGGATAAGCATCTGTTCTGCCACATTACTGTACTTGCTCTGTAAGAAAATTAAAGTCTGATACAAAAGCAGCCGTTGCCTTTTGTTTTTAAAACTTTTGTCCGCGGTGAAGTGACATCTTTTCCAATCCACAGATTTATCGGCAGAAAGATATAAAATCATTTTTCTTTACATGCCATTGTGAGAAAAATTTCTCAGATATGCTAAAGCATTCAGATCTGAGGCTTCACATATACTCAAAAATACCTACCAGTTATCAAATAAACATAACAATTTATTGCTAAAGCAGGCTCAACATCTTGTTATACATAAACGACAGCCAATTTTTAATTTGTCAGTTGTATACTGATCTAAGCATCTGGTATGGTAATTGCAGATCGTTAAACGAAAACAAAAAATATAACATCATAAGATTAAAATAGAAGCTCTTTTACAGGAATATTCTGTCCAAGTTAGCATTTCATAAGATGGTTTTTGAGAAAATTGTACACTAGCATCTACTTATATTCTTCCGGAAACCGCACGATTAGATTTCACCTAAAAATCAACTTTCACTATTTATTTGAGGAAATTTCATTTAGGTCTACTTAGATCTGTTAACAAATGTTCATGCTGCCCTGATGACGACACAACAGGTTTGTGCCTGCGTGAAACAGTGTAAACAAATGAAAATGGCAACTCCCAAGGAGACACGCTGGTAGCCACTTATTTTTCTTCCAGGAATATCAATATCTGTTAGTGTCATTTCAACATCTTTTACTAATATACTTACACTCTCGCAACTACATACCGTATTTATTCCAATAAACGCCCCGTCTCTAATAAATGCCCCCCACCTGTTTTTTAACAAAAATTTTATACTTTCCTCGTTTGCCCAGGATTTTTGTCCGGCCCCGCACATGTATACCACAATACCACTTGGTATGTCATCTTTCGGAAGGGGACGAATGCCTGGCATGTGCACAAGGGGGGCGTTTTTAGTCCCATCGGCATATGCTGCCAGTGTCACCGTTATTTTTTTGTTTTTCGTGGCCAGTACTGTGAACTCTGACCTCCTTTTCCCCCTTTATTGCCAATGTCGGTTTTCCTGGCATGTCAAACCGCACCGAGGTTTCGTCCATGTTAGCGATATGGCTATCAGGGTATTCTCATAGCCGACGCATTCTTATCAAGAAATTAAAAAAACTGTCAATACGATCATCAATTAATGAAACTTCATGTTGTGCCACATGCGTAGATCGCCTGAACGAAATGTTGTGTCTCTTTTTGAATTTAGAAAACCATCCATATGAGGCTTTGAACGATTGACTACCATTTGCCTTATGCATACGTAGGGCCTTAAACTGCAATGCTTTCCAAGTCACTCGTATTCCAACCTCCCGTCTGTCCTGTAGCCATCTCATCAGATTTTCGTCAATATCTTCATATCTGACATGCCTCCCACCTCCTTTACAGCATTTAGATGTTATAGAAAGATTTTTTAATTTTTCTTTGTTTTGACACCAGTCCCGCACTCGTTTTCTGTCAACACGAAACACTTCCGCGGCGGCATGTTTACCCTTCTCCTCTGCGAAGGCGATTACTTTAAGCTTGAAAGCAGTGCCGTAATTTCGTTTTGTCCCAGATATTGTTATCAGGTATGTGGGATTTATTAAGAAACAGACTGGCTTATATACTGCTGTGTTTTTTTATTTTGTTATGCAAACTAGGCCTGCAAGCGATGATGAACATTGTACGTTTTTGACTGAAGCTGACATCGTGTCATTTCATACAAGAATTCAGGTTATCAGAATGCAATTGACAACAATGTTTAAAGCTACAACAATGTTGGAATTACTGCAATTTTTCAAATGCATTCTTTGCTGAGTAATTCGTTAGTTTGTTAAACAATGTTTTTAAGTGACAGCCATGGCATGTCACGACCAACAAATTATGAAATTTTGTGTTCTATTAATCGCCCCCTGTCTGAAAAATTTCACGCCCCTGGGGCGTTTATTGGAATAAATACGGTACATCCGACATCGAGGTTTTGTTTTGCAGCCTCACTTTCAAAATGATCACATGATAAACGTATCATATTTGCACATTCTAATTTTATACTGGTCAGTGGGTGCTTCCATCAATTTTGCCTGTCCAAAGTGCCCACAGGAAAGATATTCTTATGCTTATAATAATTTAAAGTCATATGAGATATATTTAAAACAAATAGTGCAACAAAAATTATTTCCAGCTTGGGCAGAATATACCTTTAACACAACCTGTACAAAAATGTGAAGTTTCCATAGACAATTCTGTCACCAGCTTCTGACTAATGACTAGCATAAACCACATTACAATGATGTATAGAGTGTACGAGATGATACAGAATCAACAGACTTTTTGTTAAAAGAACTTCTATTCTAATTACATTACCAAATGGAAGAAAATGTTGCTAAAACATTCAGCCAAAGGAGTTTATAACACACAGGGAATGTGTGCAAATTAAGTTCAGATCATGCCCACCACCAAAATCTGGCCTGTCACCACATTACTCAAAGTAAAACTCACAAACATGTCGTCGACAGGGTCTTGTCGGCCCAGGTAGAGGAAGAAAGCCGAGTCTTTGTGTTGATTGTTGGCCTCATCAAACTTCCCTTTACTTGCTAGATTACGTACTGCAGGTCTGTGAACAATCAAAAACCAGTACACTCTACACTTTGCTAATTGAAGGTGTGTTGAGGAAGTTTGTGTTCCATTGTTGTTCACACCTGTATGTAGTATATACCATTCTAAATTGATGAATCACAAGACTTAAGGTAATAAGAATTGAAAATTTTATACCTTTTAATGGACAAAAATCTATAACCACCTAATTAGTCAGGACAGCATTTCCAAACACTGTAAAGTTTGTTATTGTCGAGGATGAATAAAATTTCAGAAAATAGATATTTCTAAAAGAAAAGAAAATCATATTCCTTCATTTTTCTGAAAAAATACATCTTTTTTATTTGAAGCTTTCTGTAAAACTGTGAAAAATTGAAATATCGCAACCTTTTCAGTATAGGAACAGAAGGCTTTGAACTTGTTTCAGCAATGGACATTTAGTAGTGAATAATATCAGTTACAAAAGGTTCTTTCCCTGCACTTATATCTCTCTGTGTTACTGTTACTTTGGCTTTGATGTATGAATATTTTGATAATATCCACAGGTTACTTAACACCGTAAATTGTACCGTACCCTTTGGCTCTATTTACGAACTCCAAGATGTCTTCTTTTGATCTATCCCCTTTGTGAGTGTAGATATTTTCTCCGTTAAAACTACAAAATAAAACAGTAATTTATTGTTATATTTTGATACATATAAGCGAAGTATGACAACAGTAATAAGATATATCAATAGTGAGCTAAGACACAATCATGATGATCCCGTCCAGCCGAAGAAAAAAAATTAAAATACTGAAGGACAAATAAGTTACCAACAACACAGATAGATGGACATTTTATCTTAGATTTTATCACATGAGAACACTTCACCCATCTGGCTCATTGCTTTAACTTTGACTATTGGGAAATATAAACATGAATTATCAGGCCTCTTGCTATGGCCTTGACATTGTGATATAGACCTTGGTTATGACCTTGTCTTACTATCCTCTGTAATTAAAGGGTTTCAGGCACTCAATTTGATACATTTCCCATCTCCTTAGTATGACCAATGTATACACCAAGGATCATTGTTCTAGTTTAAATCAAAGTTATACTCCAGACATAAAATTTCAACAGCAGGCAATAACTCTGTAATTAACTCTTTAACCGAGAAATTGCAGGCCCTGAATTCAGTACAATGTACAATGTCTTAGTATGACAAATGTATACACCAAGTTTCATCATCCCTGCTTTACTGTTGGCAAAGTTATGTTCCGTACACAAAAACGGACAGAAAGACAAACGGATGTCTATATGCTTCCCCAAAGCCATATCAGGTACAATTTAGATACAGGCACTACAATTTACTATCATGACTCTCTATTTGTGACCTTGACATTTGAGGTAGGAATGTCTTATGGTTTCACATTGTCCCATCATGACATGTACAGTATATTGATGAAATATCTATGGGGAAGTTGACCCACTTGTTATGACCTTGCTTATTTTTTAAGTGAACCTCAAATTGTGACCTTGTGGGTGGTGGTCATTGACCCCAAAGACTTTCAAAATATGCAGGTTGATGAAAGTTTAATGGTCATCATAGAGATCTCATTGAGAAATTTTCTATTTATATTGTCTATATAAAGCTACATGTGTTTGATATCCATTAGCTTGTCTGTTGGTTTCATTGTTGTATACCTTGTTTTCATTGGAGAGTGAATTGTTCAAGGTTTACATGACAGGCATCGTCGATGAAGCAGAAGACACTCACTCTTTTGGGACACCTGGTCTTATCATCCTGATACTTTTCAGTAGTTTCCGTGTAAATCTTTTTTTTTTTTTGTTCATATTTTACCCTAGCTTTATTTAATTTGAGTTTGGATTATGTTGACATGTTTGTATTTTCACATTGTTTTTTTTTGTATTTGAATTTGACTCACAATTTTATAGTAGGGAATCCTTTTACTCCGAACTCTGAGGCCACGCTGGAGAACCGAGTGCAATCCAACTTGCCGACCTTCACTGGTGTGTTACGGAGAGACAGCGACACTTGGTGAAAGGTTGGCTCCAGTTTCTTGCAGTGACCACACCATGGAGCATAAAACTGTCAACCAAAGCATAAAATATCAAAGGTAGGAATTGTCCACATCAAACATAAGTATAGGGGTTGTGTGTGAAACAAAGACAGGATGCAGTTATCTGATACTTTGAGTGGGAATATCGTACTTGGTATCCCAGTGTTATGTCAGATTTTACATCAAATTTCAAACTGTAATATCATGATCACTATGCTTTTAATTAAAACTTACTATTCCATTGTTTAAAACCAAATGTATATTTTTTTATTATCTTCATTATGTTACAATAAACACTACAAAATCTAAACTGTTTTTCCTTTTTCTTTTCTCGGAACAGATTTCAATGCTGCCATGTGGACATTTAAATAAGCATCCTGCTTGACTTCAGTAGTGTAAACAATAGTTTAGTTCCTATGCAAGATACCTGTAAACTATAATAATATCGTCTCTTTAAAGGGACATGGTTAGATCTCATTATTTTTTTCAAATGGCCTTTTGTTTTGAGCAAGTATTGTAATACTTCAAATTGTGACACTCTCTTTGAGATATTGATAAAGGTTATCATCTTCAAACTTACTAAACTTGCATGTGCAAAGACATTGTTTACACTCTCCGAATGATATGAAGAATTGTTTGATCACGCCTATTCTATTTTAATTTTTTGATGTTGTTAATACAAACTTTAAAATTTCATAATTAACAGAAAGTACACAGTTTTTAACAGAAATATAAATGTAACAATGTTTTTTATCAGTTTTGAAATCAATATCTAACCATTTAGTTCCTATAACTATTGATGTGTATGAAAACAAACCATGTCTGAATCTACATCTTTATATCAGCTCATGTCAAAATCTTGTGAAAAATATTTGTATGTTGTCTATTTATAGACTGAAAGATTAGATCAAGGCACTAGGTCATGAAAACTACAAAAGTATCAGATTAAACACAATCGTTCGAATGTAATCAAATTTTCATTTTCACTTGTTGCTTATCACAAAACAGAAACAGATACATTAAGAAAATACACAACCTACTCACCTCAACAAGCCAAGGGGCTTCTTTATGAACTTCTAAAAATCTACAATGAAACAAAAACAATTATCTTTCTGAAGAAAATATGGAATTCTGTATATCTGTCGTTATAGTAGTTACCTGTGTCAAGGCACGATGAATCCCCCAAGTCCCAATAAATATCAACATCAATGTTTGCCAACTACTACCGACAACAAACATCACCTAATTTATTCAGATAATATCTCTCACAACAATTAAATCAAATCTTTATTTTCCTCTACTGTCTATGGTTCATGTGTATATTGCAAATTCTACAGAATCATCTCCAAACAATATTGAAGTTATCATGTGATATGTTGCTGATATAAATGTACACCAATATAAGGTGAAAAGTGTGACGATAAAGCTATAAGAATAAAATCACAGTGAAAAAAATTGGTCAAATTGGCGACCTGGTATACATACAAACAATGTGCTATCCCTTGCAAAAGTAAATTTTAGATAAAATAGCAGACAAAACCATTGTTAGGCAACAGGTTTAAGTTGTTAATAGAAGCAAATAATTCTGAAACAGGTTCAGCAGATAGTAATTGATCCTTTCCTTCTTTCAGGTAATTTCTACTATAATTTTTGATGATTATGGATGGGGAGATTTTTATCGGTACACACTGATTGTTAATTTTGTTATATCAGTCAGTAATTTTTTAAGGATTTAAATGAATTTTTATCCTGTGTGTCTAGAACATCATTTACAAATTTATAATGAAACCCATTACTAATAGTGAAATGGATACTCAAAATTTGAGTGAGTCCTACAGGAAAATCAGGAGTCCAGAACTCAGATATCTGTGACCCAAAAATTACTGATTACTGATTGGGAGCTCTGTTGGTATTGTCTGGAAAGTGGTAAAAACAAACTTTTTCATGTGATTGTCTTCAACAGATGTACGCTGGAACTATTCTTGCAACATGGAATACAAAATATCTGTCCTCTTGATTATGGAAAACTATCTTGATGAACAACATATCTTTTCATGAGAAATAATTAAAATGAATTTAACCAGGGAGGTATAGGACATATACGTCCCTGATTTAACACATACATTTGTGGTTTGAAATAATGTTGTCAAAAATTGTTGAAAAAAATACAATTCCACCAATCAAGATAAGAGCATGTCTGATTTCTTGTTAACATGATTTACGCTTTAAGGCTCAGATACATTATGTTTCTCATTAAATGAGAAATACATGGGTGCCTAAGTGTGCTGTCATATTTGTTTGAATTCTGACGCTTATGAAATTTCCTTTAAAAGTAGGTATACACGACTCGAGTGAAATCATGAAACAGGCAATTCAAAATTCTAAACACACTTTATATCTAAATTCAAAACGGCATCTTCTTCATCAAATTGCACACGCATAAGGCAGTGTCCATGAAAGACTGTAACACAATAAACAAATGCAATCAGGCGTCGCTGGCCTGTTTAACACCAGTCCTCCAGAAATGGATGAATTCACGCAAATGTCATCAATCTGTAGATGATCAGTTTGATCGACGACTTTGATTTTGAGCTATTGCCTCAGGCCAAACTCAGCTGATCCTACACTGGGGACTGGTTTGTCCATCTTACCTTTCGTCGAGTTCCAACACATGGCTGGATACAGCACACATCAGACCTACAATAAATAGAAAATGCTTTTAAAATATACTACTGTAGATGATAGTAATTATATATCATGATCGACACACTGAACCGATATCATACCAAATAATAGAACTGTCAAAACCGTCTTCCTTATGGAGAGCGCCATCTTTCAAACAATGACAGTTCCGCAGTTTATTAACACCTAAATATGAAAACGGAAGGAGGTGACGGATATACCCGGACTATTTATTTTATCGTAAAGACATGAAAAATAACTTTGACTGTATCCCGGTAAGGGTTTAGACCTTTTATCCGTCTAGATTTTACAGTTTTATTATATTCCCATGGCCAAAAATGAATGAGTCCGTGAATGCATCATATTTCGGCAATATTTACGTATTTAGATTTACATGCACAATGCGTTTGATGTGGATTTTAAGTTGTACTAAGCGAATTTTTTTTAAATGAATATCAAAGCGATCGTAAAAACTTGAAGCACGAGTTAACTTATCTTAGACGCTAGATGTCGCGAGAATTGTAATCACGTGACCGGAAATAGCGACGTATCACGGCAACGCCAGTAGTTTAGCAACTCACGAAGTGAACATTGCCGAACTTTTCAAGGAGGGAGATTTTAAATTACATTTTACTGCGATATATAGAAAATGAGACAAGTCAAGTCGACAAAAATCTTGCACGCAAGACCAGTTAACACAAGTAAGTAATAGCGATAAGAATATTGACCAAAAAGTGTCTCAGTAATTATAATAAATGATTTGTCACTGTCGTTCTACCGTGTGTTGGGGGGGGGGGGGGGGGGGGGGGGGGTATTGAAAACATGCTTGAGCAAACAGACCGAGAGAAATTAGAGCAACCTTTGTTGAACTGATCGTATGTATGCCATTGATTGATGTCATGTATTAATTTATATAATCATTACAATTTACCATGATTTTCATTCAGGTATTATATAATTGGGGCCCTTTCCAGATTACATATGAATCCTTCTTTGTATTCCTAAAGACATTCCTGAAAATAAACGGGTTCTCTTTTAGTTTCAAGTGATTTAATGATAATTTAAACTCTAACCATGATTTGTATTGACGCTGCTTTTCTTTCAAAACGCGATCAACTTTGATCTGTGTATTTTTACACAAGCTAACAAGGCAAAAGAGAAGGAGCTAAATACATTTTAACAAATACTATTATGTAAACATAATTATCGCTACAAGATACTCAATACATGTAATGATATATGTGTTTAATTAAATTAAAAATTTAAACATATATAACCAGGTGAACATGTACAATCTATGTAATGTCTTCTTTAAAGTATATGCTGTGTGGGAGCTCTAGTTGTATATTGTTAATGTCATTCAATTTCAGGCCTGGCATGTTTAATTAAGATTAAATCTGAGATGTTTTATCAAATCAAATTAAAAATAGGTCATTGAAAACAAATATGAGATACAAAAAGATGATGACTACGCCGACGTGGTCGCTGTAGTAATTTTGGAGTGTTTTTTTTATTTGGCAGGCATCAATGAAAAGAGTCCAAGCTCCGGAGAAACCAATCTTCTAGATTTAGAGATCGACGGACTCAAACAGCATATTGACAACAGTATCGTGAGTAAAATATTCAGCATTCTGATAATTAAGTAAACACTGGTGATCACCCACCACGACCACATTTTCTCTGAGAAACGCTTGTTTGTGAATGCTTTTGTTAAACTATAATATTAGAATAAAAATTATGTATGGAAAGTGAAATACCAAGGTTCTATTTGTGCCGTTCCTATTAGATCAAGCAAACACCATGATGAATACAAATTTGCTAATGTTGTTCTGCCTGGCCCTAGGTGCTCAAAGTTTTTTAGAGTAAAAGTGATAGGTGGAAATATTTTAATACAAGTTTAACAAAATTAGGAATATTCTTACTAAATTTAAAGCTGTAGATTTGTTGAGACAGTTCAGATAGATAATATTGAGTGCCAGTTTGGTTTGAAAGTAATTGTTTCTTTTTAAATCAATGGCGCTGTTTAAAATGTCCAATACTTCAATCATTTTCATTTACTTACACTCACCAAGCTTTGAACAGCTTGGGCTATATATATGTGTGTCGATAGATTTTATGAAATTAAAAATCGTTAATATTGCAACACACGAAATAAGCAATGGTTCTTTTTCATTCACCACAGAAACGTCATATGGATATTAGATCGGACATCAGAAAGGAGGTTGACATGTTGAGACAAGAAAACATGGATTTTGCTGCAATGCTCCACAGAACTGATGAGACATTCTATTTACACCAGGATATATTTGAAGAAGTCAACAGACTGAGGTCGATGAATGTGAGACTAAAGGCTATGTTGTGTTTAGATGGTGTGAAATCAATAGAGGCATTTGGCGTTAGGACAGCATCAAGAACTTACCCAAAATATGTTCAACCACGCTTGAGTCACGCCTCTCCAATCACTCCACAGACCAATAAACATGATATCTGCACAAACAGGACAGGTGAATCGAGTCATTTGTTTGAGAGAATCGATAAACTGGAATCAGAAATGAAGAATTTCCTGAGCGAAAACCTTTTGCATGAGAGAAAAGAAACCCATCAACCGAAACATGTTTTGGATGTTGGAATGCGAGGCTCAGTGGAAAGTACAACAAACAGCATAAGGAATCTTCCAATGGATGACAATAATACTATCAAACCAAGAACAGTCGTCAACACTAAAGACAAACAGGGATTTGATCGAATGACAGATTGTGATGCAGATAAAAGAACGAAAGTCCATCAGTGCAAATGTCAAACAATACACCATGAAATCAAAAGTGACGAACCTGTTGATGGACCTCATACATATTCCACTTTCTGGATAAAAAATCCAAATCTCTTATGTGATAAAATGAATACTGGCATGAACTTTGTGAGGTCAACAGCTGAAAGCGCCTCACCCGATGACAGAAATATCAACATGAATTCATCCAGATCAGATGACAGAAGTGGGAATACAGTGATTGTAAGCTCATCCAGACCGAATTGCGAAAGTGTCGTTCATGAAGACATGAAGACCAACACGAATGATTCAAAGTCAAAGATAGATCATGTCTTACATGGCAACAGAAATATCACTGTAAACTCCCCAAGAAAATTGGAAAGTATGCTCATCCTGGTACATCCGAAGAGGTCAGAATCCGGAACAATGATTGGGTTTGATGTAGCAGAGAATTTTGAAAACACAGCCAAAGATAAGAATAAACCATTTCATCACCAGGTGAAATCTACTTACTGTGAGCCAACCCAGCCGTCTTTTCATATGGAAGTATCGGATTTGGTACCCAGCTCTGTTGGTGCACATATCTCTGTTGAAGATTTAGAGATCCGAGGTAGGTCAAGTCAAGTTTTTGTCATAGGGACATATTTCAATGGCCTGCTTTTTCATCGCTTTGTATAATATTTGCCAACCTAGAAATACAGTCGTAACAATTGGTGCAAAAACGGAATTTGAAAACAGTTTGACATTATCAATAAACAAAACCTGAACCTGTTTCAATGACGCTATTTATATGATTACAATAATATTATATTTCCGGTCCTCTAACTCAACCTCTTATTATTATTTATGTTAAGCAGATATTACACTGTTTTCTATTAATCAGATTAAAATTAATGTGTCCTTGTAAATTTCATAACAGTGTGTATTCTTGTTACAGATATCTACAAGGATGCTTCAAATGATACAGAAAATTCCATAACACCAGAAAGGACACTCAAATTCTCAACACCTTACAAAGTGGTGTCTACAAGGCACATCAGACCAAGAGAGGTTCCACGGTTGAACATGGGGGACTTGGTATCGGTATCGGATGTCAATATTGCCCAAGTAACTGAGGAAACCATTGAAGATCTTCTGTATGATCCAGACTGCAGTGTATCATACATAGACATCAGTGATGGCAGTGGATGTAAAGATTCACAAACAAATCCTGCCGAAAGTAAGAATTTGACCATTTCAGATCCGACTTCTGCATGCGTGTCATTATCTTGCTTATCTTATCATTAAGAAGTGTTTGATTTTATCTTTTAATCAAGTGACCCATTCAGTGTTCTTTCTGTTAAAATGATTAAAATGATACTGTTGACAAAAAGACCTGCATCATGGAGAAGTTCATAATTTCTCTTATGTGTATTTGAAAAGCATGTCATGGTTCATAAAACATCAGCATTCATTGTTTATCCATATTTTGTCAAACACATTTGTTATTTACAAATTGTAGATTTTGTTCGCTGCGAATCAACAGACAATGCGCCAGCAGATCCCGAACTAGAAGTATTGCCCAATGATTTGCCAACAGGAAATTGTGCTTTAGACAACACTAGCACAACATATGAAAAAGCTACGTGGAATGATACACCTATTGCAAATAGCAAGCATTCTTCACCAGCCTGTGAAAATAGACTGCAGGCCGATGCGCACCAGTTGAACTGGCACAATGTGAATGCATATACGTCACATACTGGTGAGAACTTAGTACCAAATATGCCAACTGAAGGCGAGGAAGACAGATATGCCCATTATTTGGAGTTGTGCAACACCACAATGAAGTTGACAAGTATAATCCAGGATATGTGTGCCAACAAGTCTATTCAACGAACCGATCAAGGTACGTTAAACTTATTCTTTTTAACAATGTGTTATCTTTGTCATTTAAGGCAAGCTTGAGTCACATATTTCATTCAGACAAATTACTGTAGGTGTATTTGATTTGCAGAATTCTTACAACATTTGAATCAGAACGAAGAGTTGTACACAGCAAAGTTGGGGATCAGTAGTGAAAATGTTGTTGCGGTTGAATCAGACCCTGATGTCGTCCAGTTAGACAAAAACAACTTCCCCTGGTTATTTCCTCATGTTGAAGAGAGAGAAAACTGTGAAACAAACGACGAAGAAGATGCTATCGACAAAGGTATGGTTCAAAGCATCTTAAAAATGGTATTTTATAAAGCCAGTGAAATATTCCTTTCATTACGCAAAGATCCTTTCTTGAGAAGTGATATAAGAATGATATTTCAGCTACACGAGTCACCATCCAACTGGATATCTTACATTCATAATATTTTTATCTTTTGCAGAAAGAAGCACCCTGCATGTGACAGTACCATATTGCACGATGGATAGTGCACGCTCAGACGTGTCCTGTGCAGATCTAAATGTAGACAAGGAATCACCAAATCTAGGATCTACTAGGAGAGAACACTATCCAAAGGGTAAGCTGGTATAGGTTAATAATTTTGATCACACAATAAAACACCTATCTCTCTCGCTCTCATTACAAGTGCAAGGTTGTGGTGAAAAAGTAAACTCCAATATCAAACTTCTGAAACGCATGAAATATATGTAATCTTTATGAGAAAATGTACAGATGTGTATTTTTGTCAAAATAAATGTTTCAACCACAGGACAATATTCCATTTCTATTGAATGCTATTTTACAGTCTGCTTAATAACTCCCGAGTCTCCGAGAGTCTGTATGGAGGAAACATTCACCACTGGAACAGAAACGTGGAATGATGTTATTGACACCGATCAATTGATTGTGCCAAGCGAACTCTCGTTGTCTTGCAAAAGACGACAGTCGTTGTCCATCTCTCTGTCGGAATCACACGAAGATGTTGTCAGACTGCTTAACTGGACCAATGAGGCAACTGCTACAGATTCGTCGGAAGAGAAATATAATCAATGTAATTATACTTATCAATCATCTAGAATCCATACAAGTTTGAATTTTTTTCTCAATACCATTAATAAGATAGCAAAAGCTTAAATAAATCTAATTTCTTCCATGCAGATTCATCTCCGCAAAATCAAAGATCAAACCCATGGTTCAAGGTTGAATACAATCTAGACGATGGCGAACAAACTGACTCCTATTTTAGCGACGAAAGTCCTAGGTCTGGCTATGAGGCGGATTCTGACATTTCTTGTATAGACTTGAGAGAGGAAGTCAAAAGCGTACGTTTTGCAGAGGAAGGACATGTTGTGAAAGGTAACACTATAAACATGTAGTATATTTAAAAGATGCAATATCTTCAGATATTACCCTGGCTTTGAAATTGGTTAAATCACAATAATTGACGAAGTGTAATTTGTTTACATTTACAATTGGCCTATCCAATTTATTTTTACATTTTAATGCAATTTGTATGTTTATTTATCAGAGTTCCTGAGATATTCCAGCGATGAGACAGATATATCGCAGAGTCCCCGTTTCTCTACTTCCGTTACATCGTCTGATGAGATCACTTACTTCACCGATTCAGAAGAGACAAACAGTTCATATATTACAGCCAGTGAAGACGATTCTGTAACTGGTATGTTCACTTTTCGTGTCTTCTTTCAGTCACATTTTGGTACATTATACTAATACATGTCACTATATATGCCTTCTACTATACGACAACATAATGAGTAGTGATGGTACTTGTAAATTTACAGCAAGGTAGTAAATAACTGTACAGGATTTCTTGTTTCGAAAAAAGAAACAACTTGGAAATGGATTCCAAGTAACGCCTTCTTTATACATTTTGCTGTAGATGGTCTGGACTCTCCGGATAGCTTAGTCGGATATGCACGAAGGAACCAAATGTGGGAAGAGAACTTCGTCGTAAACTACATGAACAAAACCCTCATGGAGCAGGAAAATAATGAACAAATTAGACTTTTGGTTGACCAGGCTAATGAAGACATTGCCAAAATACATGCAATTCGGATCCCTATTCTACTCGCGAAGGAAGATGAATATGAATTTAACGGTATGGTTTCTTAGTTTAAATACTTCTTTAAATAGTTCAAAATAAATTGTTTATATAGATATATACACAAGTCAAATGTTTTCAATTGTATTACTGTGTCCTGTTTCAGACTTCAATTTTCGTAATGTTTTGTTTTTATTAGCGTTGACTGAACAAAGACAGGTGATCAATCGACTGAAACAAGTATTTTATTCCTGACAGGTATGGGAGACGAGTCTGAATTGGTCACTGAGACCGTGGACAGCGCCAGGTCAGATGTGTCATGCATCGAGTTGAGCAAAGAAGTGCAGACTTTCAGTGAACTTATGGAAGGCCATGCTGTCAAAGGTAGTCTTCATCACGAATGTACATGAGAATAAGCCCTACACGCGTACACACACGTGTAGTTAATTAGTGTTGTTCAGAAAACTTAAAGCTCGTTCATAGTGTTGTTTTTTTCACGTGAGTTAATTAACATAATACTATATACATTGTATCTGTATGTCTTCGTAATACTTATCGCTTCGTCTGAAATATGTTCAAACTGTGTACGTTAGTACTGATCGAGTGGTCCTTTTACAGAGTTTATGGTAGATGTGGAAACCAACAAGGAAATAATAGACATCAGCGGTGATGAAGGAGAATCACAGCGGTGGGCAGTACCAACCACACACAAGACATACGAATTGGCGGCATCGGGATCCTCGTCGTCTGACGATCAGGTCGTTCTATCTGACATCGAGAATGGCGATGATTGGAGCGATGTTACTGGCAACGATGTCTCGTCTGTCAAAGGTATGCATATATATTAGTAGTTATTGGTTACAATAACATTTTTTTCAAAAACAGGCCGGAAGTTTGTTGTATAATTGTTAGCGTGGTCAGAGCATAAATCATTATATTGCGTTTGTTTCAATTCAGCATTTTCTGACATCGACCCACGTGACTTTGATAAAGAAGATCCGGGATCGTCTATGATAAAGAAGGACGGGACTGTACAAGATGATGTAAAGATTTTATCTACCATCTACACTGTCCCCCGATCTGATGATGAAAAGGTAGATAGGGATATCGACCTGGCTATATCTGTTGTCCCCAGTTTATCTGATCTCCAGAAACAAGGACCACGGGTCAGCCTTGAGATGTTACGTAAATTAAACTCGAAGCTGGAAAATGTAAAACAAGGTAAATTCTATTGAGTTCTTATATAGTATTTGTTTATTTAATTCGGGGCGGGATAGATAATCAAAATTCTCAAACTGCTTACAAAATAATCAGGTTCAAGTATCTTATCATTTTGTCAATACACAACAAACAAAATTCACGCCTTGTTTTGACCATTATCGAAATATATTGGGCAGAAATAAAAACACAGTTCATGTCAACCTTAAACGAATTATAGCTTTATAGAATGAATGTTATGTTTAGTGTAAATGAAGAATTTCACTATTTCAACCTGATAAGTATTGAACGTTGGGACTAATAATATCGACGATTTCTGTTATGTTTCAGGTTTGTTAGAGTCGAGCAAGATGTCGAAGTGGTTAGCACCATAGGAGGCAGTGTACATAACAAAGTTATTCTTCGTGGTGGTCAAAACACCAGTATCACAGAACCGGCCACCTCCAAGACGATGCAATGAAAAATGAATCGTTTCCACCTCTGAAAATCATTAACAAAACTGAAAAAAAAAGTAATTTATAAGAAATCTATCAATTAACGATTGTTCTTTATTTCTTTATATTATAAGTTTGTGATTAAATAAAGTCTTTTGACCCAATATATGTTTTTGTGTGATTTTTTTTATATACAAGAACTTAACTCCACTTTTCATCCAAAGATATTGCGTTCACAATAGTTTGCAACACTCGAACTTCAATAAAAGTCTCGCCTTTTTTTCGCTTTATCGTATCAGATTCTAAATTTGTATCAAAAGATGCTATTCATTTGTGACTTATGCAAACTGCCGGTGGACCTGTTTGCCAACGAATTCCAATAGTGACACTGCTAAGAATAATGTGAAAATACGAAATTTAAATATCTGGGCTAATGCATCTCGCCAGATTTCCCGTATATTTCTTTCGATCATTTTGAGTTACCTACGTCGCCTTCTTGGTTTAAAAATTTAGACCCTTGTCACAGATCAGGGTCTAAAAGGACGAAGCAGCTATATAATGTGTAGCGGATGGTGTTGTGTCAAAAAAAAAAAAAAAAAAAAAACCTCTGGGTTCGTTGAATGTTTAATCGATGTAAAATAGACATTCTGGAATATAAAATAAGACATGATCAAATACTCTCACAACGTCACAAATCTCTCGTTTCATATTCAACAATTCATACTCTTCTTTCATTAACACATTACATTTCACCGCGTGAAACAAAAATATTAATACTTCTACATTTGAATAAGATATAAGAACCAATAAAATACTTTATAACATGACCATTCCAACAGTAATCAAGTAAAATCACACTTACAACACGTATCGTGCGTTAACGTACAAGTCATGTATAAGTTTGCAACACTCCACAACATCAACTCGCCCGTCATTTATAGTAGAACTACAAATAAGAAATAACCTCTTATTCAATTTACAAAATACTTCAAGCAATAAATGCATAACGCTTATACATTGGTAAAGTAGAGGATTTACGAATATTATAATACATATACATCGTTGATTCCAAATATTACCCTGAACGTTCAGTTACCGTTAAAACATATCATTGAACATTATATCGTTCATACAAACTCTCATCACTCACAGGGAGAATATATTAGAAGAAATACTTTAACTAGAAAGAAATAAAGTTAGAGAAAACTTACCATAAAGACAAAACCCGAGGAACCTGACATTTTAACATCCGTCTAACCCGCAAGCCAGGATTCAAATGTACCCCGATGTAGTAAAAGACAAAAGACATATACCCAGGAAAAACTTTCAACCAATCAAACACCTTCGTCAAAGTCCGTCAAATGTCTTGTGTCCAGTCAGTCAGTGAATACTACTCACGTACACAAGTACGTATATATATACACTACACAAAGGGACGCGCGCTCGCCAATACGTATAAACGTTACGCGCGCAAGTAAAACGTGACACTAACGATGTGTTCGCGATGATAAATGATACACACATGTACATAACCAGTACATATATACTACCATACAAAATATAGATACTACAGGAATCACTACCAAAATACAAAATATGACCCTATTACAGATGCAGTGTAATTCACTGAATTTGCCTTAAAAGGTGTTATCCACTTAAATGTCTGTTGTGCTATATCATACGTACATCGTATATTACGTAATGAAAAGTGATTTGCATTTTTTTTTATGTTTATTTTATTTTTGCATTTTTTCATTGTATGTACACAAAGAAGTTCACACACACACGCCCTTACATACATACATACATATGTCCAACATGTATCATCATACACATTTTCATCACACACATCATCATTAAGCATGTATCATCATACACATCATCATTAAACATGTACCATCATACACATCATCATTAAACATATATTCTCATACACATCATCATCATACACATCATCATTAACATGTATCGTCATACACATCATCATTAGACATGTATTATCATACACATCATCACCATACACATCACAATTAACGTGTATCATCATACATATCATCATCATACAACACATCACCATTAACATGTATCATCATACACATCATCCTCATACACATCATCATTAAACATGTATTATCATACACATCATCATTAAACATGCATGTATTATTATACACATCATCACCGTACACATCATCATTAAACATGCATGTATTATTATACACATCATCACCATACACATCACCATTAACATGTATCATCATACATATCATGTAAGTATTATTATACACATCATCCTCATACACATCATCATTAAACATGTATTATCATACACATCATCATTAAACATGTATTATCATACACATCATCACTTACATGTATTATCATACACATATATACACATATATATCATCATTAGCATGCATCATCATACACATCATCACTAACATGCATCATCATCATCATCATCATCATCATCATCATCATCATCTACGGATTTGTCAAATTGTGAGTGTTCATCATATATCTAATGTACAGCATAAATAATCAACTTTTTTTATATTTATTTTATTTTTTGCATTTTTTCATTGTATGTACACAAAGAAGTTCACACACACACGCCCTTACATACCTACATACATACATACATATAAGAAAAAAGGAGAGAAGAGACAGATTATGATAGAAAATGGTTAGATAGAGGAGAGAAAGAAGGCAGATGGCTAGAGAGAGGAAGAGAGAAAGAAAACAGATAGGGAAAGAAACAGGAAGGAATTCAAGACTTAAATAAAACTATATAAGGCAGATGGTGATTTTAAATAATTTACCAAACTGAAAATTTGTTGGTACAGATGATGGCCATTGTCAGGGACTGGTAACCATATCAGGTTTATTGATTCATATTCAAAATTAAGTATTGAGTATCTTAATTATGTTTGAGTAAAAAAATCATATATTGATATAGTAACAGAGTGGTAGTAATATTAGTCGTTCATGATTTTTATAAATTTCTCCCATTTTTTCCACCCTAGTGCAAATTTGTCTTTAACCCTTTCCCCTTTAGTATACGTGATATATTTTTGAACCTTATAATAATCATGGATGGCACAGGTTAGAGCATTAATGCTGAGGGACTTATGTAAACATCTAGTTCTGTAAATATATTGTTTTATGAGTAAAATAATTTGGTTATCAACACTATATATTAGGTTGGTCCCATTATCTATCTTGCCAAAAAGTATTGTTTGTTTGTTAACAGTAAAAGGAATATATAAAGCATCTAGTAATCTATCTAGACTTTGCAAAAGATTCTGGACTTCATCACATTCCCGTGATTTGCATTTTATAAGCGGAGATAGAAATAAAACGAAAGAGGTACAATGTAATTTGAACTGTACTTCACATGTGCCTTTATCACATAATGAACAGTCTCTTTAGTTTTAACAAATTTATCATTCACATTAAAAAAATCTTGAAGGAAACTGGATATCTGGATCAGCAGCGAATAAACTGCAAACCCTGTGTACATTTCTGTGTTAACAACTGCTCAGCTACATCCAATCTAATATAAATGTTCATTATCTGTTGTCTTCGAATTTTTGTCAACCCGGCAATACTGCGGGAACATTTTAGGACCCAAACGTATTGAGTGTGTTCCCGATTACCCTATTACATATATAACTATTATAATACACTGTACTATCCATCTGTGGTGGGTTTTTTTTTTTTTTTTTTAAACAAATGTATGATAAATGTACAGTGCCAAATAGCAATAACATACAAAATGTTAAATAAAAATTAGGCATATTTTCAAGTCTGTCTTTTAGATATTACCGCGATACAAATGCTTATCTCCTGATTTCAAATAGTTCATATGGCAATCATCACGAAAGAGAAAGCCGTGCTTACAATAATCACCGACTTGAAGAAATTTTGTATTTGAACATGAAGAATCTTTCGTTCACCATCCATTAAAGCAGCAAGCATAAAAAAACAACAACACACCGTTTTTTGCCGTAAGCTCTGTTAAAAACAGCAAACATATGTATGTATGAAAGTTCCGTTACTGTTCCGTATTTTAAGTACTGGTAGGTTAGTCGTTTCTTAAATTAGTGACGTCTAATAAAAAAAATATATATATATATATTATAGACTTGTTTGTTAACATTTTATGACTACTTACCATTTAAAACAAATAATATAAACTTATTGTCAAGATGATCCCACATGATATAATCATATAATATATCAGTAATAATCAGTGTTTATCGACAAAATAGTTTGCTGCGGAGACGTGACATCGATCCAAGATGGCTGCCACCATGAAGAATTCGGTGCGTGTTTTGAGTTTTATTACATCTCTTGTTGCTATGGCATAAGTGTTTCATTAACATATAAATTCCCGGTAAATGTACATATATCTAATTTCAACGTAGTTATGACCTTGTATTAAAAGGTGTAATACGCTGTATTTCGCTGCTGTAATACTCACCATAATCTGAACATGCCGAAAACATGCCTGTATCTGTCAACGCCGGCTTTGACGCTTTACCCATTAATTAATCTCCACATTCACTGTTATATGAAAAATAGAAATATGATCGATGAAATAATATAGGAAAATCGTTGCTAGCTGCGACAAACGTGTCGATATTTTCACACTATGAAACATTTTACAGGATACAGACACACAGGTGACATACCAGGACCAACAGAAAATCAACAAATTTGCCCGCAATAACGCCCGGCTACAGGACTTAAGAGACGAGCAAGAAAACAAGAAGGTCTGTTTGTAATGATTGTCTAAATGATGTAGAAATAGATCAAACGAATAAGCTTTTTTTTTCATTTCATACAAGAAATTTATGGAGTGTCGTAACGAAAACATGAAGTTCAGAAAATCATTATGAAAACGAGAAACATACAATTCAATGAATGTATAATCTATGTATAACGCTTCGTATCTTGTTGTTTGTATACTAACAACAGAGTTAGACAAACATAAATATATGGTCTACACACACTTGTTCCCAGTTATACTAACAAGCAAATATTTGTTTTTCATTTTGTCAAGCATACAGAAAATGTAGGCAGAATTTCAGTCCAGTTTAAGTGTTTATGATTCTCAGCTGAATTCATATTAAGAATAAAGATTTTTTGCCACAATGATGTGTTGGATCCAGGGAAAAAGTTTAAAAGAGTTATTATCTGTCATCATTTCACATTTATAAACAATACACATATTAAACAATACCGATTTGGAAAAATACATGCAACTAAAAGGTGTTTTCTTGATATGAAGTAATATTATTGGAAACAAATTATGTCAAGACTCATTCAAGGTTTATACAGTAAAAGTAGCTTTTAAGTTCATACAGCACCTCTACACACAAGCTTATAATGCTGATATACATTTCAATAAAACAGGTGAAAGTCTTCTGTGGGTTTTCATTCCATGTAGAATAAGGAAAGACACAACAAATTAACAGGGTGTGTTAAATGTTTCCTTCCTTTGAATTTAACAGAAAGAGTTGCAGAATCTGGAGGATGCTGCTGATGAGCTTCTGATGCTGGAAGATGAAAGTGACGCTATTCCATATCCTTTCAGCATATCACTGAGGTCACTTCGACCGGGACAAGAATTTTTAATGAATTTTTTATATCATTAGGCATAAATAACCATGAGCTGCATATATACACCTACCCAATGGATTAAAACACAAATAATGAATTTTTAGACTTTTAATAACTATTTCTTTCGCAATAAGCCCATGCAGTGTGGACATTGGAAATCAATCAAAATTTATTTGTTAAACTGATATGCATCATAGTGATCATTGATGCACTAAAAAGTTAGTCAACTCATTATGATGAGGTTTCTCGCTCAAAAACAAAACATAGATGCTTGGGTTACATAATGCTGCTTTGTTAAAGAATTTGTGGATGGTACATGTTCCTCCACTTCAAATTATTTCAATTTAGATGTAATTTTCTTGTTACATCTTATTTAGAATTGAATGTTTTGCTGTCTGTTGTTTGTCCTTGACTTTAGTTTACTTATCAGATAGGAGAGGTCTTTGTCAGTCTGAACACTGATACAACCAATGAGATGTTGGAGAAAGCAAAGGAGCGTGTTCAGGAGGAGATCAAGGGCCTTGATGCACAGTGTGAGGTCCACAAACAAATCCTACAGGACTTAAAAGTGGAACTTTACGCTAAATTTGGCAATAATATCAACCTGGAAGCAGATGATGATTCCTGATATGTGTAATTGTAGAAATTCCTGGACTATTTCATATTTGTATTACCATTTCTTTAACAAGATGAGAAGGAGTAGTCTTCATAGTACAGCAGTTTCCAACATTCTCATTATCAGTTTTACTTTCAGTTTACCTGTACTTTACAAAGTAAACTGATAATGACATCTTCTTAAAATTAAAATGGTTAACATAAAACATTGTTATTTTTTCAATTGGTTTTACAGACATACTGCTATAGTTGATCCAGATGGATCCTTGAACTCAATAAATATTGGGTGGTCAGATGGCACAGTGGTTACACACTCACCTTCCACCTTGATATCCACCTTGATTCTTCAAGTGGATGTGTAAAACATGTGGGTCACCTGGCTGACCACTTGGACTTTTCTCTGGTTTCCTCCTACAAAAACACCTCTTGAGAACTTTTGTCCAGACAAAAAGATATTAATATCATCTGACACAGGTAGCATATTTCACAATCATTTAAAAATAAGTGAAGTTAATATTATTAGAATTATGTATATTTAGGATGATTTTTTTTTCAATTTAAGCTGATTTAGGAAACACCACATTGTTAGCTGATTTTAGGCATAACCTGTTTACTGTGGTCCATTTTCTGACTTTTACTACAATTTTTTTAAATTTTGGTCAGATTTCCTTCAAACTTGGTTGTCTTACTTAAAATGACATGAAATTATGCTCTCACAGTGACATTTGCATTACATATTTTCATTTCAATATTATGATTCAAATCTGTCCAAATTTCCTTTTTTAAGGCAGAGAGGGGGCATAGAAAGGATGCTTTTTAGTACATCACAATATTCTTGTCCATCTTTTGAAGACAAGGCAGTGTTCACATTTAGCAACTGAAATCTAGACTATTGATCTATGAACCTTATCCTTGGTATGACCTAGAACCTAACCTAAGAAACAATTGTGTCAAATCCTTTTAAATCAGTTCAGACAGCAACAGTTTTTCCAAAATGTTGTAAACAACACAATAAAACATTTAGCTGCTGTGACCTTGGACTTTGAACTGTGACCTTATTTTCAGAATGTAGTTTCAGGCAATGTGTTCTGCTAAGGACATACAAATTAAACTTAATCTCAAATACACAGTCAAGATTTCATGGATCAAACATATTAAAATCTACCACAAATTCTTTTAAGTTGTCAGGATCTAAAAAAGAAAGATTTTTGAAGTAACGTCTTAGAATGACATACTATGTCATAAAATTCTTCCTTTGCTTGTCCTGGCTTAATCCGAGTTACCCAAAATTTTTTTTTTAAAAATCATCCAACAAAGATCCAGGAATGAAGACCAACAACATTTGTGATATTCACTGAATTGCTATGAAAATTTAAATCATTTGTACACAAAATTGTGATATCTGCTTATTGCACCAAATAATAATGTTACAGGTTCAACAGACCTATCATAATTATGTCCTCCAAACGAAGTAGGGGGGTGGGACATATTGTGTTTACTCCGTTTCTTATTATTATTTATATTATTCTTATTTCTTCCGCCGGCAAAGTTTCCGACGCCTTTCTCAAAAACTTTTACATACATGTTCATACATGCGAGGTGGAGTGCAGGCCACTTGAATTTTTCCAATCGGTCAACTGTGGTCAAAATTTGGCCAAATTTTAGATATTGTCCGATTTTTGTGAAAATTGGTATATATGTATTAGGTGGCACTATAGGAGCAAAATGGCGTAGTCCATTTTTCATTCGGCCATCGATCGGTCATCTGAGCGGTCAGCTGTGGTCAATTTTTTCATTCGGCCATTGATCGGTCATGTGAGTGGTCAGCTGTGGTCTATATTTGGCCAAATTTTAGATATTGTCCGATTTTTACTTTCTCATTTCCATTCAAAATTGGTGTGTTCATGTTTGGCATGACTGCAGGACTGATTATTGTGATCATTTACTGCTGAAGGGGTCGTTTGGGGGACATTTGTAATGGTCTCCATTACAATTAGTACTTGTTTATGTTAATATTGGTAAAAAAAGAACAGAAACAACTTATAAATGTAATACAGATTTTAATGGAAAACATCCTATAAATATTACAGTATAAAACATCTGCTAGTGGAATGCTACACTAAAGTCAAAATATGAATACATTTTATTGATCTTTTAATTTGACATCGTTAATACTGATCAGAAACTTTCATGGCAATGATACAAAATGGACAGTTCTCTAAAATTCAAACATGCATCCATAGAAGTATTCTGGTGTGTAGAGGGAAGCATTGTAGAGTATTTAATACTAGTTTGATTTTTGTCTCTTAAAATTCAAACAAACCTTCCTAGTAAGTATTTTGGTTAATGGAGGAAATCCTTGTAGAGATTTCAATACTGGATTGGTGTTTCCCCCTCTATATAGATATAAAACAGTGACTATCGCACTTGCTTCTTGCAAGTGTTTATTTTAATAGTCTACCATTTTGACAAATCAGCTTGTCTATAATTTTATCTGTAAGCATGCTGGTTTGCATACAAGGGTAACTAGAACGATCACCTAGGGGCAAACTTATACCCACTACATTTGGGCTGAATGAATGATATCAAATTTGACTTTGAACTTTAACACAGTGACCTTGACTTTGAGTTTGTTGACTTAAATTCCAACCAATTCTGCTTCATAATATCATAAAACCTGCATCAATGAAAAAATGTTTCACTTTATGCTATCAATTGTTTTCACATGACAAGGGCCATAACTCCATTAAGAAATGGCAGAACTAAATAGCATTCATAGAGATACAAGAATATATCATGTTAAACTTGTGTCAAGTTTCAACAAAATCAATGCATAATGTTTGGTGGAGTAGGCAATACAACATTGATACTTAGTGCTAGCAATAGTTGTTATGTGACAAGAGCCATAACTACAGTAAGAATGGGTGGAACTGAACCGTGTTCGCAGAGATACAAGAACATGTCATGGATGACATGTGCCAAGTTTGATAAAAATGAAAAATTTTGAGAGGAGTAGGCAATACAAAATCGTGTCCATGGACAGACAAACAGACATCCTGATTCCATTATTACACACACAAGCACACACATACACCCTGAACTTTAAATGTTGCCGGGATACGAAAATTCCTGACAGCCAGAGAGCATCTGTTATAGCATGTTGAAGGGATTTTTTTATTTAACATATAGCACATTCTGAGTATTCCAATGAGATTTTCAGCAAAAATGTTGGGAAAGTTGGTAAAATTCTCCAAAGAATGATCTCAGAGACAATACATATCAAATATAAGGTACATATCATACTCATAGCACAACTACTTTAAACTAGGAACATATATATCTTTAAAAAAAAAAGGAAAGAAAAAATAGCATGGTAAAACGATGTATGCAAGGGCTTTTGAAATAATAAGATTTTGACCAAAATTAAGAGACTAAAATTCGTTCTAACAGAAATAAAATTGAAAGATTTGTAAGAATGATGATCATGGAAATTCTCAAATGCTTTCAATTCCTTCCATACTTTGTTAGAAATATCTGTTTGCTGCATCCTTCAAAGAGAAAATTTGAATAAAGATTGAGGAGTTCGCACCTGACTAGAGTCCATTGGACAGAAAACTGTAACAAGATTTACTATACATATGTGTCTATTTTTGGAACACCAAGTAAACATTCATTTGCTTTTTGCTTATTTTCCCTTCTTATCTTGTTTTTTACCTATTTTATATAGCATCTTTTTAATCTAGTTCAATATCTGTACTCAATACTCTCCAAATGCATTTAATAATTATATTTGACACCAAATGCATATACATGTACTAGCCAGCAATATTGCTCTATATATAGATATTCTCAATTTGTGGCCATGATTTCATACAAAAAATATCTTCCTTATTAAAAAGTTTAAAAATTAAATTAGGCCATCAAACAGTATATCCCAAATAAGTAAGTAAGCTTTTAAGTTTTGGATATGTCCAATCTCCCAGTTGTTAAAACTATCAACAACGTTCTAACCTATTGTCAGTTGAGACCAGATATGGTGTCCTGCTGGAGTCTTTTGGCAGTATACTTCAGTGAGGTAGCATTGTAAAGTTAACTCAGTTCTGCACTATCAAGTTTACTAGAACACATCGCAGCCTTCCAAAAACACATGCATTCATCTCTGTACATGCACTCACTTGGCATACACTGTAAAAGGAGGCCATCACAAACTGACCATAGCTATTGGAAGGAAGTTAAGTAATACAGCCCAAAACCAAACCTCTTCATGTATATGAACAGCTAAGAAACTATATTGACAGCGCAATAAAATTTCATGTTGAGTGTTCTTTTTCTAAATGTAATAAACACAATCTGTAAAAATCAATACAATTTTATGACAGGAGTTCACAGATTAACAGATATGTTTCTATTATCTTTCACCAGAAAATATAAACTGTATTTCTCCTCAGCTTTGTACCAAACGCAGGCTGCCGACACAATAACTTTAATTCAGAGTAAGAGAATTGGCTTACTGCAGAACAATGCAATGGAAAAGCTTCTATCAGCATTTTAATTGCAATATTAAATATTAATCAACATGAGCAGGCTTCTTACCGGAAAGCAGAGTGATTATGACAAACAATATTGTATACAAATCATTCTGCACCTGCAATCAGGTAAGAAATTTGATTACAAGATAAATACCATAAGCAGCCTAGGTTTGAATTTCAACATTTCCAAGTTTGAGTTACTTTAGAAGCAGGACGGAAATATACAGGAGGTTAAACATATTAAGCATCATAAACACATCAAACATATTGGAGACGAGGTATCTGTAACTGATATCAATAGATACCAGCTGTTCAGTGAGTAGACAGATTATTGAGAATTCCCAGAGATGTATGTTCTAGCACAATATACATTATGTGGGCAGATGATAATGTCTGTTATTAGTGTATTGAAAGAGGCCAAATGGCATTAACGATCACCCACTTTTATATAAAATCTGTCATTTTTGTTGTGACAGTTCACAGAAATAATTTTGTGACGATCTGAATTACATGTACTGGGGGTACATTGTTTATGTTCTGTAAATGTCAAATAAGCATAACATTAAGCATGAAAACCCAAATTAATAATCTGACCACGTTTGAATTATTTCCACTGGAAATTAAATGAATTACACTAAACAAAAAAGTAGTTTTATATAAAACCATTGTAAACTTCATCTCCTGACTGGGGGATAATGCGAGACCCTATGGCATGAAATTCACAATTTTTGTAAATCATCTCAATTGAGACCCTATAATTCAGAATTTTGGTTCACCTATGGCTATGAAAGTTTGCTGCAAAAGGAAATGCAAAATTTCCTTTAAGTTGATACAGGGACATTGAAAATATAACTTTTTTTGGGACGGACTACATATGATGCCAAACAAAAGGCGATTGCGATTGGTCATTGGAAACTTCGTGTCAGGTGACCTAAACTTTTCACTTTAAAGTACAAAAACACCTGTGAAAAAATAAGTAGTCATGCATGGACATAGTGATATGTTACATGCATAGAAGTCCAAATTTGAATCTTGAAAGCTCATGAGAGCTAAAACCTGAGTTGTGTTATATCATTAACATTACTTTCTAAATATCAGTTGAAAAAAAAACGAAAATCATTGTAATATATCATCAAAAACAATATTTCTGCACCAATTTCATTTTAAATGACAATCATATTTACATCTGAAAATTTAGAAACATACAAAATATCCCTAGACTTTCTCTAAACTAATCTTCTTAATAACGCTTCTCAATTACTACTGGTATTCTACGATGCATTTGCACTTTAGTTTAAATAAGAAAAATTAGAAAAAAGGTAACCTGTATTCTACTGATTACATATTACTATTGCACTGTTTCCGTTATAGCTTCTGTTTCCTGTTGTAGTACAATATGACTACAATCATTTGCCTGGTGAGGTATGAGGATTGTGTCTACCGACTGTCCATCTGTCCCTGCCAGTAATGTCTGGTAAGCCACATTCATCGCGATATCTGCCACTTCATAATTGATTGTATTCCCATCACTGTCTGTGGCAATTACCAGCTGGTTTGTTTGTAAAGCATTTTGGAGATTCAGATGATCAGAGCTAATATCTGGGTCAACAATTAGATTGACAGTGTCTGTGATTTCTTCAACTGTGTCTAATTTCTTTTCCTCCATATTTTTCTTTGACCAAGATTTTGGAATTGCTATGCCATGCATTTTTTCCTCGTGTCTTTGAAGATGATGTTTATGTCTAAAGATATAGCCACAGACAGTACACTTAAATTTACCTTTAGTTGTGTGATTCCTTACGTGTGCTCGACACATCACCTCATTTCTGAAACGCCAGGTGCACCCTGGGTAGGTGCAAGGAAATGGACGACTCATATCATGAACAGATTTGTGCTTGGCCAAAGTGGATTTATCAAAGTAAGCTGTGCCACAGATATCACATAGCACACATCCCTTGTTGTGGATCTGTCTGTGTTCGTGGATCACAGTATTTATAGAGGAAGTGAAATCACATTGATTACAACTATAGGCTTCCTTTTTGTGAATTTTCCTGTGTTGGTTTAAGTATGCTCTTGTTTTGAATGCCTTTCCACACTCATCACAAAGAAACTTTTGGTCAGTCCGATGAACAATCTGATGTTTCCTCAAATACCGAAGTCTATTGAACACTTTGTCGCACTTGGGGCACGTGAAGTTTCCAGGAAGGTCCTGTTTTTCCACGCCACGTGACCGTGGGTGAGCAGCCTTATTTTTCCACATCACCTGCATTGCTGTATACTCAGACATTTTCATCACTGTTCTATTGCTGTCTGTGTGTGCTGTTTTAATCTGGATGGCTTGATGGAGCGACAAAGTCTCTGGATGTTCCTCTCGCATATGTCGACACAGTCCACTCTTCCAACTACTTTGGTAGTCACAATGTAAGCACCTGAAAGCTTGTTTACCGTATGTGATGGAATTTCCCTCCACTAAGTCTGTAAGGAGTATAAAGTGGAAGTCATCCGTTACCGATTTTGCAAGTACAGGAGCGCCAGATATCAGTTCTGTATCCGTCTGATTCAGCTGTTCCGAAATCAGATTTCCATTGTCATCCCCATTACATAAATTCATCAACTCTCCATTGCTGACCAAAGCTGAATTAGTCAGTGAGTCACTTTTCTCCACAATCACATGGACAGATGAATCATTATCTATAGACCCAAGCTCACACAGATCTCCAGGGTGCTGCATACCATACGGTAGTTGAACATTTCCTGAAGTCATGTTAAAATCCTCATAACTTTGTGACAAGCCAGAACTTTTGTCTTGGATGTCTGAAGTTGTCATAAGAGAACAGATTCCATTTGTTATCAAGCTGTCATGGCTACTTCTCTCCATAACAACATGCACAGCATTTTGATCTGGGAATAAGAACTCTTCATGTTCATGAGAATGGTTTGATCTATGTACTAAACGTGCTTCATCTATGTCTGGCCCTGAATGGGGCATGTTACAGGATAGTGCTGATGCATTGAAGTTCGCATCTGTACCAGATTCTAAAAGATGAGAAATGGGATGTGTGTCCAAAGCTTTGCTGGGGATAATATCACTATTATTACATGTCATTATGATAACAGCTGTGGACTCCAGTCCTTGACTGGTTTGTACTGTATCAAGACCAGAACTTTTTTGAGCAATATCCTGAATGTTAGTGATTTGCTCTGATGTTTGTTCAATAGTATTAACAATGTCATCAAATTCAGACTTTTTTTCCATGACAGCAAACCCACTTTCAGCTGGTTGTGTGACTTGACCATCATTTTCCGTCTCTGACTGAAGTTGGTCACTAGTATTTTCTGTCTTTTTTCTATGTTTGTATTGACGACTGCCGGCCACAGATCTGTTTTGGCTGCTGTCATCTGAGAAGATTATCTTGTGTTTGATGCGATAGTGCTCCTTCAGGGTGATATATCTAGCATAAGATATCTGACAGAACTCACAATGTATTCCTGCACCAGGGGCTGCATCTGAAAAACGAGCAAACTATAACTATATAATTTTGTATGACGTTTATTTACGTGTACCTTTTAATTCATCACACCAGTTATATGTAGCCTCAAAATTTCGAGACACAATTAATTCATATACATCATACGATAGCATCAAATTCAACCACTTGACCTTTAACAATATGAAAATGATGACATTCCTGGTGATATTGCTTCGTAACAATAAGATTTAATATTAGCCCTGGAAAGCAATTTCGTATGTTTATCAACTTTGTCTTTAATTATGTTACTTTAACCTTCACCATTGCCAAAACATAACTTCATACTCACAATTCATATGCAATGTTTACCCTTTTGACTATTACACTGAATAAAAAATTCCAACACGGCTTCATATTCTTTTCCAATTATATCAGCTTATGGACAATATTGAAAGGACAATTCCAGGGTTGATCCAACACCATTATATTTTCTTTTTAAGGATTAAGGAGTGCCAATGATTCGCTTTGGATTACAAGAGATTCAATTACAATAAATATGATGTGTTGGTTGGTCTACATAGATTTATTATGAATACATTGTGTTGTCGTAAATGTTCTTACCCGAACAATTTTTAAATTGTATCTTTTGTTGAAGTATTGAAAATTTTGGGGATCTATTGATCATAACATGTGACATACATATGTAATAATGAGATAACAAAGTGATAATAATTATCTAGGACTGGAGAGATTCCTAGGAAAAATCTAACGAATCCAAAGTCAGAGATATGCTTACGCTGTGCTTTGTGATTGAGAAAATCCAGTATTGTGTAGCTTACACCTCCACACACAGAGCAGGTAAACATGTCCGACATCACTGTGTATCTCCTGCAAAATATATTTCGTTTATATATTCAACATGTTCAAATACAAAGTCACAATATCGCGAAATATCTTCTTTATGATAAAGGATCATTTCAGGCAAGTTTGAGCTAAATACATGGCACTAGTGGACATCGAGGTGAAGCCTGCTATATATACGAGTGGTTATAAGGATCAACCATGATGACAATCATATTGAAAATAGACTCTGTGACTGACAGGTTGAATATTGACCTAGCAGAAAAATAACAACACTCTGATGGAATTTTATCTATTACATCCCAACCAATTTTCTGCTCAACAGCTTCTGTGAAATAGCAAACAAAGTTTAACGGTACATATTAGTACCAACATACTGAACAATATACATCCGTATTTGCCGTAGACAAACATATTACTGGATCAAAATGAAAACTAAGAAATGAAAAAATAATCATCCAATGAGGAAACACATTTTATTTTGTATCTATAAGCTTACCAGCTATGAAATAAAAAGATGAAAAAAAAATGAGGAAGATCTCCAGAAATGACCGACAAACATGTATTTAGTATTACTAAAGCAATAATGTCACCTTCCACCCCCACCCCCAAATCACACACACAAGCTATTACACTGTAATAATTTATAATGATGGCGCTGTTAGGTGATAATTTGGAAACGGTCATGTGTAAGAGGTTTGGTCAAAAATGGTCAAAAACCTGTAAGAAATATAATCATCCAAGCACTGATAACGACTTTCTAGAAATAGGTAACAGTGACTTTGACCTGTAAACAAACAATCCTGAAACTTTAGCGCAAGACAATCTAGTGTTTTAAAAGTGTGTTAAGTTAAATAAAAATCTATCAAGGAGAAAAGCTGCTAGATAGCCGACAATCAATAAAACTAGTTACTGTGACATAACCTTGACTCGATAACCCTGAAAATCACACATGTCCAAGATATTTTGATGCTTTATAAGTGTGTGAAGTTGAATGAGAATCACTTAATGTATACCCTAATGGAAAATAGAAATGAATATAGAATCATTTTTCATGATCTAAAATCAACAAGGTTTAAAACTCAAAATCAGCTGGCCCAATACCTAGATATTGACATGTAAAGTATATGATTTTCACTTGACCTTTTACTTCTTCTTTGTAATCAGCCAAAGAGTGACTCCTGCTGCGTGGGACTCTATCGAATGTGATGTCACAAGTTCAACAACTGGTAGCAGTCACCATGGCAAGAATATAGGCGAGACCGAGAACAACTACCTGTGCATGCTATGTCTGGGTTTTCCATAAGAGTCGGTCATCCGCCAATTTGACCGGCTACTTTGATCATTTGGCCGCCTACACCAATCCAGTTCCGTAATAATGTTCTGTACACGACTACACGTACACGGCAGGCCAGCCTCCTACTTTCACTACACAGCCTACTACTAACAAAATTATGGAAAACCCTGTATGTAATGTTAGGTTGCAAATGAATGTTTCGTAGTTTTGAGGAAGTTGATAATTCTGACGATAACATTACATAGACAGCTAACAGACATATAAAAATTTTCCAGAAGTGTTTAATTTAAACATATGTATTGTCAACTGTCAGTAGTTGGTAATAAAAATGTGTATGATTTGTAACTGTCACACTGTTGTAAGCTATATAAAACATTGCTTGAACGCCGACCCTTACAGGGGTCGCTGATGTTTGGGTTTATTCTATGAGCAGGAATTCTGACTTACCGGTCAAGTGACAAGACAAAATCAAATCGCGGATAGACAGTCAGAATCCCTACAGATTAAGTTACAATGCAGATGTATTGTCATTTGATGGCAAGTAGTTTTACATATCCAGCATGATGCATAGTAGACAGATTCTACTTGAATTGTTTACAATCCAGGTACAGATACCCGTGTTTTGGAAAAGAAAACGTCCAACCTCATTTTACTAGCAATGATATTCCCAACCTTGTCACAATCATCAAATAAATAAATTTATAATCATTTTTATATGTTAACAGGCCAATTGCAAAGATAATTGATAATGGCTTTGAATTTGAATTTTGATTCTTCCTTCATCACCAATGATTTCAAACAAACATCGGTCCTAAGCTTTACCTACTGTTGTCGGTATCAGAATAACAGTCCAAGATTGCCGGTGTCACCGAGCCATTTACGATTCTGAATTTGCTATTAACATGAACAAACTTCGAGGCTTCTTTGTATTTGGAGAAATATCTATATCTTGACTATAATACAATTGCTATGTTATTCCATACAATACTATCTTTCATACCGTCGGCGTACGTAGTTTTAATCAAGTTGAAGTCAGCCTCACGAACATCCTCACAGATTCTACCGGAAGTACGGTTACCGTGATAGCACATGAAATACACTATTTGATTGGTCAATATTACCTTCCTATATATAGAAGTTTGTTTTGAAACAACACGTGGTTTTTAACTATTCGTGTAGCATTCCCAATGCATCCTTCTTCTTATTATTATCATTATCATCATTATTATCTCCAAAATGAAGATTTCAAAAGAAATGAAACGTGTAATACAAAACACTCAGAATATTGTAACGTTTTCCCTTGTCACAAATATTTTTAATGGCCCGTGATGGTCTGCGAAAGTACAAGAAAACAATACATTACATTTATATTTATTGCTATAGTTTAGATTACAACGTGACAGGTGGTAAAATAATGTCACACCAACCAGACATCTTGGTTCTGTGACACCAACAAGTTACCATACAGGGGACTTGGTAGGTACTTGGTACTTGGTATTTGGTAGCTACCAAAACCAGGTACCCCACCAGATGTGATTGGTAAACCTCTAGTCACCACTCCCTTATGTAAGGGTACCTGGTGGTGGCTACTTGGTTACTACCAAGTCACAGAATAATGAGGATCTGTACCAATAAACGTACCATGATTTGAGCTTGTGTCATAGCAAGATGTGCTTCTCTCCTCTCCTTCTTCAGCTCTCCAGAAGGAGATACTAACGGTCAGTGTATACCCTCACTGGGGTTATAGGTCATGTGTGCCCATGCATGGCCTAAGACAGCCAGGTGTCCTACACCTGAGCACATAATCACAGGTAACCACCAGTGCTATATACAGACAATAGGGTATATGTAAACAAACACATATATTAGAAAAATAATGTTATCACAGTATATACACACGATTACACAACAAACAATACATGTATGGCTTACATGCACATGTGTACATGTATCAGATTATATAGCATATCCATCTTGTTATAATGTGACTATCAACTCAACTTTTTAGTGAAATATATAGAGAGAACACGCATGTACGTAGTGTAAAAACACTTCATTATACATACGTAACGAGACCATGAAATCAACATTGTACTTTATTTTTCAGTACACGCATAATATCAGGGACGTATATATTAAGTATAGATACATAACATTAGATTGGGACTAAGAAATCAACTTTGTCATTAATCTGTATCTAGAGTGCACGCAAAATACCAAGTGCAACAATATAATGAAATGATATCAATTTTTTATCTATTCCTTTTATTTAATACAGTACTGGTGACGTGTTTAAATAATCATGTTCGTTTATTATTATTATGTTATTTCTTTTTAGACTAAACGTACTCCGTACGTACAGCCTATTGCGACGGCTTTTCAGACAAAATTTACCGATCCTAGCCTTCTCATTGGCTGAAATATCGAAAAGAGTTAGAGCCCTCTTGCGGCAATTTTCTGCATAAATAATGCCGCGATGTTTTAAATCGCTATTTTAAAAGCATCCAAAATTAGTTTATTTTTTAATAACAATACGATTACTTTATATTTCAAAAAAGAAGCACAGTGTGGTTGAACTATTGATAAATTTTTAACAATATATTTTACGGAATTTGCTCACAGACATCCCCGACCATTGCTGTTGAAGAAGATCGAGCTGACGTGATTCTTATCGCCTGCTGTGAATATTCCTAGAAAACAACCATATTAACCGTAAGCAGAGATACGTCACTGCCGTAAGTAAGCAAAAAAATGGCTTCTTGTATCTTCAAAGTTTATTGTAACTGCGTGACTTGATTTACAGAGTATTTGGTGTATGGCGGCTTATGAATCCTTCTCGACATGACGTAAGCGTACACTTATAAACAAACAAAACTTACAAACAGAACATCAATTTTGTTTTAATCCTTGTCGTTGTGGCAAGATCGTCTTAATATATAACATCATTTTACCTCATTAGAAGTAACAAAATTGGACTGTTCGTCCCACGCGCATACCCGCCGATATGACACTTTTTCAGGTTTTTCACACCCACCGCCATGACACTTTCTAAAGTTTTTGTAGATAAAAAGTTTGCGCTTCGTAGGCAAGGTACAGTTGGTGCTCATGATTTATGAAAAATATATTTTTAATACTGTACTGATCATGATGTTGACTTTGTTATAACTTATATTTTTTGTCTTTTAGTTTTATTTGATGAAGGTTGATTGTGCTGATTTCTCTAGGTTTGTTAATGTGTATCAAAGTTCCTTGAAATGAAAATATTCCTTCAAACAAAGCGCGTATAAAAAAATTCATGTCTATGATTATCAATTACCTTGAACGAAATATTTCCATAACATATGTATTCATTTTGCGTATCATGGTGACATTATCTAATACATTTGAGATCAGAAATAGTAGTAGCTATAGTGAAAATATTGTAAATTTTGTATATATACGGAAGTGTAGTTTAATCTCATAGAACTATGTCTTTATAGATATAATTACTGGAATAAAAATCTAACCATGATACTTCAAGGAAGATAGGCATGTAAATACATTTAATGTAATTATTTACACTTTTATCTATCTGAAATGCTGTGTGCACTTTATCTACTTTCCTCAACTACAAATTTAATAATAATAAGAAAGGGCTATTACTTTGCAATACATTTAAAATCGAGAAGTAGGTATAAAGTCATTTCGATTTGTCTAAATCCTCATATTGATAGGATAGTAATTGCAACATCTTGGGGATTTCAAAGTTTTTATTTAGTCAACTTCATCACAGAGCTATTTATCATTTGGCTTGTTGGCGATGAATATATGGTTGTGTGTATTTTGCGATTTTATTTTTTTACCTATTTTGATTTGTTCACATTATTGTCGTCAAATTTGAAATAAGAATTAAAGAAGATATAAAATCGCTTAAAATTAAGGAAAATAGCCTCTGGTTCTTTTATTGTAATAATTTTTGCATTCCAAAGTGTAGGAGAATGGGGAAAGTAATATAGCTAAGCCGTTAATTGTGAATATATTTTTCAATACGTTTAGCCTCTCAGTACTTTCAGTACTTTGATTTATATTACTCGTTACATAGGACACATTACTATGAAAACTTTTCATTCGAGTTGCTTCCCTTCCACGGTATCATGAAACGTAGTCCAACGTTTTCACGACGTCGCCTAATCTTTATCGACAGTTCTACGATACGTTTTGCTCGTGCAGCTGCACTAACCTGCATGCAATCGGCCTCCAAACATATATCCTATTTATCAATTAACAAAAACACATCTCCACAAACATCGTACAGAAATTATTTTCTATGTTAACAAGCTAGTAGTAAGGTTGTACATATTCTGAACACCGTGACAAAGTACAATACGTTTTCCATATAATGAAGTATCGGAGCACGATACAGTATCGCTTCTCGGCCTTTTGGCAAAGTGTACCTGATACATTTGTCTTTGCTGCTTTGCCGTTCTCTTGCCTTTATAAGCATGAGTTATCGTCACGTTGACGTTGACGTACTCCGGAACACTGTCCGTTTCCAGGTTTCCGGCCCTAGAAGAAACAGTGTCACCAGATTTGAGATTGTCCGTGCTTTGCTGGACTGTGATGTTCCCGGGAGCGATATCAGGTCCGTTTTCCGGTGCGAGGCGCCGAATGCTTGGTTCGCCACGGTGTCGTCAATGGAACAGGTGGACGCTATTGTGGACAATGGCAACCTGGAGAGGGGACAGTTTTGTTTACGACCGGAGCGTTGCGACCAAAGACGGCTTACGATCCGTGTCCAGTGGCTGCCATCTTGGATATCGGACGAGGGCATCGCCAGTCATTTCGATGGCATTTATGGCAAAGTGGTGGCTATCGAAAGAGAGAAAGATGAGTTAAGTGGGGTGATGTTAGAGACTGGCACGAGGATAATATCAATGGTCATCCGTGAGGGTGACCAAGATGCCATTCCCTACAGGGACAGGATTTTTGGGAAGACAGCCCTGATAGTTGTTCCAGGGAGACCGCCGATTTGCCTGCGTTGTCAACAGGTAGGGCATGTAAGGGCCCAGTGTCCTGGAAGGCCTGTAGTGACAGCGAAACAATCATACGCAGCGAAGGTGACCTCAACGGTGTCCCCAGAAGAAACCGTGAGCCCCTCGCCCGGAGGGAGCGGTATGGAGACCGCGAGTCCCTCGCCCGGAGGGAGCGGCAAGGATTCCACAAGCCCCTCGACCGGAGGGAACGGTTGCGAAGGACCTCATCACACTGTAAAGCGCCCTGGAACTCAGATGGATCACGAGGGATTCCAGATGGCTAAGAAGGGGAAACACTCCGGTGCTTCCCCCGTCATTTTGACCAATGGGGACTTGGCCCCTGGTCAGAGGACCCCCGTTGGACCCCAGGAGGACGAGGCGATGTCCGATTCGTCGGAAGGTTTGCTCGTCATAGATGAGGAGGCCTGATGAGGGTGAGTGTATGATTTTCCGGTGATGAACTTTTTAAAAATCTTATTGACAATGGCGGCGGCACAACGATCCCTTTTCGACCTTATTTCGTCCATGGACTATGTTTTTCTAGCCTATATGGTGTTTTTTGTAATGGTTTACAGTTTAATTGCCCTTGATTTATATTTACTACCCTTTGTCAATGGTATTTCAGCCTTTTTAACTAGCCATATGGCTCATATCTTGTCATTCCGGTACAAATATTTATATCATGCATTGTTATCCTCACGCCACTTTTAATTTTTGTATTTACTATACGATCCTTACTATTCAAGATCGCCTGTTTTCTCTCTGTCATGCTTTGTTAGTATACGTCTGTCATTTTGTAGTGCAGAATGTCTCTAGTGTTTGTCTCAGTAATGTAAGCTTCTTTAGGTCATATTTGTTAGTTCTACAAGCGGGTGGTAACATAATTATTATGTTATCATGTTTCGCTGTGCCTACATATATGCATTATTCAAATATTGGAATGTTTTGGATTTTTTATTTCAGAATGTTCCATGATGATTTTTCTAAATTCATTCATTTTCCTTCCTTTTTTCACATTAAGCTAACACTACATTTACCTGTGCGGCGTTTACCTGTGCTGGTGTTCAGTGGTCTCGTTCTTGTTATAGCTCGCGGCTACGTGTACGCGCTCGTGCCTTCTTTTACCTGTGTTTTTGTCACATTCAGTGCCTCGCTATTTTCGGCCGTAAATACACTCACCTTTTTCCGAGTTGTGCTTACCTGTCCTGTTTTTATCGATGCGGTTGTTTTTCTCGCTCAGTCGTCCTTTCACTGTCACCCATTGGTTAGCGTTTTCTTCTTCCAATTATTGAATATCTGAAAATGAATAATAATACAATGAATATAATAACTTGGAACTGTAATGGGTTCTTATCAAAATCCAAACAGTATGAATTAAGTGATTTTGTACATAACAATAATATACACATTGTGCTGTTACAAGAAACTCATATATCTAACCTTACTGTAGGCATGCGTATTGAGAAATTTTTGAAATGTAAGGCCATTTGGAATTTTGGTACACTTAAAAGTAGAGGCACCGCTGTGTTGTTTTTTATTGATGTAAAAATAGAGAAATTTGATCTGGATAGGGACGGTAGGGCTATGTTTATTGATTTCAGATACCTCGATAGTGAATATAGAATTGTCAATGTGTATGCTCCTAACATTGAAGGGGAGCGGCGGATATTTTTTGATAGTATCGCAAATTTTTTTTCGTGCAGAAGGCCTGTGATATTTGCGGGTGATTTTAACTGTATCGAGCAGAGTGCTCTTGATAAGGTAGGTGGTAATCCAGACCGTGGACTTGCTGGGTGTAATTTGATACAAAATATTTGTCATGATTTTAAGTTGTTTGAAACCTTTCGATCAATGTTCCCTGATATACTTTCGACCACGTGGCGTGGCAATGGTGTTTCATGTCGTTTAGATCGTTTTTATATCTCTTGTTGTTTGAAACAATATTTACTAGAGAATAAGGTTTTTCCGTCTGGTTCCTCAGATCATGATTTTGTATTTTTAAAAATTAAATTATTTTCAGAAGCGAGGTTTGGTCCTTCTTATTGGAAATTGAATAATAGTGTGTTACAAGATAGGGCTTTTCAAATATCTTTTAAAGAATTTTGGCTTGATTTGGTCAAAGATACACCTGTATTGTTAGATAATTGGGATGACTGTAAAACTGTTGTTAAATTTTTCATCATTGAATATTGTAAGAAGAAGGCCAAGGTCAGGCGCAGTGTGTTAAAATCCTTACAGTGCAAGTTTAATAAATTACACGTCTTAGAGAAGCAGTCACCGGGTAATTTTTTGGACCAGATTAACTCTATTAAAAATCAAATTAATAATTTCCATCTTGATAGTTCCCGGGGATCTATGATAAGATCGAGAGCCAAGTTTTTAGATTTTTCAGAAAAATCATCAAGATTTTTTTTCAAAATGGAGGATGATCGAAGTAAGAAAAAAATTATAGAGAAAATTGATTTAAATGAGTCTTCCTCAGTTTCGGATAATAGTAGTATTTTAGCTGCGTTTAGGGATTTTTATTCTAAACTTTTTTCTGAGGAGGATACTGATTCTGTTTTAGCTAACTCTTTTTGTGAAGACCTTCCAAAATTAAATGAATTAGACCGTTTTTTGTGTGAGGGGCCAATTAGAAAAGAGGAAGTATTGTTTGCTCTAAAACACATGAAAAATAATAAATCTCCTGGTTGTGATGGACTTACGAAAGAGTTTTATTTTACATTTTTTAATATATTAGGAGATCAATTGGTTTCTCTGTATAATGAAATATTTGAACGAGGTGAATTATGTTATACTCAGAAAATGTCGTATATTTCTTTATTCTGTAAGGACCCCAGTAATTCAACCAATATGAAGAACTGGCGGCCTATATCACTGTTGAATATCGATTACAAGATATTGTCTAAAGTTATTACTAATAGGTTAAGTAAAGTAATTGGTAATATTGTTCATACTGATCAAACGTGTGCTATTAAGGACCGATCTATTTTTGAAAATTGTCATTTATTGCGTAATATTGCTGATTATGTTAATCAGAAAGATTTAAAATGTGCCTTTGTATCACTCGATCAAGAAAAAGCTTTTGACAGAGTAAATTATAGTTTTTTATTTAAAGTGCTCAAAGCTTATAATTTTGGTCCTGAATTTATTAAGTGGGTCAGTATTTTATATAATGATGTCATGTCTTCTGTTATTGTTAATGGGTTTATATCTGACCCCTTCCCCATCACTCGTGGCGTAAGGCAAGGCTGTAGTTTATCTCCCCTTTTGTACGTTTTGGTTTTGGAACCCTTTGCTAAAAAAGTTCGCGACGACCCTGAAATAATTGGTATGAAATTACCGGGTTCCTCCGACTCAGCTAAAATTTCCCTTTATGCGGATGATAGTACTTGTGTTTGCTGTACAGATTCTTCCATTAAAAAGTTATTTTATTGGTGCGATATTTATGGCAAGGCGTCAGGTTCAAAACTTAATTTGAGTAAAACCAAAGGCTTGTTTTTGGGAAAATGGAAATCACGCTCTGATCACCCCTTTGGTATAAGCTGGGTAGAAAAGTTGAAAATATGTGGTATTTGGTTGGGTTATAATATAACACCTGACGATATTTGGCAGCCAATATTTCGGAAATTCTCCAGGACCTTAGATTCATGGAAAGTTCGAAAATTATCACTGACACAAAAATCTTTAGTTACAAAGGTCCTGGCGTGCAGCAAGATTTGGTACACTGGTACTATTGTTATAATGCCTAGCCATTATTTAGATCTTTTTCAGAGAACTTTATTTCGATTTTTATGGCATTCTTCGTCAGAGCCACTTGCGCGCTCGACAGCATATGCAAACCCGACGAGTGGTGGTCTTTCTATTGTTAATATAAAGGCAAAGTTACATTCTCTTCATATGAAACATTGTCAACAATTTTTGTATGGTCACTCTGAGGCGAAATGGAAGGTATTCACCATGTATTGGTTGTCTTTACAACTACGAAAATTTCTTACTTTTGTAGATAATAATGCTCCTCATAGTGAGGGATGTCCTACTTTTTATTCATATGTTAATAAAGTTTTTCAGTACTTTGTTAAGGAATTTCCGGATTTTAATCTGGAGTCCTCAACTACAAAAGATTTTTACATAAAAGTGTTATCAAAAGATATAAAGGAACCTCGTATTGTGAAGGTGTTTCCGACAGTAGATTTTAAGCATGTATTTTTGAATGTTTCCAATGGGTTCTTGGATACCTATTCCCGTGATGTTGTCTTTAAAATTGTACATGAAATTTTGCCTGTTAATTTCCGGATGCATAGATTTGGCATTAATTTGTCAAAAAATTGTACTTTTTGTGATGGTTTTGAAACTATTCCACATTTATTTTTTGAATGTGCTCTTGTTCAGCCTTTGATCTGCATTGTTGGTTCATGGATAAAAAAGATTTCTAACGACAAAATTCCCTCTAATTTGGCTCTTTGGCGTTTTCATTCTCCTGTTAGCATAACCTTTAAGATGAAGTCACTCGTTCTTTACCTATTGTCAGAGTCCCTATCCTCCATTTGGTTTATCCGTTGTGCCAAGAAATTTGAAAAGAAAACTGTTACGTCGGATTCTCTTGTTTGTCATTTGTTAACTAAGATTGTAGTTCGTATTCAATCCGACTTTTCCCGTTTTTCTTTGGCACGATTTATTGAGTATTGGTGTACCACAGATATATTTTGTTCTATAAAGAATGAAGAACTTGTTGTCAATTTGCCATTATAGTCATTAATTATTATTCCTAACTATGATAAATTTTAAGGCATAAGATATTGTTTATATCAGGTATTGCAGTACATCCGGGAACGGCCCACTCCTCCCATTTGTGTACGCATCTAATTTCAATCCACCAAACAATCAAATACAAGTAATCATATTATTAACAATTGTACAAATATTATCATCTTAATGATAAATTTAAGGCATAAGATATTGTTTATATCAGGTAAATTTGTGTTATATGTTTTAATGGCATTTATAACTAACAATTGTACTGCTTAAGGCATAAGATATTGTAAACACTATGAAAATTTCACTTCCTGTAAAGCTAGTTTTTGGTGCGTAGACACGGATTCGAGACTGCCCAAATAGTAATCTCCAACACAAAGCTAAAATATTATCCTGAAAAAAATGAAACCCCACATTGTCCACTTAAACATGACAGGACCAATTTATATCAGGTAATTTGTGTTCATATGTCTAATGGCATTTATTAACAATTGTACTGCTGGATCAAATGTATTAAATCAGTATTGATGGCGTCATCAGGATATTTCCTATGACGTTTTTAATTTGTAATTATATGAATAAAATTTTATGAAACAAAAAAAAGTATCTGTTCTTATCAGCTTAATATCTGATACGTGCCCCACCGGGGTACTTCGATATTAAACTGATTTTTGGACACAGGTGAGATGTTAGGGGCTTGCTCCGCTCTTACCACGGGTTGGCCTGGTATTGCAGTACATCCGGGAACGGCCCACTCCTCCCATTGGAGGAGAAAAAAATCAAATCAAAAATTAGTATAACAACTCACCATGTTACCTTCTTGCGAACGCCGTACGCATCTAACGGAGTTTATTCTTTCATTTCATTCCACCAAACAATCAAATACAAGTAATCATAACCTTTACCCAAACTTTCACTATACTTTTCCCACACGCAATACCATTGCCATATTCTTAAGCACACCAACCAACGCCTCAAACTTCGCCATTTCAATTTCAAATACAAATATTATCATCTTAATACACATATACATTTACACACATACACAAAAATCTCGGGTACGATCAAACAACGCGTATTATGAACGAATCATTTACCTCCAACTCCATTTACATGTAGTTGCCGTTTTCCTCACTAAGTCCATAAGGTAGCAGTAAACAGTTAATTTGCATTTTTCCTGAAATTATTTGTCAAGTTTGAGATATTCAGGTATAGCAGATTGGTTATGAAAAATACATCATTACATGTATATATATATATTTATAAACTACATAACAATTACATTAACAGTAGAGAGATGAAATTTGTGTAAAAAAAAAAAAAAAGATTCCTCTGATTTCTGACATTTGATTGTCATGGTTACCTACTGAAAAAATGCTAAAAATGCAAAAATACTGCTAATTCCAACCTAACACTACAACTTTCCAGAAAAAATTTAATTCTTAACACCTATCTTACAATCAACAACACTGTCATGGTAACAAAGTACTTATATTTCAGCAAATTCCAACTCGGAAATTCTTCATAACATGACCACATGTAAACACTATGAAAATTTCACTTCCTGTAAAGCTAGTTTTTGGTGCGTAGACACGGATTCGAGACTGCCCAAATAGTAATCTCCAACACAAAGCTAAAATATTATCCTGAAAAAAATGAAACCCCACATTGTCCACTTAAACATGACAGGACCAATTTTAGCAAGGATCTTTTTTTTTCATTTTTAATTAAAACCTTTATAATGGGGTAATGTTATGAGCAAAAACAATCACCCATGGCCACACCGAGAAACTGTGTTCTGCTACCATAACTTGTTTTGCTTGATTATCCGACAGTTCTTCAAATGTCGCAATACTACATTTTTTCTATTTTTTTATTATTATTTAATCCGGTACCGGTGACGTGTTTAAATAATCATGTTCGTTTATTATTATTATGTTATTGCTATTTTATATTACTCGTTACATAGGACACATTACTATGAAAACTTTTCATTCGAGTTGCTTCCCTTCCACGGTATCATGAAACGTAGTCCAACGTTTTCACGACGTCGCCTAATCTTTATCGACAGTTCTACGATACGTTTTGCTCGTGCAGCTGCACTAACCTGCATGCAATCGGCCTCCAAACATATATCCTATTTATCAATTAACAAAAACACATCTCCACAAACATCGTACAGAAATTATTTTCTATGTTAACAAGCTAGTAGTAAGGTTGTACATATTCTGAACACCGTGACAAAGTACAATACGTTTTCCATATAATGAAGTATCGGAGCACGATACAGTATCGCTTCTCGGCCTTTTGGCAAAGTGTACCTGATACATTTGTCTTTGCTGCTTTGCCGTTCTCTTGCCTTTATAAGCATGAGTTATCGTCACGTTGACGTTGACGTACTCCGGAACACTGTCCGTTTCCAGGTTTCCGCCCTAGAAGAAACAGTGTCACCAGATTTGAGATTGTCCGTGCTTTGCTGGACTGTGATGTTCCCGGGAGCGATATCAGGTCCGTTTTCCGGTGCGAGGCGCCGAATGCTTGGTTCGCCACGGTGTCGTCAATGGAACAGGTGGACGCTATTGTGGACAATGGCAACCTGGAGAGGGGACAGTTTTGTTTACGACCGGAGCGTTGCGACCAAAGACGGCTTACGATCCGTGTCCAGTGGCTGCCATCTTGGATATCGGACGAGGGCATCGCCAGTCATTTCGATGGCATTTATGGCAAAGTGGTGGCTATCGAAAGAGAGAAAGATGAGTTAAGTGGGGTGATGTTAGAGACTGGCACGAGGATAATATCAATGGTCATCCGTGAGGGTGACCAAGATGCCATTCCCTACAGGGACAGGATTTTTGGGAAGACAGCCCTGATAGTTGTTCCAGGGAGACCGCCGATTTGCCTGCGTTGTCAACAGGTAGGGCATGTAAGGGCCCAGTGTCCTGGAAGGCCTGTAGTGACAGCGAAACAATCATACGCAGCGAAGGTGACCTCAACGGTGTCCCCAGAAGAAACCGTGAGCCCCTCGCCCGGAGGGAGCGGTATGGAGACCGCGAGTCCCTCGCCCGGAGGGAGCGGCAAGGATTCCACAAGCCCCTCGACCGGAGGGAACGGTTGCGAAGGACCTCATCACACTGTAAAGCGCCCTGGAACTCAGATGGATCACGAGGGATTCCAGATGGCTAAGAAGGGGAAACACTCCGGTGCTTCCCCCGTCATTTTGACCAATGGGGACTTGGCCCCTGGTCAGAGGACCCCCGTTGGACCCCAGGAGGACGAGGCGATGTCCGATTCGTCGGAAGGTTTGCTCGTCATAGATGAGGAGGCCTGATGAGGGTGAGTGTATGATTTTCCGGTGATGAACTTTTTAAAAATCTTATTGACAATGGCGGCGGCACAACGATCCCTTTTCGACCTTATTTCGTCCATGGACTATGTTTTTCTAGCCTATATGGTGTTTTTTGTAATGGTTTACAGTTTAATTGCCCTTGATTTATATTTACTACCCTTTGTCAATGGTATTTCAGCCTTTTTAACTAGCCATATGGCTCATATCTTGTCATTCCGGTACAAATATTTATATCATGCATTGTTATCCTCACGCCACTTTTAATTTTTGTATTTACTATACGATCCTTACTATTCAAGATCGCCTGTTTTCTCTCTGTCATGCTTTGTTAGTATACGTCTGTCATTTTGTAGTGCAGAATGTCTCTAGTGTTTGTCTCAGTAATGTAAGCTTCTTTAGGTCATATTTGTTAGTTCTACAAGCGGGTGGTAACATAATTATTATGTTATCATGTTTCGCTGTGCCTACATATATGCATTATTCAAATATTGGAATGTTTTGGATTTTTTATTTCAGAATGTTCCATGATGATTTTTCTAAATTCATTCATTTTCCTTCCTTTTTTCACATTAAGCTAAC